>NC_057863.1:126064325-126707825 GCF_019393635.1 Dromiciops gliroides | reverse complement strand
CACCCCAGTGTTAACCACCAGGACCTGGTGTTCCAGTTGCATTTAACCAATTAACACTAATTAGCTTTTTTCAAAGGAATACTTAATTCAAAGCTATAGCAAGAACAGATGTATACAGATTCCTCCTCTAAAACTTGGAAGGGGCATTCTCCTTATACTACCTTATTCTCTGGGAGAAGCTGGGCTCAAATTTAAAGGAATTTTTACATGGCATTCTTTGCACCAAATTCACTTCTAAATGTAATATAGTCAATGAATGGATCCGTTTTCATTTATGATACTGCTGGATTGGAGTGAGCAATTTGTTTAGGACTTCACTTTTCATTTTCTGGTTTCTGGCAAAACTTGGCATGGGTTATAGCTCCTGAACTTCTGGTAGCTCACTATCCCAACCTTTAAAAACTCACAAGGTAATAGTCATTTCTAGTACTCCACCTAAAATCAGGAAAGAATGGACCCAACAAAGACTGAAGCTACAGCAGGGCTATGAACATGTTTCTAAGGACTGGATTCCTTATTTACCTCTTCCTTCTCCCTTCATTACTCAGAGGAGAGATGTCAAATATGCAGCCAAGGAGGGTAACCCAATCAGATTAAAACGTAATTTGTTGTTCAGTTCTTCACTCATCTTCAACCTTTTGTGACCCTGTTGACTGACTGTGCATGGGGTTTTCTTGACAAAGATAGTGGAGTGGTTTGCCATTTCCTTCTCCAGTTTTATGCAGGCCAGGGGTTCAGAGACTTGCCTAGGGTCACATAGCTAGTAAGTGTCTGAGGTCATATTTAAATTCTGGTCTTTCTGACACTAGTACTTTATTCACTGTGCCACCTAGCTGCCTCCCAAATATAATTGGGAAATAATAAAATAAATAAAAATGAAATTAAACATGGATTACATTTTAAATATAAGGTTAATGAAGTTAATATAAGGTTTGCAGGGATTCTTATGTAAGGTTTAGTGGCCCTTGTTTCTATTTGAGTTTGACCTCACTGCTCTAGAGTATATGTAACCATAATATAAAAGGGGCAGGGGATGGTAGAAATGTTTGTATTTCTTTTCTTCCTATAACTTTGCAGTAAACATCCCTTTGTAAAAGCTAATTGATGTCGGTTGGTTAAATGGACAGTGTGGGTAACACGCGAGAATGAGTGCTCTAGCCCATAACATTAGAGAAGAATCATCTTTATCCTTTCAGGGGACCTGAAGAACCCTGAAAGGCAGAATATAGCTGGCCTTGCTATGGAAAAATAAGGTCAGAGTGTCACTACATATAGAGAAAGAATAGTTTTATATGGGTTAATTTTGTATCCTGCTTCTTTGCTGGTTATTGTTTCAATTAATTTTTAGTTGACTCTTAGTAGCTCATCATATCTGTAAAAAGTGATAATTTTGTTTTTCCTTTGCTTCTGCTCATTACTTCAATTTCTTTTTCTTGTTTTCTTGTTAATTTCTAGAATGTTATCATATAATAGTGGTAATAATGCACATCTTTGGTTTACTCCCTGATCTTATTGGAAAGGCCTTTAGTAGTTTTCCATTACATATAATGCTAGATATGGCATTTACTATATTAAGGAAAGGTACATTTATTCCTGTGCTTTAAATCTATTTTTTTAAAGGAATATGTTATAGTTTTCCAAATACTAAGCCAACTCAGTATTCTTGGTATAAATTTAAATTGGTTGTAATATGTAATCTTTTAATATGTTGCTTTAGCCTCTTTGCTGATATTTATTCAGTATTTTTTGTGCCAATATCCTTTTGAGGATATTGAGTGAGTTTTATTTCTGTCCCAGGTTTTTGTTTCAAGACTATATTTGTTTCATAGAAGGAATTTGTCAGGATCTATTCTCTCTGTCTCTGTCTCTGTCTGTGTGTGTGTGTGTGTGTGTGTGTGAGATAAAGAAGGAAAGTTTTTTTTTTCTTTTTTGCAGGGCAATGAGGGTTAAGTGACTTGCCCAGGGTCACACAGCTAGTAAGTGTCAAGTGTCTGAGGCCAGATTTGAACTAGTATCCTCCTGAATCCAGGGCCAGTGCTTTATCCACTGTACTACCTAGCTGCCCTGTGAAATTTTAATATGGAAACATATAAGGATTTGTTGGTATGTCTTGCTGCCAATCATACTTATCAACAAGTAGAGACATTTTATAAATGCTTTTATTTACATACATACATATACACACAATTCCATTTTACAGCTACCGAAAGGGAAAAGTAAAGATTTACATTTTCAGATCAGTTTGTAAAATCTATAGCAGACTAATGGAGAGGAAAGAGGCTTACATATCAAAGATTGCAGATGGGGAAAAATTACATTAGATCAGATCGAAAATTGATCAACAAACATTGAGAGGAGTTACTCTGGAATTATCCAGCTAGCTAATAGTTATTATAAAACTAGCCAGAAATCCTTTTACCCCCAACCAGTTAATCTTCTGAGTTAAATTATTACAAGTCTCAAATTCCATACTATTAGGAAAGCCTCAGCAGGTTACATGATTTTCTTAAGAAATAAAAAAAATAAAAAATCTAAATCCAAATAGAAAATTAAAAACTCTTATGACAGCTTATATACATTTAATATAATTGTTCTTTGATTATATGACAGAATTCAACTAAAAACCCACATGGTCCTCTCCTTGGAAGTTTCTTTATGGCTTAGTTTCTTTTTCTGAAATTGGGTTGTTTAAATTTTGTTTTTCTTATTTTGTGAATCTGGGCATTTTGAGGAGAGTATAAATATTCATCCCTTTCATTTAGGTTAGGCTGGGTTTTTTTTTGTTGTTGTTTGATTTTTTTTTTTTTGCATACAGGGGATAGGGACTGTCATATGATTGGGCAAAGTATTTTAAAGTTTTCTTTATTTTCCCTTCATTTTTTGTGATTTTTCTTTATAATTTTTGATATCGATCCTTTTATCCTCCCATTACAATTCAGAGTAATAGTTTGAAAAATCAATAGTTTTTTCAAAAATCTACTCCTAGTTTTATTTATAAATTTGATTTTTTTTTCAATTTTAATATCTTCTTTCATTTTTTCCAGAGCTTTTATTCTACAGTTATTTGATGTTTTAAAAAATTGTTCTTGTTTTAGTTTTTATTCTATTGTTGTTGCATACCCATTTCATTTGTTTGGAAGGAATATTTTAGCTATATCCCAGAGTTTTGATAGATTGTCTCACTGTTGTAATTTTCTTTGAAATGATCTATTATTTTTACGATGTGTTCTTTAGACATTTCTTTGATTAAATTATTTCATTTCCAATTACTGATTTTAATTTTTATTATGCAGTGTCAATTAAAAGGATATATTTAATATTTTTGCTTTGCTGTACTTTTTTAGTGAATTTTTATAACCTGGTACATGGTGAAGTTTTGCCAAGGTTCTATGCTCAGCTGAGGAAATATATTTTCTTCTATGTTGCCATTCACTAGTAATCAGAGGTTGATAATACCTAACTTTAAAAATTCTCTAATGTTTCCTTGCTTATCTTTTTGTTGTTGTTGTTGTTGTTGTTGTTGTTTTAGCTTGTGAAGGTTACATTGAAATCCTCAAATACTAGAGTTTTATAGCTTATTCTTCTAGTATGATTAACTTTTAAGTACTTACTTGCTATTCTATTCCATGCATATATATGATCATTTTCTAGGATGTCTTTAAGCATAATGTAGTGTCCCTGTTAAGCTCACTTAAGCATGCCTATTTTTACTGTTGCCTCATCTAAGATCATGACTGCTACCCCTGCTTTTCTTGAGTTAACCTGAACCAAAACAAATTTTACTAGTCTGTCATTTTAACACTGTCCGTCTTTGTTTAAAGTGCGTTTCTTGTAAGCAATGCTTAGCTGATACTGAGTCTGAAGCCCAGGGAGGAGAACTTCCCAGCCATAGGAAGAGGAGTGACTCATTGTCAGGGAGCACCCATCCTCTAGAGTTCTGTGATGACTGACCACAGTCAGTGTGGGCCTTCACTGGTGCTTCTGGCTCTGAGGTCCATGATTTCTTAAGTGTTTTGAGACTGGGCTGGTCGAGGAAGGATAAAGTAGTGATGCAGTACCTGGCACATAGTATGTGCTTAATAAATGTTTAATGATCAATTAATGAGCTCCCTAGGAGCTGGGGTGACCAAATAGTCAATGCCTATCTTGGATGGAAGAGGATGACACAGTCCCAGAATACCCTGCACATAGCACAAGCCTGTACCTTTCAACATCTGAGTCACCAGAAGCAAAATCTATTCCTCCTCCAAGACCTTAAGTATTTGTAGTGTCATAAGAGAATTTCTAGCTTAAATTTTATAGAAAGGGAATTTTGGGTAGAACACAGCCGACTCCATTTTGTTCTGCATTTGCTGTTTGGCAGTGTATGCCCCCTGCATGAACTATAGGGCCATATGGAACAGCTGGTCCTTTTGAGCATCTTTCTTTGCTGCCCTAATTGGTATAAAAAGACTTAATTGCTTTTAAAAAAGAAGTATTTCAGCCTCTTGGATGTCTTCCTCCCTTATCTAGCCTGTCAGGTTTGATTGAATGAAACTAGCTATGCTCCTAAGGAAACATCCCTATTGTTAATGAGACACATTCTCCTTAACAAGTATGCTTTTTAAAAATAATGAGCAGGCATCTTTTTTTCTCTTTGTTTCATGTAATTGTAGAAATACAAATGAATTATGAAGGACAAATTCCCATCACATTGTGTTTGTCATACACAGAATCTGAGTGTAATAAATGTGTTATCTGATCTGTTCTGCCTTAATTAGCATTAACTAATAGAACTTATGTATAATTTATACCAGTAGCATTGTTTCATATGGTTGTTAATTGTTTGCAAACTTTCTTTTGAGAACTATTTATTCATACCCTTTGACTATTTCTTCAATGGGGAATGAATTTTTGTCTTATATATTTCTTTTAACAAAAAAATTTATCAAGATACTATGCTAGGCACTCGGTATTTAAACATAAAATTGAAAACAGTATTTAAAGCTGAGAATCCTATGCTGAGAGATTTGGTAGCTATTGTGGGCCAGGATTTAGGGCAAGTCCTGTTGCAGATTCAGAAGTGGTACAGTGGATAGATTATGGCTGGGCCATAATGCCTGGCACATAGTAGGTGCTTAATATTTCTTTCCTTTCTATTTTTCCTCCTTCTATCAGTTAAAAGGAGCTTAAGCATAGAATGGAAAGGATATTCAGGTGGGACAGAATTTTCTTCATAAAAGCCCAGCAAAGTAGGTACCATATGTTTTGCCATTATAATCAATCATCATAACTATTTCCCTCCATCCCACTCCCCATGACATTTACTCTATCTTCTTTTTACCTACTCCTCCTTGCTCTGTACTCCCTTTTTCACCCTTCCTTCCTTATCCTATTCCCCTCCTACTTTCCTGCAGGGTTAAATAGATTACTTCTCCCAATTGGGGTAGCTTACCCACCTGCCTTCATGTTGGCCTTGATGTTGAGACAGTTAAACCAGAGAGAGGGTGGAGTTCATATGTATTCCTTTGCTGGTTTTTATACTTAGGTCACTAAGGCTTGAGCCTTAGTCCCTTGGGCCAATTGATTTGTAGGATCATCTCAAAGCTTCTTTAAGGGAAAAAGTAGCCTGGTGCATGTGGGGTATAGTTTTAGGAAAAGTTACCCCAGCTTATGTGATACTGCTACTAAAGTACTTATTCTTCCTTTGTTGGTGGCATCAGTTAATGAGTAAGTGGCTAAGTGAGTAACTCAAAGAGTCTGTTCTATGGCCAAAATATTTTTTTAACAATGTTTAATTAGACTTAAAGAAGTAGTGCCTAGTAAAATCTTCCATTTTGCAGATATTACTGTTCGGTTTGCAGAAGACCTCCAGCTCTTTAGTTGCATAATGAATAAACCACAGGATATGTTGTGAATACCCATCTCCATGGGTGTGGCCAAGTAAAGAGGGGGCTATGTGATGCCCTATTCGTTGCCTGTGAAGATATTAGAACTGTCTGGGGGTGGGGAATGCAAACAGTTTCAATTAAAGACTGAAATTTTGGAGATTCAAATTGAGTCAGACAAGTTGTCAAATATGGTAGTCCCAGCTTCTCGACTTCCTCCTTTGGTATTATTTTTCCTGTTCTGAATTTAGGCTCTGTCACATTGACCACCTATCTCAGCTCTTTGTATGTCACCTTGATGTTCATGCTTTCACAACAGCCTGGTTTGACTTTTACAGTTAAGATCAAATTCAAGAAGAATTGATTCACTTAAGTTTATTTTTGAGAGCTTTTTTGTTTTTTTACATTGTCTAGATTTCCTGCTACATTCCTTCCTCTTTCTCTTTCCAGAGAACCATCCCTTATTGTGAAGAATTTTTTTTTAAAGAGGGGAAAAAAATAAAGAAGGAAAAACAAATATGCAAAATTGATCAACACATCAAAACAAAAACTGAATGTTACATGAAGTGGTTTATACACATTTGCCCCAACTTTTTGTAGGGGGGGGGAGGGTGTTTCCTTATCTCCTCTTTGGGGTCAATCTTTTTTTTTCTTCAAATTTAACATTGTTTTTATTGTTTTGTGATTTTTCTTTCCATTTACATTGTTGTAATCATTGTGTGTTGTTTTCTTGTCTCTGTTTACTTTCCTTTTATCAGTTCAAGTAAAGCTTTTCATGACCCTTAGCTTTTATCACAGTGCAGTAATATCCCATTTTATTCATATACCACAATTTGCTTAGTTATTACCTAATGTGATGGGAATTTACTTTGTTCCTAACTCTTCACTATCCCTCTCCCCCACCAATGCTGCTATAATTATTTGGGTGTATATGGAGCCTTTGTTTTTGTCTATTACCTCCTTGGGGTATATCCCTAACAGTAGAATCCCTGGGGCAAAGAGTATGGATATTCCAGTCACTTTATTTGCATAATTCCAAATCTCTTTCCATAATGGTTGTACCAGTTTACAACTCTACCAACAATGTAACAGTGTACCTGTCTGTCTACAACTGCTCTAAATTCAGCTATTTTCATATTTTGTTATTTTTGTAGATTTTCTGGGTGTGAGGTGAAATCTCAGTGTTTTGATTTGCATTTCGGTCATTACTTATTTGAAACATTATTTCAGATGGTTGTCAGTAATTTACAGTTTATCTTTTGTTGACATCCTTTGACCACTTTTTTTTTTATTGGGGCCTTTGGTCTTATAGATTTATATTACTAACAATCATATATTAAGATACTATGCCGGGGCTAGCTAGGTGGCACAGTGCAATAAAGTACTGGCCCTGGATTCAGGAGGACCTGAGTTCAAATCTGACCTCAGACACTTAACACTTACTAGCTGTGTGACCCTGGGCAAGTCACTTAACCCCCATTGCCCCGCAAAAACCCCAAACAAACAAAACTATGCTAAACAGTGAAAATCTAAAGATAAAATGCAGTACCCTCAAGGAATAGCCCAGTTTGGGCAATAGAACACATAAATAGTTAGGTGTTTACATAGCAATTTTAAAGAATGAGCACAGACAACAAAGGGGATTGGAAAGTATTTCCAATAGGAGGTGGACTTGAGCTGAGCCTTGAAGAAATGGTGCAATAGTGAAAGATTATATTCCATGCAGGAGGAACAACCTATACACATTAACAGAGGCTGGAAATTGAGTATCAAATTCAGGAAGAGCCTGGAGAGTCAGTTTGGTTGTAACATATGAGTATGAGAGGGAATCATGTGTGGTTAGTCTGCAAAGGTGGATTGATGCCAAATTCTGAAGGACTTTAAATGTCAAGCTGATGAGTTTGTTTTTCTTCCCAGATGTATGCTTGCTGTCTTCCCAAATAGGTCTCTTCCATCCCAAGTGGGAATTGCCCTTCTCCTGTGAGAGGATTGGCCTAATCCTTGAAACATGGTCCTGGGGAGTGGGGAGGAAGGGAACTTTATCTAAAAAATTGTGAGGCTATGTGAATTAGAAGAAAAATAATTTCTGTTGTTCAGTCGAATCTGATTCCTCATGGCCCCATTTGGGGTTTTCTTGGCAAAGATATTGGAGCGGTTTGCCATTTCCTTCTCCAGTTCATTTTACAGATGAGGTACTCAGGCAAACAGGGTTTAGTGACTTGCCCAGGGTCACACAGTAAATATCTAAGGCCAGATCTGAACTCAAGATGTCTTCCTGGTTACAAACCCAGTGTGATATATTCTTCACCACCTAGATGAACTTTAATATAGATTACTATAAACTAATATATTGAGTAGGAACCAATAAATCCTTTGTTCTGAAATAATGTGCTGCGAGAAATGCCCATCAATTGGGGAATGGCTAAACAAGCTGGGGTATATGATTTTGATGGAATATTATTGTGCTATAGAAATGACAAGCAGGAAGATTTCAGAAAGGCAGGGAAAGACTTGCATGAACTAATGTATAGTGAAGTGAGCAGAAGCAGGAGAACATTGTGCACAGTGACAGCAATGTTGTTTGATGAAGAATTGTGAATGACTTAACTAATCTCAGCAATACAATGATCCAAGACAATACCAAAGGACTAATGATGAAATGGACTATCCACCTCCGAAGAAAGAACTGATATTGATTGAATATAGACTGAAGCATGCCGTTTTTTCACTTTCATTTTTTCTTTTATTCAAGTCATCTCATACAAAATGACTAATATGGTAATGTTTTACATAATTGCATATGTATAAGTATATCTGAATGCTAACCACCTCAGGGAGGAGAGAATTTGGAACTCAAAACTTTAAATAAATTTTTTTTTAATTAAAAAAATGTGCTTTGACTGAGTAGCTAGGTTGGATGCAGGAAAGGAATAAAGCTAACTTTGCAGATAGTTCCCTAAAGACAAGGACCCTCTGTATTTCTAGAACCAAAACTTGCCACAAAATACACCCACACCTGAAATACTGCAGGTTCTCCTGCTTAATTCACCTTTAGAGCAATAAACAATAACCACTACCAACACCCTGGAGGCCTGGAGAAGAGCATCTTTAATGATCACCTGCGTAGAAAGGATTCATAGATTTAAAAATGTTATAATTTCAGTCTGGATCAATAGTAATAATAACTGGCATTTATATAGCTCTTTAAGGTTTCCAAGACACTTTACATAATTTAATTCTCAGAACAACCCTGTGAGATAGGGCAATCTCCCTTCCACAAGTATCCTCAGCCTAGTCCTTTCTCTACTCAAGCTGTAAAAAAAGATCCTCTGCACCCATCCCCACTCAATATGCTCCAGTGTTGCCTTGTTTCCTCCTGGATCAAATAGAAACTCTTTTGTTTACCATTAAAAGCCCTTAACACCCAGCGGCAACCCCCATCTTTCCAATTTTCTTAACCTTCTGTTCCCTGCCATCCCCTCCCTAGCCCTGTGCAACCCAATGACACTGGCTTCCTTGCTGTTCCTCAAACAAGACACTCCATCTTTAAACTCAAGGCAATTTCACTGGCTGTTCCCATGCCTGAAATGGGGGAAATCATTTCTGCCTCCTGGTTTCCTTTAAGTCCCACCCCAAAATCCCATCTTTTACAGGAAACATTCTGGATCCCCCAAATTCTAGATTGTTGTGCTTTTCCTCTGTTGATTACTTGCTCTCCCCCTCAACTCAGGCAATGCTATATCACTCCAAGCAAGTCATTTAACCCTGTGTGCCTCAGTTTTCCTCATCTGTAAAATGAGCTGGAGAAGGAAATGACAAACCACTCCAGTTTCTTTGCCAAGAAAACCAAAATGGGATCACAAAGAGTGGGACATGAATGAACAAGAACAAGGACATTCTGTATAAAACTTGTTTGTATGCAGTTGTTTTCATGTGGTCCCCTCAGACAAGATCTCCTTGAGAGCTGGGAGTCTTTTGTCTTCTTTTGTAATCTCACTGCTTAGCCCAGTTCTTAGTACATTGAATGTGCTGGGTTTTTTTTGACTGAGACTTGACAGGTATTCAGCCAAATTTCTAGATGAGGAAGTCATATCTCAGAGAAGGCAAGTGGTTTGCCCAGGTCACATAGCTAGAAAGTGAAAGGTGGATTTCGACCTCATGTTTTTTCCTTTTTTTTTTTTTGGTGAGGCAATTGGGGTTAAGTGACTTGCCCAAGGTCACAAGCTAGTAAAGTGTCTGAGGTTGGATTTGAACTCAGGTCCTCCTGACTCCAGGGCCAGTGCTCTATCCACTGTGCCACCTAGCTGCCCTTGACCTCATGTTTTTTGAGCCTTGTTTCTGCTATCTGCTATATGTTAGTTATCCAACTATGGAGGCCACAGAGTATGTGGATAATGATTGAATTAGATATTATGAAAGGTATGAATAGCACAAACAGGGACTTGTTTCTTCAAGTTATCCCCTAGAATCAGGAGAGCACCCTTTGAAACTTAGAAGTAGGTTTAGAAGAGGCATAAACAGAAATATAATTTTTAAACACTAGCTAGTAAACTTCATAAAATCAATACCATATTAAAAAATATTCAGAAGGACTTTGAATGCCAATATGAGGAATTTGTTTTTCATTCTAGATGGCCCTTGCTCTTAAACTAGTTTATAGTCTAATGGGGGAGACAACATGTGTAAAACCATGAACAAACAAGCTATATACAGAATAAATTGGAACTAGGTTTAAGGATATGATAGTGAAGGATGCAAGCTAAAAATGTAAAAATTTTTAAGAAGAGTTAGGGTAAATTGCTAGATGACAGATTCACAATGGATTGTTAAAGGAAATCAGAGTGAGGTTTTTTGGTTTTGCTTTTTTTTTTAGACATGGGATATTTATTAACCTTTTGGTATCGTTATCACTGAAGACCCTTCTCATTCCTGTCTGCCCACCCCAATCAAAATCCTACATGTCTTTCATAACCCAACTCAAAATCCTTTGACTTGCTCAGGCCACAATGATTGCATTTCTTCTCTGAATTCTTCCTAGAGCATTCATTGTTTTCTCCTCACAGCCTAGTTCTTGATTGATTATCTCCTGTCCTTTGTTACTCTTCAGTAGATCTATGTATGTTATATCTCCAAACATTGTAAGCTTTCTGAGGGTACAGACTGTATCTTTTTTTTTAATTGATTAATAGCCTGGAAGTGAACCTAGGAGGGTGTGTCATAAACATTTAATATTTATTTGCTTGTTGTCTTGACAACTGTTCCTTCCCACAAGGCTTCCCTTGGTGCTGATGTCAATTACAAAGTAATGGGCTCAGAATAGTAATAATTCTTAGATTATTAAAAATTTGTTTTTTGAGGATATTTTCAATTGTCTCTCATTTTATTTTTTTGTCATTTACAATCAATGACTGATTATAGTTGTGAACAAGGTAAACAGGACAGGGAACTTAAGAATATCATACGGCCTGAAGCAGTAAGCCAGTGTAACTGACTGGGGGAGGGAGAAACAGCTGCCCCCAACAGAAGATGTTAGCACATAGCCCTTAGGCAAGGGAAATCTGGAGGATCAGTGTGAATAGATCCAATGGGCCATCTGTTAGACCAAAAGGCAGGACTGGGAGTAGTGATAGATTCTGTGAGGCTTGAGAAGAAAAGAAACATGGAGTTTTATCACTGTTGTATTACTATACAGGAAATGTTCTAGGACATCTTAGGTAATAGGTATTATAGGCAAGGCATGAATCAGGCTGAGCTGGTAGCTCAGGTTCATAATTGGAAAGAAAAGAAACATGAGGGTTATTTTAACAGTTAAGAAAAGGAGATTTACTCAGAACATGAAAAAGATACTGAATGACAATAAAAGCACTTTGGGGCAGCTTGGTGGTGCAGTGGATAGAGCACTGGGCTTGGAACCAGGAGGACTCATCTTCACGAGTTCAAGTCTAGCCTCAGACACTTACTAGCTATGTGACCTTGGGCAAGTCATTTAGCCCATTTTCCCTCAGTTTCTCATATGTAAAATAAGTTGGAGAAGAAAATGGCCAATGATTACAGTATCTGACAAGCAAACCCCAAAATGGGGTCAATAAAGAGTTGGACATGGCTGAAATGTCAGCAACAACAATATCACTTTGACAGCATATATACAACTGCCCCAGTCTCCATACAAAACTGTATCTGGCTAGCACAGTAGAGTATGTGGACTTACACAGCCAGTAGATATTGGTTTGAAGACAAGACTGATTCTATGGACTTGTGAGCTAATTTTATAAGTTATAGGGAAATAATACTACCACATTTGGACTAAGGAAGAGGTTTGGTTTGGTTTTTTTTTTTTTTGGTTTGTTTGTTTGTTTTGCCAAGACAGTGAACAAAATCAGTCCCTTGAAATCATCCACATTGTGTTGTTAGGTGTGGCCTGTTATCTCAATAGGAAGTTCTAATCAAAAATCCCCTTTATTTCCATTAAACTTCATGGCTCCACAGATCACAAAAAGGGATGGTTGTTTTCTCATGAATAGGTTGGCAATTGAACATGTTGATTTGGAACTAACTCACTAGAAGAAAAAAAAATTTAAAAAATGTGTTCCGGGTGAGAGAATTAAATGTGTCCTCTTCAGTAGGCAGGATACATTATTCAAGTCCCAGGGGCTTCTGCCTTCCTTTTCTTGCTGAGCTAGCAGCTACAATTGAAAGAAACCAGTGGTATATGTTCCCCTTAGAGAGGGCAGGCCACGTTGTTCAAGTCCCAGGGCCCCCTCCTCCTCCCTTTTCTCCCTTCTACTGAGCTGGTAGTTACAGTTGCCTAGGGCAGATAACAAGAAGGCCATAAAATCAGAAGTCCCACAAGGACAATTTCCCCCCATAAACTGAGACATTAAGATACTGGCCCAAGGTGGACCCTTCATATCCCCTAAATAACCTTAAATGGCACTATGCTTGCTTAATAAGCCTCATGCATAGTATCTTACAACACCCCTGTGTGGAGATTTAACATTATAATTAGACATGCATCATATGATCAGGATGGGGGTACATGTTTAGGAGTTAATATGAAGTATTGTGCATACGGAGTAGCCAGCCAATGGTAAAATGGAGGAGGGAATCTTTTGTGTTAAGGATAGAATATAAGGACCCATTGTGACAAGCATGCTTTGCACAACTTCTTTGAAAGTGTGTACCCTTTCTTGCAAGATCATAATAAAATGGCCTTCCTGCTTTGTACCAGACTGGGAGTTCTGCCTCAGTTTACCCATTTCCAACAAGGGCATTTTGTACTTAAGGGAAAAGGAAGCCAAACCAGTTGGCGTTAGATGACCAAGAAGCTCCTCTAATGGGATATAGGCTTGAGCGTAAGGCCTGTAAAGTCATAGGAACAGCTTTTTTGCCTTTTAGGGGATGAACTATTGCAATCCCCATTGCCCTTATAAATATCACTTCTAAGACAGCTTATTTGTAGGAATGTTAGTGTAATAGCAACATTGGAGCCATCCATTGGAGTCCACAATTACTTTGACTTGAATGAAGGGGGTGGGCAAAAATTAAATTAATCTTTCTCATGCCTCAGGCAAGATGGGAGATCCAAAAAAGAAATTTCTCCCCCTTTGCCTAGACCAGACAGAGAGGTATGTTATGGTTTCCCCAACCCTTCCTTTCCTACCTCTGTGCTTAAAAGACCTTATTTGTGCAGTACTTTTCTCAGAAATATTAATGAATGATGGGGCTGCTGTTAGAGGCTCCAGGCTCAGCTATTCCTGCATATTCAACCACTCCATTCCTTTGGATCTCAAATTCAGTAAAAGAGCAGGTTGTACCAGGCAATAGCCAATGTTCTTTCCTTTTTTATTTTGTGAAACTATTAACAAGGGTCTTACCCTTAGATAATATCAGACCTTCCAAGAAAATCACTTTGTCTCCTCTGATCTTCCTAAATATGCCTTCACTTATTCTTTATTCCAAGAATAATTAATTCTGTTCTCTTCCCTCCCCTTACCCCCTTTCCTTCTTTACTCTTGGTTACTCTTGTGCTGCATCTATAATTGCTCTTTCTATTCTCTTAGTGATCCTCAGGCAAGGTGAGAGTTTAAAATTGTATTGAATTTTGAGTCATGTAGACACACAGACTGTCTGGCATGTATTTTCCTGATACATGCATTTGTCTACAATTTAAACATTTCTTTTCTTTCTAAATCTGCATGTTAATTGCCCTGCTCACTTCTGGCTTTTTGAAGGAGGAATAATTAAAATCCCTTTCATTTCCTGAAAATTAATTTTTATTGATAATTAAACACAAATCAGAAGCATATGTTATTTTGGAGGTGCCAATGGATTTTTCCTTTGAATTTTGAAGGCTCATGTTTGAGACTTGTTATGGCTTTTTTGGGGGCGGGGAGGCATCTTATTGTGGATGCAATATTATCCCTCTCTTCTGACATTTCTATCGTGGTTCTTTTCAGCCATAGTATTTATTCATTCTTTTGTGGCTTCTTTTGGATTGTTTACTCACTTTCAAAAGTCTCTGCTTGATTTTTCTGTGATGTTTTCCTTGTGATGAATGCTTTTCTATCTCCCCTTTATTTTTCTTTTCTTTTATTTGGTGGATTTCTTGTTATTTTGTGGTAATAGAGGAAAGCTATGATTAGACAGTATCTCTCACTGTCGCATTTTGCCAGACCTACCTGATGAACCTATAGGCATGTTTCATACTGGTTTAAGGAAAGAGACAACTTTCCAAAGTTCCATGTGTAAATTAGGACTTGGAAATATTTTTTTCATGTTCAAAGAAAGGACAAGGAGGACATAGTCAACTTTGGAGGACCAGATTTTTAGACTTTTTTTTTGAGGTTCCAATAACATTCTTGGGTTAGCAAAAGCTGGCAGTTGTACTTGGTCAGTAGCTGATGTTAGAATGAACAAGATGAGGAAAGTCAGATTCAAGGTTCTATAAAGACTATAGCACAAAAACTATACCAAGCCTGACTGGAACATTTTAAGGATTCCAACAAAAAAGGCTTCCAAGAACTCAGTTAATCTTTTGTCATGAGTTTACTAAGATTTAGCCCACTTTGCCTTGGAGAATGTATGTACTTGTGGGAGAGTATATAAAACAGACTTTTGGGGGTTGTTTTGTGCCATCTATACCACTGTAGTAAACACTTATTTCTAAAAGCTAATTAAGTCTGGGTAACTATTATCAACTGGAAATCATGGAGGAAGCACATCCACAGAGGCTTGTGAGTTATAGCTTTAGAAAGACACTCCCAAATCCCATTGAACCTTCAGGGTGACAGTAACTATATTCTGGATACACAATCTGTACTGGCAGAAGGGATTGGGAAAGTAAGTCTAGAGCAAGCGTTACTTAAATCTTTAAAAAAAATCCTATTTATTTATTCATTCATTCATTTATTTGTGGGGCAATGAGGGTTAAGTGACTTGCCCAGGGTCACACAGCTAGTAAGTGTCAAGTGTCTGAGGCCAGATTTGAACCCAGGTCCTCCTGAATCCAGGGTTGGTACTTTATCCACTGTGCCACCTAGGTGCCTGGGGTTACATAAATTTTTAAGAAAATAAACATAGAGTAGTTAAACATAAGGTAGCTTTATAGAGCACTAACATCCCCTAACTGAATTTGGCTCTAAATCTTTGCTATAAAAAAACCAAAACCAGCCACCAAGTTTTCTTAGTAGATTGTATAATGTGGATCAAATACTTGCTGGATGTGTAGCAAAGGCCAAATTTGGAACCTGGCAATTCAGAGCAAGATATTTATTTAAATGAATGCAAACTTTTATGTTATATTTTCATTTATTTATTTGCATTTCTATGATTCTTAAGTTCCAGTTTTGATTGAGTAGTTGTGCTCTGGGCCTGAAGGAAAATGTTGTGAACATCCCAAAGGATATGTCAGAATGTTAATAGGAATCATTATTTAAATTATTTGAGAGGCAACTCTCTGCATTCTCTCTTTTCTGAGAGACAGCCTTTTATTGTTAACAAAATCAATTTGTATTTTATTGAATCGGAAACTGGTATGGGGAATTGTTTGTCAGTGGTTTTATTGATAGTTATCTAATGATCTATTCTTTGGTCTCCAACATTAAAGCTAAGGCTGGTGAGCTGTGTGCTTGCTTTCCTTCTGACTCAATCTCTAATCATCCACTATGCTGAATTCACTCTTGAATCTCAAAACATTTTGTTGCAATAGAAGCCCTGCTATTTTGGGGCAAACTCTAATGATTTGTATTCTCCTTTGAATAACTTATTTTAGAAGCATTGGGAAAAGTAACCCAGAGAAGTATTTAAAATTTCCAGGCATGTATTATTCTATAACAACAAAGTTTCTCCGAGTGTTTCTTGGAAGGTTCTCTTGCTACAGTAAAGCTCCAGGGACTACAATAAAGGGTACTTCAACTGATTGGCTAGAAAGAAGCAGGTCGTGGAAGGGAAGCTTACCATAAATTTCTGCTGCAGTAAAGAGTCAAGGCAGATAAACACTGCTTATATAGTTTCACCTTAGGGAGAAATGGAACAAATGAAAGCTTATTGTTCTTTTCTCTCCCCAACATCACATCAGAAGAAAGTTTGCGCATCAAATCATCCTTTTCTAAATTTATCTGCAGAAGGATTTTCTTCTTCAGTTGAATCTTTGTAAGATTTTCCCTGGTGTCTTCAATAGAAAGTTAGTTTTCTTTTGATACATTCCAGGAATAAGTCAGAAACTATTTTGGACAGCAAATGTTGAAGTTGATTCCACAAACGTTTATTGAATGGCACTGTATTCCAGTCACATTATGAACAACTGGAGAAGAGGGGTAGTTACAAGATTAAGGAGAAAAATTTCCTTCCCTCAGGGCAAGAAAAATTAGTATAGGAGTTAGGAGGATCTACCCCAGAAAACAGAATGTGATAGGAAAGAGAATCTAACAAGAGGCACAACCAGCATAGTAGGGGAGCCTGGAGCCTGGAGCCGGGGGGGGGGGGGGGGGGGGGGGTGGGGGTGGGGAGATTGATTGAGAGATTAAGATTCCTTTTGGGGGAAGGGAGTAGGGAAAGATTACTGGGAAGAGAAGGTATCTGAGTGGGGTTTTGAAGGATAGGGTTTCAATACATGGAGAGAGAGGTTGCAAAGGCATCCTATCACGAGGAAAGGTAGATGAAAATGTAGGGCTAGTTCAGAGCATGGTCTGGGGCCAGAAGGAAATATCCCAAATGTTGTTTGGTCTAAACCTATAGAGTATCAGCTCGAGCAGTCAAAATTGGATGGTTTCTTGTCTGGGAGAAATTATGAGACTCATTGAATTTCATGTCTAAAGGCTATAGGGAATTGCAGGTAGAGGAAGAATAGGAAACAAGCATTTATTATGGGTTGGGCATTATGCTAAATGCTTTACAAATATCTCATCTGATCCTCATGATAACCCTGGGAGATGGACCCTATTATTATCCCCAGTTTATTGATGAGGAGACTGAGGCTAACCGAGGTTAATGTCATAGGGTGCAGAGCACCCCAGAAATTCTCTGGGGCACATCAAGGAACCTTCTCCTTGAGAAACTAAACCAGAGGACAGATAACGCCTAGAGAGATAAACTGAACCAAATAGGACTGAGCTAGCTTGGGATTCCTACCCTTAATTCTGGTCTCCCTTACCCTGGGGAGATAAATTTGGGTGTGGCTGCGGCCTTTGTGTTCTGAAGAGGGATCTGTAGCCACCCCTCACCCTATTCCTCTAGTCACTACCAGTGAGGGATGGTCCACCTTCACTAAAGGAACTTTTTACGGGCAGATGGTCCACCCCCATCAGTCCTCTATAAAAGTACCTTCCAGTCTCCTGTTCGAGGAGATTTGGTACCTCTGAGCCATGTGCTTTATGCCAATCTCTCCATGAAAAAGTCCAAGGATTTCTTTCATGGTTTCCCTCCCCCCACCCTTCCCTTCCCTTGCTCCTAAATAAACTACCACCTTATTCTAACTACGTTTTGTGTGCAAGAGGGTGTAATTCTTTAAAGAGGAATTCCTAAGAACCCCAACCCCTACCCAACCCATACCCCATTTCCCACCATTACATCAATATCCCATGGTCACACAGCTAGTAAGCTTCTGAGACCAGCTTTGAACTCAGGCCTTCCTGACTCCAGGCCAGGTACTCTATTCACTGTATCACCTTGTACTTCTAGATAGAATGATGCACCTAGAATTGGGATGATCTATGTTTCAATATTATTTCTTTTACTTACTAGTTGAATGACCATGGAAAAACCTAATTTCTCTGAACTTCAGTTTCCTGTTGGTAAAATGAGGGTAATAATTTCTGTTGTTGTTCTGTCATTTTCAATCATGTCTGACTCTTCATGACCTCATTTGGGATTTTCTTGGCAAAGATACTGGAGTGGTTTGCCATTTCCTTCTCCAGCTCATTTTACAGATGAGGAAAGTGAAGCAAATAGGGTTAAGTGACTTGCTCAGGGTCACATAACTAGTAAGTGTCTGAGACCAGATTTGAACTCATGAAAATAAGCCTTCCTGACTCCAGGTCCAGCACTCTATCTACTGCACCACCTAACTGCCCCATTGGAGTTGTAATGCCTGTCGTTTCTATCTCACAGGGTTGTTGGTAAGCTTAAATGAAATAATTTGTGTTTGAAAACACTAGAAATGTCAGTTGTGATAGTGATGTGATTGTAATGATAGTGATACTAAAGATGATGCTTCGTAAAAAAATTTTATATTATTCATTAAGTAATGGAGAGCCACCGAAGATGTGAAATACAGCAATATGCATTATTAAGCCCCTAATGTGTCTATTAGGCACTAAGCACTGAAATTACATGATCAAGACTAAGCTTCAGGAAGGTTTCTCTGGCCAGATGCATGTAAAATGGAATGAAGATAAAAAAGATAGAAGGGAAACATTTTTAGTTTAGAGGGAATGTGGGTTTGAACTAGGGCAGGGGCAGTGGGAATGGAAAAGAGGGCATGGCTATGAGATATCTTGGAAGAAAATTAGATTTGGTAACATTATTATGGGATCACACACAAGATCACAGATTTAGAATTTGAAGGGTCCATAGAGGTCAACAAATGAGACTACAGTTTTGGAAATCTTTGAGGTGATCAGTTAATTCCTTCATTTTACAGGTGAAGAAATTGATTCCCAGAGAAGGTAAGTGATCTGCCCAAGGTTATATAGAGAGTAAGTGGCAGAGATGGAACATAAACTAGGATTCTCTGACACCAAATCTAGCATTTTCTCCACTGGACCACACTGTTTCCCTTAACAGTTGGCAACTGATTGGTTTGGGGCTGTTCAAAGATCAGTTTTAGATATTTGGAGTAAGGTAAGTGGCACAGTGGATGAACTCTGGACTTAGAAAGGCTCGAGTTCAAACATGGCTTTAAATACTTAATAGCATGTTACTGAACTTCTGTCTGCCTTGGTTTCTTCCTCTTTAAAATGGGGATAATAATAGCACCAACTTCCTAGGGTTGTTGTGAAGATAGCACATAGTAGGTACTTAATAAATGCTTGTTTTTTAAAAAGTTGTTTATGTTGGTACAAAGTGAAGAAATTTCAGAACACAGCTATGAATGAAGATACTCTAAGACACAGAGGTTTTATTGTGTGTACAAAGAAGAGTAATCACATTGCCAAAATCACTGTTCTTTAAAAATATTAAACTAAATCAAAATCTTGCTTATCTTCTCAATGGGTGGAGAAAGAGAATTTTAAACTCAATGTTAAAAAAAAGAAAAAATAGGTTAAATTAATATGTAAGGAGTAAATATTAGTAGTAGATATGATAATATAGAAGGTATTCTAAAAGTCTTAGTACTCAAATAGCTTAAAACTGCTTGTTTTGGAACACTATGTATTTTGTGACTGATCCATGATCCCATTGGTGAAGATATTCTGTCTACCTTTGCAGATCACAACTGCTTCAATTTTTTTTCAAGTCCCATATAATTTTTGTTCATTTCTTTCCATGCATCTTCCACAGCAGACTCTTGTAATCTGCTGCTGGCCTTCCTCTGCTTTCAAAAAAATACTTGATGGCTACCAGGACAGCATCAGCCTGTACTTTGTTTTTATCCTTTATTCTATTTTGGATCCATCC
Source organism: Dromiciops gliroides (assembly GCF_019393635.1). Taxonomy (NCBI): domain Eukaryota; kingdom Metazoa; phylum Chordata; class Mammalia; order Microbiotheria; family Microbiotheriidae; genus Dromiciops; species Dromiciops gliroides. The sequence goes on along the minus strand of NC_057863.1, from coordinate 126,687,843 downwards.
TCCTTCTTTGCTGCTCATACCTGTTCTTGTTAATGCCTCTAAAACCATTTTCCTTAAGTTGATATTGGTAATAGGCTACATCCTTTTCACTTCCATCTTTTGGTCATGTTAGCCCCATTAAATGAAATTTTTACAGTAATTAATGTAGTAGATTAAAAATAGCTTTATGCAAGGTCCATTCACAGAGTTAAAAAGTTAGAGAAACAGTGCATTCAGTTTACTTCTTTTGAAATTAAAGAAAAACAGCATTGAAAAATCCTTCCACTAATCCCTGATTCAAGAGGTGAAATTGTATAATTTTTTTGTAGCCAACTACATTTCTCCTCTTTTCTTGATGTGTTATGTCTTTCCAAATGTAACTAAACTTTAAAACATATTTCACTTTTTATAGTTTTTTGGGATTTGATTACCTAAGTAAAAGTATAATACCAGCAATAATAATCATTTTGCATTCCTTTTCTTTTTCCAATTTTCTTTATATGTTCTATAGCAGAACATATAAATGGACAGGAGATTTGTTTCCAACCTTATCTCCTATTATTCCCTTTTATACCCTCTTTACTGTAGCTAAATTGACCTGTTTTCGATTTCTATCTCCTGCTTTTGCTTTTGCAGAGGCTGATCCTTTCCTTATTTGTTCTTGGCCTCGGCTCCTTCCAGTCCCTAGTTCACTTAAAGGCTCATTCTCAAGTGTCAGAAAAGGCTTTTGGGCCTTTTCTGCTTTACCCAGCTGTTAGTGTCCCTGCTACTGGTGAAATATGTTTGTGAATGTAACAACATGTTTGGACTGGCTTCACTGTTTGGTAAGGGTTTGAGTCCTCACTGGAATTCTGGGAGTTGCATTCCTCCTAGCCCTGGAAGATCCTAGGATTAGCTTTACCTTGGGTGGGGGAGGAGGAAGATGTTTTCTATGCACAGTTGACTGAGCAAATGATGGAGATGTAATAGAAGGGATAAAGCTGAGAGGCTGAATATTTGGACTGGAGACTGGCATGGCCATTGATCAAGCTAGAGAATCCCTTGTGTGTTTCTGCCTATAGAAAAGTGTGGCAGAATATTTTTTTTTCTCTAAGAGACTGCTGGAGCTAGTAATGCCCCTCTTTTCCCTCTGTTTCAATTCCCTCTGAAAAAAGCAGGCATTTTGCTTCCAAGTTGTGTTTTTTTTTAAGTTATAATTTTTAATTTAATTTGTGACTTTGAAAGCACTTTCCAACTCATGTCCAGCTGGAATCATGGCGGGTGTGGAATAAAAGAAAAGCTGCCATCTGTCCTGGAATCCCTGCTAGAAAGGCAAAGGGCCTTTGCAGAACTAAAGGCCAAATGTCTGAAGAAGAAGGTGGATGTAGAAAAAAAAAATAAGGCTTGGGAAAGTTACCAATGAAAGAACTAATGCTCGCCATATGGAATGCAGTGAGATGCACAGAGAAGTGAGATTTGGCCAAATAGAATTACATGGCAACTACCGCGTACCTACTGAACCCGACTTTAGCTTTTTTCATCCCCAAAGGCTAAAGGTTGTTAAGGACTACAACTCCAGTGACATCACCAAATCTTTATTAGCATGTGTGTTAAACTCAGCAAGGCTTTAATTAACATACTGAGGATTGTAGAAGTCTACTTGCCAGACGCCTGTGAATGACTTGATTTACAAACCTGGCTATGACATGATTAAGAAATGGCAAATTGTCCTGATTGATAATGCCCCTGTTGCAAAATCTTTTTAATCATTCAATAATCTGAATGGAGGACTTGATTCGTAACAAGTATATGGAAAGCACCTCAAAGATGATGATTTTGTCTTTCGGCCCTTCAAATCATTTTCCCCAGGGGGTGGAATGAAAAATGGCTACATATAAGGCAAAGATTCTGGCAACAGGAAGACCAAATCCAGAGGCTTATTTGAGGAATGAACTTAAAGTGCTTACCATGATTATTTTAAATTAATTATTAAAATTTTTAATAAAAATTGTGGTAAAATCAATGTGTGTTTTATTGGACACATTTCTGATTAGGTTATGTCTCTGAATGAATGAAAAAGCATATGTTAGGTATTTACTAGAAGAAAAACATTGCACTAAGCACTGGAGATACAAACAGAACTCCCACTCGCATAGGGAGAGACAACACTCAAAAGAAAATTAATCTGTAGGGAAGATGACAAGGTCCAGAAGTACTAAGGGTGGAGGGCCAGACCCAGAGGTCTTATGATCTGAATTTCAGGGATAAGGACTTAGAGATGTAAACCTTGAGAATGGACTAGAGGAGTGGGTGGGTATTTGGTGGTAAATAGATAAAACTCACTAGGGCTACATCAGCATGTAGTTACCAGGCATGGTTGTATGGGGGTGGGGCGCTATGCTCCACAAAAGAACAAGGTGGTTTGAGTGGAAATCACTGTTCTCTCCCTCCAGTGCGGAGTACATGTTGATGTCCCTGGGGAAAAAATACCCATCCTTTTTTATTTGTGTGGAATGTTTTGAGAAATATGCATGTTATCTAGATACTTTGATTAGAATATAATTTTTGATGTAAAAGAAAAAAAAACTTCCCATGACATAAAATTCCATGATTAATTGTGACTGTTGTGTACTGTATGTCTGTATAATTAATCTGTATTAGGCAAAGGGAATTGAGCAAATTAATGAATTAGCTGGAACTAAATAACATTTAAATAAGACAGCAATCTAAATCTCTATTGGAATATTAGAAATTTTCCTAACTGAGGACTCTGAGCTATATTTAAAAATATCTTTTCTTTTTTTATCTTCTATAAGCTCTATAGACTATATAAAAGCTCTATTTTATATAAAACCTACTAGATGTCATTCATGTGGCCTGGGACCATTTTCACATCTAAGCTAGAAATGATTTCATTGTTAGAGTTAGGCTAGATTTCTTTGAATTTAAGTGCCCTAGGTAAAACTCTAGCCTCTAAGTTGAAGAAGAGGGGATGGGATAGATATATCACCAAAAAGAAGGTTATTCCCTGGACTGCCCAGTGGGAAGAGAATGGTATGGTCTGGGAGAATAAGATTGCCCCCTCTATCCTCACACTCTCTCTAATACTCAATGTTTCCCTGCCTGGCTGCTGTATTTCTTTCTTCTTCTTAGAAACATGGCTATGTCTCCCACATCTTTAAAACTCTCACTTAATTTGGCCATCTCTGATAGCTATCATCTTGCTCCTCTTCTGCAACTAAACAAGAAAACAATCTACAATCAGCACCTCCTTCCACTATTTCTATTCTGATTCTCTTCTTAACTCTTTCTAGTCTGGCTTCCAACCTCATCATTCAACTGAAACTTCTCTCTCCAAAATTACCAGTCATGTCTTAATGACCAAAACAAGTAGTCTTTTCTCAATCCTCATCCTTCTTGACCTAACTGCAGTCTTTGACACTGTCAATCAGTCTCTTATCATTCTCTCTAGGTTTTTGTGACACTTCTCTCCTGGTTCTTCTGTCTAACCTCACTGATATCTGACCTACTTGTAAGACCATTCCTCCAAGGTCTCTTTTGCTGGATCTTCATCTAAGTCATGTTTTTTAACTTTGGGTGTTCTCTAAAGCTCTGTACTAGGCTCCTTTCTCTTCTACCTCTAGATCCTCCTTTCTCTTCTACCTTCTCTTGATCTTAGCAGCTCTATGCAAATGATTTTCATATCTACTTATGTAGTCCTAGCCCTACCCTCTCTCCTAACCTCTAGGCTTGCATTCCAAATGTAAACTGGATATCCTGAAACATCTTGAATTCAACATGTCTAAAATAATTTATTATCTCCCTTCCCAAAACTTCCCTTCTTTATTATGTAATAATATTATCTTTCTGACTTATCTCCCTACTAGACTCTAAGCTCTATGAGGGCAGGGACTTTACCTTATGTAAACTTTGTATCTCCTCCAGCTCCAGGTACGGTGTTCTGAACATACTTGGTGATTGCTAATGTTGATTAAATTGAATTTCAGCTTCTCTTCTAGCTTAAGTTTTGTGAAGATGAAATGAGAAGTGCTTTTAGATTTTTTTCCTATTCCTAATTACCTACAATTTAAAAATTTGTATTTTGGGATTTCTACATTTCTACATTTACTTATTATAAATATCTAAAATTAACATACCTGGCAAAGTTCAACAGCACTAAGTTAATTTGTTGGAGCTTGATTTTAACTCAGTAAGAAGCATTTGATTTAAATTGGAAGGTGATAAGAAACTGATTTGGAAAATTTAGGGAGGAAAAAGTTGGGACAGGCACCTGAGCCTTGATGGCTCTATATTTTAAAATCTTAAAAATAAAGAGAGTGCTAGAAATCACATTTCTGGTCTGTACAACCTAAATATGAAATAGAGTCTACACTGAGACTCTAGGTCTTAAATTAATGAACAAAAAGAAGAGCTTTGAACACAGTGGGGGAGATGGAAGTTATTAGTGATCTGTAGCTCTTTTCTGGTCTCAGCTTCTATCCTTTTCCTCATTTTTCCCCCTTTGTGGTTGTGGTTTGTTGATTGGGAATTTAGGTGGCTTTTATTTAAGTGGTTGGGTTGTCTGGGATGGGAAAACTTGAAGATAATTTAAAAATAAGCATCGATTTCAGATCAGCAATGCCAACACTTGGACCAGATAAGTTCAAGCTGTCGTTTTCCCAGTCTAACAGCATATACTCTCATTCTTTCCATATAAGGAACGGACAGGAACTAGAGAGAATAGGGACAGCTAGGTGGCTCAATGGATAGATTGCTGGGCTTTAAGTTGGGAAGACATCTTCCTAAATTCAAATCTGGCCTAAGATATTTACTAGCTGTGTGACCCTGGGCAAGTGACTTAACTTTGTGTGCCTCAGTTTCCTCATCTGTAAAATGAGCTGGAGAAGGAAATGGCAAATCACTCCAATACCTTAGCCAAGAAAACCCCAAAGTGAGTTATGAAGAGTTTGACTGAAAGGACTGAACAGCAAAGAGAAATGTCTATATGATTATTTGTTGAAGAGAATTTGTGATAAGCAAATCAACAAAACATTGTTTTAGATGCTAACCTCGAGGACCTGGAAATTGTTTTGTTATTTGGAAACCTGCTTTACTAATGGCATTTAGCATAAGAGGATTTTTTTTTACTTGTATGTGAAATAAAAAGAATGTACATTATTTCTTTTTGTACTAATATAATGAGGGCTACTAGACCTGCTTTTTAAGTGTTGTCTTTTCATTTTTGCTGCATTTTTATTGAGTCCCAGTACTTCCGCTATAATATATATTTTTGCATTTTATATGTCAAAATGTAATACTTCTGTCTAGAATGGTTTGCTGAATAGGTTTAAAGAATAAAGTTCTCGACAGTCTGTTTCACAATGCACAGGATTTTAGTGGCCAGCATGATAACAAAGAACACTCAGTAGAAGAAAGAACACTTTTAAGTCGGCCCTCCTACCATGGGAAAGTAAGGGGGAAAGGAAGTCAATGATATTCAAATACTCTTTGTATCAGTTAAACTTTTTTGTTTTTAGCAGAATCTACTTAATTTTTTTAAAAATAAGTTTTTATTGATGTTTTCTGTCCCAAGTATCCTTTCCCCTCCTTTTCTCAGAGAGCCATTTCTATATAATGAATAGTATTATTTTAAGAAGAAAAATCTCACCCAGCACAACTCATGAATGCATTGCAAAAGTGTGAAAATACATGAAATGTGTAACACGTATGGACCTCCCTCCTCCACAAAGTGGGTGGGTGGGGGGTGGTGCCTTGGGATATCTTGTCATATCTCTTCATTTGAGTCCTGCTTGATCTCTAATTTTATTACGTTCACTTTTGATTTTTTTCCACGTGTAGTGGTTTTTTTTTTTTTCCATTTACACTGTTGTAGTCGTGTATTGCTTTCTTGGTTCTGCTTACTTCACTCTTAGTTCAGACAGATCTTTACATGCTTCTCTGTATTTATCATACACGTTACAATAACATACCACAATTTAAGCCATTCCCCATTTGAATGGCTATCCACTTTGCTTCTTTTTATTTGTTATCACAAAAAGTGCTGCTATAAACATTTCGATGTATACAGGAGTTAGTAAATATTTTATTAAGCACCTACTACGTGCCAGGCAATGTGCTAAGTACTAGAAATACAAAGAAAGGCAAAAGACAGTCCCTGCTCTTAAGGAGATGGCATGTAAACAATTATGTTTTATAGAGGATAAAATGTAGATAATCAATAGAGGGAAGGCATTAGAACTAAGGAAGATTGAGAAAGGCTTCTTGGAGAAGTTGGCATTTTAGCTCAGATTAGATGGAAACTAGGAGGGAGAGAATTCTAGATATGGGGGATAGCCAGTGAAAATGTCCAGAATCAAGAGATTGGAGTTTCTGCTTGTGTAAGGCAGAAGAATACTGGAAAGGTTATGAAGGGCTTTGAATGCCAAGCAGGATTTTGTATTTGATCCTGGAAGTAATAAGGAGACACAAAAATTTGAGTAGGGAAGGTGGCCTGGTCAGTCCTTTGATTAAACAGGTAGGTGCTATCTTGGGGCTGCTTCTTAATTTGAAAAAGGTGTTTTTGGGGCAGCTAGGTAGTACAGTGGATAGAGCACCGGCCCTGGAGTCAGGAGTACCTGAGTTCAAATTTGGCCTCGAACACTTGACACTTACTAGCTATGTGATCCTGGGCAAGTCACTTAACCCCAATTGCCTCGCAAAAAAAAAAAAAAAAAGAAAGAAAGAAAAGAAAAAGGTGATTTTTGTGTTTATTCTTTGTCTCTGGTTTAGAAAGGCCAGAAGATACTTTCTTACCCACTCACCTTTCCCCCTTACTTTCTTTTTATCTTCCTGAGAACTGATAAAGTCAGAAATGTTTTTTTTTTTCCTTTCCTGCCTAACCAAAAGTTCCAACTCACTCCAGCAAGAAAGATCCAACTAAGAACTCTGGCTAGAATATCTTTATCACCCTGTCCTACCTTTCCACTAATAGATTTGCTGGAAGTTGTCTTCTGTCAATCAGTTCCCAATGAGTCTGTGTATATGTCTTCTCTCTCATGAATCTTATTCCCTTTCAGCCACCTTCTATCTTCTCTGCCTGACAGAGGCATGCATAATTTACTGTTAGTTGAGAAAGCTAAGCTCTTAATGCAAAATAGTTATCTGTTTGAGTTAATTCTCATATTTGATGAACAGTGATTTCCATAGTTGTCTTTGAGCCAAAATTTCTGCAGTATGATTAATGCATATTTTAATTCAGTATGGGTAAGACACTTAAGCTCCTGTTTTCAGAGAAGACCTGTGAAAAGGTGAATTGTTGGGAGCAATCTGCCATGATATATCATTGCTAAAGGTAAAAAAATCACAAGTCAGTCTGTCAACAAGCATTTATTAAATGCTTCCAATATGTCGGGCCCTGTACTGAGAAGGGGTGGGGGAGGACAGTCACAAGTTTACAAGATTTGTAGAATTTGTGTAAAAGGAGTTAAAATAGTTTCTAGAGATGTAGCTTGGTGTTGTAGACAGAAGGCTGACATTGGAATAAGGAAGACTGTAATTCAAGTTCTGTCTCTTGATACTTATTAGCTGTGTGACCATGAGTAAGTCATTAAACCTTTTAGTGCCCCAGACAACTCTCTCAGACCATAAATTATAAATCAGTTGCTGCTCTGCTTTGGTGAAGGAAGTTCCTTACTATACCTTTGAAATTACAGGTCTATACATGCACAAAAATCCATTAGACACATGGATGTCTAATCTGTAACTTGGTTTTTTTTGTTTTGTTTTTTTGCAGGGCAATGGGGGTTGTGACTTGCCCAGGGTCACACAGTTAGTGTCAAGTGTCTGAAGTTGGATTTGAACTCGGGTCCTCCTGAATCCAGGGCTGTTGCTTTATCCACTGCGCCACCTAGCTGTCCCTGTAACTTATTTTTGACAATTATCTGAGCAACGAATGGTAAAGTGGCTTGCCGTGGGTCACATGGTAGGCTGAGTGTGTAGTAGGATTAGAACAGAGTTCCTCCTGACTCCAAAGCTGTTTCTCTCACCCTTACTCCCCCCTCCTTTCTGCACCAAGGAAATCAGGGGTTCAGATCAAAAACCAAATGCACTCTTGTTCCCTTCCAGTTGTTTTTCTTTTTACTTCCAGTCATGTTTTGTGACTTTTTTTTATGAGAATGAACTTTATTTTTGATAAATGCCAGAGCTTTCAACCAAGTTTTCCCTTTAGACCTTAAAGGAATCCTATCCTACTAATATGCATTATATATGAGATAGGCAGGTGGTTCCTCCCTCTAAGATGGTTTCTACTTTTCTGGGTATGAAGCTACCCTTTTCTATCTCCTTTCAGTCTTCCCTAGGGAGCATGCTTTTCCCTTAGTTATGCCCTTTACTCAGGATCAGACCAGATGGGCAGAGAACCATAGGGATAATGAACAGTGAATCTCTGCCTCAATCCCCTGCTTCTGAGAGATTCTATTCTGTCTTTTACTCACCTGTCCTTTCTACCACTTTTTTGTCGTGACTCAGATTTTTGTCAAGGGGAACCCAAATTGGCTTTTGCTCTGCTTTGGGAAGTTTATGAAAATAATAATTAATAAGATTTTCTTTCATTTAATTCAGGAGCCCCCCGGGGGAGCATAGGATTTTGGCAACTGAGAAGTTCTAAATTTTTTTGTCCTTATCTCTCATTTGTAAATAATGAATGTAACTATAAAGAACAGGAAAACTTTTGAATTAAAAAAGAGAACCCTACACATATTCTCTCTGTGGGAGAAACTGGAGAAAAATAAAGGTAAGGCAAAATATCATTATCCACATGATTTGTCTTGAGGGGAGTGAGTTGGACGCAAGCAGACCTTGGAGTCAGCTTCAGTGGTAGCTGACTTGATGTCCCCTTCACCCCCTTCTCTCAGCATCTTTCATTGGCATCTCCTCTAGTTTACCAAACTAGAAGCAGAAACTTTCTTTCAAATCCAACCACTCTTGCTTTTTCTCCTGTTCCCAGTTCAAAACCTCTGAGTACCTTGCGGACTCCTGTGGTAGCTTCTCAGTCAACTGAGGGAAACTGCTGTCTCTTTAAGACCAAGCCCTTCTTTGGACCATGAGTCACAATAAGCCAAAGAATTCCATTCAGGCCAACAAAATTTTTATTCCCAGATGTATGTGTCCTTGGCAAAGGGGATTACAAGGGCTATATTAGGAACAGAATAAATTAGTAGCATCTCAGATTTTCCTATGCTATCCTGCTACTCTGCCTAAGCCTCATGCTTGGAGGAGTTTCCACTATTGAGAAGATAATTCCCTCCATTGACTTCACAGTCTGATACCTTTGTCAGTGGTTTGAATAAAAATCCTGGCCACAAAGGTAATTTGAAGGTGGGTTACTATTGCCAACATTCAGCAGCCAACCAAGGCAAAATTGTGACAGGTTGAAGCATTATCATTTCGCTTTTCTCTTTCCAGCCCTTTCTTTCTTCAGAATTCTGCCCATCAAAACCGTCTCTAAGGAAATGTTGTATCCAGCATTTACATCTTTTTATTTATTTATTTTTTTAGTCAGGAAAAATTGCGGTTAAGTGACTTGCCCAGGGTCACACAGATAATCACCTTAAGAAATTCTGTTAACCTTGTTTAGATGTAAATTAAAAGGTCTACTTTCTATTAACAAAAAGGGAACATGTATTTCATTTTTGAGTGAAACAGGATATTGCAAATTATTGTTATTAATCATACCAGGCCAGATTCAAACCTGGAGTGGGAATGAGGGTGATGAAGAATAGACAGTACCTGGGTATTGTGTAACTTTTTTTTTTTTTTTTTTGCCATTTCAAGGTCACTGGTAAAATGGATCAAACTGCAGGAGTGGGTACAGTTTTGTGCTATTTGCCTGCCTGTCTTTGTGTCCCCAGCTCTTGGAATGCTACTTGGCCATAATAGATGTCTAATACAGGCTTTTCGACTTGACTCAATCTTATTGTCAGTGAGAACCCCCAAAGAACTCTGAGAACTTGCTCTTGCCTCCCCAAGCCCTGATAAGCTGGGTTTGGTCAGTTGAGGAAAAGGGCTACTGAGAAATTGACCTAGAATGTTGTCCTATAAGACGCTAGAAGTTGAAGGTAAAGGAGTAAAGACCTCTAGAACAAGAGGCAACTATATCCCTTTGTAGATTTTTCTGCCTTATAAGACATTTAGCATATTTACATTTATACTTAGAATATTCACTCCTTGAGGGTGGGGACAGTTTTACTATTGTATTGGTATCCTTACTGACTGTCACAGAAGTTCCTCATAAATACTTATTTATTTTTTATACCCTGGTCAATTTTTACACATTAATGTAGTATGTCTTCAGTCCTTTGTGGATTGAGAGAGGCCTTGGAGTCAGGAATATTTGAGTTCAAGTCTGCCTCAGGCATTTACTTGCAGCATAAGCCTGGGCAAATTTCTTAACCTCTCACAGCCTCAGTTTCCTCATATGTAAACTGGGGATAGTAATAACATCTACCTCCCAGGGTCATTAAGAGGATCAAATGAATCAACATATATAAAGTGCTTTACAAACCTTTAAGTACTTTATAATTGCTAGCTATCTTTTAGCAAGTTTATGTACATGGAGAGCATATTAATTTTAATATTGGTCTAATAAAAGTTTAGGCCTTCAGTCTAATGAGTCTGACTGATTTATGGGAGAATATCAATTAAGATCTTCGAAGGATGAACAGACGTGAGTTGATCTAGTTATTCATATTTGGAAGGAGCATGCAAGTTAATATCATAGATCCATCAAAGTGAAATAAGTACACAGGAAAAAAAAAGGCTAAATAAAATCAGACCCTAATACAATTGTGTCCTGCTTGAATAAAACCAGATCTGAGTCACGGAAAAGAAATAGGGTCTTTTGCCCCAGGGTGGGGAATTTAGAGAGTGCAGACAGCACCACCTGAGTGTTTCATTGCCTTCCCATATCGACCCATAGGGACAGAAGTGTAGCATTTCCCCTTGCTTGCCATGTCTCTGTAGAAGCTTCATTCCTCAATAGAGGTAGTAGCTTGGTCCAGTAACACTTCCTCCCTGCCCCCACCCCCTGTAATACTGATCCTTTCTGCAGGTACAAAAAATATCTACTTATGCCTTTGGTTAATATACTCCAGAATCTAAGAGCTTTTGTAGTTACTGTCCTTTACATTACATCCAGGTTGTCACCTTTTAGACATATTTTATCAGGGATATAATTTGGAAATGGCAAAATCCAACAATTATATATGTATATTTATATGTGTATGTATATATATATACACATACATACATACATACATACATACATACATCTTCTATCTCAGAGTGTTAGTGTCAGAAGGGACCTTAGAGATCATTTAATTCAGTTCTCACAGTTTGCAGATAATGAAACTGTGGCTGAAAGTGGTCATTCACACAGCTTACAAGTTGTCAGGGCCAGGCCTTGAATCCAGTTCTTATGGTTCCACGTCCTTTGTCTTGTCCATTTCACTTTGCCCCCTCTTTCCTATTTTGCTTATTCCAGAACATCAAGAGGAGCTCACTTGTTGGGTCTTCCAAAAGATTCACCATGGAGTTTCTTTAATAATCAAGCTTTCCTGATAACATTGAAAAATGTCATTCAATTTACTAAGACTGTGATTCCAAAAAGGTTTTAGAGTTGAAAGGGATATTGGAGGTTATTTATTTACTGTCTTTTTGCCAGTAAGGAAAAACTGGGTTCCATTGAAGAGAAGTGACACATGCCAAATTTAGTGCTTTTCCCCACTATTCTTTAATGCCTGACCATAGTCTTTTTGGGGATGTATCTATTATAGTCATATTGACATTCTTTCTATAAATGAAGCCAGAAGATACAAGTAAAGTTGTAGCTAAACAGAAAGGATGGCTTATTGGCTTTCCTTAAGCAGGCAAATAAAGGAATCAATGGAGTTGGTTTCATGGTATGATCAAAGGCAGTAGGATATATCCTCCTTCTCTTCTTCTATGATATACCATAATTCTCTTCAAGACTTAGTTTAAGATTCCAGCTTCTACATGAAACCTTTTCTGTTTCTTGTCTCCTGCCCAAATGACCTTGAATCTATTTTTTTAAACAACATATGCCTATATACATACACATGTGCATTCATTTTCTTCTGTTAGATTATAAGCAGGGACTTTAATTTTTCTCTTTGATGTTTAAAAATTTTGTCTATTTCAAGGATATTCATGATGATCATTAACTTCAGAGTGGTCTTCTTGCTTAGTTTATGTGACTACATCTCCTGTAGAAGAAGTAGAAAGAATTTAAGAACTTGAGCTTTTTTTTTAAGCTAAGTAAAAATACACTTTCATACTTGGTAATATTATTGTGAAGGTGGGCATCAGGAGAAAAACTATATGTTTGAAAATATGGTTCAAGATTAAGAAATGAAAGTGATGAAAGATTTATAGACAACTCAAGAACCCCATGTCACTATATCATGATTTTTTTAAAGGAGAAAGTTGGAAGGTGCCAGGTTGGGTGAGCTCTGAACAACATATAAATATATATCTTCCAAGAAAGTTTTTCAAATTATTCTGGGTTTACAAAGACTAATTGGTTATTAGTGTCAAGCATGGACAGACTCCTGTTTAAGCCTCTCTTCCAAGTTACCAAAGAGGCAGAGTGGCAGAGTATATAGAATGCTAAACTCAAAGCTGGAAGGACCTGGATTTAAGACCTGCCTAGGAAACATACTGGCTGTGTGACCCTAGGCAACTTATTTAATCTCTCAGGTTATTACAAGTTGCAGAAAAGGTATGGGGCTGTTTTGATTGAGGAAGTTCCTTACACTAATGAAATCATAGATCAGCCCCTATCCCTGTCCTTTATGTTATTTCCTAACCTGGAAATCTTTTTTTTTTAAATGTTATACATGAGTAGTCATGCAAAACATTTCCACATTAGCCAGGTTGTGAAAAAAAAACAGACAAAAACAAAACTTCAGATAAAGGGACTAATAAAAAAATTATGCTTCAATCTGTATTCAGACACCATCAATTCTTTCTCTGTAGACAGATTGCATTTTTCATAAGTCCTTCAGAGTTGTCTTGGATCATTGCGTTGCTGAAAATAGCCAAGTCATTCACAGCAGATCATCTTACTATATTGCTATTATTTTGTATACAGTACATTTCACTATGCATCAGCTCATGTAAGTCTTTCCAGGGTTTTTTATGGCATTAACCTGGAAATCCTTGAAGGAGGGAGGATGAAGAGCAATAAAAATGGTGAAAAGCAGTGAGAGGGGAAAAAGATGTCTGCAGAAAACATGGTAAGAAACTCTAATAAGTCACATCATCCTAATAGTATTGCTGAAAAGGGAAGAACAACAATTTATTGGAAAATGGAATAGATGTGTTAGATTTTCTATAGCAATCTATTCTCAGCATCAGTAATAATGATACCACCACCTTTGGATTCAGTATTTTGTAATTATGTGATGCTTGAGCAAATTAAAATGGTGTTGGAAATGATGAAGTTGGAAATAGTGACTGTACCATACCAGGTTCAATAACAGAATTTTGAAAGCATTAAAGAATTATATTTTTAGATATAGTATAGAAGAGAAAACTACCAAGTGACGCTAATGGGTGTTATTTCTAGCAAATGATCTATAGGGCATCAACCACTTTATCTCTTTAAAATCTTTGATAATGAATTACAGGGGCAGCTAGGTGGCACAGTGGATAAAGCACTGGACCTGGATTCAGGAGGACCCGAGTTCAAAGCCAGCCTCAGACACTTAACACTTACTAGCTCTGTGACCCTGGGCAAGTCACTTAATCCCCATTGCCTCTCAAAAAAAAAAGATAATGAATTACATATGTATTTAGGGAATTCTTGATGAAAAGATGAGAAGGAAACATAGACTTTTATAGACTACTTTCAACAGAGTACCACATCTTCCCTGTTATATATGAAGAGTAAAAGATCCTGAGGTATTTTTTTAAAAACCTACCCAGACACCACAATTAAAAAAAATATTTTGATGCCAAAGAAAACCTTTCTTAACAACTATTCTCCAACAAGGCTATATTAAAATCATAAAGATTCCCCTATCTATAATGGCTCTTAATTTTATATCACTTAAAAATTTGTTGAGTACTTTCCTCAGCATAATCATGAGGTAGGTAATACAAGCATTGCTTATCCTTATTTTCATGATGGGGAAATTGAGGTACATAAAAGTTAAATGACTTAGGGTCTTAAACTGGTAAGTATCGGAGTCAAGATTTGAACATAGTAATCTCCTGGCTCCAAGTTCAATGCTTGTTCCACTATGTTATATTGCTTCTCTACTATAAAGATTGAGTTGATAAGTTCCATGATTACTAGTATCAAAGCACTGAATAGGGAGATGCATAATGGCCCAAAGTGACAATGTCATAGAAGATATCCTGTGGGGAGAAATGGAAAAAGACTTCTCTATAGATAGTGAGGTCCTCCAGATGCTCCTTTTCATGGGTAACGTTGTGTAGATTATATTGTGTAGTATCCCTAGGATACTACAGGACCTCTTTAGTGGAATCTACATTCTGAAAGCCATTATCCCAACAACCAATCGAAGTAAAATGAGGAAAATGAGTAAAATGAGGAATGACTTTTGCCCAGACATGCAGCTGGATGGACAGTCCATTGACATAGTTAATCAAAATATATGTCTTGGACATGTTCTGAAGTGAGACAATGAACCCGGGAGGCTAATGTCACAGAAAAGTGGTTTATATTCCCATTTAGGAAACTGCATAGTTTATTAGCAATTCTAAGCTGGTCTTAGACACACAAGCCCATTTTTAACACCAATATCCTACCAATTATGCTGTGTGATCATGAATAATGGAATGATTCAGTTTACAAAGAATCGAATTGTGGTTAACTCCATTGATTTGGAGCCGGAAGGGACTTTGAGTCATACAACATACTTCTTCATCTTACAGATAAGGAAATTGAGGTTCAAAAGTTAAGTGACTTGCTCAACATCACATAATTCACAGGACCCAGATCCTATGACTCCAAATTTAGTATTCTTCCCAATAAACCTTGAAGTGTCGGTTAGTACTATAGGCTGTGGTATATTACTTATGATGACTTGCATGCAAGATGTTGTGTAAAAAAGTATCATTCAGGAAATGAATGATTGGAAAGGGAAGTAGGCCAGTCATGTAGCAAGAATAAGGGGTAACAGATAAACAGCCTGGGAGCTTCAGAGGAACATATAAAATATTGAAATACCTGAAAGAAAGTTTCTAACAAGCTGTTAGATTATTTAGAAATGATCTATGAGAGGGCATGGACAAGAATTGCACAGAATAAGATATGAATGTGTTGTGATCTAAAGGAGAGGGGTGGTGCCCATATCATTGAGATCAAAAACCCTTTGAAGTGTAATAATTATTTTCTTGGTGATGGTATGGGCTATGAAATGAGGAGTGGTCATGGATCCCAAATTCATCACAGAGTGGCCAGCCTATGTGATAAACCTCTCTACTCTTAGCTTGGGCACTTCCTAACAAAGCCAACTTTATCTGTTGCTTGGGCCATTTTCAAAGCTTTTCCATCTTGGTAGAACCTGATAGAACTTAGAATTTACTGGCATAGTTTTCAGGAAGCCAAAGTAACTTCCAGACCACTAGAACACCTCAGTCTTTGAAGAGTCAAATTTGTAGATAACCTGAAGGCCAGGAGAGAGACTTGTTGGGTGTCAGCAGGTTGCAGCATGTTATTAGCAATGATTTCCTGTAAGATATCATGCTAAAAACACCAAAGACATATAAGACTGGAAAAAACGATATACATTGGTCTTCTAAAAGTAAGAAAAGAGACTAGCTCAGTGTTAACACTGTAATACATCAAACTATTAAAAGAACCAGAGGGACATCTCTGGCAATTTGGATAGGTTCTCACTGGGAGTTTTATGGAAGAACATGACCACAGAATGCGCAAGGTAAACATGTATAACTGCTGTTATTTATAGAGGAAGGGGGGAATTATATAGATCCATCAAAGTGTAGTTATTGCATAAAGCAAGCTATGCTTGATTGTTGGATAGATTACATTAGGAAATCTGATATTTTAGATTATACATGGTGCTATGTTCCCTTTTGGTGTACCCAATTGAGAGGTTACTATGCTTCAAGTGCTATTATTTGAGCAATTTACGTATCCTAGGTAAATGCTCATTATTCATGTGGAATAACCTTGGTCTCCCTCTCCAACTATGTGATAGCATAGTTTTATTTTCTTCCATTGTCAATTATTTTCTGGGATTATTCATTGCTTAAAAAACATTAACTCTTTCTGGCTCCCTGAATGGAAGAGTTAATAGGTTCTCTTACATGTCCATTAGTCCAATTGTGAATTTCAAGGTATAGAAACTCAGTTGATTCATTACCATCCTGGATCTCAGTTTAGTTTTGGGCCTGAGAGAAAAAACAGTACATGTAGAAATTGCAGTAAACTGGCCCTGCACAGAAGTATAGACTGATTAATTACCTGACACCCAGATAATTAGGGAGAATACTCTATATTTATAAGGACTAAGAGAGTTGGGGTCCTTTAAAAGGACTGATAGATCTTGGCACCATTAAATATACCAGTTATGAGTATGTTAAATAAAGATGAACATGGTTGGTAAAATTCCCTTGGTCTTCAGTAGTTTAATTTCTAGATCCCTCAGTTATTTTCACTGTTTCTGATATGTCTTTCCTTTCATTTCTAGGACAGGGAACCCTTAAAAATTTTTCTTTTCTTTGAGATTTCACCTCCTTTTCATGTCTAGGCTGAAAGTACAGTGACTATTCAGTGGTCTAATCCTACTCCTGATTAATATAGGAGCTTGCTTTGTTTCCCACCAATGACAGTTTGCCCTTCCTTAGGCAACTCAGTGGCCTGACTCTTCCAAGCAGAAGGAATTGTAGGCATGTGCTATGACTCCCAGTCTAGGATAGGAATTATTAACCTCTTTTTGTGTCCTAGGGCCCTTTGGTAGTCTGGTGAAGCCTATGACCTCTTTATCAGAATGCTTAAAATTAACCACCTAAGATGACAAAGGAACCAATTATGTTGAAATATAGATATCAAGACATTAAAAAAATGAAAACAACTTAGGTTGACTGAACCACAGTTAAAAACCAGTTTTCTAGGGATAATAGTTTGTATTGTGAGTTATGAAAAGTCCCAGAGACATAATTGCTGGGTAATTATGAATCATTTTATTAATTATGGCTAGTGAATAATGAATAAAAGGGTGGTTATTTGGCTTTCTCTCATAAACTGAAGACCAATTATGGAGGCCTCTCTACACTTATATGCCTTGGAAGAGTGGGTGTTCTCAACAGGCAGAAATCAACTCTGATTGGTTAACAATTAATGAGAGAATGGATATTATAATGAGAGATGGAGCTGTTCTAATGAGGGGCTGGGGGACAGGACTCCGATATGTCATTCTTACTCTTCTCTACCCAGACCACCCCCAGCATTGGGCAATCTAGGCAAAGGGATCTACCCCTTACCCAAGCCTGAGTAGAACAGAATAGGCCAGAATTCAACCAGACTATAATCTTTTTGTAAGGTTTTCTAGTTGGGTGGGGTAAAAATTCCACCCAGATAAGATGGTCTGGATGGGGTAAATTTTGGGGGCAAAGTCAGAAATCTTGAGGTTGGTCTTCGAATGAGGAAAGAAAAAGGAAAAAAAAGAAAACCCTTGGAATCCCCCCATATTAATTCTTATTAATATGAGAGAAACAATAATTTCTCTCAGTATCAATTGTATAATGGTTATAGTACATTTACAGTATCTTTTAAAGACAAATCACTGGGGTCTCCCTTGGCTTTTGTTCTCCTATAACTATTTCTCCATCTCTTTGATACCTTTTCCACTGTAGTTTCCTAAATGATACCATAGTGGCATTCTAAGTGCCTAACTAATTATTAGGGAATAACTCCAGTCCTGGAGAATACATGGCTTATTAAATATGGAATGGTATCTGCAAAATCTTCAGTTCATGTTCTCTTAAAAGTCATATACCCAGCAGTAACAACCACCACAATGTTTATATTACTGATTCATGAAGCAAAAAATATGGCAGACTCTGGATTTTTCAAAACAATTTCCTTGAGTCTCTAGCTAATCTCCAAGCCATTATCTCCAAGCGATTATCTCCAAGCAGAAGGAGGTCAGCAAAATTTGTCTTCCTGCCAGAGGAAAGAATTAAGTTTTCTTTTAAGCCCCATGCTGACAGTACTTACTGACACTATTTGCCTAAATAAGATGAATTGATAAGTTTTGTCAAACTACACATTCATATAATAATAAGCAGGTGAAAGAGGAGCCAAGGGAAAATGTGAGCTAATTTTAGGAAGAAGATCTACTACCTAGCACAAGTACCTAGTACAAGCTGGAATTTTTGTGGCGATTGAGATGACAAATGGTATTAGAAATTAAAATCAATTTAGCATACATTCCCTTAATCTGCAAGCATTTATTAAGCACCTACTATGTGTCCATTACTTTGCCATGTACTAGGGACACAAAAACAATGTAGTCTCTGCTTTTAAGGAGTTAATAATCTATTGGAGGAAAAAACTTATACTGATAAATTAGAATTATATGCAAATTAAATTGTAGGGGTGAAAGACAAAAATAATTTAAATATTGATATTTTGAACTTTTTTCTCAGTGGTAAAAAGATCCCTTTGAGTCTGTTTTTTTTTTCTTTTTAAAGCAGGCAATATTACCAAATATAGTAACGTTGGGAAAGAAATCAGAGAATGGGTTTCAAAAATTCTGTTTCATGGTTTCCAGAAGAGCTAAGTCTGGGGAAATCATATTTAAGAAAATGAAATGTTTACGGTTTAGAGTAGAGAAATATTTAAATGGCAGACAATTGAATTATTCCAGCTTGCATATAACCTTTTTGTGTAATTTATTTAGTCATTTCCCTGGGACAAAGAGAACTGCTTCCTGGTCATGTTTTTCTTCTTTGTCAACCATTCTGACCATGTAGACTAAGCTATTTAATTTTATATTTGCAAAAATTTTGCAAACATTCAAATCTTTGTACCTAACTGAATTAAATGACTTTAATTTAGTAAAGTATGGGGTGGGGGAGGAAAAGTGACAAATAGTGGGTTGAAGTTTTAAAAAAATCTTAAAGAACAAAAAATAAAAAAATAAAGTAAAAATGCAAATTTAACTGACATAGAAATTGCTATATTTGGATAGGGATCATAGTCTAGCAGAAAGAGGGTTGAATAGGTTCAGTTGCTATAGGGTTTTGTCCTGAAGCTTTCTGAAACTGTGTGCAGCTTAATGTACCTGCTTTTATTTTGGGTTCATTTTGAGTATTCCTTACTTTTAGGCCAAGTGCCCTTCTGCTTCCCTTAGGAAGCACCTAGGCCTCATCTTTCTCAGGAGTATTCAAAGATAGAAAGCTAGTCTTTACTTTAAATCTGTAATTAAAAACTACCATTCCCTCAGCGCCAATTACATAAAATCTTCTAAGGTGTTAAAGGCTGATTAAATGTTATTTTGTTAGCCTTTCCCTGCCTTCAAAGCCTTAACTGAAAGGGGGTAGATTTAGAAGCTTTTTTGGGGAGGGGGGGAGAGAAGAGGGGAAGTAATGGAATTTATTGGTTTTATTAATTTTTATAAGAAAGAATTATACTTATGGGGTGGCCTTTGAATAAACTGAATGGATGACCTATACTCTTATTTTACATAAATTGGTGAAAAATTAAACAAATTATATATGTATATGTACACACATATCTATATATGTATATGTATATACATATCTATATATGTATATAGATATGTATATGTGTGCTTATATATATATATATATATATATATATATATATATATATATATATATATATATATATATATATATATATAGGTGCTTAATAAATGCTTGTTGAAAGAATGGACAGGATTGTGGCTAAAGCATAGGAGAGGAGCCATTGACTTTTGGCCTGGGCTTAGAAGCATTCTTTGAGAAGTGGTATTTGTTACAAAAGATGAAGGGAAAAGACCATGAAAATCATCTGCCTCACTCTTTTTGTGTATAGCTCATTCTACATTGCCTGGCAGAACGGGCCTTTCATATACTGGAAGGGGCAGCAATGGGTAACACATTGGATAGAGCACTGGTCCTGGAGTAAGGAAGATCTGAATTCAAGCCCTGCCTCAGCCACTTACTAGTTGTGTGACCCTGGGCAAGCCACTCAGCATCTGTTTGCCTCAATTTCCTCAACTATAAAATTGGATAATAATAGCACCTACCATCCAAGGTTGTTGTGAGGATCAAATGAAATTATAATTGTGAAGGACTTAGCACAGTGCCTGGTGCATAGTAGGCGTTATATAAACGTTGGCCACCATCATCACCACCACCATCACCATCATCAATCAATTTTATTATTACTACTGGCACTCAACAGGTTTTTTTGAAAGCACTGCAATCACCAGGATTCAGAACTGGTCATTGCCAAACTTAAAGTAATTGTTAATGGTTCAGTGTCAGTGTTGTAGGTCTTCAGTGGAGTCTTTCAGTGCCTGGCCCTGTACTATTGAACATTGTAATTAGTCATTTGGATAAAGGCATGCTCATCTCAGTTGTGTTTCTATTCATATTCATTGTTTCTTATAGCACAGTAACATGCCATTACATTTGTGTATCTTTAGCCATCCCCCAGGTGATTGGCATTTACTTTGTTTCCAGTTCTTTGATATAATAAAATTGCTACGATGATGATTTTGATATCAATGGTATCTTTCATCCTGTCTTCAATCTCTTTGTGATAGGTGCATACAGTGGCACCTCTACATCAGAGGTAATGGGTATTTGAGTCACTTTTACTATAATAGACTCACTACTTTTAAAGAAAAAATGGTAAGAAGATGAGACTGACACTCTATGTTATTTAAAGCATAAAACCCCACTAGTATGATTGGAACAGTATTTGTGTGGTGTTATTACACAGAAAGATTTTATTTTACTACTTTCATGCTTTATTAGACTGGAGATTAACTCACATTTTAAAGGCCACTGAGCTCTAAATAGAGAGATAGGAGAGGAAAATACAATGTAGAAAAGTATAAAAAGAATTGGAAATGTCCAGAAATAGAAAGGGCAGCCTCACCACTTAGGGAGTAGTGAACCCTTTCCCCATAACTGGAAATATCATAGGCTGTATGACCATTTCCCAGAGATGTCAGAGAAGTAATTATTATTTGAAAAGGGAGATGGATAAGTGACCTTTAAGTTTGTAACTAGTTTTAGATTCTATTATCCTCTGAAAAGGAAAAGAAACACAAAAAGGGAAGTGCACCTGGAGAAAGATGTTCAAACTTGATATTCAACTATTATGGTTCTTTATTTGTCATGGTGAAATGCTTAGTGTATTATCCAAAGGTTTCACCACATGTTAAGTGAAAATAAATTAGAATACTTATTGACATCTCAGTATCATTACCCGTACAGGTGGCCAGTGGGAGATGGAATCAATCAATCTCAGAGTCTTTAGGAAGATATTTTTTTAAATTTATTTTTTTATAGTAATATATATTATTTATTTATTTAAGTTTTCAACCTTTGTTTAGATAAGATTTCCAATTTCAAATTTTTTCTCCCTCCCTCTCCTCCCTGCCCCCCCCCTCCCCTAGACAGCAGGTAATCTGATATATAACATTAAACATATTTCTGCATTAGTTATGTTATACAAGAAGAATCAGAGCAAGAAGAAAAAACCTAAAAAAAAGAAAAACAACAGCACCCAAAACAAAAGAGATAGTATGGTCCAATCAGCGTCCATATTCCACAGTTTCTTTTTTTTTTCTGGATTTGGAGAGCCTTTTCCATTATGAGTCCTTTGGAACTTTCTTGTACCATTGGATTGGTGGGAAGAATCTAGTCTATCACAGTTGATCAATATACAATGTTGATGATGCTGTGCACAATGTTCTCCTGGTTCTGCTCATCTCACTCATCACTCCTGCTCATTGTTTCTTACAGCACAATAGTATTCCATTACATTCATATACCACAACTTTTCCAGCCATTCCCCAATTGATGGGCATCCCCATAACTTCCAATTCCTTGCCACCACAAAAAGAGCAGCTATAAATATTTTTGTACATGTGGGTCCCTTTCCCCTTTCCATGATCTCTTTGGGAAAAAGACCCCAAAGTGGTATTTCTGGGTCAAAGGGTACGCACAACTTTATAGCCCTTTGGGCATAATTCCAAATTGCTCTCCAGAGTGTTTGGATCAGTTCACAGCTCCAACAACAATGCATCAGTGTTCCAATTTTTCCACAGCTTCTCCAGCATTTATTATTTTCCTTTTTTGTCATTTTAGCCAGTCTGATAGTTGTCAGGTTGTACCTCAGAGTTGTTTTAATTTGCATCTCTCTAATCAATAGTGATTTAGAGCATTTTTTCCTATGGGAATAGATAGCTTTGACTTCTACATCAGAAAACTGCCTGTTCATATCCTTTGACCATTTCTCAATTGGGGAATGACTTGGATTATTATAAATTTGATTTAGTTCCCTATATATTTTAGAAATGAGGCCTTTATCAGAAGTGCTAGCCATAAAATTGTTTCCCAGCTTTCTGCCTCCCTTCTAATTTTGGATGTATTGCTTCTGTTAGTACAAAACCTTTTTAATTTAATGTAGTCAAAATCATACATTTTGCATTTCATAATATTCTCTATCTCTTGTTGGGTGGAGGATATTAAAAAAAAGAATGCCTCACATTTTTGACCCTAAGCTAGCATTTGACAACCAAAATTTTTTTTTCACTATTTCATATTGATATAGAAGCAGCATGTAATAGTGGGTATGGTGCTAGATCTGAATTTGGGCAGATGTGAGTTCCATTTCTTTCTCTGACACCTGGTAGCTATATGACCACAGATGTAGCAAGTTGCTTTTGAGCATCAGAGAATTCCTTATACATCAATATACTTTGTTTCATTGTACTTTGCTTTACTTGGCTTCAAAAATATTGCTTTCTCCTCCCCTGTCCCCCGACAAATTGAAGGTTTGTGGCAACCCTATGTCAAGCAAGTCCATTGGTATAATTTTTCCAATAGCATGTGCTCGCATTGTGTCTCTGCATCCCATTTTGGTAATTCTCACCATATTTCAAACTATTATTACTATTACTATGATTGTTATGGTGATCTGTGATCAGTGATCTTTGATGTTATTATTATAATTGGGGGGGCACCAAGAATCATGAACTTAATTGATAAACTTTGTGTATGTTTTGACTGCTCCATTAATTGGCCATTCCCATCTTTCTCCTCCTTGAGCCTCTCTGTTCCCTGAGATACAACATTGAAGAATCTTCCATAAATTTAGTTGATAACCCAATGGCAGAGTTTGAGAGGAACGACTCCAATTTTGAAAGTTCTACTGTGGGTAAAATGCTATCAAACACATCATACTTTACAGAGAAATCTTTCAAGAAAAGAAGAGTCAATTGATGCACAAACTTCATTGTCTCATTTTAAGAAATTGCCACAACCACCCCAGCCTTCAACAACCACCATCTTGATCAGTTAGCAGCCATTGACATTGAAGCAGGACCTACCACAAGCAAAGAGATTATAACTCACTGAAGCCTCAGGTGATGATAGCATTTTTGAGCAATAAATAATTTTTTAATTAAGGTATGTACATTGTTTTTAGTCATAATACCATTGCACACTTAATAGACTATAATACAGTGTAAACATCACTTTTATAAGCTTTGGGAAACCAAAGAATTGGTGTTTCTCATTTTATTGCAATATTCCCTTTATTTTGGTTATCTGGAACTAACCTACAGTATCTCCAAGCTATACCTATATAACACTTATTTACTAAGTTATGTAAGGGTTAAAACCTGAGTGAATTCCAATACACAGGAAATTATAGATTACTGAGATGTAATGTATTTTATATTGATAATTTTTATGCATTTCTATTTAATGATTGATCCTAAAGCAAGGTGTTGTGAGGACACAGTTACAGACATAATGCTAAATGGTGCTTTTACTCTATGTAGTTATTTTTTAGGCAACATGATTGAACCTGTGATATATCCAAATTGGTATAATTATAATAGGTCATATTTGTGTCACCCTTTAGAGGCAGCTGGTGATGCAGTGGATAAAGCCCTGGGCCTAGAGTCAGGAAGATTTGAGTCCAAACATGGCCTCAGACACTTACGTAGCTGTGTGACCCTGGGCAAGTCACTTAACCTATTAATTTCATCAACTGTAAGATGGGGATCATAATAGCATCTACCTTCCAGGGTATGAGGATCAAATGAGATAATATTTATAAAAATGCTTAGCATGGTTCCTGGCACATAGTAGGCTTTAAACAAATGCTTATTCCCTTCAGTCCTTTCCCCTTTAAGGTGTGTAAAGTACATTCCTCACAAAAACCCTGTGAGGATAGAAACAGTCTTGTATCTATTTTACATGTGAGGATCAGAGAAATGAAGATATTACCCAGGGTCACACAACTGTTATGTGTTAGACTCAGGACTTGAAGCCATATTTAGTATTCTAAGGTGAGTGTTGCTTCAAATGTCCCACATCTGTTTCTCACTCATCATATTTATTTAAAAACCAACATTTATTAATAACTTGCTGTGTGCAGAACACTTTGATAGGACTGGGGGGAGATAGAAAGTTTAGGTAAGACATAACCCCTGCCCTCATGGAGTTTATAATCTAGTAGGGGGATAGGACACATGTAAAAATAACTACATAGCAGTGATGGTTGTAAACAAAGTTAGCCCAAGTTTAAGGTATTCTCTGGTCCGATGACTAATCAAAATTGTCACTCATAAGCTCCCACTGATGTGTTTGCATTTCTAGTCAGAGAACACGATTAATTTAAAGTCAAGGCATTTAATGAAATAGAATAAAGGCAACAATAAGACATTTCCTCCATAAATCTGGTGCATACTTTCTCATAAATATACATACTATCTTTGGGAAGAATAGACATATGTAGGACATGCATGTGTAGGGGCAACTCGAGGCTCTGTTTTCTGTTAACATTATTATGATGCTCCCTCTGGGCCTGCTTCCTACTGGTCTTGCAAGTGTGAGATTTAAAATTGGATATAAGAGCATTAAACTCCCCTTTGAGCTTTTCCCTTATATATCTCCCAGACCAGTAAGAAAAAGAAGCCTCTGAGCTTTAATTAGAGAGGGATTAGCTTTTATTGTATAGACAACAAACAGGTGATGCCAATTAGGGAAATAGGAAAGTAGAAATACACATGAATAATCTTAGATCTAAACTTAGTCTATATTCTTTTATAAAACTCACCGAATCCCAAAACTGCCTCTCAGGCTGAGACCCAGAGTCAAACATGTGCCGCCACCGAGAGCCAGAGCCGATCACCAGAACGTGCCATCACTGCTAAATTCAGAAACCAGAGTGAGTGAGCCAGAGCACCAACTACCATTCTACCCTCCTTTTTAAGTTGGCGTCTTGGAAGTACAGTGTGCTTGACTACGCTCTCCAGGCAGCAGCAGACGCAAAGCTGTTCTTCACGGTCTCCTCCCCAAAAAGGGCGGTCCTTCAAAAACGGTTTCAGTAGTATGCTGTTTTTTACCACACAAGGCATATTCCTTGCCAGGTGCAAAGATTTTGTTGACCATTAATTAGTTGGCTGGTTCCATCATGGCTGCCAAGCATGACTGGGGTGGGGGTGGGGGGGGGTCACAAGGTTATGGAGTTTTCCGTATGTCTCCAGGTTTAACTGGAGTCCTCAATTGAGGTGTTAAAATTTTCCATAGAGGAAGAGTGGACTTTTTTTCTTGTTTTGCCTTTTTTTTTTTTAAAGTCAGAGTACATACCTTTTAAAAAGTACCTATTTCCCCTAATCCTTGGCTGGAATGGGTGTAATCATTGGCATGAATGATCACACCAGACACCAGGTTCTTGAAGCACAGAACACCCCAAGCTAACCAGGGCCTTTAGATTTAGTTCTGTTTTATTTTTAAACTGTATTTTTTTTTTTGTCACCAAGGACTGTGTCTCAACAGGAGGCCCTACTCCTGACATAGTATGGGAAAGTCTATGTAACTGTTGCTTAATTGCTTCTAGAGATCCTGTGCTTCCCAATCCATGTGTGGCTTTGCCAAAGAAACCCCACAAACTGTGTGGATATGACATCTTGAGTTCATTTTGAAGACCCAAAATGCTTTGCATCTGCCATGCAAATTAATCTAAATAAGCACAAAACCTTTCCTGCCTAGCTACATATCTGCCCTTTTGTATGTATGTGTAGTCAACATACCTTTTTAGGCTTTGAATCTATTCTACACACCCATAAGATAAAATAATTGATGAGAGGTGCAAAGTGCTATGTGAGGTTCATGACTAAGTGAAAATAATTAGCCTTCTTTAGCAATGTTTTCTATTTGATTTAAACTCAATTCATATTGATGGACTAGAGCTCATTAAAAACAAAAGAAATATACGTCACATCTAAGCCATTCCTGTGTTGTAAGTTGGCACTGAAAGTGGTATCAATACTTAAGTCTTTCTGATATCATAGATCCTAAGCTGTCTCAACCTCAAGATACGGCTCAATCATTGCTGAGGAGAGCTGTTGGGATCCGAAATCAATCAGCAAGCATTTATAAATTATCTATACAGTGTGTAAGGATCTGGAAATGTAAGGACAAAAGAGAAATAGTTCCTCCCCCCCCCACCCCCAAAATGAGCTTGCATTCTATCTGAGAGACAAGGTATAGTTGTTTTTGTTTTGGGGGATTTTTTTGTTTGTTTGTTTGGTGGGGCAATGAGGGTTAAGTGACTTGCCTAGAGTCACACAGATAGTAAGTGTCAAGTGCCTGAGTCTGGATTTGAACTCAGGTCCTCCTGAAAGCCTGGTGCTTTATCCACTATGCTATCTAGCTGCCCCCAAGACAAGATATAATTATATATAAAATAGACCTAAGATAATTTTGAGGGGGAGGGAATTATTGGCTGTGTGAAGATCACAAAAGTCCTCATGCAAAAGCTGGTGCTTAAGTTTTTAATGGGATTAGGGATTCTAAGAGTGAGAAATGAAGAGAGTGTACATTTCATGAATGATGTACCACAGAGACATGGAGATGGGAAATAGAGTAATATATATGAGCAATAATAACACTAGTTTAACTAGACCATAGAGTACATGGCTGGAAGTAAAAGTAAGAGTTGGAAGGTTAGGTTGTGAAAGTCTTCAAATGCCAAACAGAGGAGTTTATATTTGACCTTAGAGGTAATCAAGAGCCCCTGGAGTTGATATGGTCAGGTCTGGGCTTTAGGAAAACCAAAAGTTGGTTGCTGAGTATAGTAGATTTGACTAGAACGAGGAGAAGCTTGAGGCATGGACACCAATTGAAAACCGCTGCCATAGCGTGGTGGAGAGGCAATGAGGACCTTTTCAAGAGTGGTGGTTGTGTGAGTGTAGTGAAAGGGACAGATTTGAATGATGATCTGGACAGCAGAAATGGCAGGAATTGCTAACTGATTGGACATGTGAGGTGAGGGAGGAGTGGAAAGAGTTAATGGCAGCTTCCCAAGGAGAAACTTATACCCTCTGGGCTTTGGCTAGAATCAGTCCTTCTCATGTTTACTTTGA
The DNA here is from genome assembly GCF_019393635.1 of Dromiciops gliroides. NCBI lineage: Eukaryota > Metazoa > Chordata > Mammalia > Microbiotheria > Microbiotheriidae > Dromiciops > Dromiciops gliroides. The sequence continues at coordinate 126,660,187 of NC_057863.1, read as the reverse complement.
CAACTTCTTTGCACACTCTGGTCCTTTTCTAGTCAGATCTATAGCTTTTCTAAAGTGAAATCAATGGCACCTGCTTTTTGCTAAAGGGTTTATGTTGGATTTAAGGTAGTTAGTGACATGGTATGAAATGTTCCTAGATAAACTGGTAGTTGATACCTTGTATTAAGCTACTTACCCTTTCATTTTTCTGTTTGTTTTTCCTGTCTGCTCCTAAGGGTCTGGTGGTTGTTGGACCTAGCTTACTGTTCATCACTCAGATGTTTAACAGCCTAAAGACAACTTAATATGACTGGGAATATTTGATATTTTGATTGTTTACTATGGTTTCAACTCAGATTTTTAATGTTTCTTTTGTTCTGAAGCTTACAAAGAAAATCAAATCAGTAAAAGTGTATGAGTAGTAATATCACCTTACATTTATATGGTCACTTGCAATTCCAAGAGCTTGAACACCATTATTTTCACATGATTCTCTAAATAATCCTGTGAGGGATGCATAGCATGATCCCTATTTTACAGATGAAGAAAATAAGTCTTAGTGAGGTCAAGGGTGACATCTGATTGTGTAAGGTTAATAAGCAGCATATCTGGGATTCAAACTCAGGCCTTCTGATTATGAGTTCTGTTTTCTTTTGGGGACATCTTGAATACCTACTATGTGCAAAGAATTATACAAGGTAATGTGAAGGCACATAAGGATGCATAAACATGGCCCCAGCTCTCAAGGAACATATTTTAGGTAAATGTCAAGCTGAGACTTTAATAACAACATAAGACACCAAAATAGAAAGTAGCAAATAAAAAATACATGATTTATTCTTAGGTGAGTGCTAGAGATAATATATGATATAAATTTACAGATCTTTATTTGGTTGGGAAGATACCCCTGAAAAATGGCTCTCTTGAACAATTCATGAGACAACTCCAAAAAGAAGAAATTACTGTAGACTGGAGTACAGATGGTTTTCCTGGAGGAGATAGGACTTAAATTAGGCTTTGAAGGATGGACACGATTTTGGTAAACAAAGGAGGAAGATAAGATCATTTCACATGAGATGAGGCATGTGGGAAAAGGGAGAGCAGTAGGAATGTGTATGGGGTGTTTAAGAAGTACAGGTGTCAGGTATTAACCTTAGTCGAGTATTAGTGTTAGTAGGAATTAAGACTGCAAAGTAAGTTGGGGCCTGATGGTTGAGGGTTTTGAAAGAATTTAAACAACCATCAAGAGTTAGTAACAATATATCCCAGGAAGTAAGATAATTTGGTGGCAACCAAATTTGTTTTGAAGGGCTAAACAAACATTCTTTCTGTAAAGGAGTAAGTTTCCCATGAATTGCATCAGCTTTTCTTGAAAGTGATTTGGGACTGTGTACCCAAAGTTACTAAACTGTGAACATGTTTGGACCCAGCTATACCACTCCTAAGCATTTACCTTAAAGACATCAAAGAGTGAAGAGAAGCAATTACATGTACAAAAATATTTATAGAAGCTCTTTTCATAGTATCCCGAAACTTGAAACTAAAGGGGCAAACTCCTATTGGCAATAGCTAAAAAATTAGGTTCTATGAATGTAATGGAATAGTATGCTATAATATATGATGAAATAGACTTTCAGAAGAAATTGGGAAGACTTCTATGAACCAATGCAGAGCAAAGTGCACAGAACCAAGGAAAAGAATTTATACAATGACAACACTAACAAAAAACATTATAGAGAAAAACAGCTTTAAAAGACATTAGAGGGGCAGCTAGGTGGTGCAGTGGATAGAGCACTAGCTCTGGATTCAGGAGGACATGAGTTCAAATGTGGCCTCAGACACTTAACACTTATTAGCTGTGTGACCCTGCGCAAGTCACTTAACTCCAATTGCCTCACCCCCCCCCAAAAAAAGACATTAGAACTCTGATCAATGGAATGATAAAGCAAGAGTCCAGAGGACTGAAGGTGAATCTGACCATCCATATCCTGCCAGATAAGTGAGGAATGTAAAATGCTGAATAGAACATGCATTTTATGATATGGCCAATGTAAGAATTGATTTTGTTGGACTAGGCATATTTGTTAGGAGGGTTATTTTTTTCGTAGTTGTTTAAAAATTGTTCAGTGGAATTGCAGTGAGAGAAAGATAAATGCTTATAAAAATACCAATGGTGAAGACATTTTAAAAAAAGAATAATGGCTCCCAAAGGTATTTCTTATAACCAGAAACTCATGGGAGGCTATCATAAAATTTGTTAAGCATTCCTTAAAAGATTCAGTGTAGGAATTCTATAACCACAGAATTTTAGAACCAAGGGGACCATAGAGATCATCCTATATCCCTTTCCCTTCCCCCATTTTATATTTCAGGAAATAGCCTAGAGACAAGTTCTATTAAACAATATATTAAATCAAGTTAATATATCTATCTTGTAGCAGTAATGGCTATCCCGTTAGAGAGAAGAAAGAATTTTTTCCTCCTTTCATCATTACATAAATATTGCATACTAAATACATTTTAAGTATTGGAAAACTTATGGAACTCATATGGAGACTTTTTTTCACTTAATTTGTAACTGTCCAAATAATATTTATTGATCCAGAATCTCTTTTGTACAGTGAAGGGGATGAGGAAGACCCTCTCCTGAACCTTCAGACCCCGATATCCTACCCAGGACTTTCTTCTATCTTCAGATTCTGGAGAGAATAATAACCGATAGGGAGGCTCCCTACATTTTCCTGAGCAATTGGTGACAGACATGATAAGAACTTTGGAGGACGTAAACTAAGACTTATGAGAGAAGTTCTAGGGAGGCAAATTTCAGTACATTATAATGAATTTTCTTTTAAAAAAGTAGTACTATCCAAAATGAAAATATCTACCTAATAGAGTAGTAAGTTCCCTGTTGTTAAAGATGTTGAAATAGAAACTGGATGACCATTTATCATAGATGGAGAGAGGATTTACTTTCTGTCTAGATGGTGGGAATTGCTGATCTCTAAAGGCCATTTTAATTTTAAGGTTCTATAAATCTAGAAAAGAAGTGCTAGATGTAGGGATGGGACAAATGTGTATCTATGATTGAAGGCAATTTATAGACTTGAAGGGAGAGAACAGACCTAGGAGAAAAAGGGTCTAGACCAAGTCATGATGGTACCAGAATAGCCTGCTTGGATTAAGCTAAAGAATTCCTTAGTGTCACCCTGATGAGACAAGATGGAAGTCTTGGAAACAAAAGTTGGAAAATACATCTGCAAATAAAGCACACTAGCTTGCATGATAGCATTTTGTCCCTTGTAAAGCGCCTCCTGTATAAGGATATTTTGCATTCCATTAATTCAAGATATTCTACTGATGTATGGAAGAGAAATGAAGTTTTGGTAAGTTATGGTTCTTGTCATCAAGTGTGTAGCGTATGGTCTGGTGGAAGGATCTAGGAAACACAGAAATAACTATAATACATACTAAATCCATAGGAGATTTGGAAGCAAAGTGATTGAAAAGGTCAGTCTTGACTGGGGTCATGGGTGGGGAAGTAAATCACAGAAGTCTTCCTGGAGGAGATGATATTTGAGTTGGTCTTCGGAGAGTGGAAATGTAATTCCCTCTAACAAATATCCATCTTGTCTCTACTTGAACACATATGATGACACAGAGCTTAATTCCCTTTAAAATAGATCCAGAAATTCCATTTTTAGATAGTTCTACTTTTGAGAAATTCAGTAACCATTGAACATGCTGGTGTGCATGGATATGCATTCTAGGAATTTGGAATGGTGTGAGAAAAGAGATGGTGGGAGGAAAGCCAAGATCACACTTCCCTTTATGTATATAGGGGAAGATTTACAAGATTTACATATATTAAATGATTTTGCATTTTTGGTACTACAGGATATCCCAAAAGTCTTCATTTACTTCTAAGCCATTGAAACCTAGGCTTTAATACTTTAATAATTAAAACAAGTTTTAATAGCTTAAAACTACACTAAGACTTTTTTTGGGGGGGGGCAGGACAATGAGGGTTAAGTTACTTGTCCAGTCACACAGCTAGTAAGTGTCAAGTGTCTGAGGCCGGATTTGAACTCAAGTCCTCCTGAATCCAGGGCACTATGCCACCTAGCTGCCCCTACACTAAGACTTTTAGGACACTTTAGGACACACTTATTGCAACCTTTAGTGATTGGGTATATCTGTGGAAGATTTAAAAGACACAAATGAGTATCATGAGGATGAGATGATGGTGAGGAGTGGTGATCTGCCATGGTAGAGTGTTCACCCACATTGATGAGAATGTAAGTAAGGAAAGCTGTGTGACCTGCCTACTAGTCCCTTCAAAGTATCTTTATACCATCTTTGAAGCATCAGTGCATCAGGCTCCCTAGTATACTCTGCAAATATAAATCAATCAGTCAATCTCTCTCTCTCTCTCTCTCTCTCTCTCTCTCTCTCTCTCTCTCTCTCTCTCTCTCTCTTTCTGTCTCTGAATCTCTGTCTCTCTCTGTCTCCTGTCCCCAACCACACACACACACACACACACACACACACACACACACACACACACACACACACACACATATGAACCCATATCATTTGTTATCCTTTTCTTATAAGTGTCAGCAGCTCAAAAAATAAAATCCCTAATGTATAAGAACTTAAACACTGTCAGCACCTGTACTAGCTGATGACTGAATTGCTTTACCAAATGTGGATTTCAGATTTCACTAATATTCCAACCCAGATGAATTAACCCTAGTGGCTTAAGTGTCTGAAATAGGTTTTCCTTTCTTCTTCCCCACCCCTCCCACCATTGACATGGAATTCTGCTTTACTTTTTATTACCTATATCAAGTTGGTCAAGGCATTCAACCTCTCTGGATCTCAATTTCCTCATCTCTAAAATGAAGGGACGTTGGACTAGATGGCTTGTAAGGTTCCTTTCAGCTCTGCACCTAGCTTCTTATGACCTAGCCTGGCTTATATGTTTATGACTTTTTTAGATTAAAAAAAATCTTATTGGCTAAAAACAATCTACATTTTCCCCCTATCATTTAGAGGAGAAAAAAATTCTTAATGTATTCTCAAGCAGGCATAAACCTCATTAAGATTAGATTTTCAGGCTATAATCCCTACTTGTTAGATTGAATCTGTAAACCAGTAATGATTATTACCCACGCCTCCACTTTCTCTGTATGTACTGAAGAGGAATACAGTTAGTTGCTATAGAGTATATCTGAAGGGTTGTTTTCCCTCTAGGTTCCCCCAGATAACAAATAGTCAGCAGAAAATAAAGAAAAGTACTTTCAAGTCTGTGTAGGAGTTAGGCAAACATAAATTATTATCTGCTCTCAGTGTGAAGCTGAAATAGGCACAGGGGAAACCATTCTTATTCTTGGCAAGGACTTCAGTGTCATAAAATGTGCTCCTTTCAGAGATTCATCTGGGCCCTTCTGACTTGGGGTCTCGGTTTGACATCTTTGTAGGGCAGGAGAAGGATCTCTCAGCTCTAGCACCAATCTGTTGGGACTTGGGCTGGCTGTACTGTATTACTAAATTTAACCATCAGGATTCTCTTTCTACCTTGGAGGAGCAGAAGTGAAATCTTCCCTGCCTTTTGTCTGTTGGCTCATGCTGGCATCCTTGGGAGCTCAGTAAAAAGCTAAGCCAAGGCATACCTGATTGCAAAGACCTGTGGGAAATTAAAGTAATTAAGCAGGATTCATAAAGGGAGGCTATGTGGAATGGCTGTTTTTGAAAGAGGAGAGGAATGTGTTATAGGCTTTTTTGTTGTTGTTGGTCAAAAACATTTCTTGTCATTTGTGGAAGAAATGGACTTTACTATGCACGTTTCCAGGTTTGGTCAAGGCATTCCCTGCTTCTGTTATGTCAAGCTCTGAGTAGAGTAAAAGCTATTCATTTCACAGTCTTTTACACTGGATTGGGGGGAAAAATGAGAGTGGAGATTTGGGTCAGCAGGACATGGTGATGAAGTTGATTAAGTTTGAAACATTTTAGAAATAATTAACATGCTAATACATTGTTACATCAGGTTGACCAAGTGCCTTCCATGATTCTACCTTGAGGCAGCAAATTTTCTCATGTGAAATATTGCTTCCCATAGTCATATAAAATTAATTTGAGTCCAACTTATCTGAGACCTATATATGCTATACCTCTTCTCTAGGGAGGCAGCTGAAGAGAAAGAAATGTGTGACCTTGCCCCTTAATACTCCATCAATAGACATTTTAGGTCAATTCAATTCGACAAGTAATTAAAAAATATATTATTTATATGTAAAATTAATTTAAAAAAAATTTGAGTTCTGAATTTTCTCCCTCCCACCCAATGTGAAGGCAAGAAATGTATCAATTATACATGGGAAATCATGCAAAACATTTCCATATCGGCCATGTTGCCAAACAAAAGCAAGAAAAATAAAGTGAAAAAATTATATTTCAATCTGCATTCAGATTCTATTAGTTCTTTCTCTATAGGGGGATAGCATTTTCTTTTTCTTTTTTTTTTTTTTAGCAACAAACATTTATTTTATTTTTTCCAGTTACATGTAAAGGTAGTTTTCAACATTCATTTTCATAAAATTTAGAGTTCCAAATTTTTCTCCCTCCCTTTCCTCCCCCCTCCATAGCATTTTCATTGTAAGTCCTTTGGAATTTTGCTATATGCCAGGCACTATGCTAGGCTTAAGAGATACAAAGATAGAAAGGAAATAGTCCATGTACGTAAGGAAATATAGATTTTTTTTTTGCAAACCTGTGACTGGTACTTCTACCAATAGAGATGACAACTAGCCTGCACTTTTTAGTCTCAGAGAGTTTAAATAATCTATTAAGATCCCTGAACCAAGATGAAGAGGTTAAGAGTGGCCTATAAAGGGTCCCTTAACCAGAATGGAGAGGTTGATTGACTTATTAAGAGTTACACAATCAGGATGTCACAGAGGCTTGTCTTGAACCCAGATTTTCCTGACTCCAAGTTTTCTCTTTATCTACCAGCCATACTGTAGAAGCCCTGACAATAGGAGAGGGGTGAATAAAGGCTACTTAAAAGGTGGCATTTGAGCTGAGCTTTGAAGGCTGGAAAACTACACTCAATAATGTAGAACTTTTATCTGAATTTTGCCAATTTGAAACACATCTCTTAATGCAATGGTGATAAGATACAGGGCTAGCTACTAATTCCTACCTAGCAAGTCCTACACAGGCAAATTGTAAAGTATGTCGTTTGTATTCAGATCTGTCTTTCTCTAAACTCCCAGTTCCATCTTGCCTTATGCATATTTTTCCTTCTTTGGTATCTAGAATTATTCTGCTTCTTCCCTAAAAACCCATCCTCTGGAAGGGATGGAACACATTCACATTGAGACACACATAATTGGCAATAGATTTCATTGTTTTCTTTCCTAGAGAAAGTTGTATTTCAATAGGGGAAAAGCCTCAAGCCTGAGACTTCTGTCATTCACAAGTCTGTGTACAATGGTTACAATGGACTATGGGCTTGAGGCTCACTAGCATTTCAAGCAACAAGCAGTGGTGAGGCTTATATGTCACTTCTTGCCTCTCACCACTTTAAAAAAAAATGGCCAGGGGAAGATGGCATGCTATTGTCCCCAAAGCTGGCCAACCATGACTTCAAGTATTTTGTCTGGAAAAGGGAAATGACCTTTCAGCTGCCAGTCTCATAGTGTGTATCATTCAATTAAATTCAGCAAGCACTTATTAAGCAAAATACTCTATTAGGTGCCAGGGGTAAGTGGGTACAAAATAGAAGATGAGTTCCTGTTTTCAAGGAAGTTCTATTCTACTGAAACTCATTCTTGGTTTCTAGCTCCCTATTGATTGGGAGACTTCAGATGAGGAATCAGAAGTTATTCTCCACAAAAAGGTGCGGAAATGTCAGGAATCTGTAAGCAGGGAGACTAAGCCAACAGCATCATATGACGATGAAGAAAATGAACATAATTCCAGGTTGAATGAAAGCCACAGCATCCTAAATGAGAGTGGCGATAGTCTTCCCATACTCTAGGACAAGTAAAAGTACTAATACCAGTTCAAGCCCTAGTAAAACTGAATTTGGAGTTCAGTTTTAGGAAGAAAAGAAAAGAGATGACTAGAGTCTATTGGACTAATAAGTGTCATTTGGGGCACATAATTTGACAATTGTCATTTGGAGTGGGTTAGAGGTCTTGATATTACCCCTCCAACACCTGTCCTTAACATCTTGGCTACCAAGGGTATCTTGAATTTCCATCTTTGTCCATTGTGGTGGGAGTAATATCCTAACCCCTGCCCTCATGCAAGTTAGGCTAGTTTTTCCTTAAAAGGCATTGGTGTCCTCAATATTTGTCTCAGGAGACTACCGACTTAGTCTATTGACATCACTTTTTTGTTGCTGAAGTACAAAACAGCCTTGAGAAGCTCCACACATACATTAATGCTACATTGGTGGATCACAGTAGACAGCTAAGGAAAGGGAATTTCACTGAACTGATTAATCTTGGGATGTCCTCAATGCATATTCTTATCCTTCCATGGCTAAATCAATCTCCTTTTGTTAATGGATAGGAGTGAAATTTCTGCTATACTCTACCCTGTTCAGTCCATATCAGGGGTATTGTGGTCAATTCTTGGTCCCACCCTTGAGAAAGGAAATGAAGAACCTGGAGTTTATCTGGAAGGGACCAGACCATAATGTGAACGACCTTGATATCATGTTATAATGTCCCAAACTGACCATAAGAGCACTAGAGCCTTCTTTTCATCATAGCAATATGTGGCAGAGAGGATTCTCATCCAGTAACAGTCCTTTACAACTCACAAATTGGGTGACTTCTGAATGGTCTTAGGCAAGACACTGGGCCTCTGTTGTTTTATGTGTAAAATGTGAGATTTGGATTAGGTAAAAAATTTAAGGTCTCTATCTCTAAAATTCTAAGTGAACACATATGAGATAAGATAGGAAAATAGCTATGCAAACTCCATAGAACCACAGTGATTTGTCATCATCAAATTTGCTACCTAAAAAGGATGACATCTCATCAAATGCAACCCCTTCATCTTATGAATAAATAAAGTGAGATCCAGGGGGGAATGACTTTCCTGAGATTTTGATAAATGTATTAGTAGAGTACTCTGTTTCAGCTACATCACAAGTTAAAAGACTCTTATGGGCTGGCTCAGAAATGTAAATATTATGTAAAATGTTGTTTCTGTGGGACAACGTACTCAAATTCCAAAGAGCCAACTTTCAAATTAATTTTTGAATTCAACCCAGCTCATAATATATAGATTCCCTATTTTCAGGGAACCTATGAGTCTGTATGACTTACAGTGACATTAGCTCTCTCAAAGCACTACTCCCCCATCATCCTCATTCCTAAATCCCTGATTTTCCCCTCTCCTAACCACATTTTCTAGCCCTGATTGAATCTACACAAACAATGGAAAAGGTACTGGAAATCCCATATTCCACATTGATAAAGAAGGGTGTTAAGAATTTTTAAGGATCTGACTATAAATACATTCACTTTTCTTTGTGTCATGATTTCATCTTTTAGGAGGAGTGCTTCAGTTGTTATTGAGTCTGCTCTGTGGAAGAACAAATGTGATGGGGATGATAATGATGGAGTTTGTTTCTTCATCTGTAAACAGGGGGACTGGACTAAATGATTTCTAATGTTCCTTCTAGCTCTAATTCCTATAATTTTCTGACCATTAAAAATCATTTTTGCATACACATGTACCTGCTATCATACTAGTAGCTATATAAAGCAAGATAATGCGATATAGTAATTATTTTATTTGTATACATGTATGTATATGTATATATGTGTGTGTGTGCATGTATGTTGTTGGGGATAATTTTTTCAGTCATATCCAATTCTTTGTGACCCATTTGGGGTTTTCTTGGAAAAAATATTGGACCAATTTCCTTTTGCGGCTCATTTTACAGATGAGGAAACTGAGGCAAACAGGGCTAAGTGACTTGTCCAGGGTCACACAGCTAGTAAGTGGCTAAGGCCGTATTTGAATTCAGGTCTTCTTGACTCCAGGCCAGCTACTCTATCCACTGTGCCACCTGGCTTCCCCATGTACACATATATACATATACAAAGCACACAACATATATACATACACACATATTTGCATGTATGTCTACAGGTCTGGACCTATGATTTCATTGGTATAGGGAACTATCATTGAGGAAACCTTATCTACTAATGCAGCTTGGCAATAATTCTGCAAATTATAATTTTAGAGAGTCGCTGGGGTATTCAGAAGGCTGTTGTGACTTGTCTCTGGTCATATAGGAAGTCCAAGAGACAGGATGCGGGTCTTCCTGTTTTCAAGGCTGACTCTTTATTCCCAGTACTACAGGGTACTTTATTATTAGATAAAATAAGAATAATTATTTTTCTTCGAAAGATAGTAGAAAGGTGTTTTTTGAGTCAGGAGAACCTGGGTTCAAATCCTTCTTTCAACACATGGTGGATGTGTGCCTCTGGGACAGTCATTAAACCCCTCTCAGCATCCTTGAACTCTTTAAATTTATACCTTGCCAAGAGAATCCGTATTGGTAGAGGGAATTTCCTAAGTGGGAAGGCTCTGCAGTTATAAAATCACAGCCCCAGGCACTTTGCTTACAACAATATTAGGTGTTAAGAGTCAGAGGAGTTAAATGACTTGGCTTTAGGTCACACAACTACTAAGTCCTGGAGGCAGAGCAGGGAAGTAAACAGTAATGTGGGCATGGAGATAACTATCTCTGATAAGAAGAAGGCTCAAATGCAGAGAATTAGATTGGCAGAAATCTTGGAAGATGCTTGAAATAGAATATAATTTCATGGAGGGTAAATACCATTTTACCAGTATTTTGCACACAGTAGTGAGTTAATAAATGTTAGTAGAATATTGATTATAATAATTAAAAACATGATATCTCTAGTGCCTTAGTGACTTAATTAGAAACCTTTAGCCTTCCTACAAGCAAGACTTCCTGTTATAAATATTTAGCTGATATCATCTGCTTTCTGTGTTGTTATATATCTGTGTTAAATTCATTATTGGTACTTGTCACAAAATCAGACTCTTTAAGAATCATGGTATATTTTCAGTCCTACCTTCAGGTATTCTGATGAATTGAAAAATGCAAATTAAATTAGAGAACTTGCAAAAAGTTCTTTGTCTTCCCAGTACTTTCTGAATCAATCTGATATTTCTCTGCCAAATGTAAACATCCAAGGGGCAGTTTTATCACTGACCTCTGTTAAACCACTTGGGTTTTAAAACTCAAGAATAATAAATTTGTTTTCCTTCAAATGTCCTCTCAGAAGAAGGCAAATGAAGAAGAAACTTGATAGATCTTTTCTAAGTTGAACAATTAGGCCCCTGCATTGAGCTGGGTGAGAGTCAGAGATGGCACATGACTTTCTCTGCTAGTCTATGCTAAAGGAAGGAAGCTGCAGTTTCAATAGTCAAACCAATTAGCATTTATTTGTGCCAGGGCTGTGCTAAGTGCTCATAATACAGTTACAAGCAAAAAAGAAGACATACTCTGCCTTCAAAGGAGCTTACATTCTAATGGGGGATGATAGTACATAGAAGAGAGCTGAAAAGATGATGGAGAGAGGAATTGGGGAAGAATCTATGATGGGGCATTGAAGAGAAGTAGAGAGAGACAGAAACTGGCTATATCCAGGAGAAAAGGGAAGGAGTGAACAAGAACTTAGATGTTTAGCAATAAGAACTTAGAAAAGATATTGGCAACTTGAGTGAAAAGGAAGGAAGAGATTCGAGAGACATTCTAAGAATCCATCAGACTTGGAGATTAGCCAATAATGAAGGACAGGCAGAAATCAACAATGACTCTAAGGTTTTGACCCTAGGTAAAAAACATAACCTGGGAATCCATTTGATTCATATAGAAATGTGATAAGCCAATCTCTTTATCTGCACCTCAGGACCCATAGGTAGTGTCACCAGTGGTTTAGGGTTGGAAGGACTTGCTTCCCAGAAAACGGAATCCTGCTGTGCACTCTAAAAGAGCAGGTTTATTCCTAGGGGAACTTGAATCCAAAGATGGAAAGTCAGGCTTTTGTCTCATGCTTTGACTGATTAGGCCCCAACCCTGGCATTTCATGCTAAATACTTCAAATCAAATTTAGATATAACAAAGAACTATGGTTTCCCCCTTAAAGAGGTTAACAGAGTCCCTCTTAAAAAGATATTTGATGTAGAAAGTAGTTTTAAGTTATAGGACATTTACTTATTTCCTATACCACAAGAGACTCATAAATGCCTAACAGCAAATACATAAACCATCAAATAATAACCCATCATTCCTATTATATTCTCCTAGGAGGTAAGACAATTATTTTCAGAGTGCTGGGCAGTATTTGCACTTGTCTTGGTTCTGTACTCTCTAAGAACCTCTCTAATCCATAGCTTTTGAATTCTCCCCAGGGGGGAATCTTAAGTCTTTTCTGCTTCAGGATGATTGGGTGGTTTGCCATTTTCTCCTCTGAGAAGTGGTGCAGTTGCAAGAAACACCTTCTTCTGAGCAGCCAGTGTTGGTTGGTTCAGGAACTCCTGGCCTCTTCGAATCGAGAGGTTAATACCAAGGCTGGAAACATCTTTGTGTGGATCACTGTTCAATGACCTGTGCTCAGGAAAAGAAATGCCAAACAGGACCATCCAGGAAAGTCCATGTTTTTACCTCCATGTGTTCCTAGCCCCTACGGCTACTGGGGAAGAAGGGGAGAAAAATCTTTTCCCTCCCTCCTCCCTCAATTGCTAGTATTCCAAAGGAAAGAAGCTTTTGATGGATCTTTCCCAATTTAATGAGCATTTATCAAATGCTTATGCAGTGTCAGGTGCTGTACTAAATTCTGATAATACTAAGAAAAGCAAAAAAAAAAATCCAAAACCCCAAACAAAAAAATTCCCCAAAATCCCCAGTTCCTATTTTCAAGGAAGAGGAGAAGGAAAGGGGGAGAATGGGCAAGTGGGAGGGAAAATGGGAGGGAGAGACGGTTGGAGGGGGAGAGGGAGAGTGTCATTTTATAGCTCTTCTTATAATCTCCTGAGGGGGCAGCTCTTTGTGACTCATTTGCCAATCATCACAACCTCCAGTCTCGGGGATACATGAAGACATCAATCTCCATGGAACCAGGACACATGCTTCATGTGTTTGAAACTGTTACAGGAGCAGCATCATTAAAAACATTTTCTTTGACTATGAAAGACAAAAATAAATATTTATAAAATGAGCCATTTATTAAAACAGATGTTATTGACAACATTACTGTTTAGCGACTATCTCACAATGTGAAGTAAAACCTAGGGGATTCCTGAACCTGATTGCCCTCGATCTTTTTTTATCATCCTCCCACCTTGCAACGTGTGATTTATGCAACATTTAAAAAAGCATTGTGACATATAATGCCTTCGATATAATGTGTCATCTTTAACCTGTAATTAAAACAAAATAAGCTTTAATGAGCTTCTCTGGTTCTTTCCCCTCTGAGCCATTGAATAAAATAACACAAATGACAAAGGAGCGCTGAAATGTGATTCTATAGACTGATTTCCCTGTCCTAGGTGGCAGGAAGATAGAACATTTACTTTGAGGCAGATTTCCTTTTGGATAACATTCAACTCGGGAAAGAAAAAATACTAATCTATTGATCTGGATAACATTCAACTCAGGAAAGAAAAAATACTAATCTATTGATCTGCAGTTGCTCCAAATTTTAAATTATTTGAAAAGCAATTTGAAATTGCTTTATATTTATGCATTTCACATATGATTCATGAGAAGTCCTATTTACTGTCATGGAAAGCACTCAGCAAGCCACGAGTGCAGTAAAAAACGGATGCCCCAAATGAACACAGGAATAAGGTTAAGAGGTATTGGGCTGGGAATTTGTGAAATGCTGCGTGCTTCTTATGGAGGAAAGAGATTTCTATTTTTCACTCCCAAACCACTTAGTCTAATTGCTCTGAAAGTTACAGGTGTGTTTCAGTTAGTTATAAAATCTTTTTGGAAATAATTTTCCTTTGACGTTTTGCAGAGGCTTATAGCCACACTCAGCCAATGCCCACAGGAAGTCCTACCCTGCTAAGAGGCCCTTTCTTTCCTTTCTTTTCTGCAATTTTGTTCTTTCACCAATTCTGTTTTCATTTGCTCTGCACCAATCACTCTTTTTTTTTTTTTGGTGGGGCAATGGGGATTAAGTGACTTGCCCAGGGTCACACAGCTAGTAAGTGTCAAGTGTCTGAGGCCAGATTTGAACTCAGGTCCTCCTGAATCCAGGGCAGGTGCTTTATCCACTGTGCCACCTAGCTGCCCCTAGTCTGCTCTTAATCTTGATCATTGATCACTCTGATTTGTGCTCATTTCTCTCAGGATCTTGCTAAAAAAGGTGAACTCTGTGATTGAACTCCCTCTTCATATAAGCCCAGCAAAAAAAAAAAAAAAGTATCTGATCCATAATAGCCTGAATGAATTCATCCCTAATTGGTGAGATTTAAGGAGACAAACTGTCCTTATCTTCTGTGAGGTATAACTGGGCATGCCCCAGTAGATGTCCCATTCAAAGAGGCCATCAATGGACATATCCATGCCCCATATAGGAAGATGCAATCGAAGTCCACAATAAAATCTCATCACCTCAGGTTGTTGTGGTATGTAGGTGTATGGAGCTCTAAAAAATGTTGAAGTTGGAGTCACAGGATATGAGTTTGGATATGGGCTCTGCTACTATATCTATGGGACTTCACTAGGACTAAATTTCATCATCTATATACAGAGAGTAGATCTTTCATCTTAGAACTAATCAAGGAACTTCTCTGATCAACCTCTTACGACAATCTAACTTCCTCCTTTTATGTGTCTGTACTTTCTTTAATGCTGTCATTTCAAATATGGAAAATAATAGGTTCAAGCTAAGAGATTTGCCTAGGTTCACATAGCTTGTAAATATCACAGTCAGGTGCAAATATATGAATGGTTCTCAACTATGATATAGGAGCTTAAGGACAGTTTATTTTAGTGATAGGGAAAAGGACAGATCTGTATTTGAAGTGGAATTTGGGAGGGGAGCTTTGGGAATCCAATCTGTTGGTCTGCAGGGCAAAGGGAAATGGTTGTAAAATTCTCTCAATTCAGAAATGTTTTGGGGAAGTGTGGTCCAGGTTCCAAGATAGGTTTAATCAATAATGATCCATCTAAGATGGATGAGGTGCTAATGAAAGCTTTAAGCAATTGTGCTTGAAATGGGTAGAACGGGAAGGACAGATAGAAGAAGAAAAACATTTTAGTGAAAGGCTCTAAAAAAAAAAGGGATGAGGATCTTAGGCTTGGATTTTATCGCATGGATATATCTCTCTTTTTTTTTTAAAGTGAGGCAATTGGGGTTAAGTGACTTGCCCAAGGTCACACAGCTAGTAAGTGTTAAGTGTCTGAGGCCAGATATGAACTCAGGTACTCCTGACTCCAGGGCCGGTGCATTATCCACTGCACCACCTAGCTGCCCCTCAAGCTTAACTTGGAAAGAGCCCTGGGCTGGGAGTTAGGAGGCCTGGTTTGTGCCAGGTCTGCCACTAATGACTAACTAGCTATATGACCTTGGACAAGTAACAAACTCCAGGTTGTATGATCTCTAAGGTCTCTTTTCCTTCCTGACCTTCCATGCCACTCGTGACCTTTGGGTATGCTCTATGATCAAAAGACCCCTCTCTTTGCTCAGAACTTGCGTAGTAGGTGAACATTTGAAAAAAATTCTCCCATCACAATTCTTGCTGCATCCAAACCTGCTACATTCAGACTAAATGAGGATGTGTCAGGGTAGCTAACCACAAGTGAGCACTGATATTCATAGAAAGTTGGAGTAGGAATAGACCTTGGGGATTATTTAGTTTCTTGTTCACCCCTCTTGTTTTATATGTGAGGAGATAGGCCCAGAAAGCCTGAATAACTTGTCCAAAATCACACAGCTAACTAGTGATAGAGTTGGGACTCCTGCTTAGGGCCCCTATCTTTTACTGTGGAGTATGGGATATGCTTTTTAAGGTTACAACAGAAGTAAGCTATCTATAATGCGCTCTCCTTGGCTCTGGCAAAGCTTCATATTCCTGGTTCTCCCTAGATCTTGGTTATCTGGTTCCTTCTTTTCCTTTAGTCCCTTAAATCTTAGGGCATCTGAGGACCTGTTTTATTTTGTGTTGTCATCCCTCTCCTCAATTTTCCATTCTCCCAGTTTCTCCATGGGCTATCACGGTTTCCCCAGCATGTTCTACATTGTCACTCCATCTCAAAGCCCATAGTTTTACCTTGCAACCATATGGACACAAACATGCACATACATGTATTTTTCATCCTGGTATCCTGTCATGCCCCACCTGACTACCACAGATGTTTCCTGTTCTGTGGTCTACCTTGGGTATTGAGCCAGAGGGTTGGTGGAAGCACAGTACTCAGGAAGGAAGTGGGAGAAGTCAGAGATAGCAATGTAAACTGGATCACAATGTACCACTTTGAGAGGAAGGAGGAGGACAAGGGTGGAAGAAAGGGTGGGTCCACTCTGCTTTGCCTGGTGCTTCAGGGGTGGGTAATGTGTTGGCCAAAACTGTAATCCAGGGAGCTCTGCATTTATTCCAACACTAGGACATCAATTTGATCAGACAGATTCTCTCTCCTTGTGACTCACCTAGGAAAATTATAACCTTGCTTTAAGACCAAACCCCTTTAAACACTGAATGAGAAGCAGTTGTATTATAGTTGATAAGCCACTGGTTTTGGAGTCAAGAGGATGAGTTTAATTTCCACCTAGCTGTAGGACTCTGGGTAATCTTTTAGTCTCTCTATGCTTCAATTTCCTCATAGGCAAAATGAAGGAGCTAGATTCAGTGACCTTGAAGGTCCCTTCTAGCTTTAAACCTATGAT
Organism: Dromiciops gliroides; assembly: GCF_019393635.1. Lineage (NCBI taxonomy): Eukaryota > Metazoa > Chordata > Mammalia > Microbiotheria > Microbiotheriidae > Dromiciops > Dromiciops gliroides. The sequence continues at coordinate 126,643,244 of NC_057863.1, read as the reverse complement.
CCTGTGATCTGGTGAATGTTCTTTTTGGAGTAAGTAACCATTAAATATTGATGGCTGAGGGGCAGCTAGGTGGTACAATGGATAAAACACCAGCCCTGTATTCAGGAGGACCTGAGTTCAAATCTAACCTCAGACACTTGACACTAGCTGTGTGACCCTGGGCAAGTCACTTAACCTTCATTGCCCTGCCCCCCCCCAAAAAAGATTGATGGCTGAGTAATAAGAATTGATGGTTGTCTTCTGTCTACCTTGTCATCATGCTGAAATGTTACTGCTAAGAGTATGATAGGAGTAGCAACTTCTGGTAGGTGGTAACTGAGCTGGTAAGCTTCCTCTAGGGCCCAGTTGTTGTTTTTAAAAAATCAATTATCGGGGGCAGCTGGATGATGCAGTGGTAAAGCACCGGCCCTGGATTCAGGAGTACCTGAGTTCAAATCCAGCCTCAGACACTTGACACTTATTAGCTGTGTGACCCTGGGCAAGTCACTTAACCCCCATTGCTTCACCAAAAAAAAAAAAATCAATTATCACCTCTTTCTTACATTTTAAGTCTTCACCTCTTTACTTGCCCCCTTTCCTCTAACTAAAAAAAAAATCTCCTGTTTTTTTTTTAAAAAATGTTCTACCTGTTTCAGCTATGATACAGTTTTTCATAGTACTTTCATCACTAAATTTCTTGAAATAGTAATATAGGGGGGCAGCTAGGTGGTGCAGTGGATAAAGCACTGGCCCTGGATTCAGGAAGACCTGAGTTTAAATTTGGCCTCAGACACTTGACATTTACTAGCTGTGTGACCTTGGGCAAGTCACTTAACCCTCATTGCCCTGTCACCCCCCCCAAAAAAACCCCACCGAAATAGTATTATAGGTTTACAACTTTCACTTTATCAATCAATAAACATGTAGTAAGTACCTACTATGTGTCAAGTACTGGCCTAAGTATTATGGATAATGCAAAGACAGAAGTGGTACAGTCCCTGTCTTCAAGGACCTTATATTTTAACCTTCCATTCCAACCTGCAGAATTGCAGAATTGCAGAATTTCAGAGTAGGAGGGATTTCAGGGGTTCTTGCAATGCGCCTTCCAGTGTTCCACAGTATTCCTCATTCTCCTGCTCACCAATCTACCTTTTTCAGTCTTTATCCCCCATAACCTCTCTACTTGACACTGTTGACTACTTTGTCCATCTGAAAAAAAAAATTCTTCCTTGGCTCCCCAGAGGCTGTGTACTCCCTATACTTCCTTGGCTTCCCTTTTTCTGGTGCTCCCTATTCTTTCTGTCCTTTAAATGTTGCTGTTCCCCTGACTCCTATTATAGGTTCTTTTTTCTTTTTTTTTCTCTACACTAATGTCCTTGGCAATTTCACTTTCTCTTTTAGTTTCCATTATTTCTTCTATGGTACTTCCCACATCTAAACTTCTCTCATGAGTTCTTTCATGAGTTCCATATCTGCCTTTGCGACTGTCTGCAAGATGTCTTATAGGAGATGACAGAGCTGGAAGAGCCTGTGGAGAGCTAGTTCAGTACTCTCATTTTATTGAGAAGGAAATTGATCTCTGGAGAGGTGAAGTAAACAGATCTACCTCAAATTCAACATTTTCAAAACCAAACCAATCTTTCTTTCCAACCAGCTCATCTTTCTAAACTCCTTAAATCCATTAATGTTAACACCATTCTTCCTTGGCACCCAACCCTGTTACCTCTGTGTCAGTTTATTGTTATTGCCACCATTACAGCTCAAGTCCTTATTATTTCTAGCATAATAGTATCCCAACTGGCTTTTTTCTACCTCTATTTTGTCATTGCTCCAATCTACCCTACAAACTACTGTAAAATTAGTTTGACTAATGTATAGTTCTGATTGTACAGCTCTTCTGTTCCAAAATTTTCAGTGGCTCCCCATTGTCTTCTAAATAAGGTACAACCTTCTCAGTTTCAGACTGTCTGACTTGTCCATATTTACACAAGTATTACAAAGCAGAGAAATGAAGAAAATAAGCCAAGGCATAAAAAAGTAAATCTCTTTCTTTGTATCCCCAATGCTTAGCACAGTCCTTGGCACATAGTGAGTGATTAATAAATGTTTGTTAACAACTATAGAAAGTGATATTTATTGAAGTATGGAATTGTAGAGATGGAGGAAACCTCAGAGGCCATTCAATTCAAGAGGTATTCATTAGGGGTTTAGGTCTTGTAGTTAAACCTTGTGCTACAAGCACAAACATCATGTCTCTAACACAATATTCCAAACAAGTCGTCATACAGCCAGTTGAATATGGGATCTGAGGGATTTGCTTCTACAAAGTCAGTGAGTTTTCATTTGGGATAGCTCTAATGGTTAGGAAGTTTTTCCTTATATTGAACTGAAATCTGACTAGGCAGTTTCTACCCATTGTGCCTACTGTTCTCTGCGTGTAGACACAGTTAAAGACAATGGAATCCTATGGTCTATAGCACACACTTACTCCCCTTCCCATGTACCCATTGAGAAGTTTTGTTGAAAATAGGAATCTTGCTCTAGATGATATTTTCATGATTTCTTAGAAATTATTGATGTTAGGGGCAGCTAGGTGGCACAGTGGATAGAGCACCGGCCCTGGAGTCAAGAGGACCTGAGTTCAAATCCGGCCTCAGACACTTAACACTTACTAGCTGTGTGACCCTGGGCAAGTCACTTAACCCAAATTGCCTCACTAAAAAAAAAAAAGAAAGAAATTATTGATGTTTCAAAAGATAGAACTGGTATAGTATGCAGAAGAGTTCTGGTGTTGACTTCCAAGCATCCAAATTCTAATCTTGGTTTTTAAACTTACTAGCTGCATAACCATTATAATCTCCCATGTCTAAAATGGGGCTAATAATTATAGAATCAAAGATTTAACTGGAGATGGAAGGATCCTTAGAGACCAGCTAGTCTAACCTATTTATTTTACAGATGAGCAAACTAAGGCCCAAGGAATTTGTGGTATTCCCAAGGTGGTAAGCTTTAGAGGTGAGGTTTAAATCCAATTCTTCTTACTGCAGAGGGAACACTCTCTTCATTAAACAATATTGCTTCCTGTATAGTGTTGTACTACCTAACCTTGGAGGATTATTGTAAAGAGAATGCTAAGTGAATTTATATTGCTATTAACAATAGTTTTGGAAACAAGATAGAATGATAATTTTTTTCTCAACAAGTACTGATTCGCTCACTTCCTATTATGCATTTCTTACTTTGAAGCAGCAGTAAAGGTTAATGGAATTTGGTTTTTGATCATTCCCCACAAATTACTAAATTTAGCAAGTATTTTGATACTCGTTAATCTGATGGAGCTCTGCCTCAGAAAGGTGTGATATTTTTATAAGATAGATAAAAGAAAAGAAAAATGCCCTCTAGATTTTCCAAGGGACATCCTAATCTCCTCTGAGAGCTGTTGGAGCTTCCCACACAGTGGTGGAGGGTGTCGATGCTGATCCATCATTTGAATTGACTCCATGAGAAGCAGCATCAGCATATCTGAAAACCCAGCTCTAGCACAGGGAACAGATGCCATGAAATCTGAACTAAATCCACACTGAACAACCCCTTGGCTGCCAGCTCTAGCTCGTGTGGTCACCATCTGGCATAGTAACATTCCCACCACGAAACTCCTATCTGTCTCTTTTGGCAACGGCTCACGTGAAAAGCACCCCTTGAGTTGTATGACTATAGCTGTTTATAACATCACAGTTCCATTGGCAAGAGGAAAGTCCTCTTGTCCAAGGCTGGCCACAGGCAAACTTGGGAAATAGGGGGCTTGGATTTGATATATACCTCTTCTTTCCAGCATTCTTTCTCCATCACACAGTGCCCTCTTTCCACCAGGCATCACAGCTTCTTTTGATTCAGAGAAAACACTCCTGTAGCAGAGAAAAGAACCTAATTAACCTATTTACACCAAGGCTTTAGTGACTCATTGTATTATCCCTCCTAGGGCAATTTGTTTTTTAAGAGAACCACGAAGAGGGGTCTCCTTGGTTTAAAGGTATGAGTTTTAATTGGCAAGATGTCAGGTAAAACAGAGGTGAGGGATAGATGTAATTATATGTTTTCTTTTTGTGGGATAGAATATCTTAGAAGTGCCCCCTCTACTGTACAATCTATGATACTTTTTTGTGAAGAACTTAATGCAACACCCCATGTCAGTTTTTCATTTTGTTAAATGTTAGAGCCAGGGAACTGTGGAGTCAGGTAGTCAACAGCAAGCACCACTGGGTTATTGTCCCAACCCCTATTTTCAGATGTATTTACTTGGTTACCCAAAGAAAACTTGATTGCGTGCTTCATAACATGCTCTTTCCTAGAAAGAAGTATATGCTTATGATGTCAATCATTCATTTTAATTTTAAAAATCTGGATGTCAACTGGGGTAAGAGAGGAAGTAAAGATTTGCTAATGAGATGATCAAGTGATATAATATTTGCTTCAAAATCAAACAAAATCTATGCTGATGTGGGGAAACAACATGGTTATTCGAATGCATCAGGGCAATGATTCATATTCAGAGTAATTGTACTGCATTTCCTCAGGCTGTCTTACAGCTTAATTTTACTCAATATTTTTCTCAGCTTGCCTCTCAACTTTCTCTTTCAATGTCCCTGCCTTTCTAAAGGCTTCTCGCTTATTACTTATTGATAATAATCGGTGACATTTTAAACACATCCTACCTTCCGGAATACTTTGTACTTAATCACCTTGGATTTGTTTTGTATTTCTTTTCTATTTACATGTTTGGTATACACTTGTCTCCCTCAACAGAAAGCGAAGCTTCTTAAGAGCAGGGCTTGTTTGATTTCCTGTCTTTTATCCCAAGTACCTTGTAGAATGCTTGGAACTTAGAAAGCACTTAACAAATACTTATTGACTTATCAAAATCTGGAGAGGATAAAATATATAGAATCAGATTACTCCTGTCTTATCGCCTGCTGACTTTACTTACCTCTTTTGGATGAATTAAATTAGGAATCTTATCAGCAGTTAAGAAGTTGAAAGTACAGGGGGCCAGGAAGAAGAGATGTGTTCAGCATGAAGGTCCTTGATAAGGCCTCTGTGGGTAAGGAGGTTATAAAGCCAAATAGAACAAAGATAACTTTTAAATTTCTGTCCAAGAATCAGTGATTTTTCTTGATATAGATACTCCTGCTTTGGATGTAGCTATTAATCTTTCCATGCCTTACTAGTTGGTTTCATGAATTGCTATGGCCAAAAAATTGAAATCCTAGTTCTTAGAAGAAAAGGGTCTTTATGGTCATCTAGTCCAATACCTTTTGCTTGTGAGATAACTGAGACCCAGAGAGGTTGCTGCCATATTGGAATTTGTGATAGAGGAGGGGAAATCTTGCCTAAGTTAAGTGGTAGAACTGGTATTCACATATAAATCCTTTGACTCCAAATACCAGTGAACTTTTCCCATTGCCCCATCACATGGTGGTCACCCATCTGGCAATGAGTCTTTCTAAACTAAAGTCAACTGATCTTTGGACATGAATGAAACTCTTTGCCTGTACTATAAAGCTCTTCTGGTAGGTAAGACCAGTGCCTGTGCCCCACTGGCTTATTCATAGTCACTTTGTAGGGGGAAAGAGGAAAACTACATATAAATACATATATGAACTGGATACCATAGAGTGGCTACAATATAGGAACATAAGAAAAATAGAGATACCCAGAAATTCACAGGGTGCAAAATCTAAGGAAGGAGCCGGCAATCCTCAGATGTCTGTATACAAAGTATGAGTAAGGAATAGCTAGACATCCTCATGCAGGAGGGCAAATTTGACCTCATAGGGAGACTTTGTAGGATGAGACCCATGAGTGAAACCATGGAAAGGTTTCCCTTATTCAGAATTAACAGGAGAAATTAAAGAATAGATACAGCATAATGACATCATATATTAAGAAGATGTATTGGTATATGGAAATCCAGAAACCAGAGGGAAGCAAAAATAGAAGTTATATCATCATTTAATATAAACAGACCAACTGGATAGAATGATAAAGTAGTAAAGAGGAATTTCAATTATCCATACATCTGTTGGGACTCTTTTTCTTTCAGAAGCAGAGCAGCTAATAGTGTCTTTACTTACCTAAATGATAATTTGTCCTTTAAAAGGTGAAAGAACTGAAGAAGGAAAATTTTACTTTAGATCTGTTTTTTGTTTGTTTTGTTTTGTTTTGAACCAACAAGGAAGAATAGGTTGCTGTAGTGAAGAAGATGGAATACATAGGGGGAAGAGACCATGCCATATTAGAATTTGTGAGAAGAGGGGAAATCTGGATACAATCTTATATGTATCCCATATTTTAGGAACCCCAAAAGAGTTCAGTGAAAGGAAAGATAAAATCTCAAAAGATTAAAATTCTTCAGGAAGAATTTGCCAGTCCAGTAGCAATGGGGTGCTTTCAAAAATGAAATTCACAAAAAAACACGCAAAAAAAGTGAAAGCTATAAGTGAGAAAAGGAGAAGTTGTCAGAAGAAACTGCAGAGAACCCATCAACTAAGCAGGATTTTAAAAAAGACCTGCATGTAATATGAAGAGAAGACAACCAATAGAGTAGTAATACCCAAGTGCGTGATGGTCTGGTAAAAGTTACCAGGCTTGCTAATGTGTGGAATGACCTGGAGTGACACAAATTGAGTGATGTTTTTGTTTTCTTTTAAAAAAAAAAAACAATACTGGAGAAAGGAGCAGATTCAAAGGAAGCCTCATGTTGCTGTAGAAGGTGGTTAGAGTGATAAAGGAGAATGAAAAGAACACAAAACTGCTATATTTTCTTACCTTTTTTGCTATGGAGAATAATATTGAATAAAGGATAGAACAAAAATAACTAATAGGGATTTGATGGTCAAGCTAAGTGTGGAGATAAAGAAGTCACCAGGCCCAAGTTCAGTACACACTTGGGTCCTGAAAGAACTGGCAAATGTCATAGTTGTATTACTGATTCAAATTGCAAAAAAGGGTAAAACGGGGCAAATCTGAGGATAACATTTATTAGCAGGGGCATTCTGCCTGTTAATAAATTGGTCAGTGGATTATTTCCATTTATGTCAAAGATCCCAAGCAAAAAAGCATCTCCCCTTTTATCGTTTTTGGGGAGTACAGAATAAAGACTAGAACAGGGTAGATAATATCATGGGATTAAGGACAACATGATCGTTATAAGCAGAGGTGCAGGGAACAACATCATTAGTTGGAAGTTTGATAATGGGGGCTTAGCAGCAAGTCCTCGTCTTCTTCATGAGACTAAGAAGTGCTCATTATTTGAATGCAGGTGCAAAAGAGTGGCCCAGATTTTGACAGCAAACCAGATATCCTTGAAGGATAACTTGGTAGTGTAAAGATATTAGACTTGACTCCCTCATGTTCACATGCCTTCCCCAACATCAGTTAAATTCTTTGAGGCAATAATGGATTAGTGATTAGCAGGGGACCTGGATTTCTAAAATTAACCCATTACAAGCCCACTGAATTCTGAACTAAGTTCAGAGAGAAAGAACCATGACTTAAACACTTACAGGACAAAAGCAGTTACAGGACAAAATTAATTGTAAGTAAGATCAATAGATAAATGATATAGAGTCGATCTTAATCCTTTCACTATTATCTTTTTTTTTTTTCCAGGGCAATGAGGGTTAAGTGACTTGCCCAGGGTCACAGAGCTAGTAAGTGTCAAGTGTCTGAGGTTGGATTTGAACTCAGGTCCTCCTGAATCCAGGGCCGGTGCTTTATCCACTGTGCCACCTAGCTTCCCCCTATTATCTTTGATAAGTAGTGGACAATGAAAGATTTAAATTAGAGAAAGGCAAATGTTCTGTTTCCCCCTCTAAAAAAGAAGAAAATCGACTCTTTGAACTACAGACTTGTGGATTTGATATTCATTTCTGGCAAAATTCAGTAACATCAATAAAGAATGGTAAGCAGACATCTGGAAAAGGAAACAGTGATCATCAAGCATTAAGAACAGATTGCAGGGGGAGGGAGGTGGCACAGTGGATAGGGCACCAGACCTTGAGTAAAGAGGACCTGAATTCAAATTTGGCCTCAGACACTTACTACCTCTGTGACCCTGGGCAAGTCAAAATTGACTCCAATTGACTCCAAAACAAACAAAACAAAACAAAAATAGAACAGATTGTGACAGGCTAATCTAATTTCCTTTTTTTTTTGACAAAGATATCTAGATAAGTGTGCCAGAGGGCTGCTTTTGACGGATTTAAGAGAGATTTTGGCATCACTTTTGGCAAAGTCTCTTGTGTTGTTCTAGTGGAAAAGATGGACAGGAACAAGATTATGGTATAGGTAGGTGGATTCATGACCTAATGGTCAAATCCAAAGTCCTCAGTTGTTTAATGTCAGCTCTAGTGGAGTGGACCTGAGATGTCTCCTGGGTCCTGTGTTATTTAGCATTTCTTATTAGTGACTTGGGTGGCATGCTTGTTAAATTTACAGATAACATTAAGGGTTAGCTAATATGTTGGGTGAAAGAATTAGGATCCAGAAATACTTCTACAAGTTAGGATTTTAGGACTAATCTCATGAAATACAATTGCTTCAAAAGGTCAACGTAAGAAATGTGTAAGTAGATACTAATTGATTTGAAAAATACTAGGATCATAGATTTAGAATTGAAAGGAAACTTAGATAGCATCTTAAGTCTAATACTCTCATTTTATAGATGAAGGAACTGAGGTCCAAAGAGGTTAAGCAACTTAGTCAAGGACTGATCAATGGCAAAGCCAGATTCAAATGCAGGGCCTCTCTGACTCTCAGTCCAGTACACTTTCTGTTGTTCTATGCTGCGATCTCAACATTAATCAGTAATGCCTAGAAGCAGTGAGGTGGAACAATGGGCAAAAGACTGCATTTAGAGTCAGTCAGACCTGAGTTCAAATCAATCCTCATGCACTTTCTAGTTTTGTAACTCTGGGAAAGTCACTTAACTGCTTCCTACCTCAGGTTCCCCAACTGTAAAATTAGGCTAGTAATAGCACCTACCTCCAAGGGTGTTTGTGAAGAAAAAACGAGATAATATTTGACTCAGTTTCTTTCCTTCCTTCTAGTGTAATATAAACAACCAAAAAAACTAATGTGTTTTTAAACTACATTCAGAGAGACATAGTGTCATAGACTTGGGAGATGATAATATTGCTATCCTTGCTGTAGTCAGATCCCATCTGGAGTATTTGTGTTCCATTTTAGTGGAGATGGTGTCTAAAGGAGGAGGGCAACTCACAATAATAGCATATGAGTTCAATGTCTGGATAGAACCCTACTTGAACATCAGTTGAAGGAACTAGAGTTATTTTTTCAGAAGAGCTGGAGGAAAGACAATCGCTCTCTTAAAATATTTGAACATAATGAAGAAGAGCGATTAGACTTTTCTGCCTCACCCTAGGTGAAAGAACTAGGAAAGGACAAGGGGAGAAACTTCAGAGAAGCATATTTAGTCTTGATTTAAGGGGAATATTACAAAAGATTAGAGTTATCTAATAATGGAAGTGGTTGCTTTGGAAGAGAGTGACTTTCCCCTGCTAGAGGTCTTTAAGCAAAAAGGCATATTGTAGTGAGGATTCTAATTCATATATGGGTTAGACCGGATGACTTTAGAGTTTGCTTCTACTTCTGAAATTCTATAATATATCATTCTATGACATGATGATGTGGCAGAGTAAGGAAAAATAAGTTCTACTGCTGACTACCACAAACTAGCTGTGTGGCCTTGCCTGTTTTTTTTTTAATTCCTTTGGGCCTTTACCTTCACTTTTGTAAAATGTGAGGTTTTAAGGGGCAGCTAGGTGGCGCAGTGGATAGAGCACCAGCCCTGGATTCAGGAGGACCTGAGTTCAAATGTGGCCTCAGACACTTGACACTTACTAGCTGTGTGACCCTGGGCAAGTCACTTAACCCCCATTGCCCCACAAAAACAAAAAAAAAATGTGAAGTTTTAACTGGATCAGTCTTCTAAAGCTAATCCTTCATAGTCTATATATTATCTTTTTTTTTTCTATATTTAGACTCAATTCTCAAGTAATAGTTGAAGGTGGATGGGGTCCAATAAGGATAAAAATTCCCTTGGGAGCTATTGTGTGCCTCAGGCAAAGTGTCAGGTTTAGCAGCAGTAGTTTCAGAGAGTGAAATATGTTGGGGTGACTCGATTTCTAAGAGGTACAACATGTGATAAGGTGCCCTAGGCCAATGACTAGGAATAAAGGAGAGCTCTAATCCTGGACCTATGAGCATTATTATAAGTCAGCCTTGATGAGCTGAGATCTGGAAAAGTCTTCATCAGTTCAGTAGCCTGTGAAGGTGAATGTGACTTTTTGACTACAGCATCAGCACATTGGGTGCACTGTGGAGACAAGATCATATGGACTTCAGAGAGTGAAATATAAGGTTGACTCTGGAAGAAAGAGGTCAGGTAAGGTATGAGGAGATAAAGTAGTCCAACCGTAGTCAGCACAGCTGGAATTGCTGTGTTTCCTCCTCCCTCCCCACAAAAAAAGTGGTTTTTTATGCATTTCTTTCTGTGTCTGACTCAGCTGCCCAGAAGGGCACTTGCACATTTTAATAGTGAAGGTGCCAGGTGACAGGAAGAGCTGAGGGTACGAAAAAGAATGTAGCAGCTTGGTAGAGTAACTAGAGTATTAGATCTGGAGATAGGCAGATACTTTTAAAAGGACCAAGGTTTAAATCTAGCTTTTGAGACTTCTCAGACTGTGTGACTATAGACCAGTCTCATAAAGTCTTTTAATCTGGTTCCTCATCAAGTTGGATTGTACGACTGTTGAGATTACTTCTAGCTCTAATTCCACAATCTTGTGATCCTTATTATAACTTTAACTGTGTCTCAAAAATAACACTTGGGCAATTAAGGAAATGATGTCATAATGGCCAGATATGCTCACTGGATCAAAAGGAGACAACAGATATTTTTATTTTCTCATTTCATTTGCTTCCTTTCACCTTTCCACCTATCCCATACTAATGTTATTTGGTTCTTATAGAAATTATCTTAGAGTAGGGAGAGATCTTAAAAAGATCATCTAATAGAGGGGTTGGGAAAACTACATGCCACCCTATATGCCACCCTGCACCCCACCCTGGGTCAAATCCTGTGGCCATCTGTTCTTGTATAGTCTGGTAGCCAAGAATGGTTTGCAGGGCTGTATTTGACCTGTGGGGCCATAGTTTGCCAACCCTTGAATCCAACTCTATCAGTTTGTAGAGGAAGAAACTGAGGCCCTGAAAGGTTGTGACTTGTTCAGGATTTTTCAGGTAGTAACTTGCAGAGCTAGATTCAAACCCAGTACCTAGGACTTCAAATCCAGCGTTGTTTTCTCTACACCATAATCTCGATTGCTCTGTAGAGTGTTTTTGCATTTTAACATGACCTCAATGCCAGCATGAGGTTTTTAGGTTTTTGTTCTTTTATTAGTTGAGCACATGAAAATCAGAGCAATTTCTTACATTAGTACAAAATAGGTTCAGAGGAATATATGTTGAGAGAATAATTAAAGCTCCAAGCTAGACAAAATTGTAATGGAGGTGGTTTGTTTTTGGTGTATGCCACTGTACTTTTAGAACCCTTTCCCCTACTTATGATATTCTCCATTCTCCCTCAGGAGGGACTTACTTTTCCTTTTGCAGAGAGTTGATAATTCTTTCTTTTTTCTCTTTTTTTTTTCCTCCCTTTTCCCCCCCAGGCAATGAGGGTTAAGTGACTTGCCCAGGGTCACACAGCTAGTAAGTGTCAAGTGCCTGAGGTCAAATTTGAACTCGGGTCCTCCTGAATCCAGGGTGGCTGCTTTATCCACTGCACCACCTAGCTGCCCCTTCCCTATTACTTTAGAGGGCAATAACATCCCTCCAGTTCCTTAGGCTTGCAACCTAGGAGACCTGATTTCCTCACTATCTGCACTGCTCCCCGCCCCTCCATCCAAGCAGTTGCCAAGGCCTATAGGTTTTGCCTTTGTGACATCTCTCAAATTTGTCCCCTTCTCTTCTCTGACACTGCCACCACTCTAGGGCAGGCCCTTATCACCTCATGCCTGGATTACTGCAATAGCCTGCAGGTGGGTCTGCCTGCCTCAAGGTTCCTCCCATTCCAGTGCATTCTCCATTCAGCCACTAAAATGAATTTCCTAAAAACATAGGTCTGATCCCTAACTCAATAAACTCCAGCTGCGTCCTGTTGCCTCTGGGTGCAGAGACAAAATGCTCTGTTTGGCATTCTAGCCCTTCACAACCCCGCCCCCCCCCCCCCAATCCTTCCCCTCCGTCCCACTGTTCTCCAGACTTCTTATGCCTTGCTCTCCCACTGATGGTCCCCTTCAATCCAGTTACATCAACAGCCTGCATGTTCCATGAACAAGACACTCCACCTCTTGGCTCCAGGCATTTTTTTTTCCAGGGCAATGAGGGTTAAGTGACTTGCCTAGGGTCACACAGTGTCAAGTGTCTGAGGGCAGATTTGAACTCAGGTACTCCTGAATCCAGGGCCCATGCTTTATCTACTGCACCACCTACCTGCCCCTCCAGGCATTCTTTCTGGCTGTACCCTATGCCTGGAACTGCTCTCCTCCACTCTGACTACTGACCTGCCTGGCTTCTTTTAGGTCTCAACTAAAACCCCACCTCTTCTCATTCCTCTTAATTCCAGTGCCTTCCATCTGTTCATTATTTCCTATTTACCTTGTTTTGTATATATTTCATTATTTAGCTTGCTTTGTATATCTTTGCTGGTTTTCTCCCCCATTAGATTGTAAACTCCTTGAGGGCAGGGATTATCTTCTGCTGCATTTAGCACAGTGTCTGGAGCACAGGAGGTGCTTGATAAATGCTTAATGAATTAAATTGAAGTGAACTGAGGGGGGCCGAATGAAAGCTTTCTAGTGACTTTTCCACAATGCAGGGTCTACCTTTAGATCATGATTAGGGTTTACCCTACTTGTTAGTGGAAGAGGTAATTAGTTGCTTAAGGTAGAGAGGGCCCTTGGGCCCCCAAATTTCTACCCACCTTTCCTGAAAGTCTACTAAATTTACTCTTTTGCATGTTAAAGCCCCCTGTGGAAATTCAAAACTATTATTTTCCAACTACAGAAGACAGTATGAGTCACTGAAATCTTACCATTAATTAGTTTCTCAGATTAGCCTTGTAGAGAATTCGTCCCTGAAGGACTAGGGTACAGGAATGGTAAATTGAAATGAACAGAACCAAGAGAACATTATATATAGTAACAACAACATTGTTTTAAGAACAACTTGGAGTTATTTTGTCTATTTGGGACGGCTACGTGGTGCAGTGGATAGAACACTGACCCTGTAGTCAGGAGGACATGATTTCAAATGCAGCCTCAGACACTTGACACTTAATAGTTGTGTGATCCTTGTCCAGTCACTTAATCCTGATTGCCTTAAACATCTGGGGCCAACTTCAGTTGTCCTGATGTATATCTTGCCACCAAATCTAGATGACTCTGGAGGAGAGAGTGAGGCAGGTGACTTTTCATTGCCCTCCTTCACTTAAATCCAATTCACTGCAAGTCATGACATCACCTCCTGTTGTCATGGTCCTCTTCGAGAATGAAGGACAAACAACAACAACATTTTTTTCTATTATAAATACCCAGACTAACTATAAAGGACATATGAAGAAAGATGCTATCTTCATCCAGAGAAAGAAATGATAAATAGAACTATATATAGAATAATTTTACATCTATCCTCTCTCTCTCTCTCTCTTTCTCTCTCTCTCTCTCTCTCTTTCTTCCCCCCCCCCCACCTATCTAGCTATCATCTAGTTATTTAGCTATCTATCTAGCTATTTAGCTACATAATGGTAGCCATCTCTAGGGCAGGGAAAAAAGAAATTTACATTATAATTTTGTTGTCTATATGAAAGGAATAGCAAATTATACATAGTAGATTTGCAACTTTATGTGCAATCATCTTTTTATTGTATTGTTATAGAAACACTTGTTTTAGCCTATAAATTAAAAATAAAATAATTTTAAAAAGCAACAAAAAGTTTTGAAGACACAGTGGTATGTTGGAAATAGCACAGGAGATATATACTCATAAGTCTCTCTATATTTTTTAGATTATTAATATATTATGTATATAACATTTCATCTGATCTTCACAACCACCATAACTTGATTGTGTTTCTAAAATGGGCAAGGTGGAGTTGGTGCATGCTGCCTGATGGATGGTCTGAGAGTTGCCTATTGGCTGGAGCATCACTTAGGGTTTAGAGCCGACTTCCATTGGGAGCTTTCTTTCTGTTCTATTTCCTAACATCATAAAAGCTCCCTCCAGGGTAAAGCTACCCAAATCATACATATCCTTATTTTATATATGTGTATGATAGAGTCCTATATTTCTCCCTTTTTCAAATGCCTGAGTTTTTAGTGAGCTCTCTTCCCTGTCGATACTTCTATACCACAGGGCTTCAATCAAATAGTACTTAGAGTTCATTTCAAAAGGCCTAAAAGATTGAAAAGATTTTATCTTCTGGGGAGCGGGTGTGAAGAATAGATTCTACACACTCTCCTCATTCCTCCAAATATCTTCTCTCCTATGATGAGGAGAGAACTGTACTCAGGAGAGAGATGGTGTTTAGAGGAGACACAGGGGCATATATGGAAGTTCATGAGAAGCAGCCAGAAGAAAAGGAATACTTAGAACTTGGCAGATTATCCTGGTTTACTGATTATCCCAGAGCAGTCTGTGGGACTCAAAGAGGTGCCTTTAAAAACCACTCCTGGGCTTCCTGGGCTGCCTTTGATATCCAGAATGAAGGAGGCAGCAGTAAGCCCTGTCCAATTAAACTCATGCTACTTTAATCAAATAAGGATTATGGGCAAGTAAGACTAAAACAGTGCCTTTAACTGATTGCTGGAAGATAATTAAATCAGGCTTATTGAATTGGGAGAGAGGATACATTAAGTTTTTCTAAACCCCTCTAAGTGGACCTCCTCAGCTGAGATGCTTAGCTAATTTTCTGCATCAACAAACCAAAATAAGGCCCTCACTCTCATTCCCGTGTTGGATGGCTAATTGGGATCATCAAGGCTAGATCATCAAATGCTGTATCCATTTAAATGTAATAAAATGTACATAAATCCAGTAGTTAGAGAAAATAAACTTCAGCATTACACAACGAAGCCCCTCTTTTCCCCTGCATCCCCTTAACATTCAGAGGTAATGCTTGCCTTTTGAGTTCGGCACTTTCTCTCAACTCTTCCACTGTAGATTTTTATTAGCATGGTATTTTAAGTTATGGGTGGAAAGATGGAATCTATCAGGCAGTAGTGGGCAGCTGGGTGGCACGGTGGATAGAGTGCTGGACCTAGCTAGAGTCAGGAAGACTCATCTTCCTGAGTTCAAATCTGGCCTCAGACATTTACTAGGTGTGTGACCCTGGGCAATCCCTTAACTCTGTCTGCCTCAGTTTCTTCATATGTAAAATGAGCTGGAGAAGGAAATGGCAAACCATTCCAGTATCTTTGCCCAGAAAACACCCTAAATAGAGTCTCTGAAGAGTTAGACACTGCTGAGATGACTGAAGAACAACCACAAAATGAGGCAGTTGCAGACTCACTCTGGACTCATTTTTGCCTTTTTTCTTTTACATTAGGGTTAGGGACTAGCCCTGTCATTTTATTGATCTAAAGATGCAACCCAGCATCTTTTCTGCAACTCAAGGGCTTGGAGAATCACCCAGAGCATGGAGAGGTTAGGTGACTTGCCCAGAGTCATATAGCCAGCATGTATCAGAAGCTGGACTTGAATGCAGACTCAGAAGCAGACTTTCCACTATGGCTTGCTGCTGCCAGTCCTTAGCTTTATGAAAGATAAATCCTGTTACTTTCCTCCTGTATTACCCATATTTTATCCCATATTTTATTTTTTTCTTGGCATCATCTCCCAGATCAGCAATTATATTCATCCAGGTTTTGACCTGGTTTGGACTAATGTAATTTCCCCTCTGCTAGATTCCTTAATTATGACAACAGCTTTTCAGCATATCAGCCAAAGTTGTCTTCTTTGTCCCTGCCACCTCCTGGCTTAGCACTCAGTGGCAGTCTCCCTGATCAAAGAACGACCCCTACTAAATGGCCTTATATGTTTAACTGTACTTCAGTGAATATTTGCTTCAATTTGTGATCTGGTTCAATATTTATCCATAAATATTACTTTAGTGTTGCCCATTTTAGGTGGTTAGAGGTTTAGGGGTATCCAACTTATTTTGAACAATGCTCAACAGATCACTGCTCTATACATAGCAGAAACTCAACAAATATTTAATTCATTTTTATTTTGAAGGATATAAAGTGCTTTGTCACCTTTAAGTGCCTCCCGAGCTAAGTTGGCTAGCTAAATTGAGCCCTACTTTATCCAGCTGTTTACCCTGTAAACACCTTTGCATGATAGTTATACTCTGGCCCTGGTAGAGATAGCCCAGTACCCTTAGCCTAAGAATCCAAAATAATCCAGTGCTCCTAAGAAGATTTCCTGACTTGGTAATCATTGAGGGGAACAACTGTTGTAGAGAAGGGGCTTGCCATCCCTGCCACCAGTATCAACCTTTGACCAACTTGGACTTCTGGGCAGGTAAGCCAAGGGCCCCAGAAATGCCCATCCCATCTCCCCCAACCTGCTACCACCTTGCTGTCCCCCCAGCATCCATCTCCTCTCCCCCTCAGCCTGCTACCATCCTACTCTTCCCTGGCATCCATCCCCTCTCCCCCTCAGCCTTCTACCATCCCACTCTTCCCTGGCATCCATCCCTTCTCCCTCTCTCCCTCAGCCTGCTACTCAGTATCCACCATCATGTAGCAACCTTTGTGCAGATGGAGCCTGACAGATACCTCTGTAGGTGCTATAGGCTCCATTTCTTTAACAGTCATAGTTACTAGCTACAGTGCTAACATAGCCATATCCCCCCTCCCCCAAAGGAAAGTAATCATTAAAAGCCTTGGTCATGTCCAATGGTTGAATGTGTGTTTATCAATGGGAAAAAAAAACCCACTAAAGAGGATGCATTAACCTCTACATTGTTACTGCACTCTGCCTTGACACTGACCCCTCCCATATGCATTGTCTCCCCTCTTAAAATGTGAGCTTTTTGAGGGCAGTGATTGTCTTCCTTTCTTATTTTTATCTCCAGTTCTTTGCACAGTCCTTTGCACATAGAAAATATTATATATATATATATATATATATATATATATATATATATATATGTATATCTTCATTCATTTGTTCATTCATATTTAAGTCATTTCCCCATTCTAAACTCTTGGCAGAGGGGAGGGTGTGCTGGTGACCCTGTCTAAAGAAAGTAAGATAGGAAAGCAGATTGTGGGATTGGGCTAGGTTCCCAAAGTCAAAGTTTAATGAGGAGGGCTCTTTGTACCCCAGTGGGTGGTGCCTTGAATGGGTGGTGATGGAAGGGGTTTAAGAACTTTGATTGGAGGGTATCCCTGATGGTTTGAAACTATAGACCACTAGGACTTTCCAGTGCAGACAGATTTAGTTAGACATAAAAGTACTTTTTTTTTCTTTTGGATTTAAACTAGTGAATTTAATATATCCTGATATTTATGATTTCTATGGGCAAATGAAATCACCAGGAAGTCCCTGATTATCTATAGAACAAAAGCATACTTAAGTGGTCCAGAGTTCTGGGGGAAGTAACACTGCTTTCCTCCCCTACCTTTTCCCCTTTGAATCTTTAAGCAGGAACAATCTGGTAAAAAATGAACACCAGTGGCAGCCTTGATCAGTGGCAGTGAGAGTACACACATGAGCAACTGGAGTCAGAAGTATTGCTGAAGAAAAGAAGCTACCAATAGGGAGATGGGATGGGGTGTGAAATTGTTTATTAAGTGTTTAATATTTGCCAAGTATTAAGCACTGAGAACACAAATAGGGAAACCAGACAGACCTTGCTTTCAGGGAGCTCACATTCTAATTGGGGGATTCAACACATGGGTTCTCTGTATGCACATACATGGGTAAATTGCAAGGCAGATGATAAAACCCAATGGTCCTTATGGTGTTACATAGAGTCAATGCAAGGCTGAGGGGAACTTCAGGGGAGATCTTTGGGGGATCTGGTTGGGTGGGGCTCTGGCTGAGGTCCTTGGTGAATGAAGGGGTTTTTCATCAGCATGCTGGGCTCCACTGAGATATTTCTAGTGGACCGATGCCATCCGAGGGTTTTGAAGAAAGGAATAGTTCACAGGCTGCTAATCCTAATCCCACCCCTTAACAAGGGTGTCTAAGGCTGGGGAAGACATTACTGGCTGGTTGTCCTGGAACAACTAAGTCTATTTTAGCAGCCTCTGGTGGGACATCCTGCTCTCCTCCTCCCCCTTGATGCTTTTTTTTCTGTCTCATATATCACAGGGATCCCTAAAGTATAAAACCAGGGAAAATTACCCCAATTCACCATATTCTATGAAAATATCTGGGCAAAGATCTGAAGTCCAAGAGTAGATAGGGGTGGGATAGTAGACAGAAAAAAAAATTGTAAGAAATGTATATTTTTCTCAGGAAATGAAGTAAAGTTCTAACAGAAAAAACCATAAAAATGAAAATATTTTTAACAATTAAAAAAATCAAATTTTAGCCTTTAGAATTAAAAAAAAATGAAACATCACATCACTACCTCTGGTACTAACTGAAAGATGAATTATTAGGTCTCTAAGCTTAGGATCTTTTTATTGTCTCTGCTTTTCCCCTGAAAGCATTTTTGGAACTATGCTATAATAAATAGAGACTTCTTGTATTTCCTCATTTGTAAAATGAAAGTTATATATCTATATCTATATATGCATATGTGTGTGTTTGTAAGCATGTGTGTATATATGTGTGTGTCTCTATCTCTACCCCTTTGTCTTATTTTTTCTTCCCCCTTCCCTCCCTTCCTCCTTCTCTCTTTCTCTCTTCCCCCTTTCTTTTTCTCTTTTCCTCTCCCATTCATCCCCATCCCTCTGTTTCATTTTTAAGATTAGAGTTGTGATTTTATTGATATAGGGAACTCTCAAAGAGGATACTACCTCTATCAATACAGTTCAAGTGCATTCTGCCATTTAGAGCTAGAGATTGTTGCCTGGAACACTGAGAAGTGACTTGTCCAGGGTCATTGAGGTAGTGTGAATCTCAAGAAGAGGGGATGACTTGAAACCATTTTCTTAACTTTCTATCTATGAAAATATGTTTCTTAGTAACAATATTAATCTTTCCCAAAGAAAATTTGTAAGACCCAATGGTTAAAAACTCTTTAAGAATAAGTATGATAGGGGCAGCTAGGTGACACAGTGGATAGAGCACCAGCCCTGGAGTCAGGAGGACCTGAGTTCAAATCCAGCCTCAGACACTTAACACTTACTAGCTGTGTGACCCTGGGCAAGTCACTTAACCCCAACTGCCTCACTTAAAAAAAAAAAGAATAAGTATGATAGGGGCAGCTAGATGGTACAGTGGATAGAGCACCAGTCCTAGAGTCAGGATGACCTGAGTTCAAATCTGACCTCCAACACTTGACACTTACTAGCTGTGTGACCCTGGGCAAGTCACTTAACCCCAATTGCCTTCCCCCCCCCAAAAAAGAATAAGTATGATAGCTTTACTATATATTTAAAAGGAATAGCAACTTGTACATAATAGATTCACAGTTTCATGTGCAATCATCTTTTTTATTATAGTGTGTTATGAAAATGCTTGTTTTATTCCATGAATTAAAAAATAAAATAAATAAAAATAAAAAAGAATCAGTATGGCTGGGGCAACTGAGTGGATAGAGCATCAGCAGTGAAGTTAGGAGATCCTGAGTTAAAATATGCCTTCAGACACTTACTATCCGTGTGACCCTGGGCAAATCAACCCTTATGGCTCCCTGTCTCCCCCCCCCAAAAAAAAACCAGAATAAGTGTAGCTACTAGCTGCATGGACTGAGGTTTTCATGGTCTCCTGGAGTGGAGAATACTAAGAGGAAGTCGAGTCTACCTTTATCAACTGGTGAGAATGATGTTAAGATGGGCTACCCAAAGGATCTTTGTGTGTCTTTCTCTTGTACATCTGTTTAGTGATCTGCCTCTCTTGTAATAGTAATAGACTCTTGCTATTTACTACTCCCTCAAACCTCTTTCCAATCCCAAATCAGAGCCTAACTAATCCCTCAAAAGCAAAGAGATAGAGAGATTAGAGACTCATAGGATTTAGAACTGAAAGGGAGTTTATGTATGATCCAGTTTGAAATCTTCATTTTAGAGATAAGGAAATTGAGGCCTAGATATCCGAAGTAGTTTGCCCAAGGTTACCCAAGCAGTAAATACAAAGTTTGAACTTTATTATGGGATTGAAATTTATGTCTTTTGACCTTAGATTTCATGTTTTTATTATGATGCCATGCCAAATAGAAGGAATTCTCTAAAATTTTTAGTTGGTGACCCCTAATTCATTTGCTTTTATGATTTACAAATAACAGATGTGTACAAAATGTAAAATATGTTATCATTGTATTCCTAAGGTATACCTCATTAAGTGAAGCCCAGCTCCCTCTGAAAACTGTTGACAAATTCCTGTGGCTCCATATCAGCCCTGTGTACGCCAGTCTGTAATTCTTGCCCACAGGATCCGCATTGTGCTAATAAAGAAACACCCACAGACTATCTAAAATGAGAGGTTGATTTAAACTCACCAACTATGGTTAGAAACATTGTCAGAAACAAGCCCCTAAACTAATAGCCTCTTATGTTGAATTTAAAGACCAATGAGACAAAAATTACATCTCTAAGGAACCCGTCACTTCCAACCAAGGTTTCCATTTCTGTCCTAAAACCCAAACTAGTTTGTAGAATATAAACTTCAAAGACCATAGAATCACAGCTGGAAAAGCAGGTCCTCAATTTATCTATACCCAACTAACTTTCCTAAACAAAAGGAGTCTCCTGCTATGGTCTCCCTTCATAGGAACTTTTTGCTTCAGTCACAATAAATACACGTTGTGCTTTTTGGCTCTTATAACTCTGTTCCTGCTGTTCTCCTATTTGAGGAATGCGTTTTCCCCTCTTCTACGCCAAATTCTACTTGTCCTTTCAAGATCAGTACTCAAAATTGCTATCACCTCTGAAGTTTCTCCTACTTGCCCTCATGTCCCCAAATCTTTTGGATGCCATTAGAGTTCATTTGCCCCATTGATTTGGTCATTAATCATGTATTTCCCTGTTACATGCCCATTAAAAAAAACCTAGTATTGAAATCTTATATTCTTATTGAACTTTTCTCACATTTATGTCTTATATCTAGAATTAAATGATTAGGTCTTTGCGGTGAAGATGCATAGTATGCATCTTCATATTGTACAATGCTTAACATAGTACCCACTGAGGGGTAGAAACAGAGTTTATATTTCTTTTCATAAGTCTTATGTATTATATATCTTCCTGCACTTTCCCCTCTCCCTCAGCCTCCACATCTAGTCTGATGTCAACTCTGGACAATTCTACTTCCATAGCATCTGGTGTGTCCATTCCCTTTTCTCCCTATATATAACCATCCCCATGGTTCAGGCCCCCATATACTCTTTTTTTTTTTTTTGCGGGGCAATGGGGGTTAAGTGACTTGCCCAGGGTCACACAGCTAGTAAGTGTCAAGTGTCTGAGGCCAGATTTGAACTCAGGTACTCCTGAATCCAGGGCCGGTGCTCTATCCACTGCACCACCTAGCTGTCCCCCATCTACTCTTTATAATATACTCCTAGTTGGTCAGCTATGGGTGGTGACTGTAGGGGCAGCTAGGTGGCCTAATGGGACATGGGACAGGGACTCTCCATTCTCTCTCTTCTCCATTCATTTTTCCCCATAATGGCCAAATAATCTTCCTACTTCGTGTGGGTATAACCATGCTACTCCCTTGCTTATCAACCTTCAGTGGCAAACTAGCCTTTCTAGGAGAAAAAAAAATACCTCAGCTTAGTTTTTAATGCCATTTGCAATCTGGTTCCAAGCTACCTTACCAGTCTTATTTCACATTATTCCCCTTCTCTACATCTCAGTGAAGTTCTACTGCAGGTTGTTGCCTATTTTCAACATTCTATTTCCTACTTTTATGCATTCATATGGACCTCTCATGACTGAAAAGTCTTCCCTCCTTATCCTTCACTCTCTGAATTTTATTTATTTATTTATCCATCTATCAGTCAATCAATCAATCAATTAGTTTACTCGTTCATTCATTCATTTGTTCGTTGGTTTGTTTTTCTTCGAGGTTTATCAAAAGTGTAACCTACCCCATGAATCATTCCCTTATTTGTTTTGGTTAATACTCTCTCCCTTTTCAAATTACATCTTTAAGCTCCCTGGAGATAGAGACTGTTCCATATTTATCTTTGTATCTTCCAACTCCTAGCACAGGGCCTTCATCATAATCGGTGTTTAACTAATAATTGTATAATTGAATTGTAGCTGAAATTGTAGCTTCAGTAAAGGTCTGTCTATTTTATTGGGGATTGAAACATGGATCTTTCTTTTCTTTTCTTTTTTTTTTTTAGGCAATGGGGGTTAAGTGACTTGCCCACGGTCACACAGCTAGTAAGTGTCAAGTGTCTGAGGCCGGATTTGAACTCAGGTACTCCTGAATCCAGGGCCGGTGCTTTAACCACTGCGCCATCTAGCTGCCCATTGGGATTTTTTTTTTTTTTATGGATCTTTCTTAACAAGGACTCTATATTTGGGTTTACTCTGTTGAAATAACTAATTAGGAATGTAGGAATGTGCTGACTGAGTACTTTCATCTTCAGAACCAGAGGGTTCCAGGCCTTTCAGCTCTTGACATCCTTTTAACAATGGTGCCCATGTTTATGTGATTGTAAGAAAGTCAATAAAACAACAACAACTGGATCTAATTTTCTCCATTTGGAAGAGTATCATTTAGCTACTTAGGGTTTAATAATGGGAAACTTTAGACTGTTTAGGAAATAAGCAGGTGTTAAGAGAAACAAAAGATGTGTTATCATCTTCTGGAGGTTAATAAGTTATTTTGAGCATTTTTTCCCTGCCCGTAACATTACCATGTTCTGTGGGACAGCTTTTCCAGATGAGACAGAGATTGAAATGTCACACCAGCATGATCAATTAGATAATGTGGAGTGGAAGTGTTTGCTACCTGACCTTAATCCACGGGATAGGAATGAAATAAATGAAAGTAGGAGATTGATTAAGGAAAGATTCAAAGGTACAGTAAATAGTCTCTGCAGAGTAAAAAAAAGCCACAAACCAGTATGAAAACATACATTTTTTCATGTTTTATAAATAAGTTGACTCATAAGGAAATACACCCTCAGTAGGAAAACACATTGTGGCCCATTTATTTATTCAATTTGCATGCAAGCACCAAAAGAAAATAAAACACTTCTTTTCCAAAGAATGGCAATAGAAAAACAGGTCAGCGGTTTTAAAAAAAGGAGAATATTTTGTAGTCTTCAAGAAGAATGACCGGGATTGTATACTATCTAAAAGGCATACATGTATAACATATATACATATGAACATATACATATGTACTCATATACCTCTGTATACACACATGTAGACTTTATAATACATATTGGAGTAGGATTTGAATCCGGATTCCATCATTGCCAACACACACATGTATAACTACATTAATCTATTCATGTGTTTATACCTGTGTCTATATAAACATAGATCTATACATATAGCACACCGTATACACATGCATATATATATGTGTGTATATATATACATACACACATATGTACACATGTGCATATCAGGCAGCATAATAGATAAAAAGAACCTGAAACCAGGAAGACTCTCACCTCTGACATATACTGACTGTATGATCCTGGTTAAGTCAATCAATCCCTGAGTGTTCTAAGCAACTCTCTAAGAATATAAGTCAGAGAGAAGGTACCTGCCTGCATTGGTAGAGGGAGTTTCCTCACCTGGAAGATCCCTATACCAATAGAACAACAGGTTTAGTTCCTATCTCCATACCTGTAGGCACATACACTTTTCAGCTGTGTGATGTGGGGCAAATCACTTAACATTTGTTTGACCCACTTACCTTATCTGTAAAATGTGATTAATGATGGCACTAACTTCATTGGACTGTTATGAGGATCACATGCCATGAGAATTATAAAGTGCTTAGCACAGTGACTGGCATATAGCAAGTGCTATATTTATTTGCTATTAATAATAATATGTGCATATAAACATATATATATATATATATATATATACACACACACACATATATATGCAGAAGAATGTGAGTACTCTGCAAAACTTATAGGAGGGACTTGGCAATATTAAACCTTCAGGAGACTTAGGGGGAGCATGTTAGTTGTCTTCAGGTATTTGAAGGGTTGTCAGATAGAAAAAGAACAGATAGTGTTGTTTCAGGGGACAGAACAAGAAGTTATAGGGAGGGAGATTTTGGCTGTAAATTTAAAAAACCCTAATATTTGGATCAGTCCTTCCAGGTTCCTGGGAGTGTCAAAACCATGTTGAATGACCATCCATCAGGGAGGTTGTCAAAAGGATTCCTGCCTCAAGAGGGAAGTTGGAAATGATGACCTCCAAGACTGGCTTGAAGACTCTCTGATTTTCTGACAGTCTTCATCACCGTTTATTGTCATGGAAAACAAATTCAATTTATTTCAAGAACCACAAAACCCAGGTTCTGTAGCCACAAGAAGAAATAATCACAGAAGTGCTATTATTTAGCCTAAAACATTATCAATGTAATACCTCCATGATGTATTTAGTAGGCCTTCAGTGTAGATGCCCAGTAGAGAAGATTTTTACAGTTGAAAGTATGCTGCCAATCCAATTCAATAATTTATTGTGGTGGTGGGGAGAGGAAGCTAGGTGGCACAGTGGATAAAGCACCGGCCCTGGATTCAGGAGGACCTGAGTTCATATCCGGCCTCAGACACTTCACACTTGCTAGCTCTGTGACCTTGGGCAAGTCACTTAACTGTCATTGCCCTACACCAAAAACAAAACAAAACAAACAAACAGACAAAAACCCAGATCATGAGAGTTTAACTTAAAAAAAAAAGACCAATAATTTATTGAAGGTTTGCTGTACATGAAATTTTATTTCTGGGATGTCTTTAAAAATTGGATAGGTAATCTTATGTTTAGGATGAAAGCAGGATGATTTAAATTTTCAAGAATCTCAGTGATGCTAAGATTTACTTATGGCTATTTTGTGGTTGTCATTTTTTTCCACTCATGTCTGACCCTCTGTGATCCCATTTGGACTTTTCTTGGCAGAGATACTGAAATGGTTTGCCATTTCCTTTTCCAGCTCCTTTTACAGATGAGGAACTGAGGCAAAAAGGGTTCAGAGACTTGCCCAGGGTCACACAACTAGAAAGTGTCTGAGGCTGGATTTGAACTCAGAAAGATTGTGATTCCAAACCCAGTGCTCTATCCACTGTGCCACCTAGCTGACTATTTTGCTTATGTCCAAATATATAAATTTAGGAATGAAATTATTCATCTACATAATATGGTTGGCTAACCTAGATCTTTTATTTTTGATGCCATAGAACTCTTCATCTCAAGTCCTCTGGTTGCTGATATGTCAAAAAAGGGGGGCTGGGTTAGAGTGGGTGACCTTTAAGGTTTCTTCTACCTCTATCTCTATGATCTTATAGTCTACTTTTTATAAGAACAATTTCCTGATACATAAATTGTAGTATATATTCTCCTGACAAGAAGCACTTCTAAAAGAGGCAGCAAAGCTGCTATGTGGTCACCAAAAGAAATGGATTTAGGAAGGTTGAAGCTATTAGGAGAATTACTTTTGAAGCATTGATGGTAATTGTGTTAAGTAAGAGGCATTGTTCCATCACAAATGCTACCACCTCCTGGAATTTCAAAATGGATGAAATAATAATGCAATGACTCTGGTCATATTTTTAAAAGATGCCTTTCTGGATGAGAACCCTATATATGAGGCTCTAATAATTGTTTATCTCCTAAAAGATCCAGGGATGATAATTATGCTCTATAATGAATGGGAAACACCTGAGTATTCAATAATATCAGGTGTTTTGCCACATGAAAGGAGCCTAATGGCATTCAAAACCATTTCTTCAGTTGGAAGTCTGAGAGAGGGACTGACTTCAACCAGGGATATATAGTCAATGGCTTCAGCCTTGTTTGATCATGGTCTGTTGAGGATGTTATGGAAGTATTTAGCCCACCTCTCCAGGATCAGACTCAAATTTCCACCTTCTTATAGGATATCTCCACTTGGAAGCTCAAACCCAACATGTTCCAAAACTGAGTTGTTTTCCCTTCCCCTTCATCTTCCCATATCTATACTTTCTTCTGTATTGATCCCTGCTGTTAATAGTTTCATTGTTTGCTAAGTTTCCCATTTTTGAAATCTTGTAGTTATAGTTGACTTTTTTTCCTCCCTCACTTTCCACATTCAGTCTATCTATCTCCAAAATATTTCTTGGATGGTCTCCTCTCTATTCCGTCTGCCCCAGCCTTGGGGGGTAGAGGCCACCATTACACCTGTCTCAACTATATAATAGTCCTCTAATTATTCTTCCTACTGTTGAACAAAAGCAATATCACAAGTCCAAGAGACATGTGTTACAATTGAAGATATGATCGTCTGCTTATCTACAAAGGTCCTGGTTTCACAAGCAGTTTCTCAGTCTAGTGCAGACTGACTGGCGCCTATCTTGCCTCCCAAGAATACACAGGGGTTCTAGCTTGGCATGCAAACAAAAACTTATGTCTGCTTGGGGGAGGAGGTGGGGTGGCTTTCTCCTTGACACATTCAAGGCCTCCTGAATACTTTGGGTCCAGTGTGTCTGGAAGATATGGCAACTCCAGAAGAGAAGTTCAGGGGGCCTCTCAACACTACTTTCAATTCACTCTCTTGTCCATTTGACTTAACACTGCTAGATAGACATTACTCTTGCATATATTTGGTAATGTCTCAACTATACTAAAACCTTCAGTGGTTTCTAATTTTCAGACTCTGTTAACATAAATGTTGAGGACATATGTGGCTTCTTATTCACAATCCATGTCTAAAATGCTCTCCCTCTTTACTTTTTGCCTCCTGGCTTCTTTCCAGACTCAGCTGAAATCCTACCTTTTTCAAAAGGTCTTTCCTTGTTGGTCTGTCTCCCCCCTTCTCTTTCCCCTCTCTTTCCCTTCATCTTCCTCCCTCTCCCTGTCACTTTTCTCCCTCTCTCTCCTTCTCCCTCCATCTGTCTCTCTTTTTGTCTCTCTGTCTCTCTCTCTCTGCTTCCCTCCTTCCCTCTAGTTATTAGGGCCTTCTCTCTGAGTTTATCTTTCATTTTTACTCTATATGTCTAGTATATATGTCATTTATTTTGCATGTTGTCTCCTCCATTAGAATGTGAATTCCTTGAAGACTGGGGCAATGGTTTTGCCTTTCTTCATGGCATATAATATGTACTTAATAAATCTCAATGACCGACTAATTCACTGGTGAGGTTTACAATATTTAATTTCAAAGCAAAGATTTCAGAAAGGTTCTTGTACTATTAGCTGTTTGTGAATTACACAGACCTCTAATGAGAAGCTCTCCTTTCTTCTATATTTTTACCAGAAGGGGGGAAGAAAGAAAGGGTCCTACCCCTCACCTTATAATGTTAAGGCTCTTTGCTCTGTATTTTTGTCTTTGAAGAACAGTAGAAACTAGTTGGGAGATTCCTCTAGAGATAAATATCAAGATTGCTTCCCTAGATACCAAAGCACAACTTGAAGCTTCTCACCACTTCCTGATTAAGGGTGCAGCTTCTGCCTTCCAAAAGAGGCACTGCTACAATATAACCGTTAGTGGCTTTCTGGGTCACATCTTGGTTTTGGAGAGTCTGACTCTCACAGTATATTAGATCTGGAAAAGATCATTGGAGTCATCTAGTCCAACCATCTAATTTTACAGGTTAAATGACCTACCCAAGGCCACTTAGTTAATTAATGGCAGAATGAGAACTAGAACTCAGGTCTCCTTCTTCCAGGTGTCACAAAGAAGTTAGTTTTCTTTATTTCCATCTCATAATTACCAATACCCTGGTCAAGGATAATAGGCTATGTGGAAACTGTTAATGAATTATGTTAATATATATTAATGAAGTGGAGGTAGATTATTAGAAATATTAGAATAGTTGTGGTATGTGTGTATTTGCATGTATGTGACACATGTATTTATATATATACACACATATACATATACATACATACATACACAAAGATACATTATCTCAAGTCCCATATAAGTAAGATAAAAGGATTATGGATATTTCTGGGGGTGGTGGTGGTAAAGAGACAGAGACAGGTAATGTTCACTGCTTGCCAAATGAGTTAAAGGACAAAGTTAGATAGATATAGTATTTATTAAGTACTTGCTATTATGCCAGGTACTATGCTACATGCTGGGGATACAAATGTAAACAATCAAAAACCAAAAGAAGGAATAATACTGTCCTTAGTCTCAAAGAGCTTACATTTAAAAAAAAGAATAAGGGTGCAGCTATGTGGCACAGTAGATAGAGCACCGGCCCTGGATTCAGGAGGACCTGAGTTCAAATCTGAACTCAGACACATGACACTTACTAGCTGTGTGACCCTGGGCAAGTCACTTAACCCACATTCCCCCCCCCCCCCCCCGCAAAAGAATAAAAGAATAATAAGGAATGGAATAAGCATCAATTTAGTCCCTACTATGTACCAGTCACTTTCCAATTATGATCTTTTTTGATCCTCACAACCCCCCTTATAAATAAGCAGATCATACTATCTTCAGTGGCAATGCATGTCTCATGTACTTGGGATATTGTTTTTGGTTGACAGCAGGAAGACTAGTTAGGGGACTACTGTATAGTTGAGACAGTTATCATGGTGGTCTGTCCTCTCAAGGCTGTGGCAGAGGGAATAGAGAGAAGGAAATCATCCAAGAGATAGGTGCTATTATTTTCCTCATTTTAGAGATGAGGAAATAGGCACACAGAGGTTAAGTGACTTGTTCAGGGTCACATAGCTGGCAAGTGTCTGAGGCTACATTTGAACTTCCTGATTCCAGGCGTAACACTCTAGTCTAGCACTCTAATAGAGGAAGACAAAACATAAAGAAGAGCTAGAAATGGGGGAAGGTAGTTGCAGCAGGACAGAGCCTGAGTTGAATAGAAGTAAAATGAGCAGCATAGTCACCCCACTCTTAAACCCCTGAGAAGTCCCATAGCAGTGGTAAGGAAAGTAAGAATCACAAGAAAAGATGGCTTCAGGTGTTTGGGTTTTTTTAATTTTAATTTTTTTATTTTTTGGTGGTGTTTGTCCTTAATTTTCAAATAGGACCAATGACATCACAGGATGATGTCTTGATTCATGCATGAACTGGATTTAAGTGAGGCAGAGTCGCACAAAGTCGTCAGACTCACCGTCTCTTCCAGTGGCAGAACAAAAAGTTGAGATGACTGATGATGACCTGGGATGCAATGGCTGACCTTGGTGTCTTCAATGTCTGACCAAGCTGTAAGTGCTTCACAGTGAGTGCATCATCAGCCTTCATGGTCATTAGAACAAATTATTCTCACATGTCTTCACATATTTGGGGTAAATTCCTCCCCCCAGTCTTTTGTAAAGCTTCAGTGGAGTAGCAGAGGAGGCAACAAAAAAAATGCCTATTTTATTATAGTATGAGAATGTTAGTAGGACAGTCAAAACCTTTGACTTCTCTTCCCCTGACTGTCTGACACCTCCCATTTGGATGCCTTCCAGCAAACCTGAATTCAAACCCATCTCTAACCACTTACAACTTATGTGGTTTGGTTCAAGCTATTTAATTTTTCTGTTTCTAAGTGTCCTCAACTATAAATGAAGGGTATGGCTTTTGTTCCCTTTTCCAGCTCTCAAATTCTACAGCTCAGACCTGGCTAGGGTACTCCATCTACCCACTGGGATGTTCAGCTGAGTCTCTATTATTCAGGAGCTAATAATTCAGGCCATTTGCTCCTTCCTCCTCCTGCCTACCTTTAGATAATTTCACTGTTCATTACACCCCCACCAGAATGTGGGTTGTATTCAAGGGAGAAGAGGTTCCAAGCTAGCAGATTTCCCCCTAGTTATCAGCACTGCTCAAAGGTGTGATGAAGAATGAGGCTGAAACTATTCACTATAATGAACATTTTAAAGTCTAGTGATTCGTCTGGTAAACCTGTTCCCAGTGGCTACAGATAAGAAGTCTGGGGAAAATGATGGGTGTCCCTAAAAGGCTTTGCATAGTGGTACCTTGGATAGAGTGCAAGGGCTGGAGTCAAGAAGATACAGTTTCTTGAGTTCAAATCTGGCCTCACTCACTTATTAGCTGTGTGACCCTGGGCAAGTCACTTAACCCAGTTTGCCTCAGTTTCCTCATCTGTAAAATGAGCTGGAGAAGGAAATGGCAAACCATTCCAGTATCTCTGCCAAGAAAACCCTGCAAGGGGTCACATAGAATCAGATATGACTAAAAAGACTGAATAACAACAACAAAGCTTCTAAAACGGCATTGAGCCTTTTGGGGAGTCCCTGTAAGTAGTACTACTATAATCATCCTGATCAATGTGAAATTTAGCATCATGGAGTCTGACTTCATCTGAGGGCCATAAAACATTATACTGTAAGTCTTATGAAGGCAGGGACTGCCAATCACTTAACACAGTGTTTTGCTGGTCGAATTAAATGTGGATATCAAAGAGAAATCAAAATCGAAATCTGAAAAAAGAGAAAATAGATCTTTGAATTAAATCCAATTCAATAAACTATTCATTATAATTATCAATTCAATTCAACAGACTGCTGGAAGTGAAGCACTGTGCTAGACTTTAACGATACAAATAAGAGATCTGATAGATCTCTCTCTCTTTCTGTCTCTAGCTATCTTGATCTCTGTCTCTTTAACTCTATCTCTAGATATTCGGATAAATAAAGGCAGGGTAATTGGAGGAGGGAGATATTACAAACTCAGGAGACAGGAAAAAATGTGGGTTGTTTTTTTGTTTTGTTTTCTTTTTGTGGGAGGCGGCAACTGGGCTGAGCAGAAGTAGGGATGTTAAAGGGAGAGCACATTCCAGATATGGTGAATGAATGGCCTATCTGAAGGTTCAGAAAATGGAAATTGAATGCTGATTTCTGGGCATAGTTGGTAGAGCATTTCCAGTTTACTGGAATGTGAACTGAAGGACTGCAAGGTGGATAGATTTGGTATCAGAAAAACCTGAGTTCAGATCTGGCCTCAGGCACCCACTAGCAGTGGGATCCTGGGCAAGTTACTTAACTCTATTTGGCTCAGTTTCTTTATCTGTAAAAGGAGCTGGGGAAGGAAATGGCAAATTATTTCAGTATCTTTGCCAAGAAAACCCCAAATGGAGTGTTGAAGAGTTGGACACAACTAATCAATTAAACAACAACAAACTATTTAAAGGCAAGAAACAGGAAATGTCTAGAGGAAAAGGTTGCAGTTAGGTTCTAGGAGGTCTTAAAGGGCAAGATGAGTAAAAAGTTTATATTTTAGGGGGCAGCTAGGTGGTGCAGTGGATAAAGCACCAGCCCTGGATTCAGGAGGACCTGAGTTCAAATCCGGCCTCAGGCACTTGACACTTACTAGCTGTGTGGCCCTGGACCAAGTCACTTAACCCTCATTGCCCCTGCAAAAAAACAAAACAAAACACAAGTTTATATTTTATTATAGAAGAAATAGGAAGCTATTGGAGATTTTTGAGCAAAGGAATGGATTGGTCAGACGGTGTTTCAGAACTATTAATTTTCAATTTAACAAAGCATGGATTTGGAGAAAGAGAGGAAACAAAGAGATCTCTTAAGAGGCTATTATAATAGACCAAGTGTATGCTCATGAGGGCCTGAACTAGTACAATGCTAGTATGAGTGGAGAAAAGAGGATGTATGTGAGATATTGTGGGTGTATAATCCACAAGGCTGGAAACTAGATATGCGGGGGTGAGGGAGAGGGAAGAAGCTGGACTGACTCAGAGTTGGCAAACTCATGTGATTCAAATAATGGTGGTATTCTCAACAAAAATAGGGAAGTTTGAAGGAAGTGAGGGTTTTGGAAGGAAGGGAAATAATTTGCATTTTAGACATGTTAAGTTTGAGTTGCTAATGGAAAAATAGATGATTTCCAAATGTCTAGCGGACAGTTGGTAACATCGTACTAGAATTTAGGAGAGGGATCTCTCAAAAGTGGAGCTTAGAGAACTGAACGAAGAGCCCAAGAAAGATTCTTGGATGACCATCAAAGAAAATGGATCCTAATCCAGGAACAGAAACTGAGGATGTCAGACAAGTAGAAAGTGAACCAGGAGAGAATGGTGTTATGGAAACTAAGGGAGGAGAGAATGTTGAGCAAAGAGAACCACAAAGAAGAGGACTGAAAAATGGTCAGGATTTTGCAGTTGAAAGAAAGTAATAAGACTGGAAGCCAGATCGCAAGTGGTTGAGAAGTAAGCAGGACATTTTGGTATAGGCAACCTTTTCTAGGAGGATGGCTAAGAAAAGGAGAAGAGAGGTAGGATAATAGCTTCAGGAGATGTTCAGAGCCATGGATGTCAGGTTAAGGATGGGCAAGATCTAGGCAAATTTGCAGGCAATGGGGAAAATAGCCAGGACATAAGGAGATATTGAAGATGAGAGAAAAAGGGCTAAGTCTCTGGAGGAGAGATAGTAGGAGATGGGAGGGAGGACACAGATAAAGAGATGAGTTGCCAAGGTGAAGGGTTACTTTTCCTCCCTTGAATGTGGGATGGCAGAGAGAATGGAGAGAATTTAGAGGAAGGGGGCTTGAGGTATAGAGTATGGGTGATAACATTGCTCACAAGGATGGCTTTGGTTTCCTCAGTAGAGTCGGATATATGAGGCCAATTGTGCCTTAAAGTCATAATCAGGGTATGCATATTGTAAAGAATCCAGCTACATTTTGGCAAGGAAACAATACAGAATTAGAGACTATTAGAGCTAGTTTGTACAGGGGAGGAAACTGGAGATCAGAATAGGGAAGTGACTTGGCCTTGTCCAGCCTCCGCATTTTCAATGTCCTCTTACTTCAAGGCCCTATTCATGTGTCACTTCCCCTATGAATTCTGGCTCGTCAACTGAAAGTTTCTCTCTCTCTCTCTCTCTCTGTCTCTCTGTCTCTCTCTCTCTCTCTCTCTCTCTCTCTCTCTCTCCCCCTCTCTCCTTAAATTTCTCATAGTGCTCATCATATTCTATATTACTTCATAGTTATTTGTATTAAAGTCTTACCTTTCCCTCTTTCACCCCACTGTCTGCTAGACTGTAAAAAGTGCTATTCCAAACTTTATATCTCCCCTAATGCTTCTGTGCCCAGTAGGCCTTTAATTTTTTTTTTTTTTTGCTGATGGAATGAATGAATGAATGTTATTTAACATTATATTCCCAGTGCCTCATGTGTTGTAGACACTTAAGATATGTTTGTTGAAGTTAGCCAAGCTAATTAGTAGCAACACTGGGGCTCGAAGTCATCATGTCTTCTTCCTGGTTCAGAGCACTTTTCATTGTAATATATGTAATAGTTGTTGAGAACATTGCAGAAAACCTAGTGAGGAGAGAGCAATAAAGGCACAGTCCTATTTAGTTTCCTTGGTATTTGCCCAGTGAATGAAGTAGTAGGTGGGATCTTACCAGCAGGAAATAATATCTTCATGGGGGAGAAAGTGATAATAGCTCTGAGTGGTGGATGGTCTGGTTGAAAAATAAAATTTGGTTTCCTCCTTCCTCTATCTTATTTTCTGCCTGCCTTTATGAAATGTTAATGAATATTTTACATATGACAGAGCTGTGGAGTATGTCTTTATTTTTACTATTTTTGGCAGGTTCTGACTTCACTGTGTCAGGATCTTAATACAACAGACTGACAAGATACTGTTAACAGACCCCTCTTCTGCCATAAGCTCACCCTCCTTCCATTGTAGCTGCTGTTCTGTGAGAATGGTTTCCATGTGCCATTGATGTTAGGTATCACCTGTCTGCTGCACATCTTCCTCTGTAGTTACATCTTTGACATCCTATAGCCTTTTACTTGGTTTCTGTTCCCGTGTCTCTGAGAAAACCTAGTACTAGTAAACAAGGACTTGTATTTTAACCGCAGGCTAAAGAATAACTTTATCATGAGTTGCAAATGATCAACATTCATGTGGTAGGGTTGGCAAAGTGCTTTACCCAGCTTATCCCATTTGTTCTCCACGATACCTGTATGAGGTAGATAGTCATATACAATTTCCATTTGTCAGAGGAAGCAATGGAAGCCCAGAGAGTTTTTAACTTGTCTAAGATGACACAGGTGGTAAGAGGCAGATTTTCTGAATCCAAGTCTAGTGCAAATTTCCACCACAGGACTGGAATAACTATTTTCATGGTTGTATAGAAATACAGTGTAGCTAGTAGTAGAGAAGTTTCTGTTTGAGACTTGGCAAAATGACTTAGTGTCTATAGTTAGAGCCAGATTTGGGGTATAGCCAATTGCTGGAAAACCAGGCTTTGATAAAGGCCATTGGGATTCAAATTGAGCTACTTGACGACAATACAAAAATCACTCTGGTTCTCACTGATTGACCAACAATAAGTCCCAGCCCAAGCCTCATTTGGTCATTATTTTATTTGGGTTTTGGTGGTTCAGAGTGAGTGTAAATAGCAATTGTTTCTGTTCTGGTTAAAAACCCTGAGGGTCTTCCCCTCCCAGTTTTCTATATATATACACATACAAATATATATATATACATATATATACACACACACACACACACACACACACACACACATATATATATATATATACACATACATATATGTGTGTGTGATTTTTATTTTTTGGTAAGCAAACTAGACTATCTTTTGCCTCATTTCTTACCTCATCTTAGGGGAGCTAGTGGCACAGTGGATAAAGCACTGGCCCTGAAGTCAGGAGAACCTGAGATACTTACTAGTTGTGTGACCCTGGGCAAGTCACTTAACACCGATTGCCTTAAACATCTAGGGACATCTCTAGTCCTCCTGATATATATCTTGCCACTGGACCCAGATGACCCTGGAGGAGAGAGTGAGGCTGATGACTTAAATCCAATTCACTTGCAAGTAAGATATCACCCCTCTGATATCATCTTTTGCAGAACTGAAGGATAAACAACAAAAAGAACAAACAACAAATTCATGAAGCTAAACCTTACATATGGATACCTGTGGGCTGTATATTGACTTAGAAAACCACAAACTAATATCATCTATATTTTTATCATATTTTCATTTATTTTGTTAAGTATTACCCAATTACATTTTTTTTTTGTTTTTTTTTTTTTTGGTGAGGCAACTGGGGTCAAGTGACTTGCCCAGGGTCACACAGCCAGCAAGTGTTACGTGTCTGAGATCGGATTTGAACCCAGGTCCTCCTGAATCCAGGGCCAGCGCTATATCCACTTTGCCACCCAGCTGCCCCACCCAATTACATTTTAATCTGGGTCAGGCCTCACTAAAGAATGTTTGACATGTTTGACACATCTGGCCTATGTTGCTTAAAATTTTGTTTAATTATTTTGCCACTGTCCCAGTCTTTAGAACTCAACCAGTCTCAGGGAATAATTGAAGGGTGCCTGAAGGATAGGAGGTGAAGACAAAAACAAGATCCAATGGGAAGAGATAAGGATAGCAATAATTTACATTTGCATAGTGGTTTACCGTAGATTTTAAACTTCTCTATTAGATTGTATAGCTAGCTAGGTGGTGAAGTAGATAGAGCACTGCACTTGGACTTAAATTAGGCCTCAGACACTTTCTAGCTGTGTAACCCTGGGCACTTAACCCTGTTTGCCTCAGTTTTCTCATCTCTAAAAAGAGCTGGAGAAAGAAAAGGCAAACCACTCCAGTAACTTTGCCAAGAAAACCTCAAAAGGGGTCACAAAAAGTCAGACATGACTGAAATGACTGAACAACAACTAGCGTGTATTCTTTGAGAGGATAATCTCTTCTTATCTTTGTGTTAATAATATTAATAGCTGACATTTATATTGTACTTTACATGTAAGCAGTCACCTGGCAGCTAAGAGGACTTTGCTTCAAAAAGTTATTCTAATAGGAATAAATGCAACAAGTCCTACACTTGGCTTAAAAAACTTTTTTTGTGGAAAAAAAACTGGGGTGTTTTAGTGGACTACAAGTTCAGAGAAAATCAGTGTTATGACAGGGTTCCCCCAAAAGCTGATAAGGTCTTAGAGTTTTTTAGAAGTGCAGCATTTTTAGTCCCATGACATTCTGGTCAGATTGTCTCAGGAATATTTTTACTTCTGGATGCCACATTTCAGGAAGGGCATTGACAAAATGGAATGTGTTGAGTAAAGACTAGTCAGGGTAGTTTGGGGACCCAAGACCATCTCCCATGAGGATCATTTGAAGCAACTAAGAATGTTTAGTGTGAAGCAGAGAAGATATAGGGATTAATGATAATCCTCCTCAAGCAGGTGAATGGTTGTTATGCTGAAGAAGGATTTAATTTGTTCTGTTTGGCCTCTGAGGCCAGAACTGTGGAGCAAATGGGAAATGGGGAATGCCAGAGAGATTAATATTTTAGCTTAAAATAAGGGAAAATTTTCCTAAGGATTGGAGCTCTTCAAAAATAGAAATAGTTGCCTGCCTTGTTAGGTGGTAAGTTCACTTTTATTGGAGGTTAGCAAGTGGAGGCTAGAAGTTCAGTTATCACTGTTTTTGTTTTTTTAGAATTTTATTTTCCAAATTACATGTAAAAGCAAATTTTGACATCAATTTTTAAAAAAACTTTGTGTTCCAACTTCTCTTCCTCCCTCCCTTCTCATCCCACTCCCAAAACTCAAACAATTCAATATAAATTATACATGAGTAGTCATGGAAAACAATTCTACATTGGCTAGGTTTTGAGAAAAAAACAGATAAAAACAAAACTTCAGATTAGGGAATTGTCAAAAAAAATGTGTTTCAGTCTGTTTTCAAATACCATCAGTTCTTTCTCTGTACATGGACTGCAATTTTCATAAGTTCTTCAGAGTTATATTGGATCATTGCCTTGCTGAAAATAACAATGTGCTTCCCAGGAGATTATCTTTCAATTTCTATTTTAGCTTCTGCTTCTAGAATATCAGGGCAATTTTTCCTCACAATCTCTTGGAGGATGGTGTCTAAGCTCTTGTTTTGGTCATGGTTTTCAGGTAGTCCAGTGATTTTCAAATTATCTCTCCTGGATTTATTTTCCAGATCAGCTGTTTTTCCAAGGAGATATTTCAAATTGCCCTCTATTTTTTCATTCAATTGGATTTGCTTTACCATGTATTGGTTTCTCATAGGGTCAGTAGCTTCCATTTGTTCAATCCTAATTCTTAGGCAATTATTTTCATCAGACAGTTTTTTTATCTCCTTTTCCATGTGAATTTTCAAACTGTTGACTTTTTTCTCATGACTCTCCTGCATCGCTCTAATTTCTCTTTCTATTTTTTCCTCCCTCTCTCTGCATCTTCCTTTTATCTCTCTTACTTTCTCCTCAAAGTCCCTTTTGAGAGCTTCCATGGCCTGAGACCAGTTCATTTTTTTCTTGGAAGCTTTGGCTGTAGGGGCCCTGTGGTTGATTTCCTCATCTGAGGCTGCACCTTGATCTTCCTTGTCCCTGAAGAAACTTTCTATAGTTCTGAACTTTCTTTGCTTGCTCATCTTGCCATCTTTTACTTGACTTTTAACTCTCCACTGCTTCTTGGTTACAGTACTGTTCCCAGCTTCAGAGGGTCCCAGGTGTTTTGGTTTGATGGAAGGCAGGTTTTCCTCTCACCTGGCCTGTTCTCTGGTCTGAAGATAACCTCAAGTCTACTTATTAAACAACCAACCAGCACAGCAAAGCTTTCTGTGGTGTGGTTCTTAGCTTTGATGAGGCCCCCCCCACTCCCCGACTTGCTCCACCTCCAACCACTCAGGATTTCTTCCTGGTTCCCCTCTGGGGTGGGACAGCACTTTCCCCACTCCTGCCAGCTGTTCAGCCCTCTCACCCAACAGCACTCTCAGTTCCAGAAGACATTGGTACTATAGCTGATTCAGAGGCTCTAGGGTAAATTCCTCCCATGCAGGGTTCCTGGGGTCTCTGTTGGTGTGATTGTGGGGTTGGACTTTACTTGTAACCCAGCACAGCCCCCTGTAATCTATTTATAGCTAGAAAATAATCTTGGTCCATATTTTTGTGGATTTTTCTGCTCCAGGGGTTCTTTTTTTTTTTTTTTTTTTTTTTTTTTTTTTTTTTTTTTAGTGAGACAATTGGGGTTAAGTGACTTGCCCAGGGTCACACAGCTAGTAAGTGTTAAGTGTCTGAGGTCGGATTTGAACTCAGGTCCTCCTGACTCCAGGGCCGGTGCTCTATCCACCGCACCACCTAGCTGCCCCCAGGGGTTCTTTTATTGCTGTTTTGGGGGTATTTATATCAGGAGCTCTGTGTGTTTAATGTCTTTCCTCTACCATCTTGGCTCTGCCCCTTATCACTGATATTTTAGAGGGCTACAGGTTTACTTGGTAATTGATACCTGAGATCCCTTCCTACTTTGAGAATCTATGATGTTGTAACTAATTTACAGTAGGGCCCCATGGGTTACTGTTTAGAGAAGTATTGGATTTTCAGTGAGAAAAGTGACTTAAAATAAGGAAATGAAGTGAAACTTCATCGATGGGAACTTCCTAATAGAGGGACTTTCTAATAGAAGGACTTTGACTGAGAGGGTCTTTTTGAGTAAGAAACTATCATTTTTGGTGTACCAGTAAGGCCTTCCAATTATAATAGTTAATAACAGAAGGCTCTAATTCTTCCCTTGCCTTTGCAATAGAATAGAACTGAGAAGTTGGATGTTCTTCTTCCAAGAATCCTCTCTACCCCATCCCTACTTCTGTACTTTTGAGTTTTTAATCATTGCTTCAAATAGCCTTGGGATTTATAAATCTATGATACTAGGACATTTAAGCCAGAAATAAAATTTGTGAATGAATATTAGATTTGTGATTTGCAGTACCCTTTGAAACCTCTACTTTGTTCTTAATAAGTTTCCTTTCATCTACAGCCTTTTCCCAGAATCAGAGAATGTTATAAATTAATTTGTATCAAAATCAGTGAATCACGTCCACAACATTCCCAACAACTAGTCACTGAGTTAACACTTCTGCTGATGGGGACTCACTCTCCAAGGCAATCCATTCCTTTCCTTTTTTAGACTACTGTGATTATTAAGAAAATTGTCCTTAGGTTGAATTGAAATTGACTTTCTTGATTAACAACAATTCATTAGATCTAGTCTTACTTTTTGGGTCCAAGAAGAAGGATAGTTCTAAAAAATATGAACTTCTGATACATTGCCCCCTAAGTTTTCTCTTTGACATGCTAACTTTAATTGATTATTGTGTGATAGGATTTTGAGGCCTCCCTTAATATACCAGTCATTTTGCACTGGATGCACTATAACTTATCAATTTAACCTCCTATAATATAGTGTCAGAACTATATGTAGTATTCTTTTTTTCTCAGCTGACGGTTTATTGTCATGAATGCAACCATATAAAAACATAAGTTATGAAAAACACAGTCACAGTGTCACCCCTGGGCTCCTCACTCACCCATGGGAGGGAGCAGGGCGTGGGAGTGGGGGTGGAGGACAGAGTACGGGGAAGGGGCTGGGGCCCCTGGGGTGAGGGCAGGCTCCTGGGGTGGAGTGGGCCCAGCCGGCTTGGGCAGGGGCCCATGGGAACGGCCCAGGGCCGGCTCGGCGCATCTGGTAGTCAGTGGAGCAGGAGAGCTCACACAATTGCCCTTTGAAGTTCAGGTCGATGGTGAAGTCGAGGTCTCGATTGTTCTTGGCGTTGGGCCGCATGCCAATAGTGCCAAAGATCTCCTCGCCCGTCTTCACGGTGAGGTAATCCTCCATGTAGAAGACAGTTTGCTTCCAGTGTGTGTAAAGGGACTCGGGGCTTGTGGAGAAGCCCGTGTGCTTGTGGCACCGGGTGAACCCAATGTTGAAGTAGGCGACCAGGGCATGGACATAGTCATTCCTCTTCACTTGCAGACAGAAAGGGGAGGTGAAGGTAAGGTCATCCACGCACACTGTGTAGATGTCCACCTCTTTGATGAGGCAAGTGTTGGTCACCAGCTGCTTGGGGTCCACCACGTCCACGAGAGGCTCCTTGATGGCTACGTCCTTGATACACGACATATCAAAGCCGTAGCTGTTCTCCCACCAGTGAATCTTGTAGTCCTTGTATTGCCGGTCCTCAATGGCAGTCAAATACAGTGTGGCCTGGTCAGGGAAGATGAGCCCATCAGGGGCCAGCCACTTGTCCCGGGCATGGAGGACAGTGTTGAGCATAGATTCGTAGAAGAGGCAGTATCCCATCCACTCGCTGATGATCACATCTACCTTATCCACAGGGAGCTCCACCTCCTCCACCTTCCCTTTAATGATGGTCACCACGTGGTCAAGCTTGTTGGCCTTGACAATCTTGATGGCGTAGTTGGAGATGCTGGAGCACTCGATCCTGATGACCTTCCGGGTCCCGGCCTTGGCAACAAACATGTAGAGGATGCCAGTGCCCGAGCCCACGTCCAGCACCACTTTGTCTTTGAACAGGTGCCGGTTATGGAACATGGAATTACGGTAAGTGAGGGTCGGCACCTCGACCTTGAGCATCTCCTCGTGGATGCCAAAGTGGGCATAGGAGTCGAAATAATAATCCTTGGACGTCATATCTTCCACATTGGGCTTCTCGCTGCTCTTGGGCTGTGCGCAGGACACCTCCATGATGCAGTTCGTGGCCTCGGCTGCTGCTGCCATCTTCTCTCCCCTCACTCTCCCCCCGAGAACTATATGTAGTATTCTGGATCTGATCTGACTATAGCACAGTAGGACTATTATCATCCCATACCAAAACATTATACTTTTATAAATGTAGTCCAAGTATAAATTAGATTTTTGACTGTCACATCAAACTGTTGGTTCATATTAAGTTTATGGTACAGTAGAATCTCAAGATCTTTTTCACATTTATTACTTTGAAGCCATTCAGTAGGTTTTTGCTACTATAAAAAGGACTACTATAATATTATGGAACCTATGAGTCTTTTCTTTCTATTTTATAAAATCTCTCTGGAATATGAATCTACTAGTGTTATTGTAGGGTCAGAGTAAGCACAGTTTAGGGACTTTTCAGAATCAGTATATCAATTCAGAGCTTCAGCGCTTCCAACAATCATCATTTTGCTGTTTTGTCATCATTGTCAATATAAGAAGTAAGAGATGGAACCTTAGGATTGTCTAGGTCTGAGAGGGGTACACTGAAGATCCCCACTATTATAATTTTACTTTTTATTACTCTCTGCAATTCTGTTGATTTTGCCTTAGATAGTTAGATGATTTGCTATTCAGAGCATATATATTGAGTATCCATATTCATTAATTGTTTACCATGCCTTTAAATATACCATAGTTTCTCTGTTTTAATTCTTTAAATCAAGTCTGGTTTTTAAAATTATTTTTCTGAGCTCATGATGGCGATCTCTGCTTTTTTTAGTTTATCTGAAGCATAAAAGATTTTGCTTTAATCTCTTATTTTTACTCTTTACTATTCTTGCTCATTTAGGTAAAATATCATTGGATTCTGTTTCCTAATTGATTCTGCTACTCCAATTTTATAAGTCAATTCATCTCATTCACATTAACAGTTATGATGATTCATTTTCTATTCATCTCCATCATATGCCTTTATATTTTCCCCTCTTTTTGTCCTCTTTCTTTCTTGAGAAGATGGTGTTAAAGAGGGAGTAAGTTCAACACTAATGAAATATTGGATGTAATTTAATTCCTTTCCATTAATTTTCTTCTTTTCCCCTCACCCAAGCTACCATTATAGGTTGTTACTCTTTATTTCCTTCTTTTTATGCACTTTTAAAATACTCAGTCCTTCAAAGATGAGGTTTATTTTGTTCATGACTAATCTTTCCCTGAATGGATCTTTTTTTCCTAATCTTCTTTTCCCCTTTACTTCTCCTCACCTGCTTCCCTATTAAGTTCAATGTATTTGCATTCCAAACTCTATATTTGGGCACATGCTTGTGCATGTGCACTCAGTCTCATTTATCTGGTTCAGATAAAAGAAAGTTTCATGTATAACCTACTCACTCATCCTTTCCCCCATGTTTATATAATTGTATGTAATTGGATTCAATGAGGTAGTAAGTTTCACCACTACCCTCTCTCTTTTTTCCCCTACTGTATTCCCTTCCCCTTCCCCTTTCTTTTTTCTCTGAAGGTCATTAAAACATACAAATCTGCTTCTGAAGCTTGTCATCTTTATTATCTTGGTTATCAGAAAGGACATTTGTTTTTTCTCTCCTTATTAGAATGCAAACACTTTATCATTGTATTCTGCCTTCCAATTGCTCAAATGTATTTATTTTTCTATGTTTCTCTTGTCTTCTCCTCAACTACAGTATTCTTTATCAGGAATACTTGGGAGTCCTCTATTTCATTTTTTCTCCTGTAAGATAATAACTCAGAGTAGGTTATTCTTGCTCGTAAACCTTTATCCTTTGCTTTCTGGATATCATATTCTCCTCTCCTCTGCTAGGTAATAATTATAGCTGC
The DNA here is from genome assembly GCF_019393635.1 of Dromiciops gliroides. NCBI lineage: Eukaryota > Metazoa > Chordata > Mammalia > Microbiotheria > Microbiotheriidae > Dromiciops > Dromiciops gliroides. The sequence continues at coordinate 126,600,487 of NC_057863.1, read as the reverse complement.
TGCATTTTGTGTGATCCTGATTAAGGATCCTTGGTAGTTGAAGTTTTCTTTCTGCCTACTTAAAGTAATTTTGTCTTTGATCTATATTCATGCTCTAGATTCTATCTATGATATTTCTTATAGTTTACATTTTGGGATTATTGACTTCCAGGCTCTAGCTCTGTAGGCTTCTGATCTGTTTTAGGGTCAAAGCCACAAAGCTGCAAGCTTTGGGCTTGCTTGGTTAGACCTTAGTCCAGACTCATATCTCTTTGCCCTGGCACACACAACGGCAGGCTTCAAGCTTCACTGTTCACCCCTGTTCCATTTTCTGTAAGGCTTTCATAAATAGTTCTCTCAGGATTGCTTTATCTGGCAGGACTCACTTCCCTGAAGCCCTCAGGATTCTGGCCATCTCTTTATGTGGACCTCTGCTAGCAAAATGCACTTACTGTCATTTCCCCTTGAGTTTCTCAGTTACTTCTTGGTCCTCTATATCCTTGTTGGAGTACTTGTGAGAGAACTGGACAATTTTGTGGAAGGGTTCAATTGTTTTGAAGTAAAACCAGAAATTTTGAGGAAAAAAGTACTTGACTTTTAATTTCATATTGTTTGAAAGATGTGTTGTGGATTTTATTTGAAACCAAAATTGAGATTTAAAAACTTCTCATAGATCACCACTGGACAGAGACTATGGTTAGAGCCATTCAATAATCATCCTTTTATTTTTTTCCTCCCAAAACGAATCTAGGTGAATTCACATTCCTAAAATGTTATGTTTGAGATTTGGTCAGGAGATCCTAACATTTGGGTCCTTAAGCTGATGAGATCACTTAAGGAATACCAAGTCTTTTTGGCTGTACTCATTTTATATATTCACTGAAGAAAAACAGGATATATTTCCACCTAAGATGATGCACCTACCTCACAGAATTGTAAGGGCCATGTGAGTAAATGTGCATAAGGTAAAATCTTGTATTATAAATGTAAAGGAGGCCTGTGATGATATCTGGTGACAGAAGTTATTGAATTAGCTTGGTATGAGAAAATATGCTTTGAAAGTTTTGGTTAGTTGTTCTCTTAACCAGTATTTATTGAGTACTTACTATGTGCCAGGGACTGTGTTGGAGATAAAGAGGCAAAAACAACACCTTCCCTTAAGTAGCTTATGTTCTGATGAAGGAGACATGTAAATACATACAAGGTATAGACAAGATATCTGTAGAGTAGATGGATGGCAATCCGAGAGGGGAAGGCACTTGTAGCTGGCAGGATCAAGAATGGTTCCTTCCAAAGGAGGTTGTGAGTAGAATTTTGAGAGAAACTGAAGAAATTAAGAGACAGAAATAAGGAAAGAGGATATTACAGGCATAGGCCAGTTTAAAGACTTGGAGACAAGATGGAGTACTGTGTTTGAAGTAGGCCACTGTAGCTGGTTTATAGAATGTGTTGAGGGGGAGTAAAATGTAAGAAGACTGGAAAGGTATGAAGGCACCAGTTTATGGAAGGCTTTCATATTTGATCATGGAGGAATAAGGAGTTAATGGAGTTTGTTAATTGGGGTTAGGAGTAATGATATGGGCAGACCTAGGCTTTAGGTAAACTCCTTTGGAAGCCAAGTGGAGGATGAATTAAAGTTTATAGACACTCAGGTCAGGGAAACCAATTAAAAGGCTATTGTAATAGTTCAAATGAGAGGAGTTGGAAGCCTGGATTAGGGCAGTGTCTGGGTAAGCAGAGTTAAAGAGACATATATGACAGATATTACAAGATTTCATAATAGATATGATACATGGAGTTGAATGCAAGTGAACAGTTGAGGATGACACTAAGGTTGCGTTGTTAGGCAACTGGAAATATGGTGGCTGCCTCAAAAGTAATGAGGTATTTGGGAAAAGAGGTTAGTTTTGGGGAAAAGATATTGAATTCTGATTTGTACATATTGAGTTTGAGATAGGTATGAAATGTGGTTCCAGATGTCAAAAGCAGTTGGTGCTGCTTTTGTGGGACTCTAATTTAGAGACACTTGGGATCAATATTCTGGAAATCATTTGCATAGAGTGCCATGGGAGTCAATGACATCACTAAGTGAGAAAGTATGGAATGAAAAGAGAGGCCTAGAACAAAGCATTGGGATACACCCACAATCAGTAGGAGTGACCTGGATGGGGATCTAGCAAAAGAGAATGAGAAAGAGTAATCAGTCAGGAAGAGAACCTGGAGAGATCAGTGTCACAGAAACCCAGGGAGGAGAATATCCAGAATGATTTCTGTAGGGTCAATTATACTCTTCAGAGAGGTCAAGGAGAATTGAAACTGAGAAAAGACCATTAGATTTGGTAATTAAAATATCATTGATAACTTTGGAGAGAGGAGTTTCAGTTGAATGATTAGGTTGTAGAATGATTAGAAGAAAATGAGAGGGTAAAAGCCCTAAATGTAGATGGTTTATAAAGGACTTTAGTTTTGAAGAGGAGATATATAGTAAGTGGGGGTGGTAGGATCAAGGGTTGTTTTTTTGTTTTTGTTTTTTTTTATAATTTATTTATTTATTTAAGTTTTCAACTTTTCTTTAGATAAGGGTTGTTTTTTTAAGGATGAGAAGACATAGGAATGTTAGTAGGTGGTAGAGAAGGAGTCAGTAGATTGAGAGATAATCAAGTTAGTGAGAGTAGATTTACTAGAGGACCAATGGTACATATTGAGGGATTTGCATTGGCAAGGAGAAAGGATAAGTAAAAGGAGATAGAGGGGGAGGATGCTTGAGTGATGTGAGATGATGAGGAAGGGATAAGATGGAGCTTTCTGAGGGTAGTCTCATTTTATTCTATTTATTTATTTTTTGGTAAAGTGTGTGGTGACTTTTTCAACTGAGAGGATTGGGGAAGGATGCGATGGAAAACTTAAGGAGAGACAGAAGATTTGGAACAACTGCTATTGAGAATGGAATATCAAATTGATTAGGGAGGGTATAGATAAGGAAGGAGAGTGTGGTTAGTGGAGTGATGCCTTGGAAAACAACTGAAGGGTAGGGAGAATGAACATCATGGTGCGAGTGAAGAACAAGGATAGGGGTTTTAGTACATAGGGGAAAATAGAATGATTGCAGATTATGATCAGATAATGGAAATTTGGGTTTCATGGTCATGGAGGTGGATTATTTGTAGGTGATAACAAGATCAAAAGTTATGGACACCCAAATGTGTAGCTGAGATGAATGAGAGGAATAGGTCATAGAAACTGAGTAGACTAGGGAACTGGAAAGGTTGGTATATAAGAGGCTTAATATATATGTTGAAGTCCCCTGATAGGAGGGCAGAAGTTGGGGTAGAGAAAAGAGATTGTAAGTTAAGTAAAGAATTCATTCATTCAGGAAGGAGAGTATCCTAGGTGTTTATAGATAATAGCCATCAGGATGTGGATTGAGTAGTAAATTTGGGTAATGTGACCTTTAAAGGTAGAATTGTTGATTGATTTTGGTAAAAGAAGAGTTTGGAAGTGGTAATCAGGCACCCTGACCTCCCTCCCTCAACCAGAGAATTGGGAGGTATAGAAAATATCACCAGATCTGGAAAGGTTGTGAAAGGAAACAGTATAGTAAGGGAGGAGGGCTAGGTTTCAGTAAGTTCCCAGAGATGAAAGAATGAGAAAGGAAGAGACTAAAGATGAAATGAAGTGTCTTAATTATGGAGCAAGTGTTTCATAAGGAATATTGTATACAGGTGGAACTGGAGTAGGACATTGGGAGAAGGGCATGGGGATGCAGTGGATGGGAGTCAGGGATCAGGCAGTTGGTTATGGAGAGCAATATACAATGGCAAATATGAGTCCAGAATCAGGGAAAGTTGGAGATGAGAATGTGCTAACCACTGAGGAAAAGGAAGGGAAGGGAATAAGGATTTATATAATACCTACTGTGTGTCAGGTACTATGCTAATCGCTTTTTTTTTTGTTTTGTTTCATTTTGTTTTGTTTCGTTTGTTTGTTTTGCGGGGCAATGAGGGTTAAGTGACTAGCCCAAGGTCACACAGCTAGTAAGTGTCAAGTGTCTGAGGCAGGATTTGAACTCAGGTCCTCCTGAATCCAGGGCAGGTGCTTTATCCACTGCGCCACCTAGCTGCCCCACTAAGCACTTTTACAAATGAATCTAGACACAGTATCAGTGATTGGAGAGAGGTGTATTGAAAGAGGTATATGATTACACCTCCCTCAAAGTCCAATCTTGTGGAAAGGTGATGGTGATATTATGTCCTAGGAGGCCCTGGGAAGTTCATCTCTCAACAGGAAGGAACATGAAGAGGTATGGGAGTCTGGTCAGGAGATTAGGGCTGATCTTGAAGTGGATAGTCTTGTTCTTGGGCAGAAGACATTGAAAAAGGCTCTGGATCAGGATTAAGGAAGCTAGTAGGCAGCTGGTAGGGGTTTGGTCCTGGGGCAGCCTAGTGCTGGAGGGAATATGGTTGATAGTTTTGTTCCATGCCTGCAAAGGCTGTGGAGCAGGGTTAAAGGAAGAAGGAAGGTGGGGTTATTTTTATTTCTGTACTGAATCACATTCCTTTGGAATTGATCTTTCTTGCCAATTTATATGCATTAGTGAACTGGATCAGAAATACTCAATCCATACGTGTTATAAAAAAATAGCTCTAGTTATGAATATTTCACTGAGAGTAAAGGTAGTGGAAAATGGGAGCTTATCTTATTTCTTACAAATGAAAAGGACTCTCAGGGACTTGCTTTTTATTTTACTCAGGGATGAAACTCTGGGAAACAATTTCTTATTTAAATATAGGGATTTTTAAATGTAGCTCTTAAATCTTCTCAGGTTCATTTGTCTTGTAGATTAGTTTCCTCCATATGTTTACTGTCAGCTAACAGATTAGAATTGATGAGCTGTGTGGAAATGTTTTGTCATGTTGTAATTCTTACTTTTTGACAACTGTTGTTTGATTTAACTTGAACTCCTCCAAATACAAGATGAGATGGCTATTTGCTGTTATACTTCTGTTCCATTTGTCCATGACACATGGGCAGTGGAGGAGCATTTTGAGTAATATGGAAGATTGTGAATATTGAAGATTATGTTAAACTAAGTTCATGGGAGATTTCAACCCAATTCACTTTGACTTATCATAGTGTGTTGAATTTTATCTCATTTAATATATGAGTTCATTAAATTTTATTTAGCTCTCTGATGTTAAAAGTAATTAGCATATCTCTATTCAAATCCATAAAGCATTTCTTAGGAGATACACACACATGTACAGTTTGTGGTTGTTTGGTCATTTCAGTCATGTCTGATGCTTTTTGACCTCATTTGAGGATTTTATGGCAAAAATACTGGAATGATTTGCCATTTCCTTCTCCAGCTCATTTTATATTTAAGTAATCTGACGCAAACAGGGTTAAGCGACTTGCTTTGGGTGACATAGCTAGTAAGTGTCTAAGGATGGATTTGAATTCAGGTCTATCTACTGTACTACCTAGCTGCCCTCATGTATACATATATATCTGTATAAACCCTATTATTTCCTTGGTATGGAATATCTACGTGTGTGTGTATATATATATATATATATATGCATGTATATATATATATGCATGTATATATATATATATGCATGTATATGTATGAGAGGCAACTAGATGACAGAATGGATAAAGTATTTGACTTGGATTCAGTAAAAAACTGGGTTCAAATCCTGCCCAAGTCATTTACTAGGTTAGTGAGCCCAGGCAAGTTACTTAACTTCTATCAGTTTGTTTCCTCATCCATAAAATGGGGATATTAACAGCATCGAACTCACTGGGTTGTTGTGTAACTTAAAAGAGATAATATATGTAAGGTGCTTTTCAAGCCTTAAAATATTATATAAATATCATCCATTATTACTATTATACATATTTTAAAGATTCATACCCCTTATGCCCAATTAATGTAATTTGCAAAATGGTCTAAGCCCTGGTACCTTTATCAAGTAAGCACACTTTTAGTTAGAATCAATCAATGGAATGTTTAAACTATGTGTGAACAAAACATAGGCATCTTTATTGAATGAATGAATCAATATAAGGCATAAATGGTGTTTATACAATTCTATATAACCACTTTGGGAGAGTGAAGTGCTTGGAGCCTTTGGATGAAATCATTTGATGAGGGGCAGCTAGGTGGTGCAGTGGATAGAGCACTGGTCCTGGATTCAGGAGTACCTGAGTTCAAATCCGGCCTCAGACACTTAACACTTACTAGCTGTGTGACCCTGGGCAAGTCACTTAACCCCAATTGCCTCACTAAAAAAAAAAAAAAAAAAAAAAAAAGAAAGAAATCATTTGATGAAATGTAGTGGGAATAGTTGAAGAGAATCAGTCATACTCTGTGGAACAGAGACAAAATCACAAGTTAATTTGGAACCGAGCATTCTAATAACAGATCAGCCTATGAGTGGAGTGACTCAAAAAAACCTTATAGGGAATTGTTTGGGAGTGGAGAGGAAAGAGAGAGAACCAGAGGATGACCTTGTGAACTTTAAAAAGTCCTAAGAATTGGACTGGCCATTGGTGTCAGTAGCAGTTTTTTACTAGAATAGCAGTGACTGATGACAATGTCTGCATTGGGAGCCATGGACAAACTAGATAAATGGAAGACAGATAGCCTTAGGACTTCATAAAGGCACCAACACTTGAAGCTCACACACATACGTGGCAAAGGGGTAACTCAGAGCTCCTGATTATGTATGTAGAAGTCCCATTCTTCCTTAATGGAGACTGCACGGAGTTTCCTTTAGGTAGACTTGTCTGAGACATTTGGGTTTATCAAACACTGGGTTACTGTGCTTATTTACTTCTATATCATGTACCTAACCTACTTCACTGATAAACCTCTCTATTTCTTACCCAGTCCCAAATTATTTTGATCATTACAGATTCATAATATACTTTGAGATTTAGCACTGCTAGTTCCCTTTCTATTTCTTCCCGTCAATTCCTTTGACTTTTTGTTCCTCTAGATGAATTATTATTTTTTTTAGCCCTACAAAGTATTTCTTTTGAAATTTGATATGGTACTAATTTGGTATGTACTCATGGTACTAATTCGATATGGTACTAAATGAATTAATTTAGATACTATTGTCTTTTTTATTATTTTGACTTAGTCTACCCATGAACAAGTAATATTTCTCCAATTATTTAGATGCATCTTTATTTGTATGAAGAGTGTTTTGTAATTGTGTTCATATAGTTCCTGTGTGTTGCTTGGTAGGTAGTATCCCAGATATTTTATACTTTATGTATTTATTTTAAATGAAATTTCTCTTTCTACCTCTGTCGGGTTTTGTTGGTAATATACAGAAATGCTGATAATTTTTGTGGGTTTATTTTATATCCTCAACTTTTTAATAGTTTTCATTTCAACTATTTTTTTAGTTGACTCTCTAGGGTTTTTCTAAGCAAACCATTATATTTGCAAAGAATAATTTTGTTTCCTCATTGCCTATGCTTATTCTTCAATATCCTTTTCTTGTCTTATTGCTATGTCAGTATTTCTATAACAATACTGAACAGTAATGGTGATAATGGATAGCCTTGTTTCACCTCTGATCTTACTGGAAAGGCTTATAACTAATCTATGTTACACATAGATTACACTTTTGGTTTAAGTCATAGACTAATCATTTTAAGAAAAGCTCTGTTTATTCCTGTGCTTTCTAGTGTCTTGAATAGGAATGGGTTTTGTATTTTGTTAAATGCTTTTTTCTGCATCTAGTGAGAGAGTCATATGTGTGTATGTGTCTCTGTGTGTGTATGTATACACAGAGAGAATCATGTGTGTATGTATGTGTATGTACATATATATATATATATTTGTTGTTCATGTGGTCAACTATATTTATAGTCTTCCTAATATTGAACTAACGCAAAAAGCTTTTTAATAGTGAATTACCTTTGCCTAGCTAATTGATATTGAATGAGGAGCATACCATTGGAGACCCATGAGTAATGTTGGGAGACCCCAATACTTCAGGGTTACCCCTAGAACCCTGAGGGGAGAGGTTGTCAACTGTTCTTTGGAGACCCATTTTACCAATGCAAATGGTGATGTAAAATGCAGCCTAGAAACACATTACACACACACACACACACACACACACACACACACACACGCACACACACATACACACACACATGATTGGGATAGGTACTGGACCTGTGATTTAATCTTCTGGGGTATCCTCTTCATTTTGTTTGGTTTTGACTCCATGAATATCATGTTCCCTGGTAACTCTGCTCCATTGCTTTTCAGTTTATTTTTGAGGTTATAAACTACTTGAGAGCAGGGACTGTCTTTCTTTTCCTTATTTTGTCTGCAGCTCTTAACCCAGTATCTGGTATACAATAGGTACTTAATAAGTGTTTATTGACTTTTGACTATCTCCCAGATTATAAAACACTTTGCCAATGCAAGTTGACACAAATTTTATTTTATTTTATTTTTTGCCACTTATAGTATGAGAATTGCCTAGAACACTGGGAGGTTAAGTGAGTTGTCCAAGGTCATATAGCCAGTAACATGGTAGAGATCAGACTTAAAGCTGGGTCTTTCTGTTCTTGAAGGCCAACTTTCTATTCACTACCCCAGCTGCTTTTCATATACATGACACACATGATACATATATATATATGTATGTGTGTATACATACATACATACATACATACACACATACATACATACATACACACACACACATTGATATCTCACACCAAAGAAATTACAGGGTTTGGACTTTAGTGACATACATATTGAGTATTTAAATATGTCAAGGTGTCAAGAACACTGATTTTCTTAGGGTCACATAGTATCACAGGCTCATAGATTTAGAGTTGGAAGGAAAATTATAGGTCATTGAGTCACACCAATTCATTTTACAGATGAGGCAACTGAGGCATAGGTATGTTGTGACTTTCCTAATGTTATGTAGTTAGTAGGTATAAGAGGCAGGATTTGGACTGAGGTCTTTCTGATTGCAAGTTTAGTCTTCTATATGCTATTTCATATTTCACTAATGAAACTTTTTTCCTTCCAGATTATAACCTACTAATAATTAATAGTTTTAGAGAATTGCCTGAGGTTCAGAGAGATTGACCTTACCCAAGGTCGCATAGCTATCAAGTGTCAGAACTGGGATTTGAATCCAGGTCTTCCTTAAGGTTTATTAGTTCCACTGGGGAGTTCGTACCATCCTTTTGGAAGATATGAAAAGATCCAACTGCTCCTTTCAAATATTGCACTTTACCCATTTTGGGGGTATAGCTCATGCCATCATTGTGAAATATTTTTATTAGGGCAATGTTGGTCAGTCAGCTGAATGAGCTCCTGGTTATGGTCCCAGCAGAATAGAGAAAATGCATGGATGAGATTTCCCTTAGGTCAAATTGACTACTTGAATGTTACAAGCACAGCAGTAGTAGAATGTATGGGGTGAATGCTGAGTAGGAGAAGGGAAGGCTAAATGACCTCTGAGCTCCCTTCCATTTTCAAATCTATTCTTTGTATGTTTTTTAAAAGAGTTCCGTGTATATTAAGTATATTAGCAACAATTACAGTTATTCCAGCAGCCATGTTATAAATTGTTAAAAATGCCACACATACATAGATCAAAGTTGCTAGAACCTGATGAAAAGAACAGAGAGAAGCTATTTCAATTAAAGTGGAACATACAACGATCACCTTTCACATTCCATTTTATTCCATGGTATGAATAAATGTTAAGAAGTTAACATGGGGAAAACCTTGTGTTTTTCTGTTGTTTAGTGCCCATATTTATAGCCAGCCTGGTGTTTCATCTTATGCATAACCCAAAATAAAACCTGTTAATAATGTTCATGAGAAGAACTTGAACCTTTCAGAGCTTCTGATCCATTATAATGCAGATCCATTATAAACCTGAGTGTAGTGGAAGCGTTAGTGGAGTAAAGATATGTTTAGTAGAGTTCTGATACATTACGACTTACTAAAAGGAAGGATGGTGGTGGTGGGGTCAGGGACAACGGCCAACTTGGAAGGCTGACATAGTTCAACTCACTAGTTTTTTGAGGTTTAACTATAAGGTGGCATGTCCAACTCCCAACTTGCTCCTGTCCAACAACAACAACAACAAAAGCTCTGGCACTAGGTTTATGTCATGCTCACCCTGGAAGCTATGTAAACATAACCTTCTGGGAGGTAGTCCCAAGTTTTCTATTGTTCTCAGAGAGGGAGCAACCTGAGCTCTGCTTGTCTCTGTGGGGCAGGACGGACTCTATCTCAGGGGTATGTGGATTTGTGGATCTACCCACTTCCACCTCTGGTCAATCCTGTCTTCTCTGTGAAGTCAATATATTTCAGTGACTACTAGTGATGTGACTGTGGCATGATGGAGTGCACTCTCTTTAGATTGTGGACTCCTTGAGAGTAGGAACTGTCTTTTGCCTCTTTTTTGGATCCCCAGGGGTTAGCACAGTACCTAGAACATAGTAGGTTTTTACTAAATGCTAATTTACTGATGGATTCTCAAGAGAAGCACACAAGCATCCTTCACTATATACAGTTCTTTTATAATGATTGGCACATAGTAGGCTCTTACTAAATGCTTATTTATTACCTTATTGACTCTTAACAGGAGTACAGAAGCATCCTTTACTGTGCTTTTACTTGTAGTATGGAATTGCTAAACAAAACAAAAAAACAAGGCACAAAATGCCTTCTGAACAGTTGCACACCTTTCACTCTCCTATAAACCAGGATCCTACCTATAGTTTCAGGACTGATCCAAACCCAGAGTTCAGGGACATTCAGACTTGGAGCTTGTTTTGTTCTTTGAGTTTGTCCCATTGTGAGCAGGCAGAAGAGCATCCATGGTATACTCCCATATGCTTTTGGGAGGGCTTGTCTTTGGATGAAAACTCACAAACTCTGGTCCTAGGACTCATGGCCTTTCAGCCTGGGGTACAAAATTCAGGATCCAGTGTGAGCCAGAACTCACAAAGGCAGATTTGCCTGTCCTGTTGTTCTCAGGGTCTTGGATGGCTCACTGCAGAGATGGATAAGTGGATCCAGCAGCCAACCTCAACTAGAAACAGTGCCACCATCCCAGCCTGGCATCCCTCTAACCTCCCACTGACAATACTGGCTACCAATTTCATTGCCACTTCCTATAACAGTTTTCTTTCTCCTTAGTCTGAAACTTTATTGCTCTACAAGATGGAGAAAGAGCAGCTACAGAGTCAGGGGTGTCATAGCAATTTAAGTTAAGGGATTTGGAGAGGTTCTGAGTTCTAATTATTATTAAAAATTGTATTTTTTCCAATTACATATAAAGATAATTTTCAAAATCTGTTTTTGTAAGATTTTGAGTTCCAAATTTTTCTCCCTCCCTCCCTTTTCTCCCCGCTCCCAAAGCCAGCAAGCAATCTGATGTAGTTTATACATTACAGTCATGTTAAACATATTTCCACATTCATCATGTTGTGAGAGAAGAATCAGAACAAAAGGGAAAAAAAACACAAGAAAGAAGAAACAAAGAACAACAACAACAAAAGTGAAAATATTATGCTTAAATCTGCATTCAGACGCCATAGTTCTTTTTCTGAATGTGGAGAGTATTTTCCATCAGGAGTTCTAATTATGACTCTGCAGCTTACTACCCATTCCCAGAACCTAGTACAGCACCTGGAGCATAGTAGGTACTTAATAAATTATTGATTACAAATTATAATAAATCACTCAGAATAAATCACTTGATATATACCTGTTAGAGGAAGAGTGAAGAAAACCTTTTTTTTTTCTTCCCCCCCACCCCGACCCAAGGAAATGAGGGTTAAGTGACTTGCCCAGGATCACACAGCTTATAAGTGTCAAGTGTCTGAGGCCAGATTTGAACTCAGGTACCCCTGAATCCAGGCCAGTGCTTTATCCACTGCACCACCTAGCTGCCCCCTGAAGAAAACCTTTTAATCCCCTTCTGGATCTTTCATTTGACCAAGTCTCTTCCTCATTTGGAGAATGCAGTGTTGATGATTTGGATACAGGAAACAATTATTTACTGGAGATCTTTAATGGTCATTTAGGGAATTGCTGGGGGGTAGTTCCACAGGCATTCCAACTATGTGCTGCTAGCCCTTCATTCATTCTGGCCCTGGCCCTACTTATAAGTGCATTTATGATATTATAGTGATGCTTTGTGAATATGACTCTAAAATTAGTTACTGTGGAGGAGGAATGGAGCTAACATTTGGTATAGAGGACAAAGACCTGGCCTGAAGTAAAGGAGGCCAGAATGGTATAATGGAGAAGGTATTGAATTTGTAGTTGAAGGACCTGGACTCAAATTCTGGCTCTACCATTTGTGTACTGTTGTCCAAGACATTTAGCTTCTCTGGGCTTTAGTTTTCTTCTCTTTTTTTGGGGGGGGGTGTGGCAGGGCAATGAGGGTTAAGTGACTTGCTCAGGGTCACACAGCTAGTAAGTGTCAAGTGACTGAGATCAGATTTGAATTCAGATCCTCATGAATCCAGCTGGGGCTGGTGCTTTATCCACTGCACTACCTAGCTGCCCCCTGGGCTTTAGTTTTCTAATCTTTGAAATGAGGCGTTTGGACTAAAATGAACATTCAGGCCTCTTCTAGTTTTAAAATTATGATCCTATGAAAAAGTGGTTTTGAGTCTTGCCTCTGACCCAGGCTAGCTGTATGATCTTGGAGAAGTTACTTAACCCCTCAATGTCCTAGGCAAGTCTCTAAAATCATAAGGAGCACATGAGTTGTAGATGAGAGGGTTTGTTATATTGATGAAATCCTATATCTGAAGTAAAAAAAAAAAGGCCATAAATATGACATATGGGAAGAAAACATGTAATAGAAGGGCTTCCCAAAAACTTTTGGGTAGTAACAATTGGGAAGGGAACCCAAGAATAGGTTACCTAAGATATCTATATGCCAATGTTTAGATTGTAGCTGATAACTCATGTGAACTTAAAATTTACTGTGAGTGTTAATATCTCAATTATTCATTTAATTTTAATTTTTAATTGATCATCAGCTATGTTTAAGGCAGTTTTTTATACACTGGGGCAAACACAAAAATGAGGAATGAATGGTTCTGAAACAATTGACTTAAAAGCTAGTATGAGAGATAAGACATATATATAGAAATGACTGATCTAAGAAAGAATGTGATGAATATCCTTGAGACATGGATGGGATCCGTGACTGAAATATGCAAATTGAAGGATGTATCTTCTTCAAAAGAAACCATTTTAATAAGAATCATTGTACCAACTAAAATAAGAAAGTAAAAACCTATATGGAAATTCATTAAACTGAGTGAGGGTGGAAATAAAATGAAGATAAAAGGAGAGAGAAACAGAAGTGTTAGGATTGCCATATGGAGGATATGAATAATATATTTCTAATACAAAATACAAAACTAGTGTGGAGGCAAGATGTAGTCATGATGAGAGAATTCTCATAGATCTAGAGATAAAAGGGACATAAATGCTCATCTGGTTTCACCACCCAATTTTACAGATAAAGAGATTGAGATCCCCAAAATTGAAATGACTTGCCCAAGGTCACATGGATAGTAAATGACAGAGGAACGATTTGAAGCTGGGCCCCATGACTCCAAGTGGAGACTCTTTTTTTTTATATACCATGATGCTTCATGTTTGAATGGAGGTACAATTCTGCTAAAAAGCAATTTCTATTTTTTTCTACTTTTCTTATCAAAACTTTATCCTTTTAAAAGTAAACAATGAACTGTGAAAAAGAGAAAAGAAAAAAAAATTACAAAAAATATAGCAACTCTTTGTGGTGGCTAAGAATTGGAAATCGAAGGAATGTCCATCAATTTGGGAATGACTGAACAAACTGTGGTACATGATTGTAATGGAATATTATTGTGCTATAAGAAATGACAAGCAGGATGATTTCAGAAAGGCCTGAAAGACTCATATGAACTGATGGATAGTGAAGTGAGCAGAACCAGGAGAACATTGTGCATGGTGACAGCATTATAACTCTATGAACAATTGCTAATGACTTAACGACTCTCAGCAATACAATGATCCAAGACAATCCCAAAAGACTAATGATGAAGCATACTATCCAGTCCCAGATAAAGAACTGATATTGACTGAACACAGACTGAAGCATGCTCTTTTGAACTTTCTCTATTTTTACTTGAGTCTTTTTATATAAAATAATTAACATGGTAAGATTTTGGGGGAAGGGTATAGATGGAGGGAATGAGAGAAGGATAGAATTTGGAACTTAAAACTTTAAATAAACAAATAAATAAATAAACATTTTTTTTTAAGTAAGCAATGAAGGGAATTGAGAACTGGTTGGTAACAGAGAAGACATGAAAACTGGAAAAAATAATCATGTCCTCTTATACTTTGTTATAGTCTAGAAATGGAATAATGAAAAGACTCTAGACCGTGGTAATCAGATTTCAAAAATTTCAGGAAAAGACAGACATATTTCCATGGATGGAAAATACAAAAGGGATATTTAAAGATACAGATGAGGTTGCACAAGGAATTTTCAAATGAGTTTTGATTCAAAAGGGATGTATATAGAAGATGGAAGAATGGGCACGTGACTAAAGATGAATATTACCCAAAATATTTGGAAACATCATAAACATAGTAACAGGCCTAAATTGAACTGACGCTTATGGGGGAAAGGGTGCTAAATATAGCATAAGAGGTTCCTTTTAGCTGTGTTTGAGGTAAGAAGATACATAAGGAAGGGAAAGAATAAGCATCGAAGAAAGATGTTATAATATTAACAGATAACATTGAAGAGGCAGACTATTTGACTCCTATTTTGCTTCCAATTTCTCTACCAAGGAAAATGAAGTCTAGATAGGGTATAATAAACATCTGGAAGGACTTGAAGACCATTTTAGAAAAGCAGACAGTAAGAAGACAGGTGCATTTAGAAAGGGGATCAGGATCTTCTCTTTATTTCCTTTATCATTTTAGCAGCAAAAACTTTCTAAACAAGGGATTTTTATGGCATTAATGGTCATAACAGAAAAATGAAAGACAGCCCATGCACAAAATTTATGTATAATGACACCAAATTTATTGGGATGAAGTTTTTGGTCTCTGGTCTCATATAGGTATGGAAACAAGGCTTTTTTTTTCTAAAATAGAACCCTAGATCCTTCAATTGGGCAAATGTTCCTTTGGACTTGTGGGAGTCTCTGGTTTCAGGTGCATTACTGATTCCAACAGTTGGGATGCAAGCCCACAAAGAAAGCAATAACACAGAAATGGGAAATCCTGGAATTTTCTTACACAAGAGAATTATTCTGTAATTATGTACCTCTGCTCCCCAAATGAGCTATGACATTTTTAACAGTCTCCTTGCCTTCATAATCTTGCTTTAGACTTTCCTGCATTTTAATTGGTATGAAGACAAGGTGTCCATTCCTAAATTTATGCTTTAAAATTCTTGAGCATTATAGTTGATTAAAGGGATAGGATAAAAGAAAAAAAAAGATCTAAGTTAATGACCTAACTAAAGTTTATCACATACTGAAATGAAATGGGGATCTCTTCTCATGGTCTTGGGCTGGGATGTATGAGAATACCTTATCTTTGCATTCCTAGAATTAAGGGATCCACCCCTCTGGATGTATCATATGTCATAGGAATGCGAAAGTGGCAAATAGCAAAACAAAACAAACACCCTCCCCCCACTCAAAGATGCCATTAGATGTTTTTTGTGGGGCTATGGGAGGTTAAGTGACTTGCCCAGGGTCACACAGCTAGTAAGTGTCAAGTGTCTGAGGTCAGATTTGAACTCAGGTCCTCCTGAATCCAGGGGTGGTGCTTTATCCACTGTCACCTAGCTGCCCCCCCCCATTAGATCTTTACATGACTTAAATACTTAGTTTCATTCTGAAATCTTCTGAGTTATTTTCCAAATTTGAACTCGTGGCATATGGGTGCATTTATCTTTACTAAGGTCTTTTAGTCAATATTTCATATATAGGGTATTATCCCAAAAGTCTCAGTGTAGTTTTAAGCTATCCAAGCTTAAAGTAGCAATAAGAGTTTTAGTACATCTTGAATTTGGGAGGTATTGCCATCTATGAAATGGATCAGCCAGCAAGTCTAGATGCTGAAAAAAAGGCTTCCATTATAACCCCTATTTGGAATAAATCAAAATATCTAATCCAATACTAATTGCATTCTGGGGTAGTAAGAGAACTTGAAAAAGACTGAATAGATAGACATGTATCCCAATTTTCATAAAGAGGCAGAAGGCAGATTCTGGAAATCATAGACCAGCAGATTTAATATTAATCCCCAGAAAAATTCTAGCAAAGATAATGTTATAAATAAAGTATATTGTGATTTCAGCAAAATATCAAACAAAATTTCTCAAATTCTTGTGGGCAAGATAGAAAAATGTGGACCAGAAAATAGTTGTTTATCTCCAGATGGAGTCTATGAAACAGCTAAGATCCAAGATCCAAGAGGAGCACCATGAGATTCTCTATGGGTGGTAGCCACATGAACTGAAACACCAATATATTAAATTATAATTATCCAGCAAATGCCTGAACCACTAAAATGTTTTTGTAAAAGGACATTGATGATAGTATTATTACAGTACATCATTGTCACCAGAACTTACAGAAATATCATCCTTAAGGGGCCCCAAAGTATTGACCAATGCAGATAATTTCAAGGAAACTGGAGATGTGGAATAGCAAAGGTTATGAACATCTAGCATTTGTGATACCTAGAAAATTGCAATCAGATATCAAGAGTTATATACCTCAGAAGTTTCCCATTCTTCATAAACCAAGAGACAGAAAATCCCTGTATGACAAATATAGATGCCAAAATAATCTTGAGAGCTCAACAAATTACCTTTACTAGAACTGGAGCATCATAACAGACCAACTGTTGCCCTCAATTACCTCAATTACAATTGATCTGTAAAAAAAAATTAAGAATAGTTTTAATGGACGTCAATTTATTGAATGTTCATAATCTCTAAAGTATGGGGAATGATAAATTCTCAGAAAAATATAGACCAAGTAGAAGAATTCCAAACCATGTGGGAAGAAGATGAACATTCCCATTTATCCTATCAACTACTAAAATTGTCCCATCTCCTGTTATTGAATCTACAAAAGATGAGCTATATCTGACACTTCTGTTTAACTAAAAAAAACCCCATTTATTGCATTGATTTGTTCAACAGTGCCAAACATTACATTTAAATGAAATAAATATCAAGACAATGATTTGTTCTAGGGCCATTTCGTCATCATGATGAAGATATCTCAACCAGGCTCAAAGATCATGCGAAAAATCTATGGAATAGAATGCTTTCCAATAGCAGTAAGTTAATAGTTCTTTTTGAACTTGGTTGTCATGGAAATATGTTTGCTATTGCTATTGGCCTAGTTTTAAGGTTTTTTTTTTTTTCTTTTTTTTTTCTCACTGCTTTCATAAGATCTTCTTTCAGTCATTTAGGAATCTGTGAATGACGGTAGGGTGAGTACTCCTTCCAGTGACATGGATTTTGACTCTTCTATACCTTACTCAGACTTCCCTCTGCGAGTTAGCATAGTTTAAAATGTTGACACTCTATGATTATCTTCAAGAAACTTTCTTCCATAAACTCAGTTATGTTGGTCTTCAGGCAACTGATATATAGGTCATCAATACTCATACTTGAAACCTTTCCACCTTGGTATGACCTGTGAGGGCCTGTGAATAGTTTTGTGAGCCTAACCTCACTTTCATGACATTATGAGGCATTGGGAGATAACTAGGGGAAGTCCAAATAAACCCTGCCTGCAATAGTAATTGAGCTTTAGCCATTGATATCTGAGTAAGGCAGTATGGTTTTTGCCTGTTTCAGTCCAGAGTCATTTGTGTCTCATGTCTTGTGGTTCTTCTCTGACCTTCACCCCATGAGGGATGAGAGGGAATGCCAGTTTAAGAGAAATTCAGAGATGGGTAGTGGCAAAGGAAGGACCTTGCTAGGCTGAACTCCCTTTCCTATTGCCCAGTAGCCTTTCTCCCAAATTCTCTTGGAGTGGGATATACTCCTCTGGTCAGTTGAATTGGCTGGGTTCTAGGTGCTTCAGGTCCTGATTTAGGTCTATACCTTGCTTTCTATCAAGGTCTATATGGAGATTAGTCCAATTAGTCCTAATCAAAAGATTCATGTTTTAAGTAGCTTAGTAAGCAGAAGGACTAACATTTCTGGAGCCTTATAGCTCTTGGGGCTGTGAAAATTTGAAATGACACTTGGCTGGACTAGGAATGTCTAACTTTTTTTTAATTGTGCATTTCTCTGAGGAAAAAAAAAGATGATCTTAGTAAATAGGCATATTGGGATTAGAAGCAGAGACATACTGTACAGGATGGTAACCACACTTTGGTAGTCAGGTCATTCCTCTTTGTCTTTCTCTGTCATACAGACATTATTCTCCTAAAATTACAATTTCCATCATTCAAATGCAAATGATTTTCCTGAAACCATATAGGGTTGTTGTGCAAATCTTTCTGGGCAAGTGTTGGATTGATGTTCTAGTTATATGAAGAAGAGGGAAAAATAAGAGAAAGAAACTGAGTGCTGCAGCTGATTCCAAGAAAATATGAATTTGAAAGTGAAACTCATATTGGAATGGATGGTATAATTATATCAAATCCACATCTGTTTTTATTTTGCTGACTAATTCTCCTCTTGTCTTCTTTAAAGGAGATGTGACCTGGAGAATAAAATCCTCATTACCTTTCGCCCGTTTCACAATGCTTGAATCTATTCGTAAGTCAGTGTGGTTTAGGGAAAAAATCAAGGAAAGTTTTGTAGAACACATCATAGTATTAACTTTATTATGGAAACATCCTTATTTGTTCAACAGTGACACTGCATTTCAGGCCTTTATTAATCCATCTCAGAAAAGATCGAACTGTGCTTAATTCAGACCGATTTGTAAGTAACTAAAAATCCCATGACAGTTTGCTTCAACTTCATCTATGCTGGCAGAAAAGAGAGGTATTTACATGGCTTTTAATACACTCCAGCTGTTCATTGGGAAAGAAGGCAAAGAGACTTCCAAGTAGAAAATGTAAACTAGTGGTTTTATATATAGGATATGGGGAGGAAGAAAAAAAAAGAGGGGAGCGGTATTCAAAATTATTCAGTTTACATTCCCAGTGAGAGCTCCTTCTGACCCACAGGAGGAGTTTTCCCACAGAAATCATATGTTCCTTTGTTCAGGGTAGTTAATAACCATTTGATGAGGGCTCATCCTTCCTGGCGAGCAGCACTTCTGTTTGAAAAACTAGATCATTCAGATGGGGGACATGATACAGTATGATTGGATAAAAGCCTTGACTGGAAATTTAGATGACTAGATTCCAGTATTGATTATCCAACTGAACCACTCTGTATAATGGGATAGCAGTGCCTGCCCATCTTTATATCAGAGGAAGGTTTTATAGGCAAATTAAATAGCATATGTAAAAATACTTTGGACATGTTTGAATGAGTGTTTTAGGTAGCAAAGAAAATTAAGATGATGGATACCATTTCTCTAGCCTGGAGATTAAATGAATGAGTGAATGAAAAAAGCATTTCTTAAGTGCTTACTATTGTGTCACTCATTCTTCTAAGTTCTGAAGCTCCAAATGAGAAAAGCAAGACAGATCCTGCTTTTGAGGAGTTCATATTCTAATTAGGAGAGAGAACACAAAAGAGAGTTCAGTTTCAGGGTGTAGAAAAACTTTTATTTCCTAAGGGTTCGGTGTCAGGGTGTATGGCAAGGCTCAGGGGCCCTTAGGGTCTATAAACAAATCACATGACAAAGCTTAATGGTCTGGAGAGTGTAGAGTCAGGGCAGAGACCTTAGGGTTCTGCTAAAGGGCAGACTACCAACTCAGTCAAGTGACTCACAACTTATCCAAGCTGTGTCAGCAATCACGTTACCTTTTCCACCAAGCAGTTGCCCCATGATGTCTGTATAACAGAGAATCTCAGCAGGTCTGGGACTGGGAGTCAAGAACAAAGAGAAGGCAAAGGTGGAGGACAGAAGTAAACATGTGGAAGGAAGGTTTTAGATAACTTATGAAAGAAAGTAGAAGTAGGTAATAGTATTTTCTTCCTATTGAAAAAGGAAGATGGAGTTGTTTGACCTGGCAAAGCTGGAATGGAAGAATTGAACGTATTACCAATAAGAATCTCTCATATGTAGTACCAATTCTATGCAGAAATGTGAGGAAATCACCATTTTTCTTCAGTATTTTTCTTCTGAGAGTTCTTCTTACTTCTTGTATTGTATCTTTGTCCCACACCAGACACCTACACAAACTCTTGTGACTTTTCTCCTTACAGATTCTCACATAGCTACCTATACAGGTGAAAGAGATCTGACAAAGTAATTCACACAAAAGTACAACTGACTAATAGAATAATTTCTAGAGGAACTTGAATGTTAATAAAAATAATTTTATACCTCAAGGAATTAATTGTAGAGTTCTTAATGGTAGAATTTGAGGTACCAGAAACCGGCCTATGGAAGGAATTTGAGAGTTGGGGCATGAGGTCTTCTCAGCCTCCTCCCTATATATCATTAGTAAGTAGCTATCTCTTCCACATAAAGTCTCATACTCTAGTGGCAATCACCCTTTCCCATATGTTGTTTTCTGGAACTTTTGTTTGAAATTGAGGTCATATTCTGTGACTTGCTGGGCTCACTTCTTTGAGATCTATTTCTTCCCCAGCACATTAATGATTGAGGGTCAAATAATGGTTGGCCTCCTACGTGGTTCATCTGGTTTGGTTATTAAGATAACTGAAACATATATTGTTGGTTATTTCTGTTGTCTTAATGACTGAATCAAGTTTATCGAGCAAAAAAATGTGAAAAACACAAAAAATTAAAAAAGGGATTCTTAGTTTCTCTGATATTTAGGAATGATTCTAAATAAACACTTGGCACTGAAAGGGGAAGAGTAGGGAACAAAGTTCTTCCTAAGTTTGCATTTGGCTTTGTGAATTCAGTCTCTTTGCATGCATGTTCTGTTTTTCCTTCCTTGGTAGCAGTTCTTCTCTGAGAACTTTTGTTTAACAAAGAGGAACGGGCACTGTGCAATGAAAACATTGGCTGTAAATCATTTTTAGCTAGAGAATGTTGCTGTTTGGAGGCTATAATTGGGCCTGTGGTTAAGAGAATAAGGAGGTTTGCCAGTATCTGAGTGTACTGTTTAATTAGCCTGTAGAGAGAGACCCTGGGAGTGTTCAGGGGGCCAATTTTTGATTTCTATGGCTTTAGTTCTTCTCTGGGTTCTGCAGGATCTGCTAATCTTTTGCCCTAGCTAACTGTTTGTTTGTGTAGTGAAATGCCTCGGTCACCACAGAAGTCACACTGTGACACATAGAGAGCTTTTCAATGGTTTGAATGCTTGGCAGGCAAAAATATGCATCCTTAGGAGCTTCAATGCAAAAGAATTGCATAGCATTCCTTTAAATGCCCACAATTGCTTGGTACCTTGGCACTAATGTTATCTGCAAAGCCCAGGTGACTTTTGCAGGCTGCTTCTTGGATAGAGAGCAATGTAAAACAAAACAAAACAAAACAAAACAACAAAAAAAGCAAGCAAACCCTTAATTTGGTGACCCAGAACAAATTATTTATTACTTTGTACACTTAAAAACTAATTCAGGGTTATTATTACTTTTTTTAAAAAGCAGAAATAATATGAAAGGCTGTATGCTACAGAATTGCATAATTTGAAGTAACATTCTGGACAAAGCTTAAAATGATGTTTCAATAAGTCAGTCTTTTAATATTAGATGTTAAGAAGAAATCCCATTCTCCTAAGAAAAATTAATCTTATGAAAATATGAATCTTTCACAAAGTCACATAATTTCAAAATGAATGAATGAAAAGTCATTTAAATATGTTCCAAGCATGCTATGTGCCAAGCATGCTCTAAGCATTAGTAATTAAAACACAAAAGCAAACAGTCTCTCCTCTCAAGGAGCTTACAGTTTAATAGAGAGAATCAACATAATTCTTTGAGGAAAGGAACTTTTGTCCTGCAAGTATATCAGGATGCTAGTGGTGACACAGTGGGATAGATTGATATACTCCTTCCAGGAAAAATGTTAAGAGCTGATTTGATCAAGGTGCCAGTACTGAAGAATGTGGTATAGGAGAGGGGTCTGGAAATGATATAAGGGCTAAGGACTGAAGTGAAGCCTGGCTGGTACATTCTATAAATAGTGAGCTAGGAGGGACATTTTAAGGCTTGTGTTGCTCATGTAAATTATTTATTTGTCTAAATTCAGATCCTGAGGAAGCTTTGATAAATATCTTGGTAATCTCCACCTCTCCAAAGGAGATTTTTATTACTGAATGGAGGGAAGCAGGAAAAGAGGCCATAAGGCCACTCTCCATTTATAGGGATTACTTGACTGTAATTATATCTTTCTGCTTCCCTAAATATTTTTTTTTATTGATTTCTTTTATTTTTATATCATATTCGTGTCTGATCACATCCCACTCCCTGACTCCCTATTCCCTGTCTATTGATCCTTCCTTTGTTTTTTTTTTAATGTATAAGGTATTTTATTTTTTCCGTTACATGTAAAGATAGTTCTCAACTTTTGTTTATACAAGCTTTACAATTTCAGATTTTTCTCCCTCCTCCCCTCCCTCCCCCCTCCCCTAGACAGCAGGTAATCTGATATAGGTTATATCTATATATCTCTATACATATAGATATAGATATATACACACACATATATATACACATAATAACATTAATCCTATTTCTGCATTAATCCTGTTACAAGAGAAAAAATCAGAGCAGTGATGCAAAACCTCAAAATAGAAAAAAAAACAACAGCACCCATAACAAAAGAAATAATATGGTTCAATCAGCATCTATACTCCACAGTTCTTTCTTTCTTTTTTTTTCTTGGATTTGGAGATCCTCTTCTATCATGAGTTCCCCGAAACTCTTCTGTACCATTGCATTGGTGAGAAGAATATAGTCCATCACAGTAGGTCAACACTCAATGTTGATGATACTGTGTACAATGTTCTTCTGGTTCTGCTCATCTCACTCATCATCAGCTCACGTAAGACCCTCCAGGTTTCTCTGAACTCTTCCTGCTCATCATTTCTTACAGCACAATAGTATTCCATTGTATTCATATACCACAACTTGTCCAGCCATTCCCCAATTGATGGGCACCCCCTCAACTTCCAATTCCTTGCTACCACGTAAAGAGCAGCTATAAATATTTTTGTACATGTGGGTCCCTTTCCCCCTTCTTTGATTTCTTTGGGCAAAAGACCTAAAAGTGGAATTGCTGGGTCAAAGGGTATGCACAGCTTTATCGCCCTTTGGGCATAATTCCAAATTGCTCTCCAGAATGGTTGGATCAGCTCACAGCTCCACCAACAATGCATTAGTGTTCCAATTTTCCCACAGCCTCTCCAACATTTATTATCTTCCTTTTTTGTCATTTTAGCCAATCTGATAGGTGTCAGGTGGTACCTCAGAGTTGTTTTAATTTGCATCTCTTTAATCATTAGAGATTTAGAGCATTTTTTCATATGGGAATAGATAGCTTTGGTTTCTTCATCAGAAAACTGCCTGTTCATATCCTTTGACCATCTCTCAATTGGGGAATGACTTGGATTCTTATAAATTTGATTTAATTCCCTATATATTTTAGAGATGAGGCCTTTATCAGAAGCACTGGCCTCAAAAATTGTTTCCCAGTTTTCTGTCTCCCTTCCAATTTTGGATGCATTGCTTCTGTTTGTACAAAAATTTTTTAATTTAATATAATCAAAATCATCCATTTTGCATTTTATAATATACTCTATCTCTTGTTTGGTCAAAAACTGTTCTCCTTTCCAAAGATCTGATAGGTACACCTAGATATTTTTAGTCAAAGGGAAATGATTACTTTCTTAAATTCAAGCTGATTTTTTGGTGACTATCTCTTAAATAGGAAGGGGTACCCCAAACATATAAGCAAAGGCTTGACTTCTTCCCCCTAAATGTTAGTTACACAAAAGACTATCACAAATAATGAAAAGAGCAAATGCATTTATCCAAGCAGACATCAAATAGAAATCAGAGATAGTAACCAACTTAGAATATCTCACACAATTCCATAAATAAACTCTTTTTTTTTGTGAGTCAATTACGGTTAAGTGACTTGCCCAGGGTCACACAGCTAGTAAGTGTCAAGTGGCTGAGGCTGGATTTGAACTCAGGTCCTCCTGAATCAAGGGCTGGTGCTCTATCCACTGTGCCAGCTAGCTAGCCCTATAAATGAATTGCAAGTGAAATATGAGAGAGAGAGAGAGAGAGAGAGAGAGAGAGAGAGAGAGAGAGAGAGAGAGAAGAGAAGAGAAGAGAAGGGAAGGGAAGGGAAGGGAAGGGAAGGGGAAGGGGAAGGGGAAGGGGAAGGGGAAGGGGACGGGGAAGGGGAAGGGGAAGGGGAAGGGGAAGGGGAAGGGGAAGGGGAAGGGGAAGGGAGAGGGGAAGGGGAAGGGGAAGGGAGGGAGGGAAGGAAAGGGGAGAGGGAAGGAAAGGGGAGGGGGAGGGGAAGGGGGAGGGGAGGGGAGGGGAGGGAGGGAGGGAGGGAGGGAGGGAGGGAGAGAGGCAGGCAGACAGAGAGACTGAGTGGCAGGCGTACCTACCTGATCTCATTCAATGGTAAATTCCCCATACTATCTAGGTAGAAGGGTTGAAAATCAGGTAAATGTTGAGGAGTCAGCCCTCCCCTATGTGTCTACCTTCTAAAGTTTGTTCTCTTTCATTCTGGTTTCTCCCCAAATAGGGTCTAGAACCATGTGCATTCTCTCTCAAAGCAGGAAGCAAGAATGTCTCTTCTCTCTTAAGCTCTTCTAACAACTCTTTTCCATGTATAGCGACTCACTGTCAGTCATCATCCTCTCTACTAAGGAAGAGACTGTTCTAGGCTTGAACATAGGGATGGCTTATTAAAAGGGAAAACAGTTTTTGGGGGTGGAGCCAAAATAGCAGAGTAGAGAAAGCACTCAGCTGGGCTTTCTCAATATTCCTCTCCAAACATCTTTAAATTCAATCTGGAGTGGCAAAGCCAAAAAAAAAAAAAAGTGAGAACAAGACATTCTTCCAGCCCAAGACAACTTAGGAGGTTGGAAAGAAAGATCTGTGACATGGGAGTGGAGGCTGGAAAGACCAATGTCAGGACTAGATGGTGGTGACAGTAACAACAGCAACAGCTTTGGGAATTCCTCAAGCCAGAGGTGGCAAAGGGACCTGGCAAATGGACAGAAAGATATTATAAGGGATTTCTGTTACCACTGGAAGCAGGACCAGTTGCTGTTTTGAAACATCATTGCTTATACTCACTTTTGGGTCATAATTTAAGGTCAAGGATGAGTATTTTCAGTCAACAGGGAGTAGAAGCCCTGAGGGGAAGTGCCACTTTTTGTCACAAGGGATAAAGGACTCTGAGGAACAGTATCATTTCCCAGTCCCAAGAGATCAGGAGAATCACCATAAGAAGCAGTATCAATTTCAATCCTAAAGGATCAGTGGCCCTTTCTTTATATGAACAGAGTAGACCATGGGAGCAGGGATCATACCTTCCCCCCCCCCCAGATCACACCACCTTGGAAACACCAAAAACTTCCAAACACCCAGAACTAGCTCTGAAAATAGTGTGGAAAAACCCTGAAGCTTGACACAGTGCCTCTCCCCCTGCCCATGCTGGCAACACAGCCCCACTTTAACATAAAATTCAAAATCAAGAAATAGAATGGAAAAATGAGCAAACAACAGCCAAAAATTGATCATAAAAAGCTACTATTGTGAAGGGAAAGATCAAGACAGAACTCAGAAGATGACAGTGAAATCAAAACAACAACAAGGAAAGCCTCAAAGAGAAATGTTAATTGGATATAAGCTTAACAAGAATTCCTGAAAGAGCTACAAAATGATTTCCAAAATCAGTTAAGAGTGGTAGAGAAAAAATTAGGCAAAGAAATGAAAGCATCTATGCATCTATTGATCTGTCTGTTTTTAATTAGAAACATTTTATGCCCTGATATATGGTCAATCTTTATAAAGGTACTATGAATCACTGAGAAAAAGGTGTATTCCATTCTATTCCTATTCAGTTCTCTCCACGTATCAAATCAGATCTACCTTATTTATTTTAAAAATATTTTATTTATTTATTTAGAATTTTCCCCTAGTTACATGTAAAAACAAATTTTCACATCAATTTTTAAAAACTTTGTGTTCCAAATTCTCTTCCTCCCTCCCTTCCTCTGTCTCCTTAAGAACCCAAGCAAATCAATATGTTATACATATGCAGTTGTGCAAAACATTTCCACATTAGAACTAACAAAAAAAATACTTCAATCTGTATTCAGATACCATCAGTTCTTTCTCTGTAGTTGGACTGCATTTTCGTAAGTCCTTTTGATAGCATCCTCTTTATCATTTCTTACTACACAATAGTGTTCCATCCTAATCTCATCTCACAATTTGTTCATCCATTCCCTAACTGATGGGCATCACCCCAATTTTGAATTCACATATCTAGCTTATCTAAAGTTATATTCACTTCTTTACTTATTTATTTTTTGATTCAATTTATCTAATTCTTAGAGAGGAAGATTAAAGTCTCCCACAATTATAGTACTACTATCTATTTCTACCTATAATTCATTAAATTAAAAAAAAAAAAACCTTTGATAAAGTACAACACTCATTTCTATTAAAAAGATTTGAAAAATATAGGTATAAATGGATTTTCCCTTAAATTGAGAAAAAATTTACCTAAAACCATGAGCAAGCATTATTTGTAATGGAGATAAGCTAGACGCCTTCTCAGTAAGATCAGGTATGAAACAGGGATATGCCCTTAGTCACCAATTAGTCAACACTGTTATAGAAATCCTAGCCATAACATGAGAAGTAAAAGGAAATAGAAGGAATCAGAATAGGGAATAAGGCAATTAAATGATCTCTTTTTGAAGATGACATGATTATATACTTGGAAAATTCCAAAGACTTAACAAAAAGGGCACCTAGGTGGCGCAGTGGATAGAGCACTGGCCCTGGAGTCAGGAGTACCTGAGTTCAAATCTGGTCTCAGACCCTTGACACTTGCAAGCTGTGTGACCCTGGGCAAGTCACTTAACCCAATTGCCTCACTAAAAAAAAAAAAAAAAAAAAAAAGACAACAAAAAGTTAGTTGGAAAAAATAATTCTAGCAAGGTAGCAGGACTTAAAGTAAATCCACATAAATCACCAGCGTTCCTATATATCACCAACAAAACCCTGCAAGAAAAGATAGTAAGAGATATCCCATTTGGGATAACTCTGGATGGTGTGAAGTATGTGGGAATACATCT
This sequence comes from Dromiciops gliroides, assembly GCF_019393635.1. Lineage (NCBI taxonomy): Eukaryota > Metazoa > Chordata > Mammalia > Microbiotheria > Microbiotheriidae > Dromiciops > Dromiciops gliroides. The sequence continues at coordinate 126,573,048 of NC_057863.1, read as the reverse complement.
ATTAGGGCAGTACCAGGAACTATATTAAGAGAATTATAGGGAACTTTTTGTATGGGTGGAATCAGATATGAGTGATTTAAGAGGTGTTAGTTGTTTATGGGTTGGCAGGGCCAGTGTGATGGAAATGAAAATTTTGCTTATACTAGTTTCTGTGTTCAATGTCATCCCAGGTGGATTACCAAAGGATTGTTTTGCTGAGTTGGAAAAAATGGTGGCTGAGTTAATTTGGAGGAAGGGAAGGCTGAGAAGTATTAGGGAAACTAATGAGGAAGGATGTGGGGGAGGGAGGTTTAGCAGAACTAGATCTTAAACTATATTGTAGGGCAGTGGTTATCAAAGCTATCTGGTGCTGGTTGGGAGGTAGAGGGCTAGATTAACGAAACATAATGGAGTTACAATTCATAGAAGCAAATGACTGTGATGTCTTTGGCGAATATAAGGGACTTGGGTTTTGGGATGGAATTCATTGTTTGATGAAAACTGTTGGTGGTAGAGGGTCTGGTGGGAAGTCTGGTAGGGGTTGAGCATGGACCAATGTCTTATGCCATTTGCCAAGATGGGGTTGGGAGGGGTGCATAACTTAGATGTAGAGGGAAATATTACAAGAGGGTTTGAGGAACACAGAACATATTACCAGTCAGATCTATGGATAGGCTATGAATAAATGGGAGATGGAGAGCAGTGTGAGGTTTTGAATGGATAATTTCAATTACATTGAGTTGAAAGGCTTTTATACAGATAGAACAAATGTAGCTGAGATCAGGAAGGCAGAAATTGGGAAAAAATTTTATGGATAGTTTCTCAGATGAAGGTCTCATGTCTTAGGTTCATGGAGAACTTTGTCAAATCTGAGCATGAGTCATTTCCCAGTTGATTAAGGATTGAAGGATGTGAATGGGAAGTTTTCTGATGAAGTCAAAACAAATTATGGTCATGTGAGGAAGTGCTCTGATCATTGTTGATTGGAGAAATATAAGTTGCAGCAACTTTGAGATATTACTTTGTACCAGTCAGTTTGGCTAAAATGATTGAAGGGGAAAGTATCAAATGTTGGAGGGGATATATAAAAATTGGGCACTAATTCATGATGGAACTGTGAACTAACCCAACCATTTTGGAGAACAATATGGAATTATGCCCAAAGAGTAATTAAATTGCCTATGTTCTTTTAGCCAGCTATACCATTACTAGGTCTGTTTCCCAAGATGATTAGGGAAAGGAAAATAACTTATATATTCTAAAATATTTATAGTAGTTTTCTTTGTGGTTGCAAAGAACTGGAAATTGCAGGGATGTCTGTCAATTGAGAAATGGTTAAACAAGTTGTGCTATATGATTGTGATGAAATACTACTGTTCCGTAAGAAATAATAAGCTCAATGATCTTAGAAAAATATCGATAGTTGCACAAAATAATGGAGTGAAATGATCAGAACAAAGAGAATGTTGTATTTAGTAATAGTTTTAAGAACAACTTTGAGGGACTAAGTAATTTTGACTATTATAAACACCCAAATTAACTATAAAGGACCTATAAAGGAAGATGTTATCTACATTCAGAGAAAAACTGATAAAAGAAGGTACATATAGAATGATTTAATGGTAGCCATCTCTAGGGTAGGGTGGGGGAATGAGAAAAAAGAAAAGAAAAAAAGAAAGTCACATGATAACTTTATTACGTATTTAAAAGGAATAACAAGCTGTACATAATAGATTCACAGTTTCATGTATAATAATCTTTTTTTCTATTCTGTTATGGTAATGCTTGTTTTATTTCTTAAGTTCGGAATAAAAAATCAAATGAAAGCAAAGGAAGAAAATTATGAAGAAATAATAAACAATTTAGTAAAAGAGGCACAAAAATACTGAAGAAAATAGCATCTTAAAAAATAGAACTGGCCAAATGGAGAGGTACAGAAACTCACTAAAGAAAATAATTCCTTGAAAATTAAAATTGGATAAACAAAACCAATACAACCAAGATTATAAGTAAAGCAAATAACTAGGAAAAATTTTTGAATTAAGTATCCCTGATAAAGGTCTCATTTCTCAAATATATAGAGAGCTTAATCAAATTTATGATATAAGTCATTCCCTAAAGGTTATGAACAGTTTTCAGACAAAGAAATCAAAGCTATCTATAGTCATATGAAAAATGCTCTAAATCACTATTGATCAGAGAAATGTGAATTAAAACAACTCTGAGGTATCACTTCACACCTATCAGAGTGGCAAATATAACAAAAAAGAAAAATATTTAATTTTGGAGGGGATATGGGAAAACTGGGACACTAATCCACTATTGATGGAGTTATGAATGGATCCAACCATCCTAGAGGGCAATTTGGAATGATGCCCAAAGGGTTATAAAACTATGAATACCCTGTGATCCAGCGATACCACTTACAGGTTTATATCCCAGAGACATTAAAAAAAGAGAAAAGGACCTATTTGTACAAAAATATTTAAAGCAGCTCTTTTTGTGGTGGCTAAGAACTGGAAATCAAAGGAATAGCCATCAATTCGGAAATGGCTTAACAAGCTGTGGCATATTATTGTAATAGAATATTATTGGATAAGAAATGACAAGCATACTGATTTCAGAAAAATCTGGAAAGACTTATACAAACTGATATATACTGAAGTGAACAGAATCAGAACATTGCACACAGTAACAGCTATATTGTTCGATGAAGAACTGTGAATGATTTAGCTATTCTCAGTAATGCAATTATCCAAGACAATCCAAATGAGTAATGATGAAGCATACTTTATGCCTCCAGAGAAAACTGATATTGATTGAACACAGACTAAAGCATGCTGTTTTTCACTTTTATTTTTTTAATTTAAATTTTCTTATATAAAATGTCAAATATGGAAATGTTTTACATAATTGTACATGAATAACCTATATCTTATCACCACCTTGGGGAAGGAAGGGCAGGAAGGGAAAGAGGAAGGATAGAATTTGTAACTCAAAACTTTAAATAAAAATGTTAATAGAAAAAAAGAAAAAATTAAAAATTGGGCAGTAATTTTAATTAAAATTAAAATTAAAAGCTAATGACTCCATGATTCATAAGAAACAAAGTCAAAAGAGTGAAAAAATAGAAAAATTTGAACTATCTCATTGGAAAAACAACTGACCTGGCAAATAGATTGAGAAGAGATAATTTAAGAATCACTGAACTACATTGAAAGCCATGATAAAAGAAATATCCTAGATAGTATATTTCTAGAAATTATCAAGAAAAACTGCCCTGATATCCTAGACCAGAGGGTAAAATAGAAACTGAAAAGATCTACCAATGATCACTTAAAGGAGATCCCAAAATGAAAACTCCCAGGGATAGAGAATAGAGAGAAGACACAGAAGAAAATAGGACGGAGGGAAAGGCACAGTTAGTAATCATATCTGTGAATGTGAATGAGATTAATTCACTCATAATATGGAAGCAGATAGCAGGATGGATTAGAAAACAGAATTCAATAATATGCCATTATGCTATTCAAATAGACTTGAAACAGAGACACACACACAGAGTTAAAATAAGAGACTGGAGCAGAATCTATTATACTTCAGCCAAAGTAAGAAAGGCAAACGTAGCAAACATGATTTCAGACAAAGCAAAAGCAAAAATATGTTTAATTAAAAGGGATTAGCAGAGAAACTACATCTTGCTAAAAGCGACCATAGACAATGAAGTAATATCAATTCTAAATATATATGTGCCAAATGGCATAGCTTCCAAATTCTTGAAGGAAAAATGAAATTAATTAGAAGAGTAAATAGGTAGTAAACTTTACTATTGGGGAATTCAACTTTCCTTTCTCAGAGCTAGATAAATCTAACCATGAAATAAATTAGAAAGAAGTCAATGAGATGAATAGGATCTTAGAAAAGTTGAATATTATAAACCTCTGGAGAAAACAGGAATAGAAAGGATTATACCTTTTTCTCAATTGTACATCTCACCTTTACCAAAACTGACTAAGGGTTAAGACATTAAAAACCTCAGAGCCAAATGCAGAAAAACAGAACTATTAAATGCAACTCTTTCATACCATAATACAATAAAAAATTACATCAGTAAAGGTCTGTAGAAGCATAGATAAAAAATTGATTGAAAGCTAAATAATCTCATCCTAAAGAATGAATCAGTCAAATAATAAATCATAAAAACAACCAACAACTTCATTAAAGAGACTGACAACAATGAGATAAGATACTAAAATTTATAGGTCAAGAATATCAAAAGAATAAAAAAATTATATATATTATATAAATTATATATTATATAGAATAGAAATTTATATATATTATATAAATTTATATATACAACATAAATTTAATCATATATATATATATGAGGATGACCTAGAAATTCCAGGTTTTGAATTATATTACAAAAAAATAACCATCAAAACAATCTGGCACTGGTTAAGAAATAGAGTGGTGGATGAAATGGTGAATGAGTGGAATAGATTAGGTACACAGTACAGAGCAGTAAATGACCATAGTAATCTAGTGTTTCACAAACACAAAGATCCAAGCTTTTGGAACAAGAACTCACTATTTGACAATAATTGCAAGGAAAAATAGAAAGTAATTTGAAAGAAACTAGGCACAGACCAATGTCATGCTATTTATGAAGATAAATTCAAAATGGATAACATAAATGTAGATGAAAAGGGGCAATATCATAAGCAAATTAAGGGATTGAGGAAAAAATGTACCTGTCAGATCTATAGTTAAGGAAAAAGTTCATGATCAAACAAGAGATAGAAAGGATCACAGAAAGTAAGATAGGCAGTTTGAGACATGAAATTAAACTTTTGCACAAGCTGTAATTAATAATAGGCCAAAATTAAAAGGAAAAACAGGAAATTAGGAAAAAAAAAATTATGGCTTCTATTTCTCAAATATATAGGAAACATGAACCAAATTTATAAAAATAGCCATCCTTCATGACAAATGGTCAAAGGATTACAGTTAGTTTTTCAGAAGGTAAAACTATCAATAGTCACATAAAAAATATTCTAAATCACTACTATTAGAGAAATGCAAATTAAAACAACTCTGAGGTACCACTGCACATGTATCAGATTGGCTGAGCAAGTGTGGGTTATGTTATTCTGATGGAATGTTGTTCATTCCTTTAGTCCTGTCTGAGTGTCTGTGAGTCCATGGACTAAAACATATTAGGTCTTTCTATCCTCCACTGTCTTGTGAAGTCATCCAAACTCATGATCGTTATTTTCATGACAGACAGTGTTTATCCTTCTTACCCTCTGCTGTCCCCCACTCCTTTTGCCTTCAATCTTGCCCAACATCAGGGTCTTTTCCAATGAATTCTGTCTTCTCTCCATATGATCTCAGTATTTAAGTTTCAGCTTCTGTATTTGTCCTTCCCATGAGTAGTCTGAATTATTTTCTACAAGTATTGACTGATTTGATCTCCTTGCTCTCCAAAGGACTCAAAAATCTTCAACACCTCAGTTCAAAAGCATCAATTCTGCTGTGCTCAGCTTTCATTATAATACAACTCTCACAGTCATACATTTGCAACTGGAAAAACCATAGCTTTGACTGCATGGACCTTTGTCAGCAAGGTGATGTCTCTGCTTTTTAGTATGATCTCCAGATTGGCCTTAACTTTCCTTCCAAAGAGCAAACATCTTTTAATTTCATGGCTGCAGTCACCATCTGCAGTGGTTTTTTCAGACCAAAAATATAAAATCTGACATGGTTTCCATTTCTTCTTCATTTATTTTGTATGAAAAACATTCACAGATATTTGTGACTAGGGGAAGGACATGCTGAAATTGTTTTTTTTTTAAATTATAAGCTTAAACATTAACATGAGAAATTACATATAAAAAGATCAGAAAAAAAGAATAGTATATGAAACCATAAATCTCTATTATATGCAACTTGAAAACAAAAATACATAACAATATTAAGATAGAAGTACCACTATTTCCTTACTTGTTCAGGTCTCCTGAAATTCCTTCAGCTTTCTTCTGTGTATTTAAAAGATGTTTCATTCATATTTCTTTCTCTTTGTCATCATTATCATTTCCCCAATTGCCCCATATATCCCCTCATTCCTCCCCCGATCAAAATAGGTCTGTCATGTAAACAAGTAAGCATACTTAGTCAAAACAAACATGTATTGGCCATATCTGAAAATATATGTCTCATTCTCTATCTCTAGAACATCTCCTCTCTGGAAAGAGGTAGGAAACATGATATATCCATCAGTTTTTGACAGTTTTTTAATTGATCAAAATCTTTCAAAACTATTTTCCTTTATGATATTGTAATCATTATTTAAACTGTTTTCATAGTTCTGTTCCCTTCACTCTGCATCAATCCATGTAAGTGTTTCAAGATTTATATGAATCTATTGTCTTTGTCACGTCTTTTGGGACAAAGGATATACCAGTTCTTAGCTACAACAAAAAGTGCTGCTATGAATATTTTTGTACATGCTGGTCCTTTACCCTCATTTTTTAATTCATTATTGGTTATGCTGGTAAAAGGGTATTTGCAGTTTAGTGACTTTGGAGGCATAATTTCAAATAGTTTTTCAGATGGTTGGATTCAATTCATAGTTCTGACAACAGAATATTTGTCCCTGTTTCCCCCATACCCCCCTCAATGACCATCATTTTAAATTTTAGTCCTTGTTACCAATATTACAGGTGTGAGGTAGTCTCAGAGTTGTCTTAATTTGTATCTTTAATTTTTGTTGAGTTTTTACATTTTTATTTGTCTTTGGTATTTGGATTCCTTCTTTTGTTAGTAGAGCAGTATGTTCTTTGACCATTTATCTCTTGGGGAATTACTCTTGTTCTTTTTTCATTTGCAAAAATTTCCTTATATATCTTACACCTAAGATTTATCAGAGAAATTTGTTGTTAAAGTTTCCTCCTTCCCCAGTTACTATCTTGAATTTGTTTGTTCAAACCTTTTAAATTTTATGTAATCAGATGGTCTACTTTATCTCCTAAGAACTCTCTCCCTTGATCAAAAACTCTTATCCATAGTCATGAAAGGTACATCCTTCTCTGTTAGCCTGTTTTTACCTTTTATATCTAGGCCAAGTATCCATTTGGAGTTTATTGTAATATATTGCTTAAGATAGTCTAAATCCAATTGATGCCATACTGTTTTGTAGTTTTCCCAGTAGTTTTTTTTTTTTTTCAAATCAGTGAGTTGGAATGATTTTGATCTGGTGTTGTTTTTTAATCCTATATAACAAAGAACTTGAATGCATTGACTATCCCCAATACATAAGCAAGTAATATTCCAAAAGTTAAGATGTAATTCGGTCATTTGGAATTCAGAAGACATGCTCTCTAGAAACACATATTATATATGGTAGCCAGATTTTTTGATCAACCCACAAAAGCCCTTTTAAACTGTATTTATTTTAATAGGATAAGAAATAGGTCCTGAACCTGTGATTTCATAATATGAGGCACTACCCCAAGTGAGAAAACTAACATTGTAGTCAGCACATTCTCTGCTCTTACTGTCTTGAGAGTTGCCTAGACTTTGAGGGTTTCAGTAACTTGCCAGGATTATTTAGCAATATGTGTCAGATTTAGGACCAGCAGCCTGGCTTTCAGGCTGGCCATCTCTCTATCATCTCTCTATCCACTATGCAGTGCTTCCTTTCTAATATGAGTCTTCAATATGGCCATGGAATCAGAGTATTGTATCTTGAGAGAGAATCATTCAGTCAGTCCAACTCATTTTATTTCACAGAAGGGAAAACTAAGGCTAAAAGAGGGGAAGTTACCCAAGATCATGAAAGTAGTAAGCAGCAGAAGTGTCTGAGGCTGCATTTGAACTCAGGAAGATGAGTCTTCCTGACTCCAGGCAGGGTACTCCATCACTCTGCCACCTAGGCAATGCCAAAATAGGAGGTGAGATGGGGTTGTTTAGGATGTTGTTTTGAAATACCTGTTATTTTGCAATCTACCAACAGTATAGAATGAGCATCACTAGAAAGATAGGTGAAGAAGACAGAGCCTTTTGGGGTCCTCTAAGTCCTGGGGATCAATACAGAAATGACCCTGTTAGGATATGTGACTGAATCTGGCCCTTAATAGGAGAAAATAACATGCTTTCTTCTCTAAAATTTCCAACTGCTTACTCCCCTTCTCAGACCTGTAGCCTCTCCTCTGGTGTGGATATGCCATATCCCTTTGTTTCACTGTGTTCTAATTCTTTGTTCACATGTGTTCATACATGCACTACATGCTCATGAAGACATATCAAGGACATATATTAATCAGTTGACTATATAGTAAAATTAACGTGTAGGAGTTTGCTTCCTTAAATTAAACCAAATATGGATGGATAGAAGTCCCTAATTTAGCTAAAAATGAAACTCTGATATGGTCACTTAATCATACCATCATTCTATTCATTGGTTGTTATGTTTGTGGAGAGCTTATATGGTTCCTAGGTCTCATCTTGCAAGCATAAAACCTAGGATTTCACATCTTGTTAAGAATATTTTTACAGATATCTTCTGTTTTTACGTTGCCTATGTTTTCCCCTTCCTAGACAGCCATCTCTTATAATAAAGAATTATTTTTAAAGATGAAGATAAAGATGAAGTGAAACCAATCAACACATTGAGATTATTTTACATCATATCACAATTTTCTCCTAATGGGCAAAAACAGTACAGGAGCTCAGAATTTTAAAATTTAGTATGAGTCACTATCGTGACTCAATCATGAATCTTCAAAAATATAGCCACTTAGTTGAGTTTACTGTGTCATTTTTGGCTCTTAGCATTTGGCTATTTGTCATTTTCAACCATTTAATCTTTTGTTGGCCTTTTAGTCCATTTTTTCTGGATATCATCTATCTGTAGTAGTTACCTAAATTCATTTCCTAAACTCTGAAAGTCTTTGGCCTCTATTTTTTCTTTTTTATCTTCTTTTCTTGGTTTGAACCACAGTGGCTTAGAAAGAATGCTAAATGAAGAGTCAGAAGATCTGGGTTAGAATCATAGCTTTGTTAATGTACTAGCTTCAGTGACCTGAGGAGAAGAAGATGCTTTATTTCTCTGAATCTCTGGTTTGTTGTGAGGGGAATAAGGCCTTGATAGGTTATTTGGGCACTAGAGTAAGGATCAATGGATTTGAATCCTGGCTCCAGCAGTTATTAGCTCTCCCTTTCTGAAGCTCAGTTTTTCCTTATCTTTAAAAAGGAGAGAATATTTGCACTCTTACCTTACCTTACCTTACAGCATTGTTAGTAGGAATGCACTTGGGATTTGAAAGCACTATATAAATGGGAGTTATTTTATTTATACAATATTTACCTTTTTCTTTTTAAAGTTGTCCTTATAGCTACTGGGAAAAAAGCTTGTATGCTGGACTGGGGAAAACCTACACACATAGATAGAAAAGAGACAACCCCCGTAAAAAATAAACCAACACTATTTATACAAGTTTCCAAGTATGTATTTGTCATGCTGTGCCCTTAATGGGTGTAGATATCACTAAAGCAATAAAAAGAGAACATTAGGTAGAGATATTGATGCCAGGGACAGTTGCTTAGGAGATTAGGAATAAATCAAATATTTCCAATATAGATGAACACCACCTGGGTTTGCATCTTACCAAAGATAATCAGAATACATAATGGCAACCAGGGATTGCTTGTTTAATGATTCTTGGCATCTATTCAATCCAATATGTTAAATATTTGTTTTATACCTACTATGTGTAAGGTACTACACAAAGAGATTGGGATACGCAGGACTTTTGTAATAAGATTAAGATCTACACGGAATTGTCTCCCTCCCACCCCTTCCAAGGGGTGTGTGAAAAGATATACATAAATAATTACAATGCAAGGAAAAGTGAATAAATGCAAAAGAATAGGTAAGATTGCTAATCACAAAAGAAGGAATAGGTAAGATTGCTAATAACAAAAATTCCAGTTAAACCATTCATCTCTATGGACAAGTAGGTGGGTGCAATGGATAGAATGCTGGGCTGGAATCAGGGAGACCCATCTTTGTGAGTTCAAATCTGGCCTCAGACACTTAGTGGCTGTATGACCCTGGGCAAGTCACTTAACTTTGTTTGCCTGAGTTTCCTCATCATAAGATGAGCGGAGAAAGAAATGGCAAACCACTCCAGTTAGTCATGGGTCATGGAGAGTTGGACCATGACTGAAAAATGACTGAACAATAAGAAACACAGGGCTATAGGCTCAGGAAAAGGGAAACAAGAAATAGCAATGCTAGCTCAATGATTAGTCTGCCTAATCCTTGTTGTGAGGCTGCAATCTGAATCATAATTAGAAGCAGTTAAGGCACCAGGCCCATCTAACTTTTATGCTGAGTTTCTTGACTCAGTCATGGATTGACCAGGGCATTGGAGATCCCATCTAGCTCAGTGACCCAGGTTGCTCACCTGGGCTTTCTCACAATCTTGTGGAAAAGTCTGTGGTGTTTCAGCTCTGCTCCAGTGCTGTATCTGTCTTTTAGTCACTAAGATTAACAACAGAATACAGAAAGCTCATTTGTCTAAGAAACCCCAGATGCTCTGAGTCTTGCTTTATTAACATAGAGAAAATTGAGCTGGGAAGGGATTTTAGATGGCTATTTCGGAACAACCTCCCCCTCTTTAACACACATGTGTGTATCTATATATGCATGTATGTGTATGTGTGTATGTAACTGGGATAGTGGTGGGATGAGATTGGTTAGGAGACAGCTGACCATTTAAGTCCCCTAACCTACTTGATAAAATTATAGGACTTAAGGGGCAAACACTTACATATCATTGTTAACTTCCTCTTACACCCTGTAATTTTATCAATGGGTTGGCATACTCAATCCGGGTCTCCTAATTAACCCCACTTCCTGCTTGACTACACATACATTCTGGTTCACAGTTCAAAGTAATTTGCTTTCTCTTGCTCACCAATCCTCCTTTTTCCTAATGCATTCTAGAATTTTACCATGGACTGAATTAAAGGTCATAAGTATATAGTTTGAAGAGGTCCATCTTCTCTCTTTTTGAAAATGAAAGCACTTCTCCCCCTCTGATCCTTTGGCACCTCATCTCACTGATTTTTTCAGTGATGATAGTAGCCAGCAATCACTTGCGCAAATGTCTTGCACTGTCATCATTCTGGGTGTGGTGACCTGAATTCATTAGGGCAGTTCAGTGCTCACATACTTTCTTACTCTCTTGGAATCCCAATTCTTTGTTAACCAATATTTGTTTTTTCATTCTCTGTCTGTAGATAACTCACATTGGAAGGAAGAAAACAGGAACAGAAAACATAAAATGTAGCTTCTTTTACTCTTTTACTTATTGTTACTGTCCCATTCACCTTAAGCAGTGTTCTTATCTTAGATCTTTTTTGATTGTCCTCTTCCCCAGAATATAGCCTTACAAAAGCCATTTTTTATCTCTAATAGACTTCTCAAATCCCTAGGTGATTTTGCTCCTTAAATTCCACATATTATTTTAAAAGGGCCATGTGATTCTTTTATATCATACACAGTTGCTTATGCTTGATTCCATCTTCTGTATATTTATACTGGATGTGTGATTTCATCACTTAGGGAGTTCCCTGTGGAGAAAGTCCATCAGCCAAAGCAGATGAAAGCTGATGCTTGAAAATTCACAGTCTTAGAAATTGCCTAGGTCACTGAAGAAGTGGAATGACTTGGTCAGTCAGTATGTATCAGAAGCAGGTCTTGAATTCAGGTCTTATTGATTCTGAAGCCATCTCCCTACCCTCTTTTTGTCATGTATCTTTTAAAAATCTAAATTGACTGATAAGTTTCCTGGGTATCTGCAGTCTTTTTGGACTGCTCCCCTTGTGGGTTTTTTTTTTTTTGGTCACAATCTTATGTGTTTATAAGAATTTATTTCTTGAGAGTACCAAATACCTCTTAAGTCAACTTCCCTGTAGAACTGGAGGTCTTGGGAACCTATGTAAAATGTCTTGCAAACTGTCTGACTTGTGTTACCCTAGGACATAAAGTCCTGGGTCTCCCCATACTTGCCCAAACTAACATTTTCAGTTCTCTCTTTCTTTTGCCATTATTCCTGGATGCTTGGTGCTTGACAGAAGGTGTGGTCATCAAGTCTGTTTGCTACATGTTGGTTCTGTTGTTGGGGGCAACATCTTCTTTGAGCCAACTTTCTTCTTTCCTAAGCTTTCGTGAGTTTGTAAGCTTCTTGAGGGCAAGAACTGAGTGAGGATTTTTCTGTTTTTGTGTCCCAAGTGCCCTAAGTTAGGGAGCTTATGTGTAGCAGGTGCCTAAAAAATGTTTGTTGACATGACTTGAAGTAAATGACTGCCTTTTCTTGCTTCCAGGCACTATTTGCTCAGCTGTGTTTGAACTACAAATGAATAGATTCCTGCCCATCCCCTAATATAACCAGGAACCACTCTGTTGTTACCTGTGAGAGCTTCAGAAAAAACCCACTTTCCAGCTGCCTATTCCTTTATCTCCTTTCCTTTTACCACTGATTAGATTATCTGGTACTATCTATTTGCATCTGCCTGCTTGCGCCATCCTTTTCAATGTTTAAACACACACACACATACACTCATACATATGTATGGATGTATGGAGTTATACATGTAACTATCATCTATGTGTATATGAATGTGTTTGCATGTACATGTGTACATGCGTGTACCTATCATCCATCCATCTCTCCCTGAGATGGGGGTGGAGTGAGTTTGTTCAGGAGTCTACTCACCAATTAAGTCCTCCAACCCACTTGTTGAAATTATAGGATATAAGGGGCAAACTCTTACTTCTCATTACCTGTTCACTGCTTCTTACATCCCACAATTTCAACAAATGGGTTGGGGCACTAATTGGGAGTCCCTTGATCAAGCCCACCCCCTGCTTGGCTCTACCTAAAAATGAAATATAAAAACATGATTTGTTTTCAGCCATTTCTCCAGGATTCCCTGAGTCCTTTTTGTTCCCTCCTGCCTTCCTTCAGTTAATAGGGCAGACAATCAATTTAGAATATCTAACAGCTATCTTGTGCAACTTCTAGGAACTAGTATTCCAGGCCAGTATTGAAAATCATAGGATGAGAGAGTTAGGGCTACATGGGACCTCAGAGGTCATCTAGGCCACCTCCATGACTTTGCCTGAAGTCAAATGATATGTAGGCAAGAAGGGGAAGAGAATAAGCAACTATATAGCACTTACTATGTTCCAAGTGTGTGGTTTTTTTAAAACAAATATTATCAGGGGCAGCTAGATGGCACAGTGGATAAAGCACTGGCCCTGGATTCAGGAGGACCTGAGTTCAAATCCAGCCTCAGCCACTTGACACTTACTAGTTGTATGACCCTGGGCAAGTCACTTAACCCTCATTGCCCTGCAAAAAAAAACCCCACAACAACAACAACAAAAAAAACCCCAAAATATAAAAAAATAAAAAATAAAAAAATTATCTCATTTGATCTTCATAACAACCCTGGAAAGTAGGTGCTACTATTATTTCCATTTTTCAGTTGAGGAAACTGAGACAAATAAATTAAATAACTTGCCCCAAATCACACAACTAGTAATTGTATGAAGTCAAATTTGAACTTTGCAAGTCCTGACTTCAAGCCCAGCTGGCTTTCTCCTCAGTGCTACTATCTGTCCCTAGAATTAAGATTTGAATTCAGGCCCTCTGACTTCAAGCCCAGTTTTTTCTTCCATTGCCTCTCTCCAGATAGAGTCAGTGGTGCTTGTTGAGCTACAACATACAGGAACTTTAAAAAATTAGATCACTTGAGCTCCTTGGGTTTTCTAAACCTTGGTTTGTTAAGACATTTGAATACAATTTGGATGATTGGCATTTTATGACCTAATTTTTCTTGAAAATGATGCTAGTACTCTCTCCTCACTGTGGAAAGGCTTTTGAGTCTTCCCTTCCCCCTCTCTCCCCCTCCCCTCCTCATCAGTAGTAATAGAATACATTGTGCTTTTCTGTCCACGTTCTCTCAGGCTTGTGTTCTTGGTAACAAATACTCATTTCTCTATAGTGTGTGATTGTGCAACCCAGTGAAACAACAGACATATAGGAATTAAGCCTGTTTTTGGTGCTATGTGTTAAACCTTAAAAAGCACTGACTTCAGAGAGTTCCTTCTTTCTCCAAGTTGATCAACTGGGGAGAGGAAGAACTTTCAAATTTATTATTTTTTTATGGTCTAGACTTACCCAGTTCTGTCCAGTAGTGTGTATTGTGGGCATAAGCATAGTCATAATTACTTAACTTAATCACCAACTCTAAGTCAGGAGGCTTGCTTGCAAGGACACCACTCTTATTAGAATTTGACTTCACTTATCTGCTTGTACAAGGAGGATGTATCATAACAGTGTGTCAAAACAAGTGGTGAATGGTGAGCTAAAGTAGGCTGGTCACACATATGTGTGATCCCAGTAGGGAAGATCCAAGGATATGGAAGCACAATTTAAACATGAAGACATTACTGTGGAACATTAGCAAAGCCACTTTACATGTCTTGGATGCGCATTTTTTTTCCATGTTGTTTACTTCATTAGAATATGAGTTCCTGGAGGGTAGGGAATATGCTTTTACCTCCGTGGTGTCCCCAGTGCTAAGTACAATGCTGTCACATGGTAAAAACCTAATAAATGGTTGTTGATTGACCTAGAAATAGACAAAGACAGATGGTCAGTTATTCACTTCAAAGGAAAATAGCCTTTCATAGTGAGGCAGAGTTTCAGTCCCAAATTCCAATCCAATATAATCCAGTAAACATTTATTAAGCACCTAATATGTGCCAAGCACTGTCCTAAATTTTGGGGTAAAATTTAAAAAAATACATTTACTATTTTATTTTTCCCCAATTACATGTAAAAACAATTTTTAACATTTGTTTTTAAAACTTTGAGTCCCAAATTCTCTCCCTCCCATTGAGAAGACAAGCAATTTGATATAGGTTATATAATGTATAGTCATGTAAAACATTTCCATATTAGTCATGTTGTAAAAGAAAACATAAACAAAACAAAAAAAAACTCAAGAAAAATAAATAAAGAATAATATGCTTCGATCCGTATTCAGACACCATCAGTTCTTTCTCTGGAGATGGATAGTATTTTACATCATAAGTTCTTCAGAGTTTTCTTAGATCATTGTTTTGCTGAGAATAGCCAAGTCATTCACAGCTGATCATCTTACTATATTGCTGTTGCTTTGTACGTTTTACTTTGCATCAGCTCATGGAAGTCATTCCAGGTTTTTTCCTGAGAGCATGTTGGGGTACAATTAATAAAAAGTCAATCTCTGTCCTCAAGGAGCTTACAATCTAATGGAAGGAGACAAAAGGAGGAAGGAAAGTACTGTGGAACACAACAGGGTGTATCCAGCATGGGGTGGGTGGGGAGGAATCTTGTTCTGAGGAGTTGAAACCAGGTAGAGCAGCAGATGCAAAGTAGAGTGAACCAAAAAGTCCAGTTTCTGCCCTCAATAAAATCTTCTCTTTAGCCCTCCAATTAAAGGGGAGAGGAGGCTAAGGAAGATTTTGTTAATCAAGGCTTGAGTTAACAGCATGGTGATGAGATTAGAAGTCATTATCCTCACCTGGGAGGGGACTTTTGTTCAGTGGAATGAAAATCAGGCAGAGCAGAAGTTGCATAATGGAGTTTAAATTGTGAATAGTCTTAAAAATAGTGACTTGTTTCTTACTTGGGGTCAGATATTTGGAAAGAAGGCACATGCTCAAAAATTTTTTCAATTACATTGTAGACATATGAAATTAATTCAATATCAACCAATAATATTTACTAAATGCTTATTATGTGGGATAATAGTATGTGGACCTGGATCTTTGATTGCATTGGTGCATGAAGTTCCTGGATGAGCAAACTCCCTCTACCAGTAGAGGTTAGAATCTTCTCTTCAGCTTAGAGTCTTTCACATTTGCCAGGAGAGATTAAGTGACTCACCCAACTCATATGTATAAGACACAGGACTCAAACTCGGGTCTTCCTGGCTCAGAGGTCAGTTTTCCATGCTGCATCTCACTAGGAGAGACAGGGATTAAATAAAACACAAAGGGAGCTTACAGTCTATTTAGAGGATATGATCCATACACAAATCAGTATAATGTAAAGTAGCATATGGTAAGTGCAAAGGGAACTATGGTGGTCCACATTTTGAGAAACCCAATTGGGAATGGGAGATGAGTGCTGATTATTATTATTATTATTATTATTAATTTTTTTTTAGTGAGGCAATTGGGGTTAAGTGACTTGCCCAGGGTCACACAGCTAGTAAGTGTTAAGTGTCTGAGGCCGGATTTGAACTCAAGTACTCCTGACTCCAGGGCCGGTGCTCTATCCACTGTGCCACCTAGCTGCCCTGTTTATTATTAACAGATGGACATCATGGAAGGCTTCATGAAGAAGCCAACATTTGAGCTGGCTTTGAAGATGTCAAATGATGGAAATGTGTTATTGAACAATGGAAGGAGGCATAGTGAACTGCAGAGGCAGGGAAACAGGAGCACAGGGCATTTTGGAGGCTAGCAATCAATCCAATATGATTGAATCATAGAGTTTAGGGAGGGAAGCATTTGAGATAAAATTGGAAAGGTAGAGTGGTATTTAATTGTTAAAGGGCCTTGAAAACCAGGTTAAGGAGCATGTGTTTTATTTGTCGAGCAGTGGGGAGCTATTGAAATGTTCTTCATGGGAGAAATTCATACTTAGTGGTAGGAGAGTTAGTGTGCTAAGAAGGTGGAGGCAACAAGATATATTTAGGATGTTACTGAAATATTAATCAACAACCCAAGGTGCCAGATTAATTTCTCTTATCTCGTCTTAGGCCGGCCCTTCTCATATCTTCAGAAGAAGGGAAGAGTATCTGATATACAGGCTTCTCCTGCCTTGACAGCAACCTCATCATCTCTGACTATGTAGATGATTAATATCTAAGCATTTCTCTGATTTCTCTTGTAATTTTCTGGGTAATTATCCTTTTGGCTGAAATCTCAAAACCTGTCATAGAATGAGCAGTGAACTACCATGGAAAATGAAAAAAAAAATACATCCAGCTATTTTTAAATTTGTAGAGGAGGAAAATATGTTTCCTTTCCATAAATAAGTTTAAGACCTTTCTCCCCCAGCAGAGCTAACAGAAAGAAAAAAAAAACAAAGAGATTTAAAAATTCTTATTTGGCTGGTAATTTTAAAGAACTAGACTTTTATTTTTTATTTTTTATTTTATTTTTTTTTTTAGTGAGGCAACTGGGGTTAAGTGACTTGCCCAGGGTCACACAGCTAGTAAGTGTTAAGTGTCTGAGGCCGGATTTGAACTCAGGTCCTCCTGACTCCAGGGCTGGTGCTCTATCCACTGCGCCACCTAGCTGCCCCTAGACTTTTATTTTTAATGGTGAAGATTAATGAGTTAAAGAGTCAGAGTGGAGAAAGAAGTTTCTTTGAATTTCATTCAAATAAGATAGGAAAAAGTCAGGCAGCTGCTTTGAGATTTAGTGCTACTATGAAGTTTAGTAACATTTTAAAAAACATCTCCATCTTTAAAGCATTGGCAACTAAGGTATTCTATAGTGGGTTGTACAGGGTGCTCTGTTTATTTCTCTGTTGTTTCCCCCTCTTCATTTTTCTTTAATAAGGAATAGGAGTCCACGTTTCCAAGTAGTAGAATTTGAGGGTTGCAAATTTGTACTCAAAAGTCCACAGCTAGTGTTCTTATTTACATTTAAACAAAAGGTGCTCCTTGGACTGAAGGTTGCCCTGGAGTGGTCTGTGTAATCTTTCCCTTGCTTTAAGCAGACTGTTCCTGAGAACAAGGCCTATTTGCAGTTTTCTCAGATTTTTCATTTGAAATGCAATAGTCTCTTTATGTGTAGTGTTGGGAATTTTGGTGGCAGGTTGACCATTTCGGGAAGAAGGAAGCTACATAAATCAAAAGTATTATTGAATTCTCCATTCTAATCAGGTAGAAAACAAACTAACAGGAAATGAGGGAAAGGTAGGCAAGTGCATTAAGGTTTATATAGATAAATGGTTCCCTCTTCACCCACCGAAAGAGTGTAGTGCTCAGTGCCTTTAACAGGAGATGAAAACACCAACCTAAATATATACATCTGAAGGTCTCCCCCTCTCCCTCCTCCCAAAGCTTCCCCACAATGTCTGAAATTACTTTGATTAGAGAGAATTAAGCATCTAATTTTAAAATTGGGGGTAGCTATGTGGCAAAGTGGATAGAGTATTGAGCCTGGAGTCAAGGAAGACTCATCTTCCTGCATTCAAATCTGGCCTTAGACACTTACTATCTGTATGACCCTAGGCATATGTAATATTTTTTGCCTCTGTTTCCTCATCTATAAAATGAACTTGAGAAGGAAATGGCAAACCACTCTAGTATTTTTGCCAAGTAAACCCCAAATGGTGCAACAAAGACTTCTGAAAACGACCAAACAACAACAAATGTAAAATCCAAAAGTCAATAATCAATAAACATTTATTTAGCAACTGTTATGTTCCAAGCATTGTGCTAAGCACTCAGGATACAAAAACAACAACAGCAACCCAAAAGACAAATTTAATCTGAATTAATCCAACTTTTGATATTCCTCTTAAACCTAAATGAACTTGTCGTGGGCTCTTTGGTCCAGGAGGGCTTTGGATGGTAAATAAAACTACATAAAACATAAATAAATAAAACCTGAAAACAGCCCATTTTTGGGTAAGCATTACTGTGGGTCCTTCCCACAGTTGGTGAGAAATTAGTTTAAAGTGCTTTCATGCTTACAAACTGGAGGTGAGGTGAGAGAAATCTTAAAAGCTTTGTCTAACTCAGCCCCATCTTTTCATAGTACTGTATTCCTGCACCATCATGGTGGCATATCTCCATTTGAGGCAAACTCTCCACACAGGCATGCATAGTTTCTTTATAGGATGACATCTCAAAGTTGGAAGGGATTTCAGAGGTCCTAGTTTCCACTCTGTACTATTTAAAAAATATTAAGCCTTCTGATTTGGGATAAATTGTGTACTTACAAACACATAAATATAACATGATAGATAATAAAATAAATATATTACCAATAAACTTATAGACAGGTATAAATTCTGTCTAAAAGAATATTCTTTGATAATGAGATAGGCGTATATCCCTTGGCAGCCTTTGGGAAGATGTTTTTGGCATTAAGGCAATTCTTTTTTCAGACTGACACTCAAAGTCAAAACATGGATGCTGATGTTAACATACCTTAATGTTACCTTTAGGATCATATTTTTAGCCCAGAGATTTTCTATTCCATTTTCCTAACTCCCAGTAGTAGAGATTATTTTGATTTAAGGCTTCCTAAATGACTAGGGTAGGATTCAGGTTTTCTTCCCAATGATATTGAAATACTAGTGCTCCAGTTTGGTTGGCACTACCCATGGGCAAGATGATATTCACACTTACATCTGACTTAGCTTTCTCTGGGGACCTATTTTAATAACTTCTAGAACTTGGCTGGTCTCTATTTTAGTGCATTACAAAAGTCTTGTTATAAACACAGGATGCATGAATAAGTGAGAGGCTTTTAGGATGGGGGTAATAATTTAAGTTTCTATTTCACCTCTCCCTTTATGCCCAAGTTTATTTTTTTGTATTTGAAGCATTTTTTTAAATGTAAAGGCATCTGAAATATCTTGGTTTCTTAAATGCATCTATTCTGTTGCTATTTTTTTTTTTTTGGTTCTAATTTATAATGAATGGTCCTATTGGATTCAAACTTGCACCTCTTCGTAAGAATCCCTGAAAATGCCTATGACTCCTGAGGCAAGACCCAACATCACCCATTGTTCAAAAAGTTTAGAATTTTAGCTTTTGAGGCTCGTTTGCTATATGTCAAGCTAAACTTGAGACTGGGTTGAGGAAGGGGAAAGAGGAAAGGGAAGGGGAGATAAAGTGGGGAAGTCAGAAAAAAGAAGCATTTATTTTCCCTTTTGCAGGAATTAACTAGTAATTGAGTTGCTTATACCCCAATATAGGCAGTTTTTGCTAATTACATTGTTTTAAACATTTATCTATTACTAGAGCTGAGGAAAGATTGGGAATAAGGGGAAAAGGATATTAATAGAGGGAAAAAGGAGAAGGTAGGCTTCTAAAGGTTTATAGCAAGATTAGAAGGGTGAGGAAATTGGAAGGAAGAGGAGAAACAAACTAGGTGGAAGTTCCTTCCAGTTCTGATTCTAGGAATTCCTAGGGTCCCTTGGTGAAGTCTTACTGTTGCTGCTACTACAGTTGATAAACTCATTTTTCTTCTGGGCAGAATTATAGTGGTGGTGGTGGTGGTGGTGGTGATGATGATGATTTTAGTAACCCTTCTCCTAGAGAGGGGAAAAAGAACAGGGAGAGTAGAGGAAGTGAGGGGAAGGGAGAAGAATAAAGTAAATATCCTGGTGTGAGAATCAGGGCTCCACCCTGAGGAGAAAGTATGTAACTTGGTGTCTGGAAGTTACATCTATAGAACTGCCTGTAGTCACGTCAATCAAAGCTACCAGCCAATTAGCTTGGAGCTGTGTGTGTGGATGACCCTGTTTCCTGTATCCCAGAGGGCTTCTGGGAGAAGCTGCTGGGAATCAATCTCTTTTTGTCCAGGACTTTGGCTTGGCAGCAGAACTTCAAGTGGACTTCTAGGAAAAGCGAGGGTTTCTCTCTGGCTATACTGAATAGATCTAAGCTAGGGTTTTCCATGCTATAAGGGATCTGTTCCCAACCTCTCTCTCTTCACCAACTTCTAATACACTTTAATAAATACTTAAAAGCCTAAACTCTTGGGGAATTTATCAGTAAATCTTAGCTAGTTTCCTCCTAAACTGGGGTGGGGGGCAGGTTAGGACCGACAGTAGATTTTAAACATCACACTAGGCAAGTTGGGTAGTTACTTCAAAGGAAGGCTGGGTGTTGAGTTGACATTTTAAAGACCTTTTTGTATCTCTATTTTCCTCTACCCCCATCTTGTACGCACAGCTGATAAAATGTGGCAATGTGGTAAAGTGAGTGGAAAGATTGCTTTAATGGAAATCAGTAGGTATGGGTAATAATTCTTTCTCCCACTAACTTGATGGTGGCCTTGCTTACTTTACTTATCTTCTCTGGGCCAAATCTATAAAATGACAGTTCTGTCATAGATGATGTTGAAGGAGCATTCCTTTAAGTTCTGAAATTCTCAGATTCTGTGTCAACCCTTAACTACCTCACCAATGCATAATTACTCTGTATACTGCCTCCTCTCCCTTCTTTCTACCACCATGTAAAATATGCTTGTTGAGACTCTATTCAGTCAATCAACCAGCCTTCATTAAGCACTTATTATGTGCTAGGCACTATAATAAGGGATACAAAGAGAGGCCAAAAGAGTCCATGCCCTTAAGAACCTCACATTCTAATAGGGTTGTTTTCCCCACACTCTATTTTACTCTTGAGAACCCTTTAAAATCATGTTTCTAATGCACCAAATCCATCCTCCAGCATCCTTTTATTTTCTACTCTTTTAATGTCATTGATTACTATCAAAGGGGATAGCTGAACATGTGGGTATGTGTCTTCAGGGGAGGGTTTAGGGAACTTCTCTCCTGCTTTATTCTCACATATATCAGGTCTGTGGATGTCCATATTGCCTTATATGGGCATGGGGATGAAGGACAGGAAGTGAAAAGGAAGCTAGCTGGAGACTATGCTCATGGAGCTACCATAGAGTTCTTCTAGAAAGTTTCCTTTCTGTCTTATCATTTTAGCTTTTCCCCTGCCCCCAACCAGTCTATAGCCAAGAGTCTGACTAATGGGATAGTGGGCCATAAGCTTCTTCTTCCAAAGTGGTAGCAGGAGACTAGCTTTTTTTCTCCCTCCTTTTTGTGTATGTGCTCCTGAGATAGAGAGGGCAACTTAGACTCATTCAGCCTTGTGGTATGGATCTACTTTGCTTTTTGTTAAACTAAAAGGAAACTTTTTCTGCTCATGATTGCAAAGCCCACTGCATAGTCACTGATGCTATGAGATACAATAGAGAGCATGAATGAGGATTCCTTTTCATGCTCCAGAGATGACCTTGGCATGCAAAGTTTAAGACTATCTTGGCATGTGGCAAGAGGAAAGGAGATTTTTCAAAAACATTCCACCCATGAGAAAACAGTGTATCTTATTGGACTTCTTTATACAGTACTGCAATACAAACATTGAAAGTTCCCCTTTTTTTGTTCATGAAAAACTGAAACCTTTTATTTATTCAAGGGGAACTCTCCAAAAGTGTCCATGTGTGCATTTTCTCCACCACCTCCCCCCACCCCAAGTCCTTTGCCCTGAAAAAGGAATACAAAGGAACTATCCACGTTGTCTTGTTGCTCTCCTAAAAGAAACATAAAAATCTCCAACGGTTAGGGGTAGATGAGCTTAAGGAAACAAATGACAGATTTCAAAAAAATCTACTTTCCTGTTTCAGAGCTCTTTTTTGGCCACTTCTTTTTCCTGTTGTGCAATCAGCCCATGCTCAGCCTACTAGTGCAATCCTGCTTGCTTGATCTGAGGTACCACTGGCCAGAGAATGTATTTGTTGGGGATCTAGGGTTAACTTGAAGTGGGAACCCACTGGGCAGGCACAGGCTGCTATGCTGACTTCTTGTTCAGACCATCACTTAGTTATACTATCAATGGGACAGTGAATGTGAATTTTCAGGGATGATAATAATACTGAGAAAATCAGCTTATTCATGCTGCTGAGCTTCCTTTTAAAGGGTGGTAACAGACCAGCATGAAACAGAAATGGTGGCCACTTCCCTATTTAATTCAGGGCCCCTTCTGAGCTGTCTGGAGCTGTCCATTCCTATCTAAATAATCTATTCAGCTAAGAATAGAGGAACTAATTTAATTTCTACAATGCTGCTGGGATCTGCAGTAAATCATTTTAAAGAAGATACAGTTGTCTGCAGTTGTCTTGCTTGAGCATGAATAAGTATTTGGAAAATGTAATCCCTTGTGGTAGGCCAGCTATACATGTTTTAGGTTTTCAGCTCAGCTGAATGACATTGCTGATTGGAACAACACACCCAGTCCCCAAAAATGTTTGCAATGCCATGCTATGTAAAAACAAGGCTAACTATGGGGAAGTGAGACTTGTCTATATTTATCCTCTTGATTTTGTTTTGGGTGTTTTTTGCCTTCTGGCTCAGACAGTAGGTGTATTTGGTCACCCATTTTCCCATTTTGCTCTAGATCTGAGCCTGGAATGCATCATCTTATGTTTTCATTTCCTGAGTGCTGTTATCTCTGTAAGCAAAAACAGTAGGGGGAAAGGCTTTATTTCTGATTCTAACACTACCCATACATATAGATCAAATGAACACACTTCCTGGAATGCGTGAAATTTGAAATGCTAAAAATGTCTTATCAAAGCACTTTGATGTTCAAGTGGAAAGGAGACAAATCTAGCATCTTTTCCACTCAGGGGTCCTAAGTGATCTGTAAAGAAATAGTCAGAAGTTTCTTATATGGTAAAGGGAAGCATATTCTGAATAAGAATGTAAAGATTATACTTATTGCTATATCAGGGACTATTTGACCTCTTTGTGGGTCATTCAGGCCCATTCTTTTGTCTAAGACAGTGCGTGAATATTGTTTGTGGTGATGGGGAAAAGTTACTGTAATCATGCAGAGTCCCTGGGAGGGAAGTTAATGTGTCCCCATTGTTCCCACGAATCCTAAGACTGATTCCCAGATTGTCTTTGGTCTTAAGAGGAGTTTCCCCCATTCTTGTGCTTAGAAAGTTAGGAATGTTTTGGAGCTTCTAGAGAGGCACTGAAAATTCTTTTGGAGTCATAGTTGGCCTATGTACACATAGAATCTCTTAGTTGGAAGGGACCTCAGAAGCAGAGCCATAACAAGGAATTTTAGCTCCAGGAAAAAATTAGGTTGTGTGTAGGTGCAGAAGATAGCTACATAAGGCAGCCATGGGGAAGAGACAAAGGGTGAAGTGGGGAGAGAAGGGAAAGTACCCATCCTGGTCTTGCATTCTTACCAGGACACTCCTAGAAGCCAATGGGGGTAGGACAGGAGAGAGGCAGGTCCTTCATAGTTCATTTATACTGGGCAAACCAGAGGGAGAGAGCAAAGAAGATAGGTGGTGGTAGGCATGGTTCATGGCAATAAGTTGAGAAGGGAGCAGACCCTTGTCGTAGTGGAAATACAATGCAGTCACACATGACAACACCTCCAATTACTGGAGGAAGAGGTTGGAGGACAGGTACCCAAGGATATAATTTACCCTTTTGGGTATAGTCTTGCAGATAATACCTGGGAGAAAGTGGAGAGGTAGAAGACAAGGAAACTCAGCTTTGGGGTAGGAGACAGATAATTCTTTGTGGTTCAATTACATTGGGAAGCATTAGGGTAAGGTTGAAGGAAAGGGGGTTCTTCTGGGTAACCTCTGAGTAAAAGCATTAGGCAGGAAGTAAGAGGCAGATGGTAGCTTGGTACAGTCATTCTGTGTATTACAAGGAGGAGTCAGGGGCCAAGGCATTGAGAGTGAGGCAAAGAGTCAGGACTGTGCTGGTAGAATATAGGCTCTAGGAGAGGCTTGGGACCCTTTTAAAAAATTGTTAATTGTCAGGAGGGAGCAACTCCTCCTCTACCCCCTCTTCCCCGTCTTCCCCCCCTCCCCCTCCTCTTCCCCCTCCCCCTCCTCTTCCTCCCCCTCCTCCCCTCCCCCTCCTCCTCCTCCTCCTCCTCCCCTCCCCCTCCTCCTCCTCCTCCTCCCCTCCCCCTCCTCCTCCCCTCCCCCTCCTCCTCCTCCTCCTCTTCTTCTTCTTCTTCCTCTTCCTCATCTTCTTCTTCTTCTTCTTCCTCTTCCTCATCTTCTTCTTCTTCTTCTTCTTCTTCTTCTTCTTCTTCTTCTTCCTCTTCTTCCTCCTCCTCCTTTTTTTTTGACTTTCCTAAGGTCACAAAGCTAGTAAATGTGTGAGGTTGGATTTGAATCTTTGTTATACTTCTCCGTAGAGGGGTATTAGAGGTCCAAGAACTGCTAGGGCTCCTTTGCTGATATGGGCAAAGCCCCAGTCAAAACACTCTAGTTTTAGTTTTGCTCAGAGGCTTTTCATGCAACTTGTTGTGGAAAAGGCATTCTCTCTTCAACATCCTTGACAGTGGTCATTCAGCCTGTTGAAGATATCCAGTACTAGGAATTCACTGTCTCTGAGGCAACTCTTTGTGCTTTTGGATAGTTCTTGTTAAGTTTTTCATGATTTCAAATCTAAACTTGCTTCTGCAACTTTTACCCATTACCCCTAGTTCTTCCCTCTGAGACCAAGCAGAATGCCTCTTCTACTTGACAATCCTTCAAATCCTTAAAGTTGACTATCATGTCTCTCCTAAGTCTTTTCTTGTGTAGATTAAACACCCCCACATCTTCCTAATTTAGGAGTCCTTGAATTATTCTGGTCAATTTCCTTTGGAGGAGTTCTTTTTAATACACTTCCTAGACTGGAATAATATTCTATGGGAGTATCATCTCCCTCTGTATTCTATGCTTTTATTAATGTAGTTAAAGCCTGCCTTATCTTTTCTTAAACTTCCATAATAAATATTGACTTTGTCAAGTTAATATTAGGAGAAACCCTGTTTTCTACAGCTAAGGACAGCAAGCAAGCTGTGCCTTGATCTTGACATAACACCGGTCCTTTGCACTCACCCTCTACAGCAAAATCCCAGAATTGTTTCATACCAGTACCAGGTATTGTCTGAGCTCAGACAAGCACCTGCAGCACACACTCATGAAGCCCTGCTATGAATCAAACTTTTCTCATTGTTGCTCTGTTAGCCCTTATTGCCAGGGTTATAGCTCACTGTGTAGCCATTGGGGTGTGTGTGTGTGTGTGTGTGTGTGTGTGTGTGTGTGTGTGTGTGAGATTTCTGACTCATCTGTCTCTTGCCTGCTCTGTTCCACTCTGGTGAGCAACAGGTTGTAGACCAGTTCTGTCCAGTTGACAAGTTGGCAGTTAATCAATAAACATTTGTTAAGTGCCTACTTTGTGCCAGGCACTGAGTTAAACACAGGGCTTACAAACATGCAAAAGAAAGTCCTTGCTTTCAGGGAGCTCACAATCTAATGGACTGTGCAAAGTCCTTTTTATACCCATTGTTATCTAATCTTATATTGATGCGCTTGATGTTTTGAACTCAAGTGTAGGATTTCAGAAATAACCTTATTAAATTTCATCTTATCATATCTGGCCTGAACCCTCTAGTTGAGACCTGTTGAATTCCTGGTCATGCAATCCCCTTGACTTTGTGTCATATGCGTATTTTATTTGATAATTCATAATAATAATTTTATAATAAATACTTGTTGAGTTGATTAGCAAGCCATCCCTATCAGTCATAGGTCCTTTTTGAGTTTGGCAGATCTCTTAGTGTTTTGGAATCTGCTGGCAGGATTCCAGTTATCCCTCGACACAATGATCTTGCTCCTTAGAACTTTTTTGAATTATGGAAGATCTTCCTAGATCTATTTAGAACTCTTTGAGGAAAGGTTGGAGCTAGTGATAGTAATAGTAATAAAAATACTAATAACTGACATTCGTATAGCAAAAAAGTTCTTCCTGTCATTTCGTTTAATTCTTCCAACACTCTTATGAGGTAAAAAGCTGTTATCACTATTTTGCAGATAAGTTGAGGCTTAGAGAGACTTAAGTAACTTGCCAGAGGTCACTTAACTAACTGTTCAATCATTTTTTCAGTCACGTCTAACTCTTTGTGATCCCATTTGGGGTTTTCTTTTCTTTTTAAAGTAATAAACATGCTTATTTATAGTTTGGGGTTCCAATTTTTATCCCTCCTTCCCTCCCTCTCCTCCCTGAGGCAGTAAGCAATCAGATATAGGTTATACATGTACAATTATGTAAAACATTACCATATTGGTCATTTTGTATATGTAAACTTGAATAAAAGAAAAAAATGAAAGAAAGTGAAAAATAGTATTCTTGACAAAGATACCGAAGTGGTTTGTCATTTCCTTCTCCAGTTCGCTTTACAGATAAGGAAACTGAGGCAAACAGGAATAAGTGACTTGTCTAGGCTCACACAGCTAGTGTGTATCTGAGGCCAGATCTGAACTCAGGATGATGAGTCTTTTTGACTCCAGGCCCAGAATTCTATCCTGTTCACCAAGTAGCAGCCCCCAAGTCTAAGTGTCTAAGGAAGGATTTGAATCCTTTCTGAGACCATTCCCTGGAGATTTTTTTTTTGGGGGGGGGGCAATGAAGATTAAGTGACTTGCCCAGGGTCGCACAGCTAGTAAGTGTCAAGTGTCTGAGGCCACATTTGAACTCAGGTCCTCCTAAATCCGGGGCTGGTGCTTTATCCACTAAGCCACCTAGCTGTTCCCTCCCTGGAGATTTTAACCCTTTGATTTCTAGAGCTCTCACCCTGGGTTCCTATTGTCCTATTTCGTAAGTGTTTCATCTGTCCTGCTATTTCAAGTGTGCCCCAGCCAAGCTTGATTTTACTCCCTGCTTCCCAGTCCTCTTTTCACCAACTGCCTTGTGGCCTGGCTGATGCTCCATGATCCTCCCTCTGTCCCCCCAACCTCTATCTCCACTCCCTCCCCGCAGACTTTGAGCTCTTTGAGAGCAGGGTATATTTTTGGCTTTTCTTTGTATCCCCAGGGCTCTAGTTCTACTCCCCATTACCTCTACTTCTTCCCTCTGGGGCCTAGCAGAACTTGTCCAAGCTCTTTTCTACACAGTAGTCCTTGAAATACTTAAAGCTCAAGGTTGTGCTAAGTCTTCTCTTGTCTAGACTAACACAGTGCTTGGGATGCAGTTGGCACCTAACAAATGTGTGTGGACTTGACTTGCACCTCAAGGACAGGGTCTGTCTTTGTTTTTGTTGCATCTCCAAAGCTTATCAGAGTGAATGCCACACACCAAAGGGCTTAGCAAATGGTTTTCATTCATTCATTCCAAAGGCAGTACTCTTTCTTCTATGGTACTGAGTGTTCTCTAGATCATACTTGGACGTGGAGCTATGGGCCTTAACAGAGCTGGCTCAAAAGCTTAATTGTACCTACAATTACTTTTTTAAAAACAATTTTTTTTAGTGAGGCAATTGGGGTTAAGTGACTTGCCCAGGGTCACACAGCTAGTAACTGTTTGTTAAGTGTCTGAGGTCAGATTTGAACTCAGGTACTCCTGACTCCAGGGCCAGTGCTCTATCCACTGCACCACGTAGCTGCCCCTACAATTACTTTTATACTACTCAAATTTTCCTTTGAATTTGGTTGTGGGTCAAGTCTCTGGGCCTTCAAATTATTCTATGGGTGATTGGTATACAGTTATTTTTAAAGTTTAGTCACCCTTAGACTGTGAACTCCTTGATTTCAGGTATTATTTTTTTGTCTTTCTTTTCATCTCCAGTACTTAGCACAGTGTCTGGCACATAACAAGCACTAACAAATGCTTGTTGACTTGATTTGTTGACCAGAGTGTACTGAGGATAGTAGTAGACTCTTCCCCTTCTCTAGTGGTAGTAGAGTTTATTTCATATCCCCTGAGTGATATGGGGGACTTCAATTTTGTCTTCCTCTAGTCCTTATTGTTACTTCAATTCTAAATTATCTTGAATCCTATTTATTCTTTTTTTTTTTTTTGTGAGGCAATTGGGGTTAAGTGATTTGCCCATGGTCACACAGCTAGTAAATGTTAAGTGTCTGAGGTCGAATTTGAACTCAGGTCCTCCTGAATCCAGGGCCTGTTCTCTATCCACTGTGCCACCTAGCTGCCCCTGAATCCTATTTATTATTATAAATTTTTCGTGTTAGGAAATTTTTCTTCATCTTTTAAAGATTTTCATTTAATCAATTCATTTGATTTTTGTAATTGCTGTGGTGTTATAGTTTATAGCATCAAGGGAGAGATACTACTTAGAGATTTCACATAGCTACAATTTTTCCAAAATAAGCACAAAAAATACATAGATGATACATATACATTTCAGGAAATGTAGCTGCCATGGGTCTCATCCTGATCCTGGTACACAGACAACCAGGAGCTGGCTAGTTCTGCCCAGAATTTACTGGAGTAACCTAGGGCTCTCTTGGTTGTATGCCATTTTGCACTAGAAGATAAACAAGTTACTTAGGCAAAGTTTACAAGTATAATAGACTAGGGCAAGAAAATTGGATGTACTTTTGAATATGCCAACAATAAGTTTAACAGATTCTTTGATTAAAAACTACATTTTCCAAGATGCTTGAGATTCCCACAAGACTGCATGCTTTTGGCATTGGGTGATTGAATCACAAAGATGACCATTGTGGAGGAAGAATGATGGTGAAAGAAATTTGTTACCTTGAGGACAAAAGAATGGCCAAGACAGCATGGAGATGACCATGACTGGGGCAACAGACAATGCTTACTGAGAACTACAAGGACACAAAGCCTGAGGGAATGGGTAGAAATAGTTGTGTGTTGTGACTTTTAATGAGTGATGGAAAGGCAAACTCTACTGAAGACTTTTATCTTTCCCTATAGATATTCAAAGCATGAGTCATAGAGGAACTTGTTTTTCACTTCTCAAGGGTGAGAAAAGGGTGATGAGATTGCTTTCACTTGGATGTGTATAAAGTTATTTTCTTGTCAAGTGCTGGAATACACTGTTTATGTTTGGATTCAAAGTTTTCCTAAATCACCCCTGCCTTTTGCCAGGGTCACAGATAGTACCTTGAAAGATGAATATCTAGGGTATTCAATTTTAAACTTAATTTGAAACAAGCCAGATGAAGTGAAATGTCACTGAAACTTCCCCCAAGCAGAATGGCTAAACAAATCATGGTCCATGAATGCAATGAAATATTACTCTGTTGAAATAAAAGAGGAATTTGAAGAATACAGAAAAGAATGGAAAGACTTACATGAACTGATGCAAAGTGAAATAAGAAGGGCCAAGAAAACAATACACAGAATGGTGTAACAATCATGTAAATGGGGGAAAAAAAATCAACCACCACAAAGCAATAAGAAACAAAGGTTGCAAAGTTATAAAGAACAAGCTTGGCCCCCAAAAAGAGATATGAAGATCCCTCTCTGTCTCTCCACCTCCTTATGAGAGATGGGAGGTCTATGTGTATGGAGCATTACATTGGCAGATTTATTATTTATTTTTTGTTTATCTTGATTTTTTTCTTCTTTTTCTTGAAAAAATATTTATCCAAAGGGATGGCTCTGGGGGGAGGGAGGAGGAGTCATTTGGAGGAAACACTAGATATCAATAAAATTTATTTTAAAAAGAAAAGATCCCTAAGACCTGAATCTTAGCCTACATTAATTCTAGGAATTGTGGTAAAATAATGGAATTTGCAGACTGATTGGAGATGGGCCACACCTGTCCTGAGTGACATATGCTCCTGATGTCAGCAGAGGAACCACTCTCCACAGGCAGTTTGAAGGACCTCCCTTTTGGGGGAAGGAGAGTAAATGCCTGCTGAGGCAAGCACGGTCTTTCCCCCCCCCCCCTCTGGTCGGTGAGCTGCCAGGAGCAGACAAGAGAAAGAGAGGTTTTTCCTGGCAGTCTGTCCTGTGGTCCTTGGCTACATAGCTGTTTCCCATTTGAAACTATGAACCCCAGGTGGTGAGCTAATAAAAGGAGCCCAGCTCTTTGAATTAGCTGAGCTGGAAGTGAGTTTGGGAATTGTATAGGCTTTTGTTAGAGTTAGGGGGATTATCCATTTTTCTTTTTCTCTATTCCCTTGTCCTTGACTTTATTAATTTCACCTTTGCTATATATTTTATTCCCATTAATAAAACCTGATTCGTTTGTGGAAAAGAGGCTGTTAAGCTCCTTTCTTATTGGCCTGGGATAAATAACTAAAAAGGCAGTTTGGAGGAGAGGAAATTTTGGACCTAGAGGTCCCTCATTATTTTCTGAACCCCAATATTATGACAAACCACCCAATTAACTCTCCACATATTAAATTTGGTCCCTACAGAAGGCATAGCCAGCCTGTGGCTTAATAGCTATACCTTAAGGTTTCTGTCTGTGGACACCTGCCCTAGGCTTCTGCCCTTGGAACTGAGGGGGGATGGGGTGGATTTTAGCTTACATCATGTCATTCCAAATAATAATTTACCTTAGGGAGATTTTAGCCAGCAATGAAGTAACTCTAGAAATGAGAAATTGTCCATATAATTTTTGAAGCATTGGGGCATACCTGTCACGCAGCCTCCTAACCAAATTACTTATGTGAGAATTTTAAAACCTAGCAACTACAGGACTGGAAAATGAATTGCCCATAGACATTGGAGATTTACATTGAAGCACTGCAGGAAATTTATGTCCTGCTAAAACTCAGTTGAATACAATTATCATCTTATTCCAAACAGACATTGCTGCATGATTTCAAAGATTGGTTTGAGTGATTTTTTTTTTGTTCGTTTACTCTTTCAGCTATCTTATAGGAAGTAGATAAGAAAGTCCATAACCTTCTTTGCATATGGACTTTTTGGTCTGATTTTCTTTGAAAGTACAGTTACATATAATAAACCAAAAATTAATTAATGGAACTTAAAGAAAGGAAAGGGCAATAGGGGCAGCTGGCTGGGGCTTTTATATATGGATTAGGAAGGAGTCATTGGCATTTGAGATTGGTGTCTTCATCTACTGGGGTCAAGGAAAGAAGTTAGGAAAATGGCGGTATGCTAATGTTGTGACCTCAATACTTTTGTTTCAGTGGAGCAGGATTAGCATTGTATGTGATCCTTTCCTTAAATCATCATTGCTCAGTGTCTCGAATCCTCTATTATAGTAAATAAGTTGCCAAACGAGCCAGACCTTGCTTCCAATATTGACTACAGAATACCCCAGAAAAAAATTGAAGATAGATGAAAGTGGTGAAGTGTTTCCTGGTGATGACAAGTTCCAGTCAATATAGTTTTCTGGTAGGCCTAGAACATTTAAAAAGTAATTATTACAACAGATGAATTCTTGACTCAGAGCTACCCTTTTGTGGTGAAATCCCATACAAGAGGGAAATGGTCATTAATATTCAAGGAAAGTCTTACTGTAGAAATATAATAGAATCATTCCCCTGGAAAGTGCTAAGTATAATTGACTTTATAATAACTATAAGAAGAATTCATCTCAAGTGATTTCTTTTTATCCTAAGGCATATTCTGATTTTGAGTTAAGAATATATATTTCAACATAATGGAATGGAGAGTGCTTGAACTTTGAACCACAGTACCTGAGTTCAAATCTGACCTTTGATGCTTATTAGCTGTATGCACTTGGGCAAATCACTTCAACTCTTTTAGGCCTCAGTTTCCTCATTTATAAAATGAAACCTTTGGACTAGGCCTCTTTTAGATCCTTTTGAATAAATGGCACCAGTTAAATGAATGATGTAGAAAGATAGCAAAGTATCAATTAAAATTTAGGGAAAATTGGCCACAATGAAAGCTGGAATAACCAGTTTATCTCTGAGACTTCTGGGCATAGAGTACTCTCATGAATCACAGAAGTTGTTATGAGGCAAAACATAAAAATTCAAAAGCCTGCTCTATATTTATTTAAAAGAGGCATTTAAATGTATCATTTTATTTTATTTTGCATCCATGAGAGGGATAGTTTGATATGGCCTTATTTACATGTTTGTTTTGCTGAAAATATTTCCATTTATGTCTGAATTGTAATTTTTCTAAATGGTCTATTACTGATGTTAGCGGTCTAAACAATGATAATATTCTGGCTGCGTAGTTGTGTTCTAAAGGTAAGCATGGTATTATGAATGGGAGCAGTTGCTGATCTCAGTCTTCTATTGGCTTAAAGGTTTGTTGAGGAAGGCAGAGAACATGTTGTATTTTTCTTTGTATCTCACCCAGTGCTTAATGGGGTACACTTCACAACAGGTGCTTAATAAATGCTTCTTGAATGAAAGAATTAAAGAGGAAAGTGTAGACCCTTTAGGCTCAGCAGCCATGTGTGATGGGTCACATACATACACAAATCTTTTGGTCACTGCATATTTCGTGACAGACTTTCTTTTTAGTTTCTATTCTCTCACATCTCTCTCTCTCCATATATATATATATATATATATATATATATATATATATATATATATATATATATATATATATATATATATATATATATACACACACACACACATACATATATATCTATACATATACACATGTGTATGCACACATACATATGTTTTCACTTTATTTAGTTAAATCATTAACCTAAGAAGCATAAAAATATTAATGATGAAGAAATGCTTGAAACAGCATTCATTTTTCTATCATACAGAGTCAGTTTCTTCTTTTCAAATTGGGCAGGTCTACTCACTGCCCCCTAAAATGCTCTGCTTAGTTTCTCCTTCCTCTTCTACCTTGCATCTAAGTACTTTGTATTTTTTGTGTTTATTCTCTTTACATGTATTCTCTATCTACATATCTTGCTGTCTCTCCATTTAGAAAGCAAATTCTTTGAGAACAGAGATGATTTCATTCCTATTCTTGGTATCCTCACTACCCAGTATAACGCCTGGAACATAGTAGATACATAATAAATGTCCATTGACATATCCTTCACGCTTCAATTTAAGACTCATTTCCTCCATCAAGATTTTATGGATTATTTCAGCTCATCCCAATTTCTCCCTTTGCTCCACACTTAGAGTTAATACCACATTGTTTGGCAATTCATTGCTTGCATAATTTTTCTTTGGTTACTTTCATTTTGTTTTGGTAGTTAGATTTCAAGCTCCTTGAGGATAGGATACTCATACTTCATTTTTAGGGATAGCTAGGTGGAACAGTAAAGTACTGGGCCTTGGAATTAGGAAGTTCAAATCTAGTCTCAGACGATTACTAGCTGTGTGACCTTGGGAAATTCACTTAACCTCTATTTGCCTCAGTTTCCTCATCTGTAAAATGGGGATAATAATAGCACCTCCCTCCCAAGGTTGTTGTGAGGATCAAATGAAATAATAATCGTAAAGCAGTTAGCACAGTATCTGGCACAAAGTAAGTACCAGTAATTAGCTATTCTTATTCTTATCAGCAGTATCCCTCATAAAACCAAATATAATGCTAGGCATATAATAAGTGTTCAAAAATATTTGTTCATTGATTGAACAATTCTTTTCTTTAAAATCAGAAAAGCAGGATGATTTTGACTCCTCCATCATTCCATTTTTAATACTGTGTCTTTGAGGAGGATTATTCTTAAATGCTCTTATAATTTCTTCCCATGTTTTACTTCTCTGTTAATGCCAGGAAGTGCAGGTAGCATAAATTGGGCATACTTAGACAAATGGTGAGAAATGTTGGCAGCAGTAATGGAAATTTATCTGAAAGTCGAAAGTACAGCAGGGACAGAAAATTAGAAAGGAATTTCATAAAGTCAGTTGCGATTTTAAGAGCTAGGATAAAAAACAGTATCATAAAACTTAAGCTAATCTATCCACCCATTGGCAAGGCAAATAATCACTGTAAAGATATACAGATTATTTCAGAGCTGTAGAAAGTGGCGGGGAGAAGGAGGGAGGGAAAGAGAGAGAGGAAGGGAGGGAGGGAGAGAGAGAGAGAAGAAGGGAGGGAGGGAGAGAGAGAGAGAGAGAAAGAGAGAGAGAGAGAGGAAGGGAGGGAGGGAGAGAGAGAGAGAGAGAATCCTTCTGTCCCTTTTGGTTTTTCTGCTTTTTTAAAGGCAAGACAAGCAGAAAACCTGTACATCGATTGGGCTGTAGTGGCTAAGGAGAAAGAGGAAGACTCAGAAGAGAATGCTGAGACTAGGATGACCTTTGGGTTCTCTTCTCCTTTTTAGCTGCTTTTATTTGCTATTCAGAAAGAGAACTTTTCATGTGGTCTGTGCCCAAACCCAGAGTAGTATTATTTTGTTCAGTGTTTTCCTTTCTGTTTTTGAATATCTGTCTTGGACAGATGTTATCCTGTGGAAAACACAATACAACACAAGGTCAAAAATGTCTAGGAGTAAAATTTTCCTCCCTAAGTGAGGCTTCTTATGGAATGGGGTGAGAGAAGAATTTTCATCTGATTACTTGATTAACTGTATCTACAAAGAAGCATTTACATATATACATACGAACATACACAGCAAACCCCATTGTGCTGGGGTGTTGTGGGTACTCTATTCAGTATAGCCAGTGCGTGGTGTTTGTAAAGGCATACATTGTTGTATAGTTGGGAATGTTTTTTTGTTTGTTTTTTACTTATTTATTTATCTATTAATCAATCAATCAATTTATTTATTTGATTATTTACTTATTTATTTTGGGGGGGTGTTTTTAAAATAATTTTCTAGAGTTTACTAGATAGCTGGCTGGTCTTGGATCCAGGAAAACCTGCACAAAAGTCTCATCTCTAAGCACATAAATGATTATGTAATCCTGGGAAAATATGCATAGCAGAGAAAGTATGGACTTGTAGTGACAGCATTTCCTTCCCTGGGAGTTTCCTAAAGCAGTGGAGTCACAGTCCTAGTCCCTACCTCCATTTGTATTGTTGTGTATTTTCAGCTACATTGATCACATCTTCCCATTAGATAGTAAGTTACTTATTGGTAGAGACAGTATTCACTATATCCAATGTGACATGCTATAATGGCTGCTCAAATAATGTTGATGATAAATGACATTAATGTTTTTTTCTAATCTTTAGGTAGAAATGGCATATACTTGAGGCAGTTGCTGATGGAGTTTTACTGCATCATTCATTTATTAATTGATTTAATTTATTCACTCATTCTTTTATTAACTTTTTTTGAGTGTTTACTGTTTGCATAGCATTATGTGGGGTAGGGATATTCAAAGGAAGTAGATTTTTGTTGGGTCTATCATATACCAACAATAAGGGGAACAGGGTGCAAGCCTAGCTTTATTTCTCACTGAAAAACTATGTTCATAGATTTCAATTTTCTTTTTTGTCACATAACCTTGAGAGTTATTTTTTGAAATTTTGGCTCTGACTATTTAACCACATTTACCCGGGTTTCCCTCCGATGTCTCATACAGTGAATTCCATGGGTTCTTTCTTTCTGGATTTTGAAAACTACTTCCTTACATCTATGTTGCCTTTTGCCAACTTTCCATTTCCAGGGCTCCTTTGTTCTTGCTGACTCAAACCAATCCTTTCCAGGAATGGTGAAGCATATTAATTGCAAAACAACACTGGAAAATAGTGTGACATGCACAAGAAGATTTCTATTTTGCATGAAAATCCTTGCTCCAAATTTCTTTTCTCCTCATTGAAAAAAGAGGAAAAGGAGGATTATATTCTCAGTTACGTATACATACACACATACACATATATATGTACATGTATATACACATGTGTATATGCAAATGTCTATGTGTGTTATATATGTATATATCTAGCTATCATCTATTTATCTATCTATCTAATTGGTGGATATATGTGGCACAGTGGACAGAGTGCTGGGCCTGGAGTCAGGAATACTCATCTTCCCAAGTTCAAATCTGGCCTCAGATGTTTACTTAGCTGTGTGTCCCTAGGAAAGTCACTTAACTCTGCCTCAATTTCTTCATCTGTAAATGAGCTAGAGAAAAAAATAGCAAACCACTCCAGTGTCTTTGCCAATAAAACCCCAAATGGGGTCACAAAGAGTTGGAAATGACTGAAAATAACTGAACACACATACACATATAAACTTATTTTTTTTTTTTTGGTATGGAATGAGGATTCCATACCATTCACTTGCCACTGT
The DNA here is from genome assembly GCF_019393635.1 of Dromiciops gliroides. Lineage (NCBI taxonomy): Eukaryota > Metazoa > Chordata > Mammalia > Microbiotheria > Microbiotheriidae > Dromiciops > Dromiciops gliroides. Next base: position 126,536,244 of record NC_057863.1, on the reverse strand, counting down.
CCTGATGCTGGTTGTCTTAAATTGCTGCTTCAGGATAACTGGGGCACTGAGAATTTAATGTCACAGGGTTACATAGAGCAAAGAAAGGCCCTGAGCTCAGGTCTTCCCTGCTTCCAAGGGCAGCTTTCTATCTCCTTGCCATATTGCCTTTAAAAAAAACAAACTATATTATTATATCCCTAACATTGGATATATTTCTCTGAAAACCAAGTTTAACATCTCATTTCAATTCATCATGGCAGAGTGGCTAGAGAACCAGTTACCAAGCTAGGGAGACCTGAGCTCAAGTGCTACCTTTAACCCCTTCCGGTGTGTGACCCTGGGCAGGTCACTGAACACAGAGTCATGCTAAGCAACTTATAGACTCTAAATTATAGAGGACATATCATATCAATGGTCCAGTACTTATCCCTTTAAAATATAGAGAGTGTCTAGAGAAGGGTTATCAGAAAAGCGAGGATTTCAGAGATTGTTGTACAAAAAATGTTTAAAGGAACAAGTTCAGTTTAAGGCTAACTTGAAGAAGATAAGCCTTAGGGAAGATGTGATTTCAGTCTTTAAATATCCAAAGTACTGTCATGTAGAAGAGAGAATATACTTTTTTCAGGGCTACTCTAAAGAAGATAAGCATAGTGAATGGAAAGAAATTATAGTGAGGCACATTTCATTTCAGTATAAAGAACTTTCTAATGATGAGAGCTGTACAAAAGTTTGAACAGGTTGTCTTGTGAAATGGTGATCTCCCTGTCACAGAAAGTTTCCAAGCAGAGGTTAAACTCATCAGAGATACTATAAAAGGAACATATACAGTTGGTAGGAGGGTGAGATTGCTTGACGTCTATTAGCATAGTGTCAAAGGCAATAGGCATGTTCCAGGGACAGGAAGACAACGACTTTGACCAATAGCCAAAAGAATACATCAAATTTCCGTCTTGCTAAAGATGACAATCTATAAAAAGTGAAGCTAGTAAATAGAACGAACTAGGTTTTAGGGAACCCTACCATGAAGCCTGTTAAGGGGGAAGAGACAGAACAGGAAGGCACTGACAATATTGTTGGTCAACAAATGTGAGAATTTGTGAATTGGTATTACTTTAGAAATTTGACATTCATTTATTTGGAAAGATTTTGCTAATGTTCTTCGTTGGAGAGGAATAAGAGTTGGTGGATGGTGGTAGGTGTGTAGGACCATAAAAAAAAAAAAGTCTGAAATCTCTTTGGACCATCCTGAGGTGGCTCTTAGAATATCTTAAAGAATGACACTACCTTTATGCATGCACAGCCTATTAGTACTAGATGAACCATTCTCACTGAATTTTCAATGAAATATATGAACAACTATTCTTGTAACAGTTCTAATGTAGCTAGCTAGCAGGACAAATGAAAAGTCACAAGGCTGGGGATGGGGGGCTTTGTAGGGGAGGGGCTGTGTGTGAGAAAAAATAGTACAAGAAATACATATTGTGTTGAATTGAGCAGAAAGAAACAATTAGGGAGAACATAAAAGGGGAAAGAAAGATGATATGGATGCAAACAGATGACATAATGGGAGACACAGAATTAGAGAAACACAATCATCTGCAGGAGATAAAGAGGAAGATGAGAAATGGAAATAGGTATAATCTCGTTTAGCTTAAAATATAGCTAAGACCCAGCTGCTTGTCTCTCTCTTCCTCAATTTTTCCCTCTGTAAAGTGAGAATCAAACCACAATGCTGTATGATATTTTCAATGATGCAAAGTCGCTAGGATGCTGGAATTTCTGCTTGTTGCCCCTTCTCCAGGAGCCAAATGAAAAAAACCATCAACAAACCAGGTTGATCAACAATAGTTTCAATAATCTTTGAGAGATTTACATTTTTTTTAAAGCAAAGTTAGTTTGTGAACTTCTCAGAGGACAATAAACCTGGAGAAAAAGATTACTTTTTCTCCCAAGCTTCATATAGATTGAATGTAAAACCTTCAGAAGTTCGTGAGAAAACATTGGGAATTGAATAAAAGATAATATTGAATTTGAAATGTATGTCGTTCTAAAAGAAAATAAAGGAGTCATTTGTAAAGAGTTTTTCTTTTCTCTGATCATTCTGGTGATTTCACTGGAGTCCTAAGCCTCCAGGTAAGGATCTAAATTTACCAATGATATTTGGCTCTGAATATGCAATTTAGGGAGTTGCCAGATTCACTGGGGCTTGCCTGGGATCACACAGTATGTTCATGTTGGAGATGGGGACTGGAATCTATCACTTTTTATGTTGAAAGTCATTTAGTTCGATGGCAGTAGCTAGATAGTGTATATCTGTACATGAAGGAGACTCTATAACCTGCCTTAAGGTAGAAAACATTGCTAGAATACCATTTGATTTGGGGGTATTTCTTTTCCTGGAATACTAAAAGACTATGGGAACAACAAAGGGAAAGTTGACACTTGAATGAATTTTGCTTTTGATTAAGACTTAAAGTGATAGTATTTCTATCCAAGCCAATATGAAATAGGCAGAGGTGGTGGTGAGATAAAACAAGCAACCACTTCCTCACTGTTTTTCCAGGCCATCTGGGCTGGCTTGTGGGAGGAGTGGGTTGGGTCGGTGGGCTGCCACAGTTAGGTCTGTGGCTTAGGGAGATTTCTCTTGTGTCTTCTTCCCAGTTCTCAGACTCAGTGCTGGCTGTGAGAAGGAAGCTTCTTAGTTTCCACTACTGCCTGACAGTTGAGCTGGTGTCTTGCTACCTTTTCTATGGTTGGGGTGCAGACTTTAAGCTATCAAAAGCCCTAAAAGCTGTTATGTCTGAAACATTGTCTTGTTTTTCTGGACATTGTGGTTCATACCTCTTCTCACTTTGGAGTTTCATAGGATCATAGCACCTTTAAAGCTGGAAGGGAACTTAGAAGTCAGAGTCCAACCTCCTCATCTACAGGCAAGGAAACAAAATCATAGAGATATTAAATCATTTGCCCAGGACACAGAGCTAGTAAGGGTCTGAGGCAGAATTTGAATACATGTCTTAGCCCCTTTGTTCTGCTGTAACCCCCCCACTCCCACCCCCAGCCATCGCAGAGCTTGTGCATGACACTACCCTGGACTTTCTATCTTGAGATTTTCCTAATCATATATTTGGAGCTAAAAGGGACCATGGAGGACATTAAGTGTAATGTCCTCATTTTAGATATGAACATACTATGGCTGAGAATCTGTTTTTCTTAACCAAGTGTATTTTAAAAATTATTGGGGGGCTAGATTGTTTTTTCAGCTAAATTATTGGGTGCCAGATTGGGTTTTTCTAAAATATTGCTACTTATAAATTAATGGCTATTGCACCCCTTTTTGGCAGTAAGCATTTTTTATTATTAGAGTATATTAAATAATAGAAGAGCATTGACCATGTGGCAGTTAATCCAAGCCCAAACCCCCCAGCACCATATATCTAAGTGAGAGAACACATGGCTTCAATCTACCCTGTTCTAAGAGGAGAGTGCTCACCAACTAACAGCCTTCCAAATCCAGAGTGTGAGATGGTCTCAGTCTTTTCCCTCTTCCAATAGAGGTGGCTCTTACACACTGATCAAAGTTAATTGGTCAGTGTCATTCAATTCCATTGATTGACATGACTTGAGGATGGTTCATATTAAAAAGAGCTGTGCTGTGAAGTCATCAGGGTCTAGTGGAAGACAGACCCCCCCCTCCAAAAAAAAAAGGTAAATTCACATAGGTGTGGTTTTAATCTCCATATTCCATTGAACTAGTCAGAATCTTATCTCTATTGTACCTTTGGGCTAGCTTGGAAAGAGATTAGTTAAAGTTCCTGAACTAGACTTTCAAGTTGGGGGGTGGGGGGAAGGGGAGAGAAAGCCCAATATGATAAAGGGACTAAAACTGGGTCCCCTCAAGAAATCCATTATTAATAATTATTTTCTCATACAAGGAAGAAATAGACTATGTTGATGTAGCATTAAATGAGAGAAAAAACACATTAGAACATTAATGTGTTTTTTTTTCTACCCTTTTATTTGCAGGGTTATTATTGTGCTCACATCAAGCTGGTGTAGCTTTTTGTGTCCCTTTAAATTGAAGGTTTGAAGGGGCTAAAATATCTTTTACATCTTGAGCCTACAAAGATAAAAATCACTGGAATGCATTTTCAAGGTGGACTGTGACTTTAAAACCTTTTTAAAGAAATGGATAATCAGGTTTTTTTTTTGGGGGGGGGAAGGGGGCATGGATTTAAACAATTCCTTCATGAAATTGAATTAGACAGCTACTGGAGGTTTCATCTTGACCTATTATTCTATGAAAAGTCCCTCTCAACTTTCAACATATGAGAGTTTCTACTACTTCTGAAAAATTAAGAAGCAAAAGAAGAAATAATTATAAAGGTAGTGTTAATAATCCTTGATTTAATTTAGAGAAGCTAGTCTTTCTAATAATTATTGGCCCTGGGATGGAGCCAAGATGTCAGAGTAGAGAAAGCAGCCAAGTTACCCCAACATTTTACTCAAAAGAATTTAAAAATAATGCCTCAGGTTGAATTCTGGAATGGCAGAAGAAGTCTAGGACACTGCAAAAGGGGCTGACCTGGAACACACATGAAGGCAACACCAGCTGGGGGTTTGGAGGTAGCAACAGGAGTAGCAGCAGCTTCTAGAGCTTTTAAACCAGAGATGGCAAGGAGACTGGGTAATGGGTCAGAAAGAAACTACAGGGAACCTTTGTGTTATTAATGAGTATAGAAGAGGGTGCTGTCTGGCAGCTCTATTGCCTATATCTACTGCCAGGTTATAGTTCCAGGGAGAAGAGGAGCACTTGTTGTCCCAAGGGAACAAGTATCCTGAGGAGCAGTTTTGCTTCTGGTTGCAGGGGAGCAGTAATCACACCTCTCCCCAGACGACACCACTTTGGAAGCACCAAGAACTTCCAAACCCCCACAACTAGCTCTGTGAAACCCTGACACTAGCAGTATGAAAATGCCTGAAGTTTAGAACATTGCCTCTCCAACTCCCTTTCCTCTCACACCCTAGGAACAGAAGTCAACTTTAACATAAAGTTCTAAGTCAAGAAATAGACTGGAAAAATGAACAAGCAATTAAAAAAACCCCCAAACCATAAAAAGCTATTATGGAGGGGCAGCTAGGTGGCGCAGTGGATAGAGCACCAGCTCTGGAGTCAGGAGTACCTGAGTTCAAATCCGGCCTCAGACACTTAACACTTACTAGCTATGTGACCCTGGGCAAGTTAACCCCAATTGCCTCACTAAAAAAAAAAAAAAAATGCTATTATGGTGACAGGGAAGGTCAAGATACAAACTGAGAAAACAACAATGACAAAGTAGCTAATGGGAAAACTCAAAGAAAAATGTGAATTGCACACAGGCCCAACAAAAATTCCCAGAAGAGCTAAAAATAAATTTCAGAATCAAATAAGAGTGGTAGAGGAGAGGCAGCTAGGTGGCACAGTGGATAAAGCACTGACCCTGGATTCAGGAGGATCTGAGTTCAAATCTGGGCTCAGACACTTGACACTTACTAGCTGTGTGACCCTGGGCAAGTCATTTAACCCTCATTGCCCCACAAAATAAACAACAACAACAACAACAACTAAAAGAGTGGTAGAGGAAGAGGAAAAGAAATGAGAGTGACACAAGAAAATTATGAAAAGACAATTAAGGAGCCAAGATGGCAGAGTAGGAGCAGGACATTATACAAACTTTTCCAAATTCCCCTCCAAACAACTTTGAAATAATGCCTCAAAATTAATTCTAGAGCAGCAAAATCAACAAAAGTTCAGGTGAAAGGTCAAGCAAGGAAGGTCTGCCTCACTGGGGTGGTGGTTGGTCTGGAGTGCAGTACAGGCCACGTTGAAGCATTAGCAATAGGCCTTGGAGGTAGCTACATCTGTGGCAGCAACAGCTTCAAGAGCTCAGACCACAGATGGCAAGGGGGTTGAACAACTGGTTAGAAAGAGATTAGAGGGGATCCTTTGCTAGGTCCTGGGTTCAGGACCTTGTTATATTGTTTATGCAGAGTTTTAGGTCACAGTCCTAGGGCAAAGAGGAGCACTAGTGCTTGTAGCTACAGGGAAATAGGGGCCCTGCTCATAGTTCCAAGGTGGAGAAGAGTGCTTATGATCAAAGGAGTAGAGACCCTGTTCTCAATTGAGAGGCTAAAAGCAACACTGATAATTATGGCTGCAGGAGAGCAGGGGACCAAGTCACAGTTCCAAGGCCAAGAAGAGTTCTAGCATTTGTGGCTATAGGGGAACAAGTCTCTTCCTGTGGAAAGACTAGAGCACAGGTTAGGAGAGCAGTGACGCCACCTTCCTTTAGATCATACCACCTTGGAAGCACCAAAAACTCATAGACCCTCAGAACCAGCTCTGAAAATAGTAGCATGAAAAATATGAGGCTTGGGGCAAGTGCCTCCACCAACTTGGGAATAAAGGCAAATTTTAAAATAAAGTCAATACATACATCGGGGTTTTTTTGTTTTTTGGTGAGGCAATTGGGGTTAAGTGACTTGCCCAGGGTCACACAGCTAGTAAGTGTTAAGTGTCTGAGGCTGGATTTGAACTCAGGTCCTCCTGTCTCCAGGGCCAGTGCTCTATCCACTGCACCACCTAGCTGCCCCTAAAATAAAGTCAAAAGTCAAGGAATAGACTGAAAATATAATCAGACAACAACAACAATGAAGAACCTGACTATAAAAAGTTACTATGGTGTCAGGGAAGATCAAGACACAAACTCAGAAGACAATGCTGTCAAAACAGCTAAAAGTAAAGCCTCAAAAAATGTGAATTGGACAAAAGCTCAACAAGAATTCATGGAAGAACTTAAAAGGGATTTAAAACATCAAATAAGAGAGAGAAGCAAAAGTGGGAAAAGAAATAAAAGATGCAAGAAAACTATGAAAAGAGTCAATGGCTTGGTAAAAGAGGCACAAAAAAGTATTAAAGAAAAGAATATCTTAAAAAACAGAATTGACCAAATGCCAAAAGAGGCACAAAAATTAATTGTGAACTCCTTAAAAAAGTAGATTGGCTAAGTGAAAACAGTAGTACAACAACTCACTGAAGAAAGCAATTCCTTAAAACTTGGGATTGGGTATGTGGAAACTAACGACTTTATGAAACATCAAAAAACAATAAAACAAATCAAAAGACTGAAAAATAAAAGAAAATGTGAAATATCTCATTGAAAAACAACTGACCTGGGAAATAGATCCAGGAAACATAATTTAAGAATTATTAAACTACCTGAAAGTCAGGATCAAAAAAGGAGCCTAGACATTATAAAACTTCTCTGATATTCTAGAACCAGAAAATAAACTAGAAATTAAAAGGATCCACTGATTACCTCCTGAGATCCCTAAATTAAAACTCCCAGGAATATTATAGCCAAATTGCAGGGCACCAAGGTCAAGGAGAAAATACTGCTAGCAGCTAGAAAGCGTTAATTCAAATATTATGGAATACTGTACAACTGTGCATATTCTTTGACTCAGCAATACCCCTACTAGGTCTGTATTTCAAAGAAATCAAAGAAAAGGGGGAAAAGATCTATATCTATAAAACAATTTATAGTAGTTCTTTTTGTGGTGACAAAGAATTGGAAATTGAGGGGCTGCTCCTCAATTTGGGAATGGCAGAACAAGTTATGGTATATCATCGTGATGGAATACTATTGTGCCATAAGAAATGAACAACATGCTTTCAGAAAAACCTGGAAAAACTTTTATGAACTGATGTAAAATGAAGTGAGCAGAATCTGGGGAACATTGTACACAGTGATAGCAATAATAGAACAATGATCAAATGACAAAGCCTTAGCTACACTAATCAAGATAATGATATAAGACAATTCCAAAGGTCTTATGATTAAAAATTCTTCTGGGGGGTATCACCAATCACTAGCCTGATATTATTCTGTATAGAATTATTGGCTTAGTCTTTCTATAATAGTCTTTGACTAACCTCTAAACTATTTGTTCTGAAAAATATGCATATTTTATTTGAAAAATTCAACAATTATTGAGTCTTTTGTGTTGAACTTGAATATTCCAGGATAAATACTATTCCATCTTAAACTCAATTATGATTTCATATTTTTAAGATTAAAATTTCCTAAGGATTTTCAAATGCATTCTTTGATATTATAATTTCTCCCCTAGGTTTATTTATGTTTATTCCTATTCTCTTCAAATTATTTCTCTTTCATTTAGAATTTAAATAACAATAGTAGTGACTTCTTTGTTATTTACCATTTGCCTTTCCTTTCCTATGATATTGCATTAGATTCTCTGCCTTTATAACCTTATATGTAAATTTTAAACACTCATTTTCCTGCAAGGGAATATTTCTTGTGTTTCTAATTAGGCTTGTCTTTTCTTATTTCATTCATGTTCTCTCTCTCTCTCTCTCTTTTTTTAACAAAACACCACATAAGTGTAAGATTAGTATTTCTATTGTTACTACTTCAGATAATTGACCAGATCTGTGATTCCATTGATGTGAGTACTTTACTTTCTTCGCTACTATAGATCATAAACTATTTGCTATGGTAAAGAAAAAACCAAACCAAACCAACAAACAAACAAAAAACTCTCATCATTTGGTGGTCAATTTTCTGTCTTTGAGTTCCTCTGAATTTAACTGGGCTTGTACTTTGACAATAACCATATATTCCATTGCCAAGACATGATAAAAGGTTTTCTAGCTTGGCAGAATCTGGCTGAACTTTTGCTTGACTAGTACTCCCTTCAAGAACCCCTGGTCACTTCTATACCCAGATAGGAAAAGGACTGTGGTAGAAGTGTGCATGTGTGTGTGCGCTTGCGTACGCTCAATTCCAGAAAACACATTTTTTTCCCTTGCATTCACATTTTCAATCATACTTAATGATATATTACTCTGTAATTTGGGTTTTAAAAAAACCAAAAAACATTTTTGTGGTCATAGACCTTTTTGGCATGCTGGTGAAACTTATGAATAATGTTTTTAAATGAATAAAATTTATATATATACATACATATATATGTGTGTTTATGTGTGCAATTACAAAGGAAAATATTATATTGAAATGTAGTTATCTATGTATTTATCTTATGTATGCATTTATGTATCTAGCTATTTAAGGTCAGGTCGGGTGTATTGACTTATGTCAAATATTTTGTAAAAATAAAGTGCTCTTTTAATGTCAGGTATTATCTATTATTATTGCTCAAACGAAGATTTGTGATTTCATTGGGAAGAGAACTCTCTTCTCTACCAACCCAAATCACCACTTACCTATAGTATTTCTTCTTCCTTCCCTCTTTTCCAATGACTTTGATTTCTATATCACATTCAGTTCCCAAAACGTCCTTCTCCTTCCCTTGTAACAAAGATAAAAAAAGAAAAAAAAAACCAGTTCATAGAAATCAGACAACACATCAACTATGTTTGATGTTATATGCAATATTCTATACCTGTAATCCTCCAATTCTGCAATGGAGTGAGGGAGGCATACTTTATCAATTCTTCTTTGAGGCCAAGCCTGGTCAGTATAATTACATGATGTCAATAAGGCTACATGCATTTACATGGTGTCTACTGTGTGCCAGAAACTAATAAATACTGGAATTTTCAGTTTTGTTTTATTGTTCATTAAACTTACACTGTGAGAATAATTTAAATTGCTTTCTTGGCTGCTTAATTGACTGCATCAGTTCATATAAGTTTTCCCGTGTTTCTTTGAATTTTTCATATTTATCATTTCTTATGGTACATTTCATTTATGTAACACAATATATTTAGCTATTCTCCAAGCATAGAACACTTGCTTTGTTTCCAAGTTTTTCCTAAATTATAGTCTTAAAATTAGTTTTCTTGAGTCTCAAGAGATGAAGTGATCTGTCCACAGGGTACATAGCTAGGAAATTTGTCAGAAGCAGAATTTGAACTCAGTTTTTAGTGAATTAAAGCTCAGAATTCTATACACTAAGCCACAGCACTTCTCTGAATAGGAGTCTAAATAACAATGATAAATAAAACCATTGTGTTTTATAAAAGCCCATCAATCAGTGGCATTTCTCAAAATCCTTTCGTTTTTCTGAACCCTTTCCCTCAAAGTCACCCCTTCAATAAACTGCTCAATAAAAGAGTGGTTTGAAATGATTGATGCAGAGAATATATTAGAAAAGGCACTGATAGAGCTGGGAGTGATTCAAGTTATAGGATGACAGTTTTTCAGTCTGATTCTGAATAGAATTAAAGGTCACAATAAATGTCCATAACAAACAGCAGAAAGAGTGATGGATTTGAAGTCAGAGTACTTGGGTTTGAGTTTTGAGCTCTGCTATTGTGATAGTCCAAAGTTGTTTTTTAAACCTAGCTGAGTGTCACAGGGTGTCCTTGCTTTGAGAAGATGTGACCCCCTCTCCTCCTCCTTCATTCTCTTTACTCCTTCCCCGAAACCTCTCAAATTAAAAGTCTTTCTTGTTGGAAACTTCTAACTTCCTAGTTAATTGACATTCACTGACTGTAACATAGAGGGTAGAAAACCACTTAAACTCATGCCAGAGAGGGACCCCTGTTCCTCTTTATAAAATACCCACCCCTCTTCCCCATGACTGAGCTACTATGCTTTATGAAATGGAACTCATTTATGCTGACACCAAACTGGGAGGAGTCATGGGAACCTGGCATTACCTGTCTATTGGGTATAGATGGAGTCTCTGGCTGGGTCACTGATTCCCTTCTTCCTCTTGCCATTACTTTGAAATCAATTCACCCAAGGCCTTGCTTGTACATTGACTAGATCATAGTTGTATCCTGCTCATCCAGAGATCTGCTTGTATCCCATAACCTTTTTGGTGCCTGTTACGATCAATCCACAAGCAATTATTAAGCAGCAACTGTGTGCTAGCCTCTGTGCCAAGTACTGGGAGTATGAAGACAGAAATGACAGTCCCTGCCCTCAAGAGGGTTATATTTTGTCATTCTATGTGATCATGATATAACTTTGTTCTCTCTTCCCACACATAGCTCCTACCATCAATATATTTAATATTTTTCTCCTCATATAAGTTAAAATGAGTTAAGTCTCTGCAGTCTCTTTCAGCTCTAGTTCTATGATTTTAGGTAAAAATGATTATGGGAGAATTTTCAACTACCTATAAAGTTGTATGAATGAAATTATTGTTTTCTTCTACAACAGGGGGTCTTATCTTAGGGCCCCATGGGGAGATTTCAGGGGGTCTATGAACTTGGATGGGAAAAATATACAGATTTTATTTTAATATGATCCACTTCCTTTGTAAGCCTATGTAGTTTGTGTTTCAAAACACTATTCTTAGAAGGGGTTCATAGGCATCACTAGACTACCTAAGGGGTCAACAACAATAATAAAAATAACAACAAAAAAGGTTAGGAACCCCTAGACTAGAAGAATGGGTGAATGAATGAAAAACAATTATGAGAGATTATCTCAGGAGTATTTTAGATGGATGAGAGGTTTAATATTTTTCAAAGATAATCTACAGAGTAGATAATCCATCTTTCTGAGGAAAAAGAATTCCCAATAGTAATTTACCACACACACACACACACACACACACACACACACACACACATACACACACACATACACAAACACACACTCCAAATATATACACATAAATGTATATATCTATATGTATATTTGTATATAGATATATACATACACACACACACACATATAAGAATTATGTTACAAAATACAAAAACATTCTCCTTTTGGATTAATTATTTATTTTCTTTTTCTCCTCCCATCCACTCCTTTCCCCTTCTTTTCCCTACTGTCCTCTACCCATTTTCTCCTCCTCTCTTCTTCCTCTTCTCTTGTCCTCCTCCCCTTTCCTCTTTATTATCAAGGATTCTCCTCCCTCCCCTGCTCTCTTTCCCACATCTTATTCCCTATTAATGTCCCTTTGCAGAAAGAAACCTGGATTCTATGTCTGTCTGAGCTTAGGAATGGACTTATCAGCAAGACTAGATAAAGTTGTGAAAAAAAAATTATGGGGTTTTGGGACTCCCAGAGACCCCTTCACTCGAGGGCCTAGCTGCCTGACCTTTTAAGACTGGCCCAGAGTCAGCCAAGTGGGACCTGAGACTGTGAATAGGGATTAAAACCACACCCACCTGAAGATTTTTTCCCCTTGGAGGGCTCTGTACTCTGACATCAGCACACACTGCATCAAACCACCCTCAAATCCAGTGAACAAATAGATTTGAATGATGCTAGCCAATTAGCTTTAAGCAGTGTGTAAGTGCCTCCCCCTGTTCTTCCCTCAGGAAGTTTATGCTCACTGATGGCTCTCTTGGTGCTGGGACACTGAAGGAGGCAGGATGTGTCCATTTTGCTCTCTTTTCTCTTTCCTAGCAAGACTTTCTTATCTTTCAAAGCCATGTGCTCCCTCTGTACTAATATTTAATAAATGCTTAATGCCCCAAACTGGTGCAGTAGCCTCTAATTTCTAAGTAACAAATATATGATAAACCCCAGCTATGTTCCCTAAACTTGGGACAATTATAGGGTGACCACATATAATTTTATCTTCCACAAAGTCATGTCACCTTTCTAGGGCTTTATGGGACTTAAGTCCTTTTTATTTATTGGTTATTTAGTGTCTTGTAGAGTTAGACTGTGGTAAGCTAGGTGCACACTGGATGGAGCATTGTGCTTGGATTTAGGAAGACTCACCTTCCTGAGTTCAAATCTGGCCTCAGACACTTACTATGTGATACTGGGTAAGTCACTTAACCCTGTTTGCCTCAGTTCCTCTTCTGTATAAATGATTTGGAGAAGGAAATGGCAAATCATTCCAGTATCCTTGCCAAGAAAACCTCAAATGGGGGCATGAAGAGTTGGACATGACTGAAAGGACTGAACAACAACAAAAGAGTTAGACTGCAATGTCAGACTGTCAGCCTTCATTAGTAGAGGTTACCATCTGATACATGATTTTCTCTAATTAGTTAACTTAATAAATTTAAAGATCCAGTTCATACAAAATGAATACAAATATAAATATAACAAACATATACCAGGTACCTACTGTGTATAGAAAACTGTGTTAGATATTGGAGTAGATAAAATGTTCAGAGAAGACATGATATCTTCTGACAGAATTTACTGTTTAATAAGGAAATATACTAACACAGAACCACAAGACCTCGGAGTTGGAAAGGAATTAAAAGGCCTTCTAGTCCAAACTGAACAAGGATCTTTTTTACAACATAGTGGACCATGGTTTTCTAGCCTTTGCTTGAACACTATCGATAAAGGAAACATGTCTCCTCAAGGATCCCATTTCTTTTTGGGACAACCCAAATTGTTAGGAAATTTACAGTAAGGCACAATACTACATTATAAGTTCATTAGATAGAGTAGCAAGATGGTGCAATGGTTAGAGTACTGGCCCTGGAGTCAGGAGGGCATGAGTTCAAATCTAGCCTCAGACACTTATTAGCTGTGTGACCCTGGGCAAGTCACTTAACCCTGATTGCCAGAGATACAGAGATGGGACTTAAACTCATGTCTTCTTGACTTTAAAGTTGGCTATCTATCTCAAAGATAGAGAAGGGGAGACAGAGACAAAGATAGCAACACACACACATAAAAGAGTAAGACATGAAAGAGAGCTGAAACGCTAGGGGAGGGGAAGAGGGTGCTGAGCAGAGGTCAAGAGGAGAGTCATGAGCTGAATAAGATTTGAAGTGAGCATGACTAGTGTGGGTACTTCTTCAAATGGAGATTCTGGCACAAACTCACCAGTTGGAGGAGGAGGAAGCTCTAGAGGTGGAGATGCTACCAGAATGAGAGGTCAAGGTCAAGAAGTAGCCTGGAGAGTCATGGGCTTCATTATGAAATGACGAAGTCTGTAGTTTAATAAAATACCCACTGTGATAAAATTATTACTTATAAGGTAGACTTTATCTTCAATATATGAGTCAAGATCCTTTAGCATGATTTGAATATCCTCTTTATTGGAGTATTCATTCATCTGTTTGAGTTTCCTGGTATTAAAACCACTGCTGAATTCCTACTTTCCTAGCAAGTACTCTTTGTTGACTTGCTTGACAAGATGAGTTTCTAGAGTAGCTCATGTTGTTAAACTTGGTCCATTGTTTGTCTGAAGAACTGGAATCTGGTGCTGACCTTATGCACTGTACTTATTCACTCTTAAGCCCTGCAACTTCTCCAGCAAAACAGAAAGGAAGTATCCATGCAGTTCTGCCAAAGGCCAAATTACTTGCATTATTTTGGCAACAACTTCCTTTTAGTCCTTAATAAAGTATTTGTTTATATGGGGTTGAAGTACACAAGAGGAATCCTTGAACCTTGTCTCTGTAGGAGATTATGTGGTAGCCAGAATCACTTGGAAAAAGGAATTTGCCATCATAGTGTGTATTACTGGATGATGGGCTTCCTATCACAGGGACAAAGGTTGGAGCTGGATAGGACCCACTCCTCTGGTCATTATCCCAACATCTGCCAAGCTCTGAATTTACATGAGACAGATGCATACATAGTAAAGTGACCCAAAATGAGCACCCCTGTGAGATTACTTAAGAAACAATTTGCCACAGTAGCAATGAGGAGATTCCTGCCAGTATTTGCAGGATTACAGTATCCCAAGCAGCCAAACTGGTCCATTCTCCTACCTTCAGGCAAGCCTGATACAAAACAAAACAAAACAACCCCCCCAAAAACCAAACAAACAAACAAACAAAACCACCAAGGACCCTACTCTTTATACCTTGGTCTACTGGGAATACTAATATGCATTCAATCCAGGTTTTAAAAGGCCATTTGGATAACATTTTTCTTGGGCATTTCCATTAGGTAAAAGGGAATTTGGATAGAATGTAATTATCCTCACTTTCTAACCTAAAACCTAGTTCATAGACCCGTAGGCTATTAAGCCCCTGCTGTGATTCATCCCAGAGGGGCTGCATTTCAGAAGCTGGCCAAAGCATTCTTTTGTGTGTACTTTGTCAAAATCTCTTAATAGCATTTGTAAAGCCTAGTGAAAAATTTCAGGAAAAGTGCTTTGTAAGTGAAAGATAAACTGGGAACCTAAAATCTTTTCTTCTCTATCTGCAGACTTCCAGGTGGCTGCTTCCCCCCCCCCCCAATGAAACCTAATCTGGATAACTTCTATCCATCTGAAGCCTGGAAAGACTAGACTTTGTCTTTCTTTGAAGTTGAAATGAAAAGTCTTTGAGCTTAAAAGAAGAAAGTTACTGAATAAATCCAAGATGTGATTACTATATTATTATTTGGCATTGGTACTTTAGGCTCATTACTGAGTTTAGCAAGATGGTTGGCACACTATAAGAAGGGTTTTTGTCCAGATACTTGAGAGAAACATGTTCCCCAGTCATGCTGGAGTTAACCTATGAGAAGAAAAATAGCCGAATTCTGATGGTTAAGTCCCTCAGGAACTCTCTTCTAGACCATGTTTCAGGTTGGGAATCTGCAAAACAATCTTTTCTGGGTCTTAGCTGATATGGTCAATTTTCCAAGTTCCTGTGGTATCAGGTCTTTCTTGGAAGTAGTGAACTTGTCTTTGGCCTAAATTCCATTAATTTCAAAACTGTCACTGATCTCTATACCCCAACTCAAGTTTCCTTTTTGGCCTTCTTGGTTCCTGGGTCTGCTTGGCTTTCTGGATTCAAATATTTGCTAACTCATATCCTTAAAATTACTTTCCTTCCTTTCTCTCATCCCTCCATCCTTCCATCTCTTCTGCTGTTTCTGCTGTCACCATATCCTGGTCTGTGGTCTAAGAACCCATTCTTTCCCTTCTTACGCTTGTGGCTATACATTCTAGCATACCAGAATAATTCTTCTAATGCTTATTTCTAAGTGAAAAGTGATATAAGGATATGTCAAGAAAAGATTAATGGAAATTGTATGCAAAATAAATTTAGCCCAAAGGATGACTTTTAGATTGTTAATTGATCGATTTGCCTAAAGTTCATGTGGCCAGGTCTCCAGATAGTATAATTTTTGTCAGCATCTTTCCATTACTGTCTGCCAGGGTTCTCTAAACTCAGTTCAGTCAAGGAAACATTTGTCAAGCATGCAATTAGGTTCCAGGCACTGTGTTAGAAAGCGCTGGGTATACAAAGGCAAACATTGAAACCGTTCTTGCCCTCAAAGAAACCTAGATTATTCTGAGGCAAGTCCTAGAGAATAGGGGAGGCCTGAGTGTGGCCTGGGATGTAGCTGCTGAATTTGAGATACAGAGTTATCAATGTGTAGCCCATGCCCAAGGCTCCAAGTAGCAATTTGCCTCCATATTCTCAAAACACAGAAGAACAGAAACACAAACATAAAAGGAAGGCTACTCATGTAATCAGATTCTCCAAGGCTATGTAACAATGAGATCTCACCTGGTTCTCTTGTTTTCCCCTCTTATTAATACCTTCACTTCTATAGACATAGTATAAGGTCCAATTTAGAGGACAAAAACCCAGAGGTCTGAGCTCTCTGTGATTTTGTAAGTTGCCTTCAGGAAGCCTTAGATTGGAAGAAAGGCTAATGCCCTTGCATTGGTAATCAGAAGCAGGTATTGCTTTCCTGCTCTTACAAATCAGTGGCTCTGCCTCCATCACTGTTCTAGCAATTCCATTCTTAGCCTGTTTTGTTTTGTCTTCAGTTTTAGTTGTCTTCAGTTGTGTCCAACACTTTTTGACCCTGTTTGGGGTACTCTTAGAAGAGAAACTGGAGGGATTTGCCATTTTTTCTCCAGCTCATTTTACAAATGGGGAAACTCAGGCAAACAGCATTAAGTGACTTGTTGCCTAGGGTCACATAGCTACTGAGTGTCTGAGGGTGGATCTGAATTCAGGAAGCTGAGTATTCCTGACTCCAGGCCTGCTACTCTATCCAGTGTACCACCTACCTACTCCATTCTCACACAATTTTTCACTAGGGTGCACACAATGGTATGGTGCTATCTTTTGGCATTCAAAAAGAGAAAGAACCACCCTAGAACCATCTGCCTCTGCCTATTTGGAATTTACCCACTTGGAGACATTGGTCTGAGTTTATTCATCAGTTTATATCCCAATGATCACATTCTAGTGAATCCAATATGGGTATCCTTGCCACCAAATCCTAATTAATTTATAATTGTCTATTCTGTGTAGCCTTTACCCATATCTATGCATACATTAATTCAGTTTACTCCATCAGCTGGAGATATCTTCTAAGTTTGGATATAGTACTAGTAGCAGTGCAACAACTGGGCTGTTCATTGAATATCCTTCACTCTTGATTCAGGAGAGTCTCATCTTTTTTTTTCTGTTAATACGTTTCTCTGATGACATCTTTTACAATCCAGAGGTGTAAAATTTGTGGCCTAAAAACACTAAGCAATAGTACTGAACCAGATAAAAATATAATTGGGAAATGCTTAACAACATAAATAAAAATACAGTGCAACATAGATGTTAATCTGTGGTTTTCTAAGTCAATATGTGACCCATAGGGGTCTATTTCTTGTTGAGTTTAACACCTCTGCTTTATACCACTGTGTATTCTGTATTTTTCATGTAATATAGCCTGCTTCTATCCATCTTGAACCTGTCCATTTTCCTTAGGATGATCCAGATTTTTGGAGGCCAGGTTAATCTGAAACCCTGCAATAGAGCCAGAATATGGATGCTAAAAATTCTCCCTTTATGTCAGGGAGAATTTTGGAAACATTAAAACAACTGAAATTTCTAGCCCAATGTCTATCTCTTATTTTATTTTTGGCCCTAGTAATTGTCCTTGTCGACTTTCTGTGCAAGATTTATATCTATCTACTGATAGACAAACTCTGAAGTTTATTAATATAATTGTTGTTCATACGCCATGTCTGAACCGTATTTATTTATCCACTAACATATAATTTGAAGCTCCCTACCTTAAATATTCTGGTTGCTATTATGTTTTTGATATTACAGTTACATTCCTGCATAATCCCTCAACTAAATGTCTCCCCATTTTTCTTCTCAAAGGTGTATGTATTGGGGAATAAAAGGGACTATCAATACCACTTTAGTTTTCTCTATCACCTGGAAAATAGAATAATTCAATCTGACATCTGGTTCCTGCACAAAGTTCACAGAAGAGAATCCTTTTAATTACATTGTCTGAATTGTCATGAATTCTTGACCTCTCTTGACTTTGAGTTGGCTTTGTAAGCAGACTGGTTTCCTATGTTCCTGCATAGAGGAAGGAAGGAAAGACAGACAGATGGATAGATGGAGGGCTGTGAGAGGATCCCTGACAGAGGTCAATTTGTTTAGGTGAATGTTTTCCAAAGGACCAAGTAAATGTCCATTTTGGAATAGACTGCTGTTAGCTTCTATGGTAACTGGCTTGGAAAACTTTTCAAAGTCACGCATCAGTTTTGGAGACACAGATAAACGAGTAAAGCACTGCACTGTTGATAGTTTAACAGAGGAAGAACATTACAAGAATTTGAGAAATTTCCGTTTTTTCCATCTCTTTAAGAGGGAAGTGGGCAAAAGGCAGGAGTGGGGGGATGGCACTGAGGTCTACAGAAGAGTCATGTAGGGGAGAGAATATCTTTGAAAGACTGTAAGCTCCTTGAGAACAGGAACTGTTTTATTTTTGGCTTTGTGGGTCTCTAGGGCCTAGCACAGAGCCAAGTTCATAACGAGTGCTTCGTAAATGGTTTTTGATTGCTCCCGATTAGAGCATAATTAGATAGTGGACATTCATTCATGTGGTAAAGCTTTTTCTTCATCAGCTTTTTTGTGGGGAAACTGGAACTTCTGGATGAATTTCTTTTTCTCCTCTTCCTCCTCTTCCATCCCCAGCTGAAGGTTTTGGCTACATTTATGCATAAAGAGAATATAGACATGTTAACTCTTGATTATTAATCTTGATGGAAAATAGTACTTCAGTCATGCAAATGTTCTTTCCAATATAGATGTACAGATAGAGGTCTGGAATTTATCTCCAGTGAAAAATAGTGGAAGCTATTGGAGTGAATGAGGATGAAAGGAAAAAGTGCAGAAAGGAGCCCCAAGTGGAACCCAGACTAAAAGAGTGGAGAAGAGGAGAATGAAGGAGAAAAAGAAGACATGCTTAGAGAGTTTGGAGGAGAATAAGGAGGACCTCAGGATGTGGTATCTCTCAAGCTAAGAGAGGAGGAAGAAGAGGAGGAGAGTCATTAAATAGGAGGGTGTGGGCAACAGTGTCACAACTTCAGAGAGGTTATGTTGAATGGGAAAGGTCTAATTTATATTTGGCTTTGCAAAGCACTTCCTGTTTTTGTCCCTTTGGCACATGTACCTTCCTGATGAAGCTACCCTTGTGTTAATAGTGATGTTGGCTCTGAGTTCTTCCAGCTCACACCAAGCAATAGCAAGTGAGAAGTAGCCAAGGAATTTGCTTGGGGTCCAAGGGAAAGCCAGTCTATGATATCAATTTTATTTTTCTGTAAAATTACCATGACTAGTACTGGTCTATGTGCCAGGAACTGTTCTAAGCACTTTATAAATATTACCTCCTTTGACCTTCACAACAACCCTGGGAGGTGAGGTAGGTGCTATTTTTTTTTATCATCCCTATTTTACAGGTAAGGAAACTGGGGTAAATAGAGATTAAATGACTTGCCCAAGGTCACACAGCTAGTAAATATATGAGACTGGATTTGAACTCTGTTCTTCTTGACTCTAGACCCAGTACTCTATTCGTGGTACCACCCAGCTGCCTCAGAATGTCTGTAGATGATTTATAAGTAGATGAAGGAGGGGGCAGCTAGGTGGCACAGTGGATAAAGCATCAGCCCTGGATTCAGAAGTACCTGAGTTCAAGTCTGGCCTCAGACACTTGACACTTACTAGCTGTGTGACCTTGGGCAAGTCACTTAACACTCATTGCCCTGCAAAAAAAAAAAAAAAAAAAAAAGCAAAACCAAAAATAATAAGTAGATGAAGGAGAACTGATTATATTTATTAACCAGAATATCATAGATTTAGAGATGGGAAGGACATTATCTAGTCCCACCCTTCAGTTTACAGTGGAGAGGAAACTGAGGCCCAAAGGGTTTAAACGACTTTTCTCAGGTCTTGTTGTTCAGTTGTTTGAGACTCTTCATGACCCCACTGAAGATACTAGAGTGGTTTGCCTTTTCCTGCTCCCCTTCATTTTACAGATGAGAAAAACAGAGGCAAACAGGGTTAAGTGACTTGCCCAGGTCACACAGGTAGGAAATGTCAAAGCCAAGATTTGAACCCAGGTGCACTGATTTTAAATCCAGTGTATTTTCCAGACCTCTTGCAAAAAGTATCTCCTTTTGCAACTATACTTTGGTGACTGCTCTGTGCAAAGGCAAAAAAAAAAAGCCTTCACTTGAGAATACAGAACAAACAAAGCTCAACGATTTTTACATAGAATTTGTTGAAATGTGGACTGGCTGCAAGCATGAAGAATTTTTTATCACAACCATCTCTGATTAAGATTTCCCCAGATTGCTTATTGAATGCATGACTGTCTGTGAGTCTTGTGCTTTAGAATAGAGTTCAGGACTAAGTAAACAAGAGCAGCAAGTCCCTGATATTCTGTCCTGCAGACATGTAGGGCAAATTTAAAAAAAACTAACCAACCCTCCACCTCCTCCCCCCCAAAAAACCCCACCTCACAATATAACAAAGTCACACTTCTGAGCAGGGCAATGTGGTCAAATGTGAAAGGCCAGCTACAACTGCAGGTACACTAGATTTGGGTTTTCCTCCTTTGTTTTGCTTTTCTCTTGCATTGAGTTTTGGTAGTGACTGGAGGGGAGTGAGAAGGGTCAGCAGATAGTATATAGAGAAGGTTCAGAAGGAAGAGGGTATTGTTATGGGAACGAGGGAGAGAGTGGACTGCCACTTGATTAGGCATGTGACCATTGATCATTGGTTCCTCTGCCCATGCTGTTAATGACCTAATTCTCTTGAGTCATGTGGACAATGATGATTGTCTTAGAAGCAGAACAACCAGGTTTGAGGATAAGTAAAGAAGATGAACATGTGATTTCTGGATTATGAGCTTATAATTGGAAAGAGACTTCTGAGTTTTCTATGTTATAGGAAGCACCTACTGTGGTGTCTGGCATATTTTTTGTTATTGTTGTTCAGTTGTTTCAGTCATTTCTGACTCTTCATGATCCCATTTGGGGTTTTCTTGGCAAAGATACTGGAGTAATTTGCCATTTCCTTCTTCAGCTCATTTTACAGATGAGGAATTGAAGCAAGCAGAGTTAAATGACTTGCCCAGGGTCACACAGCTAGTAAGTATCTGAGGCTGGATTTGAACTCAGGAAGAAGAGTCTTCTGGACTCCAGTTCACTCTAGAACACTGCACCACCTATTAACCCCACTTGACATATAGTAGGTACTTAATAAATGCCTGTTGAATGACTGATAGGGGTAAACTACTTCTGATTAAGAAGTCACTATCCATTTCTTAAGTACTACTCCACAGAAAATAAGCTAGTTGGGTTCAATCCTTGTACAGCAGGCTGTCCATTTCTGAAGATGTTACTATACCTATAGAATAGGCTAATAATAAGATGGAGGTTTTGCAGACCCACTCCTATAATTCACATTGTCATTTTAATGAAGTCCAATTGTTAATCAGCCTTGATTTTTATTTCTAAAGGGCAAGGGGAAAATAGATGTCAGCAAGACTTATCACTTGTGTCTCTGCAATGATTATGTACACTCTTCCTTAATCTTATCATCAAGAAATGTTGCCTGAAGATTGTTAGGTTTTGCAAATGTGTGTGTATGTGTTTTTCTGGCTCAAAGTGCAGGAAACAACTTCATAAATATCAGATAAACTACTTCTGTATGGCATGGTTGTCAGTTTTAAATGTCACTTCTAGACCTACCCAGATTCAAATATATAGACGGAAGGAATATTTGATATTTCTATTAGATATTCCTATTAGAAATAAATTTACTATTTCTTTGTAAAGTTTATATTGAAAACTCCTTACATGTTGTATTTAACTGCAAGCAGAGGAATACAGTGGAGGATTCAGTAGAATCCAACACCAAAAGATAAATTGGGGGGGTGCTTTTTGAATGTCAATGGAGAAATCTTCCTTTTTACCTTTTTTGTAATTGAGTATATTACACAATATTGGAGCAGCAAGGTAGCTCAGTGGATAGAGGGTGGGCCTGAAGTTAGGAAGACCTGGGTTCAAATTTGGCCTCCGACATTTACTAACTATATGACCCCTGAGCAAATCACTTAACCTCTGTTTGCTTTAATTCACTGGTGAAGAAAATGACAAATCACTTCAGTATCTTTGTCAAGAAAACCCCATAGACAGTATCATCTACAGGGTCATAGAGAGTCAGATAGGACTGAACAACAATACATGCAAGTTTTTTGGAAAGTCAGAAAAAATTTGGGAAATGTTGAATTGGGAAGGTGCCAGGAATTCACTATTTCTATTTTGTTGTTGTTTAAGTAGATAAAGTAATTAAGCTACCAATAGGGACAACTGGTTTGCTGATTTTAATTTTTCAAAAAGTTTTTTTAAGTCATAAAACCACACACACAGAGACATATGAACCTATTGAAAGTATATTTACATTAAATTACCTCAAAATGGAAGATTTCCTCAGAAGTGAATTTAATTTTATGAGTTAGATTTCAATAAAATACCTTAAAGAGGAGGTTAAAAGAAAATCTTTGTGTCATTTGAGAGCACAAAGTGATAACTTTGAAATCAGAAATAAATTTGGTCCCAGAATGAGAAACTCTTAACAAAGAGGGTCTCATATTGAGTTCATGTAAGCCACGTATGAAAGCAATACCAAGACCTTCATGAATATCTCGTATTATGAAATAGGCATTATTTTTCATGGTCTTGGAAAATGAAGTGTGGAATTTGGGGAACCATGGAAGAGGAAAGATTTATTTGTAGTTTGAAATTTAAGTTTTTAATATAATGTTGAAGCAGTTTAATAGTTTTGAATACTTAAAACTACAGCAATTATAAGTATTGCTAAGAAACTAATCATATATAATTCTGTTAATTGATTTATTAAACATGTATATTGTGTATTGTTTGTCAGTGTAAATAATTTGCATTCTAAGGGTTGTCGGTTTTTTTTAAAGTTTTGCAAAATCATTAATGTATAGAGACATCACATTTTCAAGACATTCTTGCTTCATAAGAGACCAGAGGAGGCTACCTACCACTGACTTTTTTACAAAATAAAATTTGTTTATATATTTTTATATCATCTTCCTAATTTTTCCAAATATTTCTCCTCCATATAACAGGCCATATAACAAATAATATTTTAAAAATACAGGAAGAAGAGAAAAAAAGTCAGCAAAGCCAATTAATACCACTTGTAGATGTCACTCTTTTGCAAAGGAGATATATAGAAAATGAACACAATACAAAATATATGTATACATATATGTATAGAGACAAATATGTATATTATATGTACCTATGTGTCTATTATCTATCCACAAGTTCTTGGTTTTTTTCTGTATGTATGTATGTATAATATCTTGGATACCAAACTCTTTTCTGAGAAATTAGATACAATAATTGTTTTCCCATTCGATCACTTCTCTTCTTGTGCTAAATGCATTAATTTTGGCTGTGCAGAAGATTTTCAGTTTCATTCAGTTAGCTTTATATATCTATAACTAAAAACATACACATATACATACATACATGCATACATAATACATTGTCCCTATCCTTTGTTTAATTAAAATCAAACTCCTACTCATGTCTGTGAAAGGTATTTGATCTATTTCTCTTCTAATATTTTATGGTATGATTTTTCTTTTCTAGGCAAATTGATGTTTTCTATCAAACACTGGATTGTTGAGATCCACTGTTTCTGGTTCTCCCTTGTTTAGTCTGTTTTGTTGATTTGCTTCTTTAAAAAAGTGCTAGGTGTTTTTTGGTAAGATCTTTAATATTAAGGCCACATATCCATTCAGAATTTATTATGGAATATGGTGGGGGTAGCTAAGTGGCACAGTGGATAGTGGATTGGCCCTGGAGTCAAAAGGACTTGAGTTCAAATCTCACCTCACACACTCATTAGTTATGTGACCCTGGACAAGTCACTTAACCCCAATTGCCTTAAACATCTGGGGCCAACTCCAGTCATATGTGTGTGTATATGTGTGTCTGTATGTCTGTATGTATCTCTCTCTCTCTCTCTCTCACACACACACACACACACACACACACACACACACAACCCAGATGGCTCTGGAGGAGAGGGAGGTTGGTGATATTGCAGAGCCCTGCCTCACTTAAATTCAGTTTAGTGCAAGTCATGACATTGTGATGATATCATGGCGCTCTTCAACAACGAAGGAGAAACAACAACAACAACAATGGAATATGGTACAAAGTGTTAATTTAAGCCTAATTTTTTTTTTCCCAGAAGGTGTTTTTAATCAGTCCTTTCCTAA
The DNA here is from genome assembly GCF_019393635.1 of Dromiciops gliroides. Lineage (NCBI taxonomy): Eukaryota > Metazoa > Chordata > Mammalia > Microbiotheria > Microbiotheriidae > Dromiciops > Dromiciops gliroides. The sequence goes on along the minus strand of NC_057863.1, from coordinate 126,511,759 downwards.
GTAATTCCTGTTTTCATATTTATCACCATTGACTCTTAGTTAAGAGGGAGCAATGGAAAGAGTACTGATTCTGAAGTCAGAGGTCCTCCTTTAAAATCCCATACCAGCCCATCTCAAATTCTTATTTTTGACAATTCACTTAATCTTCTTAGGACTCAGTTCCCTAATCTGTAAAATCAAGTCTATATGACTTCTGAGTCCCCTTGCTACCCTAACTTTATAAACTTTAGGGATTTATCTGTGGTAAAAGCTCCAAAGTGATAGATAAAAAGTGAAGCAAATATAAAACCAGCTGAGGAAACTATGGCTCTTAGTGATAGTCTACCCAACCACCCTCTCTTCTGTTGACCCATTTCCAAAAGATAGTATAGGTAGACTCTACATTAGTGGTATTTTATATTTTATTTAGTGACTAATCCTGTTGTCTGCTTCCAATGTAACACAAGATGATGCAGGTATAGTCAGGCAGGTGATTATCAAGGTGAAAAATCTATTTGGCTTGTTCTGGCACAGGAAAATTCTTGTGGGTTTTGTATGAAAGGGATAGAGAAGAAAGGAAAGAAATAAGCAAAGAACACATGAGTAAACCATGATATATAAATAAGAGTGACAGCTGAAGAATTGGCATAGAAAACATGAGTATACCACACCACACCACACCACACACACACACACACACACACACACACAGAAACTCACACACACAACTTTGATGAACTTAAAAACTCAATAAACTTTTAAGTTATTTTTTCTATAATCATGATAATATATACTCTACAATTCATGCAGGTTCCTGGCAAACCTTAATAAGAGGAACCGGAAATCAATGCAATCAACACTAAATATATTCTCTATGCTATTTGGGAATTACCAACCATTTAAATGTAATGACATAAACTGCTTCAATCTTATTATAGAAACATAATGAGATATGATTTTCATGTCAGACATGAATATAATTTAAAAATATTGTCAGTGATGGGCATATGGAGAAATAGGTTATGGAGAAAATTTTCCAGCTTTATCAAAGTATTTGGTTTTAGATTTTTTTTTTTTGGTCCCCTCTTCTCTGTTCAAAGTTCTGAAGTTCTTTATATAGGAAGAAATATCACTTGTTTTTTTTTCTTTTTTCCCAAATGATGCTTTATAGGAAATGCATATATTTGGGCATTGAATTGGGTTTAACTTAAAGATTTGGTCACATCTAGTTTTCTTTGAACTGTCTAAGCAATTCTAGAAGGAATAGAAACCCCCAAATTCTACTACATTTAAAATCTTAGAGTTGCTTCACTCAACAATTTCTTCTTACGTTGCTTACATGATACCTAATAAGTTAGTTATTAACACATGAAAAAAACCTCAGAATAATCTCATCTTCCCCATTTGTAGAATATCTATCTATATCCATATTACCTGCATAACAAGATGATGGGAGGAAAACAATGTAAAGAATTATATAAATGTGAATACTATAATTACAGTACTGCATTTTCCCTCTATATTTGTCACTAATCTGTACCCAGAGCCTTCTTCTTCAACATTTTTCCTCTTTCATCTCTTGTTATTTATGACTAGATACTTGAAAACACTGTTACCTCTTTGATGCATACTGGGGCTCTTCTTTTAAAGGGAGGGTGGGGACATGTAGCCAGAAACAGTTAGTCCAGCTCCCATCACTAAAGGAATTTTTGCAGCCTCAGTATTCATCCTTATCTAGACTATTCATGTTGTTGTTGTTGTTGTTGTTGTTGTTGTTATTTAGTCATTTTCAGTCATGTCTGATTCTTCATGACCCATTTTGGGGTTTTCTTGGCAAAGATACTGGAATAGTTTGCCATTTTCTTCTCCAGTGTGTCCCCATTTTAAAGATGAGGAACTGAGGCAAATGGGGTTAAGTTACAGTTAGTAAATGTCTGAGGTCAAATTTGAACTCAGATCTTCCTGACTCCAGCCCAAGAGCTCTATCCACTGTACCACCTACTTCCCTAGGATATACTGACTATGCAATAAATATTGATTTTTAAATAAATTAATGAATTAATTAATGACATAACCATAGCTATAGTCACTTCATACTAATAGAATCTTCCTGTAAATTTATCCCTTTATCATCTTATCTTTAGGTTGATAGGTTTTGCATTGAAATGAAGAAACCCAGTATTGTTCAGACAAATGATTTATTTAGCAGTATATTATTTAGCAGTGCAAAACAAACCAGGGTTCAAGGTTTTCACTAGTCAAGAACCCCAATCTTTGTTCTTTACCAACTTCATATACATTTTGGAGGGAAAGGAAAACAGGACGAAAGGCTTAAGATACCTGGTTTCTTATTGGAGGAAGGGATTGAATCACAATGAAAAGAGGATAAGGATTGGCTGGAGGGGATTGTGAGACAATCAGGAGACACAGGAAAGAAGGGAAAATGGATTGTTTTGTGACATTCTTTAAGGTGGTTGACTCAGGATGGGGGTAATCTTGTGACTTCTTCAAAATCAGGTGACTGAAACAATTTTACAAAATGTTGGAAAAATGCAAAATGGGGTCACTATTTCACTATTACAAAGGATTACACTTTTATTTAGTTAGTTAACACATTGTAATCAAAGATGAAGCTTTTGGAAAATAGGGAAAAGTTAGAGGGAGGGTGTGGCTTGGGAATGATAATTTTCCTTTTGATGGAGTATAGAGTAGGATATTATACCTGCTGAGGAACAAGGTTAGCTCAGAATTTTGATGGAGAATAGAAGACTCTATCCTCATCTAAAGTCCTTAACTAAAGTTGTAGAATTTGGGTTAAATCTACTAATCCTGATTTATTTATAATCTCATGGAATTCAAGCATTTTAGAATCTGAGTCCCTCTTTACTGATAGGAAAGAGATCTTTAGCAATTGTTTCATTAATTCATGGTGAGCCCTGACAATAGTTTGATCTAACTTCTGAATTTTCTGTTTCAGTACACATAAATATCAATAGACATCAAATTTTTTGTGTGCATTATAACTAATGAATATAAAGATATATCTCTTTTCTTTTATAAAACCCAGTAATGCTATTTAGTTCATGGAAAGATGTAACTAAAGTATTGATACCTTTGTATACTACAAGCTTGTCTATCCATTTTTCTCTAATTTAGAAATTTTCTGAAAAAGCAGTTCATTCACCTTGCCTCATGCTTGGGATCAGATCAAAAGTATGAATATTTAATCCTAAAATAATTCCAGTGACAGATTGGAAAGAACATAAGAGTAGTAATTAGGAGACTTGGTTAGCTTGGGCCAATATGTTCTTTGTTTTTATAAATGGCCTTAGGCTTCTGAAAGCAGATATTTTCTTTGAGAAGATGAAAGGTAAATGAAATAAATGTAAGGATATCCCATAGCCCTATTTTTTTTATTATGTTGCTTTTTTAAATGACAGTAGCCTCTAATCTATCTCAGAGCCTTCTGATGTTACAGTGGTGGTGTCATTGATTTCCAATTTTCAGGCAATCTATTTCTTGATGCTAGAAGCTCAGGTCTATTCATTTATTATTATGTATACTCAGGGGGGATATAGTCCAGTGATCCAGCAGCATGCCAGATGGTAAATATTTAATGTTTATTCCCATCACTGAAATTATTTTAGGTTTGGATATTGACAATCATAATACACATACAGATTGGTGTGACTTACAGAATATGACAGCCTCTCCAGCAGGCTAGAGTTTATTTTTTTTTTAAGCTTCACTTATTTGTTGTTCATGTTCTTTGTTTCTCTGTTTTTTTACTTTTGTTGTTGTTGTTTGGTATTTTGCTACGCTGTGTTCCAGATGGCTATTGTACAATCCAAATTTAAAATTCAGTTAGTCTTGTGGGGTGTTTTTGGAGGGAGGGGAGGAGGGAGTAAGGGTTATATAACAGAACACTTGTTACTTCTACTGTCTCATTAGTGGAACAAAACTGTAGTCTTTTATTATACTTGGTTGTGGTGGTTGTTATGTTTTGAAGGGGATAAGCTGGCTAAGGACTGGGATGAGTAGGGATGTGACTGGTTTAAATCCAAGAACATAAAGAAGGATAATGAACCTGGTGGCTGCTCCTCTATTCCTTTCCAAAGCCTTCCCTAGCAGGAGATGTGGCTAGATTTTTTTTTTTCTGGGGCAATGATGGTTAAGTGACTTGCCCAGGGTCACACAGCTAGTGTCAAGTGTCTGAGGCTGGATTTGAACTCAGGTCCTCCTGAATCCAGGGCCCATGCTTTATCCACCGTGCCACCTAGCTGCCCTGATGTGGCTAGATTTTAAAGATTAGCATGGTATTATCTGGGAATTGGGATAAAGTAGAGAAGGGAGGAGAGAACAACATAATAATCAAGATAAATTTTAATTACTTCCAGAAGATACAGGTAGAAGCATAACTATGAAAATTTTCATTGGGGCAAAAATAGTTGAAGTTTCCTAATCTCCCCTCCCCTAGTCAGTGATGGGGACCTCCCTCTGTAGTGTGTTTATCTGAAGTCTGTAGTATGCATGTGTGTATGAGTATGTCAGTAGTATATGGTGAGCAGGGAGATTTTAGGGTTCCCAACCCTGTATACACAGAAACTGAGATGATTCTGGGAAGAGGAAATGCTTCCATAGACTTCAAACTGTCTACAGGAAGAGGCAGGAGGCAGTGTGCATATTAGAGAGATATTTAAACAGAGGCTAGATGGACACTTATTAGGACTGCTGTAGAGGGGATTCCTGTGTAAATGTGTGCTTTTTAAATTAATTGATATTGCTCTAGCTATCAGTTTTGGGTAAGCATATTTTAATTTATTAATATTATATAACAGTAAAGGAATGACGTTGTGTTTCACTAACTTCTCATTGTCTCAAGGAGACCCAAGAGAGGTCAGAAGACCTACAAGCCAGAGAGTCAAGAGCACCAAGAGAGCTCTACTCTTCCTAGAATTTTTATCCTCTTTTGTTCTTTTTTTTTTTTTTTTGCAGGCAATAGGGGGTTAAGTGACTTGCCCAGGGTCACACAGCTAGTAAGTGTCAAGTGTCTGAGGCCGGATTTGAACTCAGGGACTTCTGAATCCATCTAGCTGCCCCCCTTTTATCCTCTTTTGATAGAGGTGGGTCATTATACATTGATCAAAGCAAATTGGTTAGCATCATTCAATTCCATTGGTTGACATGATTTGAAAGTGGCCAACATTAAAATGAAATATACAGATGACTTCAGGGAAAAGACCCTGCTCAAGTTGCTTAAGGCAAAGTCCATTATCTAGGTGTGGTTTGATCCCATAAATCCTTCACTGAGCTATACAAAAGAATCTACCTCTATTTCTTTTGTTCCCTTGGGTTTGTCCCAAAATCAAGGAGATCAGGGCTTTCTGGAGTGGGGGAAGGGGAGAGAGAAAAGATTAAGAAACTGATCCCTGGGGTCCCCCCAAGAAATCCATCATTAATTATTTTCTCACATACCTAAAAAATCAGACACTCCATTGTGTGAATATATCTTTTAACACAAATTTGTTTTTAGACATCTTTCCTGTTTCACTAAATTGTAAGTTCATTGAGAGCAGGGACTTATGAAATTCCTTAAATCTCTTACATCCAGCTAAATACTTTACTGGTAGGTGCCCAGAAAAATGCTTAATGATGAAGGATGTGCTAGGAAGCTAAGAATTCAGACTTTATTGACAATGTTGCAATTCTAGTTAGGATTCTGGGTAAATATTCCTCATGTGGACAGCCTTCCTTAGAAGCTATTTATACACGTACCTGTCACTCTGCCGCTATATATGTGAGATTCTTTGGTACTTAACACACTCATCTTCACTTGGTGTTGCAATTTATCTAATTGACTTTGCAAAGTGGAATCTATTTTAAGCAATTTTAACACACCTGATAAAGCAGATAATAAAAACACTGAAGGCAAGCCAATGATAGTTGCAGAGAAGAAATTCAAAAGACTTCAGAAGTAAATAAAAACTAAATGTAAGGATCTTATGGATGGGAAGCAGACAGAAGGAGCATGGTGCAGTGGAGAAGCCATTAGACTTGGTTTGTAAGGAAGACCTGAGTTTGTATCTTGGTTTAGATTCTTACTGATTGGAAGAATCTGGATAAAAGCCACTTACACTTTGATTGCCTTAGTTTCCTCACCTTTAAATTTAAGGGTTTGGGCTTAATGGCCTCTAAGATCCATTCATCTCCAAATCCAGTATTCTAAATATGATGAATCTGCTATGTCCAGTTCAAGGTAACAACATCAGGCAAATATAGAAGCAGTTAGGTTGTCATTTAGGATGTAATAAAGCCAATTATTATTGTTGGTATAAACAAATCCTCCACCCCTAATTTAAAGCAAATGCTGTCTTTAGAACCCAAGAATCTTTCTTAGCTTGCTTTTCTTATTTCTTAGCTGACTTTCTTGCATAGTCTATAAATACCAATTTGTAAATTGGTAGCTAAGTAGCAAAGTTGCCTGAAGTTCATAAAGTTTAAGGGATTTACTCATTGCCCATATGTAGTAAATAATCAAATCCAGCCTCAGACACTTAAAAGCTGTGTGGCTTGCCTAGGCAAGTGACTTAAACTCTGTCTACTTCAGTTTCCTTGCCTACAAAATGGGACTAAAATAGCACCTCCCTCATAGGGATATTAAGAGGATCAAACAATATAATATTTGTAAAGTTCTTTATAAACAATAAACACTATATAAATGGTATTATCATTGTTGTTGTTGTTGTTGTTGTTATTATTGTACACAAGACAGGAATGGCATACAGATCTTCCTGACCCCAAGTCCAGCACCATAGTCACTGTGAAGTACTTCTATTTATCTAAGGATAGTGTTCTTCAATGAAAAAATATGCTTGCAGCCAGTCCTTTTGACAGATGTTCCATTTATTTCTTTAGAAACACTCATGTTTGTCATCTTTAATACCTTTACTTAGTGGAAAGATTGCTTGATGGTTCAGGGCACAAATCCAAAGGCTGGCATCTAATCTTCAGATGTCTGAAGATGTGGCCCTGTACCAATAATGTTCATCAGTCAGGAGAAAGAAACCCTTGAAAAGGTAGCTAATCAATTTATTCCCATTTCTTTCTTGGTGAACTCTTTCTGATCCTTAAATTGACTTTGTTTTTTATCTATGATTTGCTGACAATTGAAATCATTCAAGTTCAGTAGGAAGATAGTGGCTCCAAATATCTTTTATAGGCAAAAAGTGTTTTTTATGCTGTGGGCTATAGACCAGTCTCAGAACAGCTTCTATATTCTCAGAATACAGAATTCTATATTCTTAAAATCATGTTGGACAGAACTGGAATACAGAGTGGCTGAGTGTGACAGTTTGCTAATCACCAATTTCGTTTAAATCTCTACCTGATATAAATATCAATTAGATTCTGTAAAAAAGGTAGGTACCTTTTGGGGGAATGTACCTAGGATAGGACTTTGAATATAGCAGGTTCTCAATAAAAGCTCATTGAATGAATATGTGGATGGGTTTAGTCAATCGCTTCAAACAAAAGTCCCCATTTCCCCAAACATCCATCAAAATCAGGAAGTGCTACAAGTTAATGATTGCTGTTTATGTTGAAAAACCAAACTCTTTGGCTTCTTAGCTATCGTTAGTAAATGGAAGAGACAATTTGGGTTCCATCAAAAATTTGCTCTTACTAACACTGCAAAGAATTCTTGAGGAGGTCATTTTCATAGTGCTTTATGAAGCAAGACAGCTTTCATTGACAACCAACATAGGAGATTTTTCTTTGAGTCAGCTTCTAATTATTTGACCAACTAGGGATGTAGTTTATGGATTATTTAGTCCATTTGCTTCTTTTGCCTACATTTCAGTCACTCTAGAGGATGGACAGGAGAATAGAAAGGAAAGAAGGGGTCAACTCCTGTATTGAATGATTAAAATGACTTCAAGTTTCTATTGTCATCCTTCTTCCCTAAGGGAAAAAGTGAAAAGTTAGTATTTACCTGATCACTTCTCTGGTTTAGAAATAAGGAAGGGTAGCCAACCTAATTCTGCAAATAAGTACATTTGCAATGGCTACAAGAGTGTTGCCTAGAACTTTTAACAACTGGCTTTTGCATCAAGACATTTTCCCTAGGTATTTCTTTACTGCAGAAGAAATCAAAGCCTGATTCATCCTTGAATTAAAGGGAAAGGATGTTGGGAGGTCTTGTGGTATTATTACCAACAAGTTGATGTTTTTTTTTCAAGCTGATGTTTTATTGACCAGTTCATTCCCCTATCTGTCAGATCATTTATAGTTGTATGAACCACAGATGGCTGTACATTTGGCAATGTTTTCCATTGTGATTCATATATATTGACTTTGTTTGAACAGCTAGGTACTTAAAAATATTTATTCTAGGAAAAAATGGACTCACTTTTTACAATTCAGTATATTGAGAGGGCATGAAGCATACTACTTACTGAGGCTAAATTGTACAGGGCCACCAAAATATTATGGATGGCCTTCAGTCTGTTCAACTTGTCCATGAAATATGAGAAGCTGGGGAGAGCTAGGCAGGCAGTTTGTGGGATTTGTTAATTTGAAAACTTACTAAAGTTTTTGTTTCTGATCTTGAGATCTTGCCCACAGACAGGGCTGAAGATTGAATGACCCCTGATGTTTTTTCTATGCAAAAGATTGCATGGCTTTGTACGGTCCCAACTTTTCCCCTGATCTTTTCAGTAGGGCCTATCCCCATTTAAGTGGCATGAAAACCCCCAGCTGGGTCCATCCCTTATTTTTAGAGATAGAGTAGATAAAATTTTTTTTAAAAGATGGGGGTTAGGAGAAAAAGGCTATATTGATTTTCCTTAAGCTACCTCTTTCAGTATAGTTTTACAATCTTTATCCAAAGCCCCCAACAGCTGGTAGAATGTGTAGCCATTTACTTAATTCAGAATGGATCACAGAGGAAGGCTGGTTCCATGTGGATAACAATTTATTAAGTATACTTGACTGCAATAACACTTCCCCACATGCCTTCTATAAAAAGTCTTTGCTCGCACGCTTGTTCTCTCTCTCCCTCTCTCCCTCTCCCTCTCCCTCTTCCCCTCCCTTCTTCCCTCCCTACCCATCACACCTCTATTAGGGAGTGAAGTTACAAAGTGAAGCAAGAGGTAAACTATAGAGCTTCACTCACATTTGTTGTTGGCAGACTAAAATGCCTAGGACTTGAAATCCAAAGCTTTAGGGGCATGGCTTTATTAAGGAAGATACTATATCAAGTCAAGACCTATGTTAGGCCCTGTGCAATTTAACATTTTTATCAATGAGCTGGATAAAGGAACAGGTACTTAATTATCAAATTGGTAGATGACATTGGAAGATGTATGAGTGGCCCATGTAGATTCCACGTATGAGAACATGGATTTTCTAATTCTGCTTACAAGGAGGCATAGATGTATATTTCTGGAATCTCACTCATTCCTCTCCAAGGGACACTTGTATTCTTGACTGGAGAGGAGTAGGAGAGGAACCACAATGCTGACCCTGTTGTTTTCTTTAAAAAGGAGGTACCTGACTAATATTTTTTATACACACACACACACACACATACATGTATATACACATACATATATGTATGTGTATATGTATACATGTGTATGTGTATGTATACATATACATATTGTGTATGTGTATTATAGCATTTAAAACTATATGTGGTCACCTTATTTCTGTCCCAAGTTTGGGGAAAATTAGCTGAGGTTTCTAATATATTGCTACTTATAAATTAGAAGCTTTAGCATCAGTTTTGGGGCATTAAGCATTTATTAAAGCATATTAGGTATTAGTAAAGATAGAGCACATGGCCCTGAAAGTTAGGAAAGCCTCGCTAGGATCTAGGGAAGAAGAGAAAAAAAAGACACCTCCACCCACGAGTCTTAGGCCAAAAAAAAGGGAAGTCCCTCTTCCTGTGTGACTGGAAGCTTCCTGCAGGTCCCAACAAGAGGCGGTCCTTGCATACTGCTTCAAGCTAATTGGTTAGCAACATCCAAATCCATTGGCTCACTGGACTTGTAACCTTTCTCAAAGCAGAAAGTGAGAAAATCCCTCTTCCCCCAAACCTTTTGTCAACTCCACAGGCAATGAAAATTGAGTTATCATCTTCTTTACTAATGAGAAAAGTCTTATGCAAATGTACTAAACTTGAACCCCACATTACAACACAAAGATGGAACAAATAGCAAATGTCTTTGATGATAAGATTCCAAAAGGGCTTTACAGCCTTGATGGCTGTAAATGGGCTTAGTGGAGTAATTTTATCTTTTTTTTTTTTTTTTTGCAGGGCAATGGGGGTTAAATGACTTGCCCAGGGTCACACAGCTAGTAAGTGTCAAGTGTCTGAGGCCGGATTTGAACTCAGGTACTCCTGAATCCAGGGCCGGTGCTTTATCCACTGCACCACCTAGCCGCCCTGGAGTAATTTTAATAGTAGGAAATTTAGAATTCTTGGATTAAAAAAAATCAGCCTCACCAGTAAAAGATGAGACAGTTTATCAAGCCATCTCTTGGAGTCTTAGGGGACATCAAGCTCTGTTCCTCTCATAAAAAAGTCTGTCTCCCATCTCTGTGCCTCTGTACTTGATGACTGTATGCCAGCAAAGTGGTGCTTCCTCACCTCTATCTTATGGAATCACATCTAATCTATCTTGTATTTTACTGCTTTGCAAATATCTATATTCACTTTGTAAATATTTGTATTCACTTGTATTTGTTGTATATATTTATATATGTAATTGTTTCCACCACCAGAATGTGAGGTACTTCCAAGGTGGGATTGTTTCATTCTTTGTACTTGTATCCCTCCCACCTATAATAATTCACAACACATGGTCAATACTTAATATATGCTTGTTGAATTGAATTGAGTATGAGTCAACATTTAGGTATGGAAGTCAAAATGATATGATCAGGCTGTTTTAAGAGCCATAGTGTGTGAAATGGGGAAAGTGATAATCCCTTTCTAGCCTGTTTAGATCATGTGTGTCTTAAGACAACTAATGATAATGATGGCAAATACCCAAGTGAAGGTTACCAGTATGGTGAGTGGAGTGGTGATGGTTGTCTTTAGAACATATTATATAAGGATGAGTTGAGGAACTGTGGATATTTATATTTTAAAAGAAAAATCTTTCAGGGGGGCAGGATAGCAGTCCTCAAGTCTTTGAGAGGCTCTCTTGGAAAAAAGAATTATTGGGTAGAAATTGAAATTAGGCAATTTTAAATTTGCTGAAAGGAAAAAAAAAACACACCAAAAAACACCTTTCTAATAGTTACTGCTGCCCCAAAGTAGATTGAGTGGCCTTGGGAAGTAATGAGCTTCCCTTTAATGGAGATCTTCATGTTAAAGCTGTATGACCACTTCTTGGAGATATGGTAGAGAGGAATTTTGTTCAGATGTTCATTGAGCTAGACTAATCTCTGAGTTTCCTCCTAATTCTGAAATTCTTTGGTTAATTTACATCAAGATACAGTAGTATGTTTTCATATAAAATTTATACTTAAAGTCAAATCCTAGTTAGGGCTGTGGGACTATCTAGTATTTTTGTGTTAGATAATACATGAATAAAGGTGGCGAATGTCAAGAAAGTTCAAATAAATTATTTTTGAAATATTAATGCTTTTATTCCTCAAAGGGAAATGGGGTAAGATTTCTTAAAAACATTCATTAATTAATTTTTTAAAAGTAATAAACATTTTTATTTATAGTTTTTAGTTCCAATTTTAATTTCTCCCTCCCCCATTCCTGAGACAGCAATCAGACATGGGTTATACAAGTATGATTATGAAAAACATTACCATATTAGTCATTTTGTACAAAAAAACTTGAATAAAAGAAAAAATGAAAGAAAGTGAAAAATAGCATGCTTCAGTCTGTGTTTAATCAATATCAGTTCTTTCTATGGAGGTGTATAGTATGCTTCATCATGAGTCCTTTGGGATTGTCTTGGATCATTGGATTGTTGACAATAGTTGTCATTCACAATTCTTCATCACAGTATTGCTGTCTCTGTGCAATGTTATCTTGGTTCTGCTCACTTCACTATACATCAGTTCACACAAGTCCTTCTGGGCCTTTTTTAAATCATCCTACTTGTCATTTCTAATAGCACAATAATATTCCATCACCATCGTATACCACAGCTTGTTTAGCCATTTCCCAATTGATGGGCATTCTTTGGATTTCCAATTCTTAGCCACCACAAAAAGAGCTGTTATAAATGAAATGGGGGTAGGATTTGACTTTATGAATTCAAGCTTAAATTAGAATAATTAGTAGTTGAACATTTTGTTATCCTGTAGGAAATGCTATTGAATTTGTATTATTACTACTATTATTATTATTTTCTTAGTTACCACCAAGTATAACAATTTCTTCACTAAGATATTTGAGAATTTGCATAACTTTGGTTATAATAGGAATTCAGTTACATTAGCGGCTGTAAAGAGGGAATATGAAGTAAGTAAATGCTTAGACCTAGATGCTGGAGACAGTGACATTTCTTTGGTCCTACCTTTTGTCATGATTGAATTACAAAACATTTTTCTTTTTGTTTTAGGTTTACATTTACATGCAAATTTGGTGTCTTTTCTTCTATTACTGATTTGTTTGTTCATTCATTAAATAATAGCAGTTATGACCCATCTTAAATGTATATGTTACTGTGCTAGGTTTTGAGAGAAAGTCTCCATAGTGGAAATACTATTTGAGTTGGGCTTTGGGAAAGCATTAAAGACATGGGGAGAAACAGGAACCAAATCATGAAGCAGTGAAGTACAGGACTTTTTTAGGGGCAGACAATAGCTCAGTTTAATTAATTATTAGATTCATGGAGGGGGATGAATATAGGTAGATGAAGGGCTAGCACCACATTCTGCAGAAGCTTGAATATTAGGCAAAGGAATCTGAACTTTATTGATAGGCATTGGGAGATAATTGAAGATTATTGAGTCAAGCATTGACACAATCATGTCTCTTCAAAAGGGCATTATTGACAAACACTTATTAAGTTCCTATTATGTGCAGTGCAACTTTATAGGTACTGGGGGAAGATACATATAAGACACAATCTCTTCAAGGAGTTTATAGTCTAATTTGGTGTAAGCTTTAATACCGATAAATATAATATTAATTATAATAAATACACGAGGAATTTAAAGCACCATCAAATCAAAGGAGAAATTACTTCTAGATGGAGACGTAGGGAGTGATGATAAGGGGGGGTGATATTTGAATCAGACCTTGAAAGCTAGATAGGATATAAAGAAGAGCTAAGGGAGAGGACATTCTAGGCACAAGTGGATAGTGTGGGCAAAGTTCTGGAAGGGAGGACATTGTGGGCTATGGGTGAGGCATTGTGAACATTTTGATTCCCCTCCTGCTTTGCTTTGCTTCCCTTTTACTCCTCTCGCTAAGGAATGGCTAGATTAAGTTTGTAGTCAGATGAAAAAACCCTCCCCAAAACTTTGCCTCAATATTTCCTTTTATTAAAATTCAAGAATTGACCTTATTGTCTTTTGTTCAGAAGAAAACTTCTCAACCTCTTTTAAGAGCATTCCCATGATGCTCTAAATTTTACCAGTAATGAGCAGAATATAAATGGAGTGAGCACAACCCCCCCTTGTGGGGCTAGCCAGATGCCAGGACCAGCATTCTCTTTTCCTTCTGGGTTTTTCACATATAATTTATATTGTTCACATAGACGTTTATGGAAAAAAATAGTTTTAATACATTTCCATATTATTTGATTCTTTTCTGTGTTGAGTTGAATTGTGGATTAGCCATTCTGAGCATTTCTCTTTGCCCATAGTGTTGATATTGGACCTCTTCCAGGGAAAGATGTGCTGATTATTGTAGGGGAAAGCTGGGCAGTTTCCTTGTTTTGGATTTGAAGGGATTAACAATGAATTATCTAATCCTTGGGCATTCAGTCAAGGGATAAAAGAGTCTCTGAGCAGGAACAGATTAGAGATTCTCTAGTCTGAGGTACTAATTTTGAGGAAAAACACTGGATTTGGTTCAAATTGTGGCTCTGTTTTTTGCTTCTGATGTAATTTTAGGCATGTCCCAATCTCTCTGTGCCTCAGTTTTCTTACTTGTAAAATGAGTGAGTTGGGCTAGATGACTTCTAAGATTTCCTTCAGTTTGTATTATATGGTCCCAGGATCCAAAGGAGGATACCGAGTGAAATATAGGATGGGCAGCTAAGTGGCAGCTGGATAGAATGCCAGACTTGGAGTCAGGAAGACTTATCTTACCAGGTTCAAATCTGGCCTTAGACACTTGCTAGCTGTGTGAACCTGGGCAAGTCACTTAATCCTGTTTACCTCAGTTTCTTCCATGTAAAATGAGCTGGAGAAGGAAATGACTAATCATATCAGTGTCTTTGCTAAGAAAACCTTAAATGGGATTATGAAGATTTGGGCATGATTGAAATGATTGAACAACAACAGTGAGGAGGAGAAAATGTTTCCTTTGCCTGTGTTTGTTCTTTCAGAACAACCCACTCATTGTCTAGGGATTGTTATGTAAGTCAGGCTAGAGGGAAGGATGGTGGCCACCATCTATGCTGACTACCTATATGACCTTGGCAAGTCATTCAACTTCTCTGGACCTCAGTTTCTACACCTGTAAAACGAGGAGTTTGAATTAGATGACCTCTAAGTTTCTTTCCAGCTTTAGATTGATAGACATTAATTCCATGGGTGTTATTGTCTTTTTTCTTGGTTCCAAATAAATGGCCTATAGGTTTTTGCTTTCCTGATTCAGGGTTATCCCTATGTGGTATGATTTGAAGGATTCTGAAAGGTCACTTTCCTGAAAATGTCTCTGTGCTCATTTCTGAAATCCTCACATCTAGAATAATTTGGGTTAAGACATGCTTTCTTTAGAGAGATGTACAAATATGTTAAGAGGGAGGAGTAACAATAATTAATATTTTGTAGTATTTTGAAGTTTTCAAAGTGTTTCATAGCTCATTTTTGTGTGAATCCCACCATTATCTTGTGGGGCACTATAAATATTGTTTTTATCTCTACATATGAGTCTCAGAGAAGACATCCTCCCCCGCCCCCGCTCCCACCCCTCAATGGTCACATAACTAGAAAATGTCAGAGGTAGGATTCAAACCCAACCCTTCCTGGTTCCCAGTTGAAAACTGTCCTTTACACCATGCTGTGTAGAATTACTCTGAGCGAGGGCTCAAAACTATATATAATGCAACCCATTAGCATCCATTTGTCTAGTTCTTTGGTGGCAGAGAAAGCCACATCTTAAGGGAATGAAAACTAGAAGTAGATTTTGATTTGGGAGGGGAAAGGGAGTGAAAGATTTGGAACATAAAATGCTTCTTAAGGAGGATGATGTCACTTTAATGGGATTGTATGAGTAGTTAAGTGGGAACTCAGGGTGTGACCTTGCTTTGGGTTAGGATGAGGTATGATTGAAGGGTGGAGGGACTTAAAAGCCTTTGGAAACAATTGTAATCCTGCAGGAGTAGTTATGGAGTTGGTGATAGGGTAGTGATAGTAGGGTTAGAAGTGGGCTCTTACTGGAGTTGCCTCTGCTGTAACTCAAGCTCCAGTCTGACAGGACTCAAGTGAAAAGGAGAAAAGGGGTTCCTTGATGATGCTGCTGCTGCTGCTTTCTGATGGTTAGTACAGTCTTAGCATAGTCTTAGTACTCACTTACTAAATGCTTGTTGACTTGCCTTATGGTTAGTGGGACTGAACTCTGTCCCCAGCTTTTCTTTTTAAAGGCTATTGAAACCCAGAGTGGTTGTGTACTCTTATAACCCCAGCTGCCAAAGAAGGCCAAGACTGATGGATCTGTTGAGCTCTTGAGTTGGAGTGGCCTATACTGATTAGGTGCCTGTCCTAACTTTGGCACTTAGGAGGGGTGAATCAGCTCCAGGTTGGAAATAAAAGCAAGTTTGAGCCTTCCTTTCCCCCCACCCCCATGCCCTTGTACTTGCAGCCTACCTAAGATAGGGGCAGTGTCAAAAGGAAGGAAGGAAGGAAGAAAGGAAGGGAGGGAGGGAAGGAAGGAGGGAGGAAAAAAGAAAGAAGGAAAAAAAAGAAAGAAGGAAAGAAAGAAAAAAGTAATTGAAAAGATTTCTGAATGGCTATTTGGGATAGTGGTGTCAAATTTAAAAGAATTAGAGACCACTAATCCATAAGCATAAAGAGCCCTTTGAGTTGCATGTAGACTTAGAAAACCACATGTTAACATTATGTAATGTTCTTTTGTACTTTTATTTTTAAAAATATTTTCCAATTATATTTTAATATGGTGCTGGTTATAGGAAAGGTAATTCTGGGCCATATGGTTGATATATTTAGTATGGGATGTGGGTCATAATGTAGGAAGAAAAAAAGGGGTTAATAGAAAAACCTAAGACCTAAGCTCTAATTCAGATATTAGATATCAAAGGGAGTCAGACCCCAGTTAATGGATAACTTACAAGTCACGATGCTAAGCTCTTGTACCCACAGAAATCAGTACCCATAATGGGAACAGAGGGAGAGAGGCCATGATGACCTTAGACTAAATGACAGCCTATAGAAATTCAGACTAGAAATAAAAGAAAAATGAAGGTGTTTTGAAACTAGCCACAGGAACCAGAAAGAGACGTGCAGAAAAGGCCAAATTTGTCCCCAGATTCACCTTCTGACATGTAAACCCCCAAAACACACCTCCACTGAAAAAGGTACCTGCTTGGGGGTTGGTTTAGGACCCCAGGAACTCCAAATTAGGATGGGCCCTCCCCTGTACCTCCCAAAGGTGGAGATTATTATAATGAGTAGGAAAGGCCCTCCCTTGTACCTCCTCAAGGTGGAGATTATTATAATGAGACTGATAATCAGTTTATCCATACTATAAATATAACTGTCTTTTCTTTCACTATTCGAAAGATACCTTTCCACTATTCTGGTTCTCTCCCTGTGATCACTCACAGTATTGCAATAAAACTTGGGAAACTGAGTCACTGAGTCTTGTAATTCTTTTGGGACGACTCATGATCAATTTGACCCTAAATTCTAGCCCACGTCAGGTCACAAGGCCTGGGTTCTATTCCCTCTTCTGCCCTTAACTCTGGGATTGTTTCTCTTTCTGTAAAATGAAGGTGGTTGTCTGAAGTGTCTCTAAAATCTAATCTTCTGTGTAGCCCAGATTTGGGCTCCATTCAACTCTACCTCAACTCCACTTCAATTTCAGTAAGAGCCAAAAATGTTTTCCTCTTTGATCTTAGGTAAAGGGATTACCACTCTTGCTGTCCTCAGTTTCCTCCTCTGTAAAATAAAGGAATTTGACTAAACAATTTATGAGCAAGGGAAAAGACATCACATAGTGATGTCATTTTGGTCCTCTTACATTATAAAGGACAAACATCACCACCACCACCATTTTGAGTAGTATTTGGGGGAGGAGGGGAGATGGTTTCAAATTCTCTTTCAGCCCCCTCCCTAAAAGTATCCACTATAAAGTCTATCTCTCCATCCCCCACCTCCTCCAATAATCAGGTTTCTTGTATGTTCAATGTAAAGAAACAATTGACCTTAGCACCATTAAAATACTTCCCCCCCCCCTCCCATGGCCCAACAGTGTCTCTACACATAAGGGCTAGTGCCTGGATGTTCTGTCTCCTAGGCTCACCCGATCTTTTTCCCCGAACGAGAAAGCACGTTTCCTTTTTCCTACTCTGGTTGTGGTTTGTAGTCTGCGCTGCAGGTGGAAAAATTCCTAAATGTAGATCTGCTGAAGATTGTGTTTAGGGTGGGTGAGAAATACAGAAAGCCTGTGTGGCAATATCCTGCTTTCAAGTGGGGTTACCAAAGATAAAATTAGTTTTTGAATGATTTTTGCCAAAGTCTTGTTTTTGTCCTATTTTAAAATTGGTGAAGGGAAGGACTGGAGCCAGGCTGTGAATAAGCTAATGGCTACAGAAGAATCAGTGATCAGTGTAAAACAATGCTTTTCTTCCCTTTTACAGCTTCAGAAAGCACATGTCTGATCCCAAAGGAGGAGACAGTTCCAGTGCCTCCTCAGAACTTCAGAAACTTGGAAAAATGCCCTAAATTATCTACTATTGTCCTGAAAAAGTGTGTGTGTGTGTGAACGCGCACATGTATGTGCACGTGTAGGCTCTGAAAATAGGTTTGGAGTAAGAAGAAGAATTATGGGGAAAAGAGGAAGAATTCTAGGGCAGAAGTGACTTGGAGCAGCCTTCAAGTGATCTTTTAAAATTCTCAGGAACTTCTCTGGACCAGCTCTGCCTGGTTCTTTGTGAGGAGAGTCTCTCTTCTAGCCTTGCCTCAGATTGTCATTTTTGGTTTAGTGAAAATAATTGATTGGTGTCACAAATGACCGTAGGGTAATGGCTTTAATATTGGAAGAAGCTTTGGTGATCGCCAAGTTCAGGGGCTCCTAAACTTGGATTCATGGAGTTGTTTTAAAAATATTTTTTAAAAAAATTGGTAATTGCATTTATTTTTGTAATCCTATATTGTAGTTTCTGCATAAAAAACCCCACTCCCTCATTATTCTGAGAAGTCCATAGGTTTCCTCAGCCTGCCAATGAGGTACATGATACAAAAAAAGCAAAGACCCCTGATCTAGTCTCACATTTGGATTTCACACATGAGGAAATTAAGACCTAGAAATGTTAAGTGATTTGCCTTAAACCAGACAGATAATAAGTCATAGATGTATAGATTAAAATCCAGATCTTCTGTCTTTAAAGCTTTACCTCTGCCTTCCCTCACTGATTCTTAGGTTATTATAGAAAAGGAATTAATATGAAATTAGGTGGCAGGCTGGTAATAAGTTAATCAGAAGTAAAAATGAGAGGCATCATGATACAGTGTAAAGAGCTCTGGAGTTGTTCAATTGTTTTCAGTCATGTCTGACTCTTGGGGATCCCATTTGAGATTTTCTTTTCAAAGACATTGGAGTGGGGGCAGCTAGGTATTGCAGTGGATAAAGCACTGGCCTTGGATGCAGGAGGACCTGAGTTCAAATCCGGCCTCAGACACTTACTTGACACTTACTGGCTGTGTGACCCTGGGCAAGTCACTTAACCCTCATTGCCTCACTCCTCCTCACCCCCCCAAAAAAAATCCAGTGTTATTTCCATGATACTAAACTGCCTTCTGTGGCAAAAATATTGGAGTGGTTGTCATTTCCTTCAGCTCTTTTACACATGAGGAAAGTGACCTACCCAGGGTCTCACAGGAATAAGTGTCTGAGGCCACATTTGCACTCAGGAAGATGAGTCTTCCTGACTACACTTCAAATCCTGCCTCTGACATTCACTCCCACAGTCACTTAACCTTTATGAGTCTGTTTCTTTGTCTAAAGAAGGATATTAGATTTGACAATTTCTCAGATTCCTTCCTGTGTGTGTGTCCATATCATATAACTATTGATGGTGTGTGTACACACACACACACACACACACACACAAACACACACACACACACACAGCATCAATAGTTCTATGATTCTTGTCATTATGATGCCTTGTCATTAAAGAGATGGCTAAATCTAATTAGGAGGAACAATGAATCCCCTGAAGTAGTTGCATGAATTGGAATTCACACTATTTGAAATTATAATTATGTAATATGGCCACTGGTTCCAGTGTAATGGAAATATGCAATTCAAATTTGAATGATGTGATGTAACAGGCTTTGTTATCAGCATTAATAGGGACCTAGTTATATCCTTGATATAATTAATACTGGCTGGGAAGAAGTAGTGAAAATTTTATAGTCTAGAAACATTTTCATGTTTTGAACTTAGGTTTAAAAACAGTGGGCTGCCTTTGGCAGTACACTTTTATATCAAGGAATATTATCCTGAGGAGGGATTGCTTGATGGGCTAAGTACTGGATAGCATTTTGATGAATAATGAAGGCATAAATCAGGTCCTAGAATGGTAGTTTCTGAAGAATAGCTTAAGGATCCCAATTCACCATTTAAGTCATAAAAAAAAAAAATAGCTTGCTCTCCTAAGGAAATCCCACTCCTTACTCACCTAAAAAGGAAGATGAACTAGGTCTGAGGAACAATTGTCATAAAAGCCTCTAGCATTTTCTGGAAATTTCTTAGGCACTCAGCTCTCAATGGAGTCTTCTGAGTAGATGTTTAAAAACTGCCGAAAGTGCCTTTTAACGGTCCTTTAACAGGCCTCGAGGAGTGGAGAGGTAATTCCTGAACAAGTAAATAAGGAGGAAAGATAATAGGAAGTTATTTATAAATCACATCTAAAGACCAGCAAAAAATTTGTCCTCCTGGAGCAATATATAGACCATAACATCATATACAGGATTCAGTGCCAAAGAAAGTTGTGGTCAGTGTTAAGTAGGAATGAAAGAGGCAACTTGAATATAATAATCTGCTTTTCCACAGCATTCAGACAGAAAACTGTTTACAGTGGAATGGGTCCACCACCATTGGAGTGCAATTACTGTGTAGAGAAACAGAGTAGCAATTATATTCTTGGCTTTGGACATTTAAAATTGTTTTCTTGAGTGATCCACTATAGTTCAGCATTCTGAATTTCCCCTATTATCTTTTATTTATATTTTTATAAAATCAGACCAAGCAATAGGAAGACATGAAATACCTTCATATTTATCATGTCTTCATATTCTTTAGAACGTATTCACCCAGGTTGGCTGCAAGACAATTAAAAGGAATATTTAGTGAAGTTACATAGAATACAAAGTATGGAATGGAAGCTATATTGCTGTAGAAGTACCAGAGAGATATAAGGTTCTAGATGTGAAAAAAGAAAAAAAGACCCAAGAAATATTCCAACATTTACAAACACATATTTGTAAAGACATTATAAATTTTGGGACATTCTCATCTCAACGAGGCCTCAAAATTTATAATGTCTTCGCAAATATGTGGAGATTGCATGAACTCATGAATATGTGCCGCATATACTTTGTTTTTGTTTTTTGGGGGAGTTTTTTGCATATACTTCTAAGAGCTGGCCAATATCCTGTTATATTTGTATAGATGATTATACTGTAACTTCAACTTAAAATGCTTCTGGGAAGTAATTGATTAGTTACTTTTTATTATTCAAATTTTAGTTTAACACAGTTGCTGTTTACCAGTGAACCAAGATATCAACTACTGGAGATCTCTCTCAATCAAAAGCAGAATACCTAATGTTTTCCTGATTTCCCTTAGGAATTATTTTATCCTTCAAAATCTGGAGGAATTTATGAGGGAAACTGCTGGTTGAAACCAAATTTTCAGAAACGTGGAGGAAACTGGTGAACACTGAGGGAGTGGTCACTCTATATTAGAAATTACGATAGAGGAAAGGAAAACCAGCTACTGTCTGACATGAACCCTTATTATTGAGACAAAAGAATTCAATGGATCCAGAAAAAGAGACAGCAGGAGACTATGTATTGAAATTTCTATAGAAGTCAACCAAGAAGGAAAGAAAATTACATTTAGAATCAGAGTTATCTGGGTTTGATTCTCACCTCTGCTACTCTGGAGCTATGTGACCTTGGACATTGCAATTCTGCTTTCTGAGCTTCAGTTTCTTCATCTGTAAAATTGGGGGGGGGGCTGGATTAGGTGGCCTTTAAGTTCCCCCCTATCTCTAATATGTATTTCTGATAATTTGATAAAGATGGAAAACTTTCAGGAATAAAATTATGATGACACAAAGAAACAACTCTGACAGTGAAGAAAATGAAGAACTATCTAGAGTCAAATGTGGCTGCAAAGGAAACTCATCAACCAAACTAGATTTGGTAAGAGTCAGGATTGCTAAATCTCTGAATAAGCGGAGACTAGCAAGAAACGCTAAGTAACAACAAAAACAAAATTTTTTAAAATTGTTTTTAAGCTGTTTTTTGGGGAAAAAAGTAAGATTCAAGAAAGGGCAGGACAAATACCCACCACAGATGGGCTGATGATAAAAGAAAATGCAAAGAAGTAAGTGCAGTTGAATTTTTATTCTGTTTCTGTTTCTCTGCCATGGACAATTTGATATTTGAACTATAATCCATGGAATAACTAGTATGGAATTAACACCCAAGAAAAGTAGGGAGAAAGTAAGAGAGCATCCACCTCTCCTTGATCAGTTTGTTATCAGACCCATAGAAACTGTATCCCAGGCTATGGAGAGAAATGGCAGTTGTCTCTGCTAAGTTATTCCCTATGATCTTTGAAAGAAACTGGTGAAAAAAAGAGGTCCTGCAGGACTAGAGGACCTATATTGTCCCAGTTTTTACAAAGGAAAGAGAATGGAATCTCTAAGCTTGACTTTGATTCCTAGCAAAACCCTAGAAGGTGTTATTAAAAGGCTCATTAAAGAACAAATCAAAAAGGAAGCAGTGATCACAAAGAGCCAGCTTTCTTTCATCAGGAACATCTCACACCTGAAAATTCTCATTTTCTTTTTGAAAAAACTATTAGATTTATAGCTAAGAGAGTGCCTTTATAAATATTTTAGCAAAGCATTTGAACAGTGTCTCATACTCTTGATGTGGGGAAATCCCAATTTTCTCCAGAACTCCTCGATGTCTTTGTGTTCAGTAATGTGGAGTACTTTGGTTAATCATAATTATGCATAATCATAATTTGTATCATTATGCAAATATGGATCAAGACCCCATTAAGTAACATACTCTACTTAAAAAGAAGGAAAGAAACCAGTTTTTCTTAAACACCTGCTCTGTTCTAGGTCCTGTGCTAAGCATGTTCACAAAGAACATCTCATTTGATCATTAAAAAACAAAACAAAACAAAACAAAACAAAACAAAACCCTGGGAGGTAAGTGCTATTATTATCATCCCCACTTTAGAGCTGAAGAATCTGAGGCAGACAGGGTTGGGGTCAGCCGGCCACATTTGAACTTGGGTCTTCCAGACTCTAGGCCTAGCACTCTATCTATCCACTGTACCATCTAGCTGCTCCATGAGTCAGGCAGAAACTTTAAATCACCGAGTATTTAATAGAGGCAGTGCTGGATAGAAATATGAACTGGATTTGCGATTATGACATGAGTAAGTAAAATGATAGCCACTAGACTAGTTTGTTTGGAACCTAGCATTTATGAAGGCAAATGGTATGAAATAAATCAGGAAAAGTTGGTAGGAAATAGATTATGGAAGCCCTTAAAAATCAGAGGGAGCAATATGTATTTCATCCCAGAAGTAATAAGATGCTTGAGGTTTTTAGTAGGGGAATGGTTAGCTCTACACTTAAAGTAAGTTCTTTTGACAGTTGTGTGGAGGATATATTGGAAAGGGGAAAGACTGGAAGTGGGAATATCAATAAGGAGACTATTATAATAATATAGGTTAGAGGTGTTGAAAGCCTGAAGTAAGGAAGTGGCCATGACTGGACTTCTGGAAATGCATGGGAAAGATGCTTTAGAGGTAGAACTGGCCAAGGAAGAGTCAAGAGTGATTCTGATGTTCCAAAGCTGGGGTGACTGGAAGGATTATGACACCCTCACAGGAATAGAAAAGTTTGGAGGAGGAAGGAGTGGGTTTAGAGAGGAAGATGTTGAGTTTAGTTTTGTACATGTTGAGTTTCATATACCAATAAGACCTACAGGATGAGTTATCCCATAGCTGATGGAAGATGTATGGAAGTTCAGGAGAGAGATTTGTGGATTGTTATTGTTGTTGTTAAAATGATAATTGTACACATTGGAGATGATGAATTCATCAAAGAATATAAGGGAAAGAAGAGAAGAAATCCAAAGGGAAAGCCTTGGGGCATATACTTTTAGTGGATGGGAGATAGATGGTAGTCTAACAAAGTTAAGTGATAAAGAACAGTCCTATAGATAGGAGAGCCAGCAGAGATCAGTGTCGTGATAATCTACAGATGAGAGTATCTTTAAGGAAAGGGTGGTCAACAGGGATACTGAAGGCATGCCAAGAGGGATGAGGATTGAAAAAGCCCATTTGATTTAACACTTAGAAGATTAGTGTTAATCTGAGAGAGTGATTTTTCAGTAGCATATTGAGGTATGAAGTTAGATGGCAAATGGGCTGACCAGTGTGTGGAGAGTGAGGAAATGAAGGCACTAAGTAAAGGTGATACTTTCTAGAAATTTGACAATGAAAGGCAGGGCTCAGTGATAGGAAGGAAATTTTGAGGGATAGCTGAATGTGAAATAAAGAGTGGGGAAAACTCTGCTCCCATTGCCACAAAGCTATATATATATATATAGAATATTAGAGCTAAAAGAGATCTTAAGGTCATTCAACCCTACTACATCATTTTATAGATAAAGAAATTAGAGCAATAATAGAATATCATGGTGATAATAATGAGGTTTTCATTATATAGTAGTGAAGACCTTCTAGTTGTACTCTTTCTAATATCATGTTTACTCCTATATTCTTAGAATCTTGAGAGGAATCCAGATTGTATCTTTCCATTGAAAATAATGGGGGCAATGGGGCAGCTAGGTGGCACAGTGGATAAAAGTACTAACCCTGGATTCAGGAGGACCTGAGTTCAAATCTGGTCTCAGATACTTGACACTTACTAGCTGTGTGACCCTGGGCCAGTCACTTAACCCTTATTGCCCTGAAAAAAAAAAAGAAAAGAAAAGAATGGGTGCAGCTAGGTGGTGCAGTGGATAAAGCAGCAAACTTAGATTCAGGAGGACTTGAGTTCAAAGCTGGCCTCAGACACTTGATACTTAACTAGCTGTGTGATCCTGGGTAAGTCACTTAACCCTTATAGCCCTGCATTAAAAAAAAAAGGAAAAAAAAAGAAAATAATGATATAAATTGTGTAAATGAAAACATATTATCCCTCAGATACATTAAAGGTATGATACACTATTCTAGAATGGTCTGTGAACATAGCCACTATACCATTATTTCTTTTCTTTTAAAAATGTTTAGACATTATTGTTACCTTTTAGTCGCAAATATCACATTCCATATCTGTAGTCTCCTACCTCTTTAGTATGAGGTAGGCTTTGTGTTTCATTGTCAATTCTCTTGTATTGAGACTGGTCATTTTATCAGAGTTCAACATCATTTTGGTGCCGTTTTCATTTACATTATTGTCATCATTGTTATACAGTTATTCCTTCTACATTGCAGGTGTTAGGGGCCTGGGCACCTCTACAATCTGGAAAATATGTATAAAGTGTTTTGGCTCTCCCTTCATACCAGAGAAAAAAGCCTGAATTATTATGGTATTAAAAGATAAAATACGTTCATATTATACAATACTATACATGTATTTTCTGCATTTCTGAGTTTCTAAACTTTTTCTGTGTCATCTGCTGTCCTTTGCATGTTGCCTGCGGCTTCTGCAAAGCTCTCTCCAAATTCCCATTTAATTTTTATGCTGACCTGTGATATATTGAAACCATGATGGGGGAAGTTGTGATGTGGAAGGGATAACTGTATATTGTCTTCTAGGTCCTGTTTACGTTGCATAAGCTCATATAAGTCTTCCTATATTTCTCTCTATTTCTCATATTTGTTGTGTTTTGTGGTTCAATTATATTCCATTACCTTCATATGTCACAATTTGTTTAGCCATTCTGCAAAGGTATTAGCAACTAGGCAGTTTCCAATACTTTGCTACCACAGAAGTGCTGCTACAAATATTTGAACACACCATTATTTCTATGGGAAACACCCTTCTGGACCCTGAAGAACCATTTTAAACTGAATATGACTAGTTGCTAAGTTGGGTGCTACCTGTACTATACTTTAACCTAAAAAGAAAAAAATTAGGACAAGCAGACTAAAATCAGTTTAGAATTTAATATTTCCTGAGAAGATTCAGGTGTCATATTTCCCTTTCCATTTTCTTTATTAATATTTCCACAACAACAAATGCACACAACATAAGTGCAACAAGTAAAATAGCAATTTGCCTAATAAACAGCTAAGCAGACTTCAATCAAGTGCCATTTTCTCAGTGTATCTGAGTGGATGACTATCTTTAGAGATGTTACTTATTTTGTTGTTGTTTTTGTGGGGCAATGAGGGTTAAGTGACTTGCCCAGGGTCACACAGCTAGTAAGTGTCAAGTGTCTGAGGTCAGATTTGAACTCAGGTCTTCCTGAATCCAGGGGCCAGTGCTTTACCACTGTGCAACCTAGATGTCCCCACTTATTTTTGAATTAGCATGAAGTGAAGGGATTAGGAAATATGCCCTTAACTGTTATATGAGTAAAAAGATCCAATACTTTATTTACTATTAAATCATATAAGCAATCTTTGCCCAAAGATGTTTACAGGTTCAAGGAATAGAAAACAGAATTGGATTTTAGTCTAGAATGAATAGGCAAGAATAAACTTTTCTCAAATTAGCTGGGTTTCAATTAGTGCAAATAAATTCTAAGTGGTTGCATTGGTCAAATTCTCACTATTTGAAGTGATAATTTTATGTAAAATATAATCATTGGTTCCAGCCTAATGGAAACATGCATTTTGAATTCAAATAATGTGATAACTTCTTGAGATTCATTATTCTCATTAAGTAGGATTTAGCTTTAAGGATTGTGGCTTCATGAGACTCAAGGGATATGAATTCCAAGGAGAAGGTGGGTCCATGAGTTCTTAGAAAATTCCAAAAAGCTCCTCAGGGAAGAACCTAGATCCAGTTTCCAGGGTCTCCTTGGAAGTTGGCTGTTATGCCTTTGAATTGGCAGTAGGGAAGATCTTAAATCCAAAGTCCCTTCAGAAATGTGAGCCTTCCTGGGGTCTGAAGAAAACTACAAGGGCTTCTGGAAGTTTGAGCAGGTCCACTAGGCTCTTCATACTGAAGCTCTGGGGTAGGTCTGACCCTCCCTCAAATTTATACCAGATGTTAAATGCAGGTTGAACTGGCTAAATGTGGCTTTTAAAGAATGGTACATGGGGGTAGAGGGATATGGTAGAGCCTTGCAAACAATAAAAATGCTGTTTGATTGCACAGAAATCACTAAAAACTGTACAAATTAATAAAAGCCTGATAAAACCCACTTATTTTGAAAAGCTTGCAAAACTTGATAGTCTTTTTCTTCTGACTTTCCTCCTCTAACCTCTAAGGTTATACTACCTGTGGTCTTACAAGTACTGATGGCCTTTTCTCCGTTTTCATCCTTCTTGACCTCTGCAGTTTCTAACACCGTTGATTACTCCCTCTTCCTGGACACTTTCTTTCCTCGACTTATATGACACCACTTTCTTGATCATTTTCTACCAGTCTGAACAACTTCTAAATCTCCTTTGCCATATTTTCATCCTTCTCTTGCCCTCTAGTCAATTATCCATCTCCTGTCCCCAAGTCTCTTTTGGGTCTCATTGTTCTCTCTATATTGCTGCTACACATCTCTCATGTGTACAATTATTTCCATCGAGATGATTGAAAAACCTACATATCCACCTGAAACTTTCTCCTGAACACCACTCCTGCAACTTCAACTAATGCACACATTTGACTGAATTTCCCATTGGGATCTCAAGCTCAATGTGGCCAAAACTCAACTGATCACATTCCCCCAATCTTCCTTCAAACTTCCTATGAGGATACTATCCTTTCAGTTATCTAGACTCAAAACCTTGTAGTTACTTCTTTCACTCAATCCTGACACCCAGTCAATTGCTAATGCTTGTCAAATCTGCTTCTGTAAGATCTCTTAAATATTTCCTTTTTTATCCATTCAAACTGTCACTACCCTAGTTCATGCCCTGACTACCTGTTGCCTAGACTATTATAATAATTTTCTAATTATTATTATTATTATTCCATTTCCCATACTCCACACTGGCCTGCTATCTTTTACTTGATCTCAACATTCCATTTTCCATCTCTGTACAATCATTGGACAGTCTATTTCTCATGCCTGAAATGCACTCCCTCTTGCGAATCCTTTGCATTCCTCAAGGTTTTTTTGTTTGTTTGTGGGTTTTTTTTTTTTTTGGCTTAGGTGCCACTTATTCCAAGGAATCTCTCCTGATATCTTCAGCATTATAACTTGCTCCCTTCTCCAACTGTCTTATTTTTACTTAAATATACATGATATATCTAGAGTGGGCACAGGATGTGTTTTTATTGTCTTTGTATAGCTAGCACCTAATATGGTACCTTGAACAAAGTAGGTACTTAAATGCTTGGTGCATTGAATTGAATCAACTTTCTCATTCTGTCTTCTTGATTACATTTCATTTGTCAGAGTATTTGATCTCAGTGCTGATTTTTAAAATGTGCTTAGGCAACTAATTGTTAAGTATTAATTGGTATTGAGTAAATAATAGGTACTTCTGGCTTCCAATAGATTGAATGACTATAGGTATCAGGGAGTACAATTGAACTGTAGGCATTGGCTAGGTCACCTTTGTTGTCTAGGCCACCCTATGGAAGGGTGCTCTTACATTTATCAATCATATTTGAAATCTTACTCATCCTTCAAGGCTCAGTTCAAATGACACTTTCTCTGTGAAAACTCCAATTATCTACCCAAACAGGAATGATCTTTTCTTCTTCTGACCTTGCACAGCACTTTGTACTATTCTGCATTAGAGTTATTATATAGTTATTGGATACTATTGTAAATGGGGCAGATATGTGGTTCAGTGGATAGAGTGTCAGACCTGGAGTCAATATCTGAGTTCAAATCCATTTGAACAGGAATCTTATTGATATGGCACTTCCTACATGGAAGAAACTAGATGGTGCAGTGGATAGAATGTAGGGCCTGGAGTCAAAAATACTCTACCTTCCTGAGTTCAAATACATCCTCAGATGCTTACTAGCTGAATGACCGTGGGCAAGTCACTTAACCCTGCTTGCCTCAGTTTCCTGATCTTTAGAATGAGCTGGAGAAGAAAATGGCAAACCACTCCAGTATCTTTGCCAAGAAAACTGCAAATGGGTCACAAAGAGTTAGACATGGCTGAAAAATGACTGAACACACATGCACACACATATTGTATTTATTGTTAGGATTTTGCCTGATTAGTTGTCTACAAGAATTACCATTTAGCTCTTTGGAATGGGTTTATGTGCACGATGGAGGGAGAGAGGATAGGAGGCATAATAATTTATAACCCCTCCCTCCCTAGAGTTCTACCAAAATAATTAAGTCTCAGGAAATTGGTTTTCAGTGAGTCATGTGACTAGATTAAGGCAACAACTTTCTGTTATTAGTATGATTGGCCTTCCTCAACTAATAAGCATCTTTTTTTGAAAAGTATCTGGGGCACTACTGACCTTTAGACCTAGCATAGAGATTTTATGTAGAAATAGGATGTTTGTCTCCAACCTTTATGCAGTACTCAAGAGAAGATATAGGAACTCTGGCAAGAAAAAAGACAATTACTTGTGACCTGCCTGACTAGGTCAGAAGTACTGGTCAAGGCTTAAAAGACATTTATCTTCCCAAGTCTACTCATCCTGATTTTGCCTTAAAGGCACAGGAATTGGCAAAGCAGCACAAAGCATTGCCCTTCACTTCTCTGGTGTCTGGATGAGAAGCCTACCTCAGGACAGGTATCAACTGGCAACCCATTTCTATCCATTTTTTTTCACCAGTGCTTTGTGTCTGTGCTCTTAGGGCTACTGTTAAGATTTATGTTTTCAGACTCATGATGGAAAATGCAGTCACAAAGAAAGAACTGATGGAGTCTGAATGCAGATCGAAGTATACCATTTTCACTTTACTTTTTTGTAGTTTTTCCTTTTGTTCTGTTTCTTCTTATACAACATGACTAAAATGGAAATATGTTTTACATGATTGCACATATATAACCTATATTAAATTGCTTACCATCTTAGAAAGGAGGAAGTGGAGAGAGGGAAGGAGAAAATTTGGAACTCAAAATTGTATAAAAATGTTAAAAATTGTCTTTACATGTAATTGGAAAAAAAATTCTATTTAAAAGAAAAAATAATTGGGCTTTGAATAGAGGATATTTTGAGTGGCTGTGTATGTATATTCCTGAGCTGGAAATTTCCACAGAAATTCTTTCTTAATTATTATCTCTTCTCCTTTCTTCAGTGGGAATGAGACCACGAAGTGTCTTTTTCACCTTTAGCTAAAAGTTCATTAGTTAAACAGAATGGTTTCTCTTACAGATTAGATGGAGAAACATGAGCAATGTCTGTCACAGTTTTAATGGATCAGTGTGGTTACAGGGTTTTCAGGAGATGAGTAGTTTTAACAATGTGCATGTGAGTCACAATCCCTTCTCTGTAGTAGATTGTAAACTCCTCAAGGGCAGGAAATCAGTGAATTGGAGAGTGTTGTCAAGGATGATTTATAAGGGGGATGGTTCTGAAGACTGAAGCCACATATAAGCTCTTCACCCAGCCACTAACCTCAATCCTCCATTGCTGTTCAGAGAGCTTGCTGTGCTATCTTATAATTCCATTTCTCCACTCCAGGAAAGTTGCTTTTAACCTCATTTACCTTCAAGTCTTTTTATCTGTCACTTAATGTTCTTCTCTTGAATTAGGAGGGCCTGCAACTCTGGCCATGGAAGAGGAGAATCCAGAAGGAGGGAGGCAAAGGTTGACATGGCCTATGAGGAAAGGTCTCAGAGTATTTATACAACACTTTTCCACACATGTATGCCAAGTAGCTGAGGAGCAGGTGGCATCATACAGCTGCCAGACAATTGAAGTTAATAAAATAAAATCAGAAAAACAGGCTGCAGATGGCAAAGAATTAAAGGGAAAGCTGGAATTATGAGCATATCTAAGGGGAGATGAACTAAGCTAAGATGAAATGATCTGAACCTGGTTGAGTAACATAGGAACTGCAAGATATTTCTATATTAGCAAAAGGTTCAAAGAACAGAGTTCCTTATCAATATGCATAGAAATATTAACATTTACATGATGATGTACTAATATATACAAGTATACTTAACACAATATAATATGTAAACATATTTTAAAGTGATAAAATAATTTTGCTAATAATAATTGTGATTGATCTTTTCATTATGAACTATCACAATATTCTCAAATATGCAATACTTCATTTCTTGGATATGGAAATAATTTGCAACCCTTTAAGGTAGGTAATACAAATGTTATTATTCCCAGAGAAGGGGAAATTTTTTTATCAAATCCATGAGCATTTATTAAATGCCTGTTGTGCCAGGCACTGTACTAGGGTGTATGAAGACAAAAATGAAACTGTTCTGTCCTTGAAAGGCTTACATTACTATCAGAGGGAACATACATAAGTATATAGAATTGAACACAATACTCAAGCTATAATCTAACTTTTGCAGAATACAGAGGGATTGTTAAGATGTTTGTTCCCAGAGGCTGTGCAACCCTTAAGGTTGTGTAGAGATTTCTTGGTTGTCATATACTTTGAGTTCTCTGACATCATTTTTAGACAAACTCTTGTCTAACTATTTCTTTCCCATTTTGAAATTGTAAAGTTAATTTTTGCTTAGTGTATTTAAAATGTAATTCAAGTTATTTGCAATATGAACAAATGTGTTCATGTTGCATATAATTTGAATCATGTTTTAAATATGCAAAGGAAACTTCCTTATAATGGAAACCTGATCTAAATCCATTCTGATGCAAAAATCATACTTGAATTCATTTGTTTCTTACATTTAGAGTTTTGCATGCTTGGTCTACTTTATTGAAAAACATGGAAACAATTTGGTATAGTAAAAATAACCCTGGAAAGAAGAGCTCATGCTGAAGCTAACTTGTTTCCTTTTTTTTTTTTTCTGAAGTTTACTAAACAAGGTAGGGTTCTGCAGAATCATATATTTGGGGCCAGAAGGTACCTTAGAGGTACACTAGTCTGACCCAATTAGTTTGTAGATGATGAAACTGAGGTACAGAAAAGTTAAACAACTATGGAAAAGATGGAGAGTTGTGTGCCGGACCCTAGTAAAACCAAGTGGGACTCAGCATTTGTTGAATGCTCAGAATCAAAGAGGAATCACTTATGGTGAGATGCCAACTTGGAAGGAGCTCTTTACTGGAGGGTCTCAAGAATCTCTGCTTGGTCCTATGCTGTTTGACTTTTTTCCAATTACTTGGATTAAAGGGCACATGGCATTCTTAGCTAACATTCTTTACAAATGGTGCAAAGCTAGAAGAAATAGCAAAACATGACTGCACCAGCTAAATTATGATGGTCACAATTCATTACATAATGTCTGCTTTGGAGTTGCTATGACTCTTGTATCCTGCAAATATGAATTTATACAAGTGGGCATTGCTTGCTAGACACATCTCTATTTACACTTGCTTTTAAAGGAAGCTTAATCCTCGTCATTCAGATAATTGTCCTTTAATTTACCTCTTTTGTACCTTTAGAGCTTTTGTTTGTTCTAAATTATTGGGGGCTAAATTATTTCTGCCTAAATTATTGGGGAACTAGGCTGGGGTTTCTAAAATATTGCTACTTATAAATTAATGTCCATTGCACCAGTTGTTGGCATTAAGAATTTATTAAATCATATTAAATGTTAGTAAAGAGTTGACTGCATGGCATTTAACCCAAGCCACCCCCCCCCACTGTCATATTGTCTCTATATTACCTATTCTGTAGTAAGAGGAGAGCCCTCACCAACCAGACAGCCTTCCCAGTCTAGTGTGCGACCCAGAATGGTATTTGCCTCGTGGTCTGTCTTTTTTCTCTTCCAATAGAGGTGACTCTTACACACTGATCAAAACTAATTGGCAGGGGCAGCTAGGTGGTGCAGTGGATAAAGCACCAGCCCTGGATT
The DNA here is from genome assembly GCF_019393635.1 of Dromiciops gliroides. NCBI lineage: Eukaryota > Metazoa > Chordata > Mammalia > Microbiotheria > Microbiotheriidae > Dromiciops > Dromiciops gliroides. The sequence continues at coordinate 126,479,019 of NC_057863.1, read as the reverse complement.
CAAGAAGACCTGAATTCAAATCTGGACTCAGACACTTGACGCTTACTAGCTGTGTGATCCTGGGCAAGTCACTTAACCCTCATTGCCTCACCAAAACAAACAAACAAACAAACCAACAACAACAACAACAACAAACTAATTGGCTAGAATCGTTCAGTTCCATTGGTTGACATGACCTGAGTGAGGGTGGCCCATATTAAAATGAGTTCTAGCCTGATGACATCAAGGTCTAGTAGGAGGAACCCTGTGAGGGCAAAGGCACTTTCAAATAGGTGTGGTTTTAATCTACTTCACTGGGCTAGTAAGAGTCTCATTTCTATTGTACCTTTGGGCTGGCTTTGAAAGAGACCAGCTAAAGTTCTTGCGCTAAACTTTCAAGTGGGGGGAGGTCCTCCTAAAAAACCCATTCTTAACCATTAGGGTTAAGTGACTTGCCCAGGGTCACACCCCTAGTAAGTGTCAAGTGTCTGAGGCTGGAATTGAACTCAGGTCCTTCTGAATCCAGGGCCGGTGCTTTATCCACTGGGCCACCTACCTGCCCTAAAAACCCATTACTAATAATTATTTTCTCACACTTTGTATACTGGATCTGGTTTATAGAAGTATGCGGGGACTGTGGTGTAGTAGATTCTGTTATTCTGTAATTATTTCCTATTTGTTCTGTACATAGTTTGTTTTATATACTTATTTGCATGTTATCTCCCCTATTAGATTGTGTGCCCCTTGAAGGCATGGACTATCTTTTGTCTCTTTTTATATCCTAGTGCTTAGCACAGTGCCGGATACATAGTAAGAACTTAATAAATATTGGTTGATTGTACTTTTTACGTAAAGGAGATGGTGTCTGTGTTTGGAGTGGGGCAAAGACTGCTTACATATATCTATCTCTTTAGTCTGTTGCTACCCCTCATCACTCCTATGAGGAGCAGCCAGAAGGAAAGATTGGCATGTTTTTAAATGTACCATATAAAATATTTAGGATTATAAAGAAAACCAGTTATATTAAAATAAAGATTTTTTTTCTCATCCAAGTTCACCAATACTCTGAAATCTATTTATGGGCTCCTTGGGCATCCATCAAACCCAGGTTAAGGACCTCTGCAGGCCAGGTCCATCTCACCCTCTTTTCTCCAAGCTAATTTTCCTCAACCTTTCAGGTTCAGTTTATGTACTAACTCTTCCAAAGTACCTACCCTCACTGCCCATTCTCATCGCAATTAACCTCCCACTTCTTTGAACTGCATAGGACTTGTTGGCATTGCTCATTTGATGCTGTTACTTCACAGTTTCAGGGGTATATATTGTCTCCCCAATTAGAATGTAAACTTCTGGAATGTGGGGTCTGAATATTTATATTTATTTTTTCACTTCTGTAACAAATGAACACAAAGGAAGTGCTCAGTAAATACTGGTTGAATGAATCAAACAATCTCAAAACTGAAAAGGACATTGGATTTCACTTCCAGGGGTGGAGGGATGGTGAGGAAAAGGAGAGGTCACTCACTTGTGAAAGGAGAGCAGTTTTTAGAGAAAGCAGATGCTAGATTACAGTGGACTAAGAAGTAAATAGGTGATGAGTAAATGGAATAATTTAACTATAAAAGGAAGGATAGAATTTGTTTACTAGTGGGAAAGAGCAAAAGTATCAGAGATATTTTTGGTTTTGTTTCACCAGAATAGGGAAGATTTACTCTTAAAAAACCCTCTTGTTCTGCTATTTCACTTTGCAATGGAAGTTGCTCTGGATGCTGGAAGGTGATATTCTGAGGACAAGACTTGCTACATATGGAACAATTTGACTAGTGCCTGATGATTTTAATTTTTTCCATGACCCACCATGAAATAGATTAAAAATACATAACATCCTCCAAGCCTGCCTTTCCCCTTCCAAAGCTGTAGTGGTAGTACAATGATGAAAAATGAGGTAGAGTAAATTAAAAGCACAAAGTTCTTAGATTGTCTTCAGATGTGACTAAAACTTTTTATTGTGTGATCTCTTCCCAGTGGCCATTGGCTTAATACTCTATTGGAGGAACTAAACAATACTAAGGGCCATTTTCATTAGAAATAATACCAGAAGTCACAAAGAAGTTACAGTTTTACAGGTTCTCTGAGGAGATGTGAATAAAGTAGCTGGTGGAGTTGATTGCAAATTATATCTGAAAGTAACAAGAAACAGCTGATATGACATTATTTCTTACAGAAGATGAAGAAACTGAAATATTCTATAAAAGATTTGAAGGATCCTTAAATTGTGTGCCTTAATTACTATATGACATCATTATGAAGGTCTACAGGAGAAGATGCTAAAAATTATGTTGGAAAATATATTTTGAGCTCAAGAAGTGAAATAGATCAAAGTTAATAGACATGGTAACTCAAGATGACAGTGGTTTAAAAGTACAAAATCATTTGTGAAGTATTATACAGAACTATTGTCAAAGCAGTTATTAACAATATCGTATAACATGTTATCATTATGTGATAGTATTATAAGCAGTTTCATATCACAAAACTTGGAAAAGCAGTTGGAGATAAAGCATTTCCATAGAAAATGACATAAAGGATCCAACTAAGCTATAATGTAGAGATAGGGGTAGGAACTGAACCTGTGATCTCATTGATTCAAGAATTCCTTGATGGGAAAACTTCATCTACCAATGCAGGCTACCACTTTTTCCACAATTTAAAGTTTTAAGAGAATTGTCTAGAACACTGAGAGGTTAAATGACTTGCTAATATTCACAAAGCAAGTATTTATTGTGAACAGGAATTGAACCTAGGTCTTCCCGATTTCAAAGTAAGTTTTCTATCTTTTATACCAAGCTACCTCTCTCATGTCAAATCATGCCATGGGTATTAGAATAAGATATGGGGAGGATAAATTGTTGTGAAATGGAATAGCTATGTTGGCATTTTTAAAGGCAATCTAGTTTTAGCAGTGTTGAAAAGTGGTACCACTACATTTTGATTTTACCACCTTGTTATACAATGTATTATCTTAAGTAGTAATGGTAATAAAATGAGGTTGGAATGGGTAACTGAACATGATCAAATAAAAACTGAAAAAATATCTGCAAAGGAGGTGAGAACAATTTAAAGGTTGTTAGAAATTGATTTTTAAGGTGTCATAATGAAAGATTCAAAATATTGAAAAAGATATTGCATGGAAATATTTCTAAAATGAGAAGCAAGAAGACATTCATAATGCATACAGCTACTTTCTCAAATCTGGAAGATCTTTGTATGAGAATTGGTTTTTGTATGTTGAGGGTGTGGTTGGGGAAAGAATGCTGTACTTTGAATCAGGAGAAGTTTGAATATCATCCTCTGATTTTTACAAATTGTGTGGCTATGGGCAAGTCACTTTGAATTTATTTCCTATTCTGTAGAAGTGATAATTATGTCTGTAGTTTTTGACTCATCATTATGATTAAATAATTCATGTAATTTTCAAACCTTAAGATGTTATAATGATGTAGATTATTATTATTTATGACAATGATCTCTGTCCACATTGAAGATATTTTTGATGAACATTTGATAAGGAAATAGGTAGATTTTTGCTATTTCTTTGAACAGATTATATAATTGTATAGCCCTGTAACTTAATAAGAGACATAGAAATGGTAAGCTCCTACTATCAGTTGTTTGATTTTTTTTTAGTTAAATTTAGTTAAAACAAAATGCAAAAAAAATGGGGCAGCTAGGTGGTACATAGAGCACCGGCACAGGATTCAGGAGAACCTGAGTTCAAATCTGGCCTCAGACATTTGACACTTACTAGCTGTGTGACCCTGGGCAAGTCACTTAACCCCAATTGCCTCACCAAAAAAAACCCAAAACCATAAATCCAAAATACAGCCTAAAAGACTTTCTTCAAAATGTATACCATGTATAAATTAAGAGTATACAAGACTCTTTGACAAATGCAACCTCTTTCACATAACATTATTCATTTATCTTTTCTGTATTACTGTCAAATGGGATATAGAAAAGGGAAATATGGTTACCAGAGGAATAGAGTATGTATTATCCATGTTCCAAATAAAAGAGTGATTCCATATTAATAGTGTCACAGTAGCTAAGAATTAAAATGGCTAAGGACTGGGATGAGCAATGTTGGCCTGGGCCAGAACCAGCTCAGGATAAGAACAGTAAATCTTTTAAAATTCATTTTGTGGTTTAGCAAGGTCATAAGAATTGTTCCGTCTCCAGCCCTTGCTTAGGAAGGAATGTAGCAACATTTTAGGTTTGATTACTTACTGGTGATATAAGAACTAGAGTGGATTAGAGGAGAGAGGACCAGGAGAAAAGACAAAGAAAGCAGGAAAAGGACAAAAAGACAGGAATGAAGGATTTTAGTTATACTTAAGAGCTAAAGAAATATTGGAATTGAGAGGGGTTGTGTAGTTGATTGCTATATCCATCCAGTAACTTTAAATTTCATGTGTATATGGCAAGGTTAGGGTTGTTCAGTCATGTCTTACTCTTTGTGACTATATTTGGGATTTGTTATGTCCTTCTCCATCTTATTTTACCAATGAGGAAAACTGAGGCAAACAGCGTTAAGTGACTTGCTCAGAGTCACACAGCTTTGAACTCAGGGAGATGAGTCTGTACCCTGTTAATATGAATATATGGATCACCTGGATTTGATGGAGGTACCTTATTATCCAAAAGGCTTTTTTTTAGGTTTTTTTTTTTAAGAAAAACTGGGTTAATAGGAGCAAAATGTCCTTCAACTGAACTTCAAATTTAACCCAGATAGCTAGCAGATAAAAGACCCTATCTACTGACTTCTTTTCCCTCAGGATAGTAAGTCCCTATCTTATGGTAACATCTGGGCATCCTCACCCTTGCCAAACCCTTTTTTGGAATCCAGTAGTCTTATCATGATGCCTCTGTATTTCCTCCTTACTTGTTATAACTGAAATTGTTAAACTGCTTTTTGCTTCTGGATTGATTTCTGTATCATATTATTGAAACTGACAACACCCTGTAATCAGTGGACTAAAACCATATATACCCTCAGAAATGGGGAGTCACCTGAGCTTCACTATTAGGAGGGGAGTCTCCATATGATCATGTGTTACATTTCTTCTTGGGATAAAATATTAAACTGATATTATGTTTTTCTGTTCGTCTCTGATATGTTTTGTAGGAGGACAGGTATCATGTTCTCTGATTTGGTTTTGTAGGAGATATTATAAGATATTGTAATTTCTCTGATCTGTTAATTTTGTAGGAGAGATTAAATATTATTTCTCTGATCTGTTTGTAGGAGACAGGCAGATATAAAAACTATATTTTAATATTCAACAGTCCCTTAGCTGCCCTGACTACTGATCAGGGACTTTTTTTTTTTGGTGGGGGGGCTAGAATTGAGGGATGGTATGGTGAGGAAAAGGATGGGATGGTACTTGCATGCATCATAGCATAGGAGGACAAAAGAGTCTTCTATATGATTTCTAGAGAATTGATCAGGGTTGTAAATACATGTCAATTTTTGCTTTCAAGACTGAGCTGAATCCCTTGAGACAAATTTCTTGGATGAATCTTTGAAAGTTTTGATTGTCACATTACCCATTACCCTGTGATCATGACCTTCTATGGAATTTGGTAGAGACAGATGATAACTACAACATGGATTCAAGGGCTAATAGGTTTTTTATATTCATGGATAACATTGTAATTATTATGTAAAGCCTAGCAACACTATAAGGTCTCTTCTGCAAGTCCCAGATAATTCAAAATATATCCCCCCACCTACCCATATTGGAAGAAATAAGGTGAATTAAGAACTAATCTTGCCCAGATAATTAACATTGTTCATTCCTGGTACTCTTCCTACTTAAGGGAGCACTCCTCTGTTTCTTTTGCTAGATCTTATTCCAGGTCCCATCCATGAACCATGAGGGCTCCCTAAGGCACTGTCCTGTGCCCACTTCTTTTTCCCCTCAGTATTCTCTCAATGGTGATCTCATTAGCTTTCATGAGTTTGATTATCATTGTTATGTAGATGATTCCTAGGTCCAATCTAGCTCTAGTCTCTCTGTATTGTTTGACCTCTGAATGGCTCAGAGTGAGTGCAAATGACAATTGCTTCTGTTCCTGAGGGCCTTTCCTCCCCTCTCTTCACCTCTCCCCTCCCCCTTCCTTTCCCCTTCTTTCCTCTCACTTTCTCCATCCATCCATCCATCCATCCATCCATCCATTCATTCATTGCTAAGGCCTGGAAAAGAATTTAGCTTAAAAAGGCCAAAGTCTCCCATTGCACCCAGAGCCATCTCCAGTCATCCTGACGTCTATCTTGCCACTGGACCCAGATAGCTTTGGAGGAGAGAGTGGGGCTGGTGGCTTTGCATAGCCTTGCCTCCCTTAAATCCAATTCACTACAAGTCATGACATCATCTCCCAATATCATGGTCCTCTTTGAGAAGGAAGGACAAACAACAACAATTGACCCCCCAGTTCTAAATCATCAGATGACATCATGAATCGGATGTCCCATAAGCTTCTCAAACTCAATGTGTCCAAAGAAGAACTTATTATCTTTTCCCTAAACCCTCCCTTCTTCTCAACTTCCCTGTTACTGTCAAGGGTACCACCATTCTCCAGGTCACTGGGTCTTACAACCTAGGTGTTATCCTTGACTCCTTACTCTCACTCATTCCATAGATAAGTTGCTGATTTCTGCCTTAGCAATATGCATACATTCCCTTTTCTTCACTCACACAATCGCCACTTAGTTGAGTCTCACTTGGACTATAGTAATAGATTGCTCTCTCCTCCTCATCTCTCTCCCCATTTAAATTCATCTACCACTTACCTGCCAATGTGGTTTTCCCAAAGTAGTCTATTTTTCTTTGTCATTCACCTACTCCATAAATTCCAGTGGCTCACTAATACCTTCAGGATTAAATAGAAGATCCTCTATTTGGCATTTAAAGCTCTTCCCTTTCTATTTTTTCAAACTTTATTTCCTTCCAGGTATTCTGTAATTCAGCTACACTGGCCAACTTGCTGCCGCTCATACATGACACTCTATCTCCCATCTCTGTCTTTCCATTGATGACTATTCACATCTAGATAGCCCTCCTTTCTCACATCTCCATCTTAGTCTCCCTGGCTTCCAATATGTCTTGGCTTAAATCCTACCTTCTGGAGGAGATCTTTCAAGGTTCCCCTAGTTGCTATCATAGATCATCTTTCTGACATTACTTTTTAAAAAAATTTTTTTTGGTGGGACAATGAGGGTTAAGTGACTTGTCCAGGGTCACACAGCTAGTAAGCATCAAGTGTCTGAGGCCGGATTTAAACTCAGGTCCTCCTGAATCCAAGGCTGGTGCTTTATCCACTGCGCCACCTAACTGCCCCCCCTTACTTTTTATAAACAAAGAATATATCTTACATGTGCCTAATTATTTACTTGTTTTTGCCCTCCTTAGAATAGGAGTTCCTTGAAGTCAGAGATTATTTTTGCCCCCTTTTTTTCTATTCTCAATGTTTAACACACTGCCTGGCATATAGTAAGCACTTAATAAATAGTTGTCAACTGACATGATTTTGGATGAGGCATATAGAGGTTTCAGCTGAAAGTCAGATAGGCCCGATGATCTTTAGAATATTTTATCAAAGCAAATGGCATTAATGTCATTCCCACTGATGAAACCATATTGACATATGATGTTGATCAATTTGACAGTGCCAGAACTTTGTATTCTGGTTTGTCAGTTATCACTACTGAGAAGGTGAAGGCTGCACTACTTATAAAAGAAGTTGACAGGTCACAGCTCTACAAAGGTTGATTGCTTTGATGATGACTGTTCAGGCTATGCTGGTGGATTTCAGGGGCCTGCTTTTCCTGTTGCTCTTGGTCTCAGTATTCTAGGCTATCTCCATCTGGGTCTGAGGGGAGGTGCTTGTCAAGGTGGTTTGATTCACCTGGTACATGATGTATTCTGTTTCTCTCTTAGGCTACCTTTCTGATTCAGCTCAGCTGTTTCACTTGCCCTGTGGGTGGCAGGTGGTCAACAGTCAACTTTTGTGAAATCTCTCAAGGAATATTGTATATTTTAAACATATGGATAAAGCCTTTCAAGCCAGTTTTGCCTCATTATGTCAAGTGCTTTAAAAAAATTAATAAACTAGTCTTGAAATGTATTGAAGTACCCACCATTAGCATAAGAGTTTGACCATGATGTTAAATTATTGCTTATTTTATGTCCCACCTCTAGGTGGGTAGATATCACATTTTTTTCTCCCTTTAATAAACTTAATATTTGTTTTTTAAAAAATATTGTTCTGTTTTTGTTTTTGTTTTTAGTGAGGCAATTGGGGTTAAGTGACTTGCCCAGGGTCACACAGCTAGTAAGTGTCAAGTGTCTGAGGCAGAATTTGAACTCAGGTCCTCCTGAATCCAGGGCCTGTGCTTTAACCACTGTGCCACCTAGCTGCCCCCAAAATATTGTTCTTTTTAAAAATTGAATTCCAAATTCTTTCCCTTCATCCGGTCCCTCCTCTACCCACTGAGGATATCACACTGTTCATAATCTCAGTCAGTGATTTCTTTTCATAAACATAGAATTCTGTTTTAAGGAAGCTTAGAGGTTATCTAGTCTAACCTTCCACTTTATGCCCTCCTACAACAACCCTGACCTTGGTTATCCAACTTCTGATTCTGATGGTAATTCCTTTTCAGAGGTGAGTTAGGTAAGGTAGCCTTGAGGTTCTTTCCAACTGAAATTATGTGGTTCTCTAACCTCTAGTCATAGGTAGCTTATTGCATTCAGAACAGCCTAGTCTGTGGATATCTTTAATTGTTGGGAAGTTTTTTTGTTTTTGTTTTTGTTTTTGTTTTTTTAGTGAGGCAATTGGGGTTAAGTGACTTGCCCAGAGTCACACAGCCAGTAAGTGTCAAGTGTCTGAGGCCAAATTTGAACTCAGGTACTCCTGACTTAAGGGCTGGTGATCTATCCACTGCGCCATCTAGCTGCCCCAGGGAAGTTCTTTTTTATATTTATCAGACCTCTACTTTTCCTTTACTTTCAATTATTGTGCTTAGCCTTATCTTCCAGAACTCTAAACACTCTAATAAATAACAGCTGTTCAAATATTTGAATACAGTTTTTGTATTTGCTTCAAGTCTTCATTCTCAACATCTCCAATTGGCTTGAATAATTTTTCATTTCACAGAGTTGGTACCAGTCTCAATTTGTTCACCTTCTAATTAGTCAGTGGACCTTTTAAAATTCAGTGCCCAGGACCGAACAGAATATTTCAGATGTGGTCTGACCAATGGCAAATATAAAGGAATTATTACCTCCTTAATTCTGTACACTATTAAAGTGCCTAAATTCACATTAATGTTTTATTTGTTTTGTAGCCAGGTAATGCTATTGACTTGTATTGAGCTTGTGGCCAGCTAAAACTCCATAGCTGTTCCACATGAATTGCTGCCAAGTCAAGTTTCTCTCTGTTATCCTGTATATGTATATTATAAAACTGATATGAATTATTTTACATTTATAATAATAGTCATGGTTTATGTAGTTCTCCAAGGTTTAAAAAACACTTTAAATGCAGAATTATCCCTACTACATTTTATCTAATTAGATTAAGATGTTCATTCTAGTCTGTTGATCTTTTGGACCGTCAATCTGTGATTCAACATGTTGACTTTGAGTTCTGTGTCATTCACATATTTGGCAAATATTCTATTAGGTAATTCACCCCAAAAAATGTGAACAGAACAGGATTAACTCCATGGTAGGCTGCTAAAGACATATTTCTTGTGCCCTGCTCTCCCATTGACATTGTTAAACATTCTTTGGGTCGAGTCAATTAGCTAGAAATCTATATAATTGTGCTTTCATCTAGCCCACATCTTTTTTATCTTGTCTGCAAGGATATCATCAGAGACCTATTCAAGTGTTTCCCTAAATCTAATTATCCTCTGTTCATAGTATTATCTCTGACACATCCATTATTTTTTTTAAAAGGATATGACAGCATACAAAAATTTGGTCAGATAAACTCCTTTCTTTATGACTTTTTTTTTTTTTTTTGCTTTTGGATCAGCTAGTTGGTTCAGTGGTTAGATTACTAGACTTGGAGTTAGGATAACCTGAATTAAAATCTGGCCCAGGTCACTAGCAGTATGACCCTGGATAAATACTTAACCTGAGTCTCCTCATTTGTTTTTTTGTTTTTGTTTTTTTTGGGGTTTTTTGTGAGGCAATTGGGGTTAAGTGATTTGCCCAGGGTCACACAGCTAGTAAGTGTCAAGTGTCTGAGGCCAGATTTGAACTCAGGTACTCTCGATTCCAGGGCCAATGCTGTATCCACTGTGCCACCTAGCTGCCCCTCTTCATTTGTAAAACAGGGGTAATAATTGCACTTACTTACCTCGTACATTTGTTTTGAGGATAAAATGAGATATTTATAAAATACTCAGCAAATCTTAAGGTACCACAAAATTTGAGCTATTATTATTATTACTATGACGATGATCTTTATTTATGTCTCCTATATCAGTTTTATTTGCAGGAAAGCATTTATGTTAGATCACAGCTGACTCAGGTAGGTTTTTGGATTGTAATAAAATAAAACACTAATAGATCACCTAGCAGTTACAAGAATGAGCTTTACTTGAGCATAGCATGTAAAGAATATTCAGTAAGGATAAAGCATTGATTCAGATGGGAACAGCTTCTTTGTCTTAGTATTTCCAGTGATGGTATGTAGTCATAAGTGTGTAAAAAGCCTGAGGATTCCCTCCTCTGCCATGTTGGCTTTTGTGCCTTCCTGACCTCAAAGCTACACCAGTGATTTTAAGCCTCAGTCCTCTGGACCATTTAAGGCTTGAGGATAGTTTTTTTTTTTTTTTTAACACCACTTTTTAAGGAAAAACTAACTTACCCATTTAGGGTTGGTATTGCTCTGATGACAATATAAACGTTACAAATGAAGGTAAATGTGAAACACAAAGATAAATGCTTATTTACTGCTAATGAATTCACTTACATGGCAGAAATAGTGTGTTATTAATGCATTAATCCTAATCTATAGTATATGATAAGAGTAGAATATAGAGACTAACACCAAACCATAGTAATTTCCAAGTAGATGAGAAGATTATTTGGAAAACTGTAGTTCAGAATTTTCAGTGAAGTTAACTTTTGTTGCTGTTGTCAGCTTTTTGGAACAGAAAAAAGAAATCAAGGCAGAGTAATTAACAGTCATTATAGAAATGGACTAGTTAATGGTATGAGAATAAACAGTATTTTATTGCTGATGTCTATCAGCCAAGTGTAGGAATAATTTTTTATATAATAGTTATCAGTCCCTGCAGTTCTCTTAAGGATATTTTTGTTATCTATGCTAGAATGAATAAATGTTGATTTAGGCAGGACATTCTTTTATTTATTGGAAGCAGTATCTCTGCCCTTCCCTCTCCCAGAAAGCTACCCCGTATAACAAATAGTATTTTTTAAGATAAAAAAGAAAAAGAAAAGGGAACATATCAGCAAAACTGATCAATATATTGAAAGTATCTAAAACATGTTCAATATACATTTGTAGATTCTCATGTTTGCAAAGGGGTGGGGTAGGAGCCCTCATTTATAATACTTTTGAGGCATTTTCTTTTTGTTTTTAATAGCTCTTCCCATTTACATTGCTGTAGTAATTATTTGTTGTTTTCTTGGCTCTGCTAAATTCACTGAGCATCAGTTCCTATATATAGGGAAAATGGGAAATGGGGAGAGGGACAGATTTTGACTCAATGGAAGGAAAATGCTTTGAACAAATAGAACTGTCCAAAAGTAGAAGGAGCGGCCTTGGGAGGAAGTAGATGTCTTCTCAGAAGTCTTCAAGATAATGATTTATTGAGTGTCATGTAAAAGGAATCCTTGATTAGGTGTGGGTTAGACTAGATGACCTCTGAGACTCCATCCAACTTTGACATTATGTGGTTCTGAGAAATCAAGTTTGGTAGGAACTTTTGGTAGGAGTTTTTCATTAATTCTAGCACCTTTTTGGTTTGTCTTTCCTATTTTGTCTTGACTGCAGTCACATCCATGCCAGATAAGTTTGCGAAAGGGAATATGTTGAAAAGTTGGATGTGAACCTTAATATAATAGTCCTCAAATGCATGGCAAAGCAGTTTGTACTTTACAGGCTTTGGGGAGCAGCTAAGGACTCTTATGAGCAAGGGGGCACATTAGGAAGCTCACTCTTGCAATTGTACTGGAGAGGAGAGAGTTTGAGGTAGGGAGACCAATTAAGAAGATAATCATAGGTGAGAAACAATGACGACCTGAACTGGGGTAATGATAGTGTGAATGGAGAGCTGGGGGAAAATGGGAGAAATGCTATGGAGGTAGAACAGAAAGGACTTGGCAAATCTTGGGACCAGGTAACTCAAATGTGAATAGCACTCAAACGAAATGATGACATCAGTAGACTTTGGGAAGTTTGAGGAGTAACAGGTTTTGAGGGAAAGAGGACTGAATTTGAAGTGTCAGTAGGCCATGCATGCTTCTAGACATGCCCTGCACATGGCTGAAATGTGGTACTGGAGCTCAGGGAAAAGATTAGGGCTGGAAATAGGAACTTGCGAGTCATCTATCAAGAGGCAATAATTTAAGCAATAGAAGTTAAGGAGATGGTTAAGAGAGAAATTGTATCATAGGGGTGGTTAGTTTGGGATGCACAGATAAGATTTCAGGAGGGTCTGAGAACTAAGATAGGAAAAAATTACATTTTCATTTCCACTAATCTTGGACTTCCTTTGTCATTCTATGCATTTCATGCATTTAAAAATATTTTGTTCTGAGGAATCCATAGGCTTTTCATCATACTGTCAAAGGAGTCTGTAACAAGCCCTAAAAGATTAAGGATCTTTTCTATAGAGAGACAGGAAGGCCTAGGACAGAACCTTGGGAGCAGAGGCCTAACTAGAAATGATGTGGCCAGATAATGGAGGTGATATGGGGCACACTGGAGAAAGCAGCACAAAAAGTCTCTTACATCAAATTTATAGTTCATGATGTAGAAATAATAGAAGAAACAATTATGTTCAATTCAATTGAGTAGGACTGGGAATTAGTTGCAATAATGGTTCACAGATGGATGCTATTAATAATACCACCTGGTTGCTTCCTATTTTAACTACTTGTTTTAGGTAACTACGTGCTAAGTGTACTGGTTTCCACCTGTTGCAGGAGTATAAGTGCTAAATATCAGTACCCTGAGGAATGCCCTGATCACCCTACCCTAGTTACTTCCCTGCTTAGAAGACACTAGTGGTTTATGTAGTGGAAGACAGGAGATAAACAAATGAAAGAAACTAAGGAATCCCCTGATGGGGAGGATGAGCTCTAGGAGAGAGAAGCATGAAGGATGCTATCACCAGTATAGCGCAGGAGGATGCTGGAATCGGAGTCCTTGATCCACCTTATGTATGTGCTCAACAGGTTTGTTTACTTAAACCACACTACCATTTATGGATTCTTTTGGTACATTTCCAGATAAAAATATTTTTGAAAACGTTGATTTAAGTTGCCGCTTGGCGGTACCATCCAAAGTTCCATGGGCTGTCCCCTTTGATTTCTCTTTTTTTTATTGGTTTAGGTATTACTTTCAATTTACTTAATCTCAACAAGTATTCCTTAACCTCCCAGTATGTGCAAGATACTGGACATATAAAGGCAGAAACAAAATACTTTCTGTGCTCAAAGAGCTTATGTTGAACAGAGGCGCCAATTTGTTCCTTTAACAGGTATAAATTCTAATGAAAATGAAATATAAGGCAATGGAAAAAAGGACCAGAGTTTATTAAGTATCTTTTAACCTCATTTTTGTTCCTTCTACTGTTGAATTTCGATCTTGTTTTCTTATAGGTTTTGGCTACATGCTTACTTACATGATTGACCTTCATTTTACATAAATGAGCTTTGCAAATATTCTGACCTTTGCTATAACAACTAAGTTACATGAAACTGATTGGCAGTGGGAGGGAATAGAGGGGATCAAGTTCTAATATCAGTCTTGCTGCTAACTAGTCCTATGACCTTGGGTAAATTTCACTCTGTGTTCTCATTTTCCTCATCTTTATGGTTCTGTTCAGCTCTAAGATATAACAATTATAAAGTTATTGAGAAAAAATTATTATTTCTCTCCTGTATTAATAGCCAATTATTGAATTAGGACTAAGATTATCCCCCTTCCTTTTCCTTATTTAGATATCAGCCCCTGTAGGTCATTTAGGTAGCTTATGATGAGATAAAATCTTGGGTGAAATTGACCCAAATGGAAAATACAGATGTTATCAAAAGGTAAAGAAATTTTAGCTTAGGTGGCCCACTGTGTTTTAATCAGACAGGTCTGGGTAAGAGTGGATTACCCCTTTTGTGGGGTGATATGGGTATAGATAAGTCTTTGACAAAGACATTGATCAGAGTCACGTCCCCTAGATCCTTATTAGACTAAGCCTACCTCTCATTACAATACTCATTTTTCATTAATTATTAATCAATCAGAGTTGATTTCCACACTCAGGAATACCCACTCTTCCAAGGGCATGTAAGTGTTGTGTGGGATCCATGAGGGGTATTTGGAATTTGAGAGTTCCATTGACCTCTTTTATTAATTATCCTCCAGCATGATTAATAAAATAATTAGCTACTCAGAAACTATGTCTCTAAACTTTTTTATACATCAGTTATTAACATTTCACTATTTTAAGTTTCAGTATTCTATACCTGTATAATGCCAAAATCAGGTCATTGTGGTTATTCATTTGTTGCTGTTGTTGTTTTTTGCGGGACAGTGAGGGTTAAATGACTTGCCCAGGGTCACACAGCTAGGAAGTGTCAAGTGTCTGAGGCTGGATTTGAACTCGGGTCCTCCTGAATCCAGGGCCAGTGCTTTATCCACTGTGCCACCTAGCTGCCCCAGTTATTCAGTTTTACATCCCAGCTTTGCCACCTATGAGTTGTGTGACCATGGACAGGTCTCTCAACATCTCTGAGTCTCCATTTCAAAGTCTGTAAAATGAGGGAACTGAAATAGGTGCCCCTAAAGACCCTTCTTTTTTGCATCTATGGACCTAGGATCTGATTTTAAGGCACAGAAGGAAAGTATCTTAAGGACAGGGTAGTTGATAGTGTTAAATATTAAATCCCCTTCTAACAGTGTTGGAAAGATCAAGGAAGAAAAAGAAACTGGGTTTGTCAGTTATGTGGTACTTGGTGATCTTGGAGTGAGAAATTTCAGCAGTATGATGGGGATGAAAAGCTATCAAGGATTAAGGTGACCATGATGAAAAAGTGAAGGCAACAACTGTATAGGCATAGATTCATCAAAGCAAGGACTTAAACCATTATTAATACAACCAAGAGAAATTTGACAGAGACATATTGGATGGTGAGTGGGCCCCAAGGTCATGAAGAACTGAGTTTAAATCCTGCTTCCATACTGGCTGTGTGACCCTGGGCAAATCTAACCTCTTAGTGTCCCCAAACCATTATTCAAAGCTATAAGTGCAAATCACATACCAACCTGCTCTAGTCAGAGGTCTAGTGGGTAGGGTAGGAGAAAGATAGAATGAAAGAAAAAGGAGAGAGAGAGAGAGAGAGAGAGAGAGAGAGAGAGAGAGAGAGAGATAAAGATGGAATAAGAGAGGGGGATAAAGGATTAAGGGGATAAGGAGAGAGAGAAAAAAAATGAGAGGAAGGGGAAGTTAAGGGGGAGAGAAGAGAAGGGAATCTTAACTTAAGAGCCACTCTCTATTATACATATCCCACTACCAGGAACAAGAAAGATAAACTTGATTTCTGGCTTTGGCATCCTAATGCCTCAGTTCTAGATCAGAAGAGCAGTCAATGCAGGTGAATAATGTATGTTTAAAGAAAGAGCAGATGTTATAGAAACCACAGGGATTACTATTATTTGTACCCAGGATCTAAACGTTAAAATAACACAGCTAATATTTTTTGCTTTTTAGGCCTTGAATGTACCAACAGGCATTTGGTATCCTTTTCTTGACATTTATATTTTTTAAAATATGAAGAGCCTGGCAGTGTTGGCAAATCTACCTCTTACTCCAAATGCCCAGACAGAGATGCATGACCGATCTTATGATCTTGGTGCTCTATGTGATGGACATGGTGTCCCACACACAATCAGCTCACCCTTGATTATCAGCATCCATCACCTGGGATACCCAAATATGTGGACTGTGTAGAGTTATGGCTCACATCTACAAGCAGACTGCTCCAGGCTCTTGTCTTTCTGGGCACAGCTGCCACAATAAAGCACAGCCTTCATTTATTCTTGTCATGGTTTTTGCAACCATTTCCTCTAACACTATCAGTACCAGTAACAAGAAGGCCAGTGACATTTGATACGATTTGGGGTAACAGCTTTGCCCAAATGCTGAAGTGTACTGTTGTGGATTTTCCCCCCCACAATTTCATTGACCTCTGCAGCAAAGGGTTTGTCTGAAATAGGATTTGACGTCTGAATTATTCCTTCCTGAGTCTTTATTATTAGGGTTTGTTGTCTTCCCCTGAGTACAAATATTGTTTGAGAACCTTCTTTCTGGCACTGTCTTCTAAAACTATTTGGTTATTGAGATACTGATTTCGTAAATTTTTGAAAAATTAATTTTTTGGGGGGGGTGTGTGCAAAGGATTGCTTGTTATTTCCCTTGGCTTTTCTTGATTTTGACACTCCTCTAGCAGTACCAAAAGCTATAAAGTATCTTTACATCTTAACCTTAAGATACATAGTGGGGGTGAAAGAAATTGTGGAGACTGTGGAGAGATTGGTGCAAAGGCAAAGGGAATTTGTCTGGGGAAAAAAGCCATTGGAAGAGGTTCCTATTGGCAGGTTTCCAAGGTCAAGTTCACTACTAGAACTGCTTACACAGCAGAATTTCCCAAACTGTGTTCTAGGGAACCTTGGAATTCTCTTGGATATGAATTAAAATTTCTTGAGAAAATGTTAATGTTAGCAAAACCTTTTCTTCTCAAACACCAAGTATTATGTCAGCATTTCAACAGTCATGATTTCATTGGTAGGTGTGTAGACCATGTGCCCTTTCCTGTATAATGCTTGTTTTCTCATAACTCCTCTATGGTGGAGCCACTTGAGATGATAGAGGTTCTTATAATGTTTCCTGTATGCCAGTGTAACTCTGGGGTTCTCCATCTGTAATTCACTACTCTTGAGACATCATCAGCCTACCTCCTCTGGTCACACATGTTCTCAATGGCATATTTTGCAATCCATTCATATTTTGTTGTTCAGTTATTTTTGTCATATCTGACTTTTTGTGACCCATTTAGGGGTTTTCTTGGCAAAGATACTGTAGTGCTTTGCCATTTCCTTCTCTAGATCATGTTTCAGATAAGGAAATGGAGGCAAACAGGATTAAGTGACTTGCCCAGGGTCACACTAGCTAGTAAGTGTCTGACACCAGACTGAAACTTGGGAAGATGAGTCTTCCTGATTCCAGGTCCAGCACTCTATCCACTGTAACACCCAGCTTCCCTTTATTTCATAGATTTTTATGTATAAAACAACAGCATTAGTGCATGACTAAGTTATTTCGGCATGAAAAGAGACTTAATTTCATGTTTTGCTACAAAATTTACCTGAGTCTCCTTTAGTTTGGGGGTCTTGACATCTCTTTGACCACTATATTTGGATTTCTTAACATCATGGGTTTCACAGCTAAAGGCCTACTTCCTTCAGGACACCAGATTTGAATTTAGGAAGATGATTTTTTTCTGAGTCCAAGCCCAGTATTCTATCCATTGTGCCACCTAGCTGCCTCACTGGAGTTACAGAGACCATAAAAAACCAAAAACTTTCTTCAAGAAACTTACACTGAACAGACACCTGTCTGTTCCCCTAACACAGATATAAATTCCAATGAAAATAAAATAAAAGGTTACAGCAAAGGAGCCAGAATTTATATATATATAAAATCTTCTAACATCATTTCATTATTTCTGTTGAATTTCTTTTAGGTTTATCCAGATTTCTTCTACATTTTCGTTGCATGCTTTACTTATAAGATTGACCTTCACTTTACAGGAATAAGCTTTGCAAACATTCTGTTCTTTGTCAACAAGAGCTTAGTGATTTGAAACTGATTGTCAGTGGGTGGGAGTAAGAGGAGACCAGGCTTGTAATAATAAGTTTACTGCTAACTAGTCCAAAGACCTTGGGCAAGTAATGCACCTTCTTTGTCTCACTTTGCTCATCTTTATGGTCCTATTCAACTCAAACTTTCAAGCATTATAAATGTATTAAAGTTCTCTTATTATAACTTTCAATCTTCAAATGTAGCTGTATCACACCAAGTGCACTGAATGGGGTCATCATGTGTGGTTATTCAGTTTCAATGTCAAAACTGTTTTGCAAGGGCATAACTCAAAGAGTTTGTAAAATGTATTTGCTCATAGAGAGTTCAAGGTCAGTCAGGGAATGGCTAATAACAGGCAGTAAGGCATATGGTGAATGATTCATAGGTATTGTCAATAAAAGAAAAACAAGCTAATACAGTTAAATTACATTGCTGGCAATATATTTATTGTTCACCTGTAGTTAGAAAACGTATTCTGCTCTTCATTGCTTCCTGGATAGAGGCAATGTGCCCTGTGGCAATGTGGAGGAGGAAGTCCCTGGCTGCCCTCCCAAGGTCTTTCTGCTTTGGCTCATGAAGAGACTCACTTGTCTAGAGCCACCTTCACAATGATTACCAAAGTGAATTTTACAGGTATTTACTTTTACTGAAAGATCAGAGAAACACGGGGTTATTGGGACTGTTTGTTTAGAAAGCTAAATCACCTAAACTAGTACATAACTAGCCTATGCTAGATTTTCATTCAAGTTTTCAAAATCACCTCAATATTTTATTTGCTTGAGGTGGGGGGGGTGAGTTGAGACTTGGAGGTGGGTGGGACTTGAGGAAGTGAATCTAGAACTGGGTTTTTCCTAGGGGGAAACTCCTACAAATGTAAATCATCATCTAGATTACCATTGGAAATCTTAAGGTGTTGCTTGGAGGCACTGAAAAGTTAAACGATTTATACAGGGTCACACAGTTAGATCTTCCTGACTCCAAGGCTGGTTCTCTACCTGCTAAGTTCTGCTTTCTCTCATTTATTAAATGACTACTGTTTATGTTTTTTTCTGGGCTGCAAAGACAAAAATTAGGACATAGTCTCTTCTCAGGGATCTTATGTAAATTAAACCTTCATTTGGAACCCACAGCTGAAGTACACAAGATATGCCTATTCCAGGAAATTTCCTGTAATTAATGAATTCCAGTCTCTACTTGGCAAGTACAGTCCCTGACCTACTTCCTTAGTGCATGCTTATAATTAGGATATTTAGAGTGTGTGTGTGTGTGTGTGTGTGTATAAATACACACACATATATACATAATATACATATATACATACATCTATTTATCACAGTATCAAGTTTAAGTTTAATGCTTGTTGAATTGAATTACGTATTTATATTTACTATGTATTTTTATTATTTCATTCTTGGGTCAAAAGCTCCTTGAAGCTCTTCATGGGCAGAGGCCATATTTTCATTGTTTTATTTTAGTCTTTAGTCTACTCAGTAGTTTCACTAGTTACACTTTTTAGTTTAAGCATGTGGTGTAGATTTTTTTTTTCATGTCTTTGTAATTAAGCATTTCAAGGATCCAAAATAACAATTAAAAAATAATAATGGATTGCTGTTTGTTCTTCATTTTCAAAAAGGACCATTGACATCACAGGGTGATTTCTTGACATGCCAGTGAATTGTATTCAAGTGAGGCAGAGGTACACAAAGTTTTCAGTCTCTGTTATTAACAACAGCCAATCCTTATATTTTCACTTTAAGCTTTGCAAAGTGCTTCATATCTATTATCTTACTTGAACCTTACAACATCTCTTTGGAGTAGGTGATGTTCTTTTTATTTTTCTTTTGTGAGATTTAAAATTGGATATTAGATCATAAATCTCCCCTACTTAACCCTTCCCTTAATTTATCTCCCAGACTAGTAAATGGAAGAAGCTTCTGGTTTTCTAGATAGAGCCTTTATTGTATATAAGGTGTTGTTGATTAGAAGGATAGGAAAATAGAAATACAGTACAAATCGTCTTAAATCTAGGCTTAGTCTATATTCCTTATAAAAACTCACCAAACCGATTTAGGCCACCTTTGGAGTGAGTCAGACCGTCTGTGCCGCGCCGCCAGGAGTCCCGCCAAGCCGGCAAAAAGACTACTCCCGTTCTCTCCACCCCAGAAGTCAAAAAACCCGGCAGGCAGTCTGACATGCGCAGCAGGCGGACTGTACCCGGCAGGCAGTCTGACATGCGCAGCAGGTGGACTGTACCCGGCAGGCAGTCTGACATGCGCAGCAGGCGGACTGTTCATCTCCTCCCCAAAAGGGTGGTCCTTGAAAAACTGGCGTCTTTCAGTTATCCTAACCGACTGTTAAAAACTTTCATATTTTACCACATTTCCCCCCTTTGGTGTTCTGAGTCAAGATGTATTCACATTTTTTGCAATCATTTATTATCCTCAATTTTTAAATCCATATGAGACTTGGATTATGGGAACTTATCATTTAAGACATTAATTGCCTTTATTCTGAGTTATCAGATGCCAGTTGGCCAAGATGCCATCCAATCACAAGAGGAATACATGCAAGAGCAGACACTGAACTGTCACATGAGGGGAGACATGCATGAAGTCAAGGTATGGCCGAGGGAACGGCTTTTGACAAATGTTGAGGTTGGATTCTCTTGGTTTAATATTTTATTTTATTTTTCCCCACAATATTGTACAGATGGCTGGAAGTATTCATCCCACCCATCTCGCTCCTACACCTGGCTTCTATGCTCCCTCCTATATGCCTGATGCCATGGACATCTCAATCCCATGCATCTGATTAAGTCTGACTCAGTTTCCTCCAATATGTTCGGTGGCATGGACATATATTCCATCCACCTATTTTAGACCTGGCATACTGCATGGGCAGTATATATTGCTCAAGTGTGGGAATGCTCATATCCCATCATTTCTCTGTTCTTTTATGGTAACCCCCATAATTATCTCAGGTGTCATGATAAATACAGTGTTGAATTTGGCCTTGACACCTGTTACCAATTATATTAGATTTTTTAATTTCTCATAATGGCATGAGGATAATTAGGCAGATGATGCAAAAAGTGATAAAACAAAGATAAAAATTATTTTTATTAATTAATATTGCAGCAATTGTCTTCTCAATTACCCTCCATGAGGGGGGACTATAGTAATATTATAATTTTAAAGAATGTTTTAATTTTTGTTTTATTATATGTTTCATGTGTAACAACTAAGATTCTGAATTCCCTTAGACATGTTTTTGAGAACTTTCATTGTTTGATTTGATTATTGACAAAGCTATTTTAAAGTTGTGTTAAGCTCAATTTTGTAGGAAATTTTCCTGGCTGATTACCAGCATCCACACATCAACCCCTGAAAAGACTTCCATTCCACGACTACACCTAGAGGACATCTGAGAAAAGACTTTCAGAGACTTTAAATGAACAGTTTTGAGTTGTTGTTTTTGTTGTTTTTTTTCTCTTTCTGTTATAATATACACCATCTGTAACATGTATTCTCTGCAGAGGCCCTCCCTTTGCAAGACTAATGTCAAAGCGTCGGTTCATGAGGACAAAAAAAAAAAATCGCCCCTCTGAACAAAACTTTCCTCTCTTCCTTTTCTATATTGTTGTTCACATATTATTAGTTAGCAATAGTTATTATATTGTTTTTACTGTTCCGTCAAGGAAACATTTTGTTTCTTGAGGAACAACACGGGGGACTGTAACGATTGGAATAACGCCACCTGCTGGATACTTACTGTAGAAGAGTTCTGCCCATGAAGGGAAGGTCTTTGAGGGCAAGACCAGGAGTCAGGAAGTGATGCGGGCTAGTGGGAGGAGGAAGGAAGAGACTGGCGCTCAGGCTCGCACGCTTGCCTTTGGACTCTGGCGGAGAAGGGAGCTAAAAATGTGCTCTCCCTTTAATAGATAGAAATCTAGGCCTTTCTCTCTCTCTTTACCAAATTCTTATTCTCCTTAATAAATGCTTAAAAGTCTAACTCTTGCTAAAGCTTATAATTTATTGGCGACCACTCATTAGATATTTTAGACAGACAAGCTAGAATTTTAACCCTTAACACTTTTATAGATGAGGAAACTAAGGCTGAGAGGTTATGTGACTGGATCAGAGTCACAAAGCTGGTAACTATCTGAGGCAGGATTTGAACTCAGATTTTCCTAACTCCAAGTCCAACACTGCTCACCACATGACATATCTCCATAATTCCACTGATGTAGGTCTACTGCCCACTAACTCAGCTCATGTGCTACAGTAGGTCATTTTGGAAGATGCAATGCTTGAATAAAATTCTCCCAACGGTAGCTAACTTTTGAGTGATAAACTTCTCTAGACTTATTTGATAAAACCTTTGAGGACAGATATGCAAATCATAGCTGTGCTTCTAGCCAACTTGACCAATTGGGAGAACCTACCTTATTTCCCACTTTTCTGCCATAGCCTTTGAGAACTTAAGTTGCCCAACACAATAGTGGAAGGAACTTTATGCTAGGTCTGGAGGGACTGTCTGATCTAGGGGAAAGAGCATTGACTATGGCATCAGAGGACCTGGATTCAAATCCTGTCTTTGTTACTCACTACTTTTTGACTTTGGACAATATATCACTTGACCCCACTAAGGGCCTCCATTGAAAGAGTTTGACTCGATCAAAAAGTTTTTGTTAAGGCTCACTATATGATAGGCACTGAGCTAAGAAATGAGGATAAAAAGAAAACAGGGAAACACACTTCCTGCCCTTGAAGAGA
Organism: Dromiciops gliroides; assembly: GCF_019393635.1. Taxonomy (NCBI): domain Eukaryota; kingdom Metazoa; phylum Chordata; class Mammalia; order Microbiotheria; family Microbiotheriidae; genus Dromiciops; species Dromiciops gliroides. The sequence continues at coordinate 126,456,081 of NC_057863.1, read as the reverse complement.
TTACAATCGAATGGAGGGTTAACCTCTATGTACCATTCGACCTAGGGAACAAATTCCTTTGTAGCTCTCTACCTATGGTCTTATGATGCCCTGATTCCGCATGGGGAAAGTTGACCTTTATGTTAATGTCTAACAGGCTGGAAATAAATCAAAGCAGCACGACTACTGCTTGTTCCATCCATCCACTTCACAATGATTTCCCTCTTGCCCAGCCATTTGTAATATTACCTGCCTGATATTTCCCTCTGCTAAGTGTTATTTACTTTGTGGTTTTCCTTTCTCCCCTTTCAATTCACCCCCTGCAGGGATGCCAACTGCATAGTCATGCAGAATAATGACCTTTTCAAAGCCAAGCTATCCCCTTAAACTACTGATAGTTCTTATTTCCTTATATGAATTTCTCTATTGAAATTTCTGCTTTGAGTACTTGGCCATAGACCTGTTTGGATCTTGGAGAGTATGTCTAAGCCCCTTCTCTAATAGGGAAGCAAACTGGATCTGAGGGAGAATTGAAATAACTTGCCTAATGAATAAGAGCTGGAAAGGAACTATATCTTCTTTAACTTACTCAAAGAAAAATGAGGCAAAACCCATTTTATTGTTCTGCAGTCGCATCTGTCTACGTAATAGCTTAAAATATTTTGAAGGGAAGACTAAAGAGTTTTTAACAGTTGTGCACATCAGTGTTAGCAACCAGACTGGGTCTCCTAAAACAAGGGTAGTCCATGCATAGTTCTTGGGATGCATAGATCTTTAGTGCTTGATACAGGTGCAGATACAAAATGCCAATAAAACAAACAAAAGAAATATCTTTCCCTTTAGAAGTTTAAGTATTTCACACAAGGATGAATGAATAGGGAACGAATGTAGGTAGAAACCTAGGTTTCAAGCCCAGAGTATTGGATTGATGGAGAGCAGGATGTCTATTTGCCTTTGTGAGAGCCAGAGTTGGCCAGAGATCTTTGGAGAGGAGATATTCTTGCTTCCTGTTTTAAGGGAGGGCACATGTGATTGCTGACTCTTTTCAGAGGCATATAGGATGTGCATTATGTCCACATGAGTTAGTGAAATGTGGCTCTCAGGGAGGCATGTGTAGATATTTCTGAAATCTTACACCCTCCCTCCAAGGGAGACTTTGTTCTTGGAAGGGAGCAGAGAAAGTGGTTACAAGGCTACCACATTCTTTTTCTCTGGAGATGGGGTTGAGGGCTAAAATTAAATTTATCTATCCTGCCTTCCCCACCTCTACCATGTTTCTAGTCTAGGGGAATGATGTTTTTTATAGATTCAAATCACTTTTCTTAGTCACTGTCTCTTACTAGGGAAAAGTAGACCAAGCTTGCATCTATAGGCTTAAGTCTTTCTCAACAAGTTCTAGTTATGTAAAAGACCACCAGTGAATAGCAAGTAAACCCACTAATTGAAGCAGATAGCCAACGAAATCAGAGAAGTTAGAATAATTCCATAAATATACAGACTGAATGAGCTCTCCTACTGGGAGTGAGTTATTTCATCTCATCTAAGAGTCCACATCTCATCCAAGGAGAACTTCCCTAAGGTCTCTAAGCCGGAGGGAAGCTGGGAATCAAAAGTGTGTTTAGGAGGTCTCTTTATCTTGTATGTTTACCTTTTAAAGACGGTTTTCTCTCTCCATAGATCTCTTCATAAAAACAATTTCATGGGTATTGTCTTAAAACAGGATTGAAGTAGACTCTTTTTTTTTCCTCCAAAGGTCTCCCACCAACTCTACCCTTAACAAAACACATATCTTTAAGTTATCACTGTCTCTACTAATAGGGAGAGTTATACAAATATGTTCCAGGCTTGAAACCTGGGTTACACAGACATGATGATTACTCCTACTTTAAGAGTACTTTACAGGGAACTACTGGGGAATGTGGCATAATGGGAAAAGGGCTGTATTGGCAGCCAGATACTTGGGTGTTGATCTGGTTCTGCCATGATCACACTGTATCCTTGGGTAAGTCTTAGTTTCCTTTTTCCTCATCTTTAAAAAGAGGAGGACCCCTCTGACCTCAGTCGCTACCTGTATAACACTGGGTAAGTCACTTCTCTGGGCCTCAGTTTCTTGATCTATAAAATAACAAAATGGACTCATTGGACAAAATGACTCACTTGGGTTCCTTCCCAGTTCTAGATCCATATCCAATGACCTCTTCTTGATACTGATGATTCTGTGAACAAAGAACATTATATATAGTAATCTCCTCTGACTCTCACAACTAGCCAGAGGGAGTTCTGATATTTGAGTCAGGGGGCTTCAGTTTAAATTCTGGCTTTGTCACTATTTGTGTGACCTTGGATAAGTCACTTTGTGTTTAGCACAGTGCCTGGCAGAAAGCACTAAAGAAATATTTATTGACTCATTGATAGCTTATTTGGGTCTCAATTTTCTAATCTGTAAAAAAAAAAGGCTGGACTAAGTGAAATATAAAGTCCTTTATAGCTTTAAATATATGAACCCATAAGACTGGTGGTCATATTAGCATCATTATTTGCTCAAGGTCACTCATCTAGTCAGTATATAAAGTACTATAGAAATTTAAATGAATATTGATGATAATTATAAAATGATGATAATAATAACTGGCAAAACTGAGACTTCGTGGGTTTTGAAATTTCTAATCTAGGATTCTATCTATCAAAACCATGTCTAGGGGCAGCTAGGTCGTGCAGTGGATAAAGCACCTGCCCTGAATTCAGGAGGACCTGAGTTCAAATCTGACCTCAGACACTTGACACTTCCTAGCTGTGTGGCCCTGGGCAAGTCACTTAACCCTCATTGCCCCTCACAAAAAAAAAAACCCAAAACCATGTCTAGGTCATGTTGGAGCTCACATGACTTGCAGAAAGGGCTACAGGGCAGTAGAGGTCAGCACAATTAACTATACTATAACTGTAGTACCTAGAAGAGTCCAGAGCAACCTTTACAATACTCTACATTTTTTGTTTATAAACATTATCATATTTGATCCTCCCAACAATCTTGGGAGGTAAGTGCTATTATAACTCCCATTTCACAGTTGAAACTGAGGTAGTGCTGAGAAATCAGTGTTCCCAAGTATAAACATTTGTCAGTTTCATTGGCTACATTAATTGTAAATGTTCTTGAAAAAATAATCTTGCCCTTTTTTGCTAACACTGGTGAATTTTTGCCCATACCCTTGCTCATGTTGACCATTTCAAGAAATCATTTCAGGGAAGAGTCACAGAACTATAGAATTAGCAGGGACCTGATTGGCTATCTAGTCTGACTCATGTCCAAAGGGAATTTCCAGCACAACGTATATGAGAAGTGCCTATCTAGATTTTGCTTAAAGATCTTGAATGAAGGGGATGCCACTACTTTCTGAGTCACACAATTACATTCAGATGAGTGTGTTGATGAGTGCGAGCTCTATTTTATGGAGCCACTAGACAGGGGATGGAAAAGAAGTCTGTAAGATTCTGCTTGCCCTGAGAGCTAGGGAACCTGGAAATAGACTAAGGAAAATTACAGCTACAGCTGAAGGTATAGCCACACCTATACCTATAACTATACTTACACCTATACCCCGAGTCTTCCTTATCTTACCCATGCTGGAAGTTCAGGAGCTCCTAATCAATCTGATATGCCATTCTCAGCCTCTGGGATTATAGGTGTTGTCAGGAGTCTAACAATTCTATTTCACTAGTAGTGGTGAACGTTATACATAAATATAGTTGAGGTGGGATGTTTACATGGTGTGATTTGAAGGGGAATTAGCAACACCTTTGTTGCAGAGTTTTGATATTCTATCATTGGAGATTCATTCCTTGGATTGGGCCATTGTCTCATCAAAATGTACATTGTCCTGGTGAGGAGGCTGGGTATATATTAATCTGTTTTCCATCACTAGTGGTCTCACATGAATTAATTTATCCCATGCTTTCTAATATGATATCCAGCCCAGAGTAGCTCCTACTCCTATAAAATATTCACTAATTAGGTTTTTATAACTGTGAATAAGAAGCACAGATCCTAGACACTGTGTATCAGGGGGTATCAGGGGAGCAGATTTGGGTGGGATTTTACAAAGGATGGGGTGATGTGTTTTTAAGGGGAAATATAAGGGCAGGGACAGGGTGACTGTGGGGTACCAAGAGTCTGGAAGGATGCTCCATGGCATAGTAGATAGAGTACTAGGTCTGGAGGCAGGATGACCTGAGTTTAAAAATCCAGCCTCAGATACTAACTATGTGACCCTGCACAAGTCACTTAAACTTTGCCTACTTCAGTTTCTTCAACTGTGAAATGGGGGGTTATAATAGCACTTACCTCCCAAGATTGTTGTGAGGATCAAATGAAATTATGTTTGTAAAAGCATTTAGCACAGAGCCTAGAACATAGTAGGCACTTAACATTTACTTATTCCTTTTGACCCTTTCTCTTAAAGGGAAGTAGTGAGGATGGATGCCCAAGTCCAACTTGAAAGTGGGGAGAAATGGCTTCCAGCTAGGGAGAAAGGAAGAAGTGGAACCTGACTAGATCTTCAAAGAAAAGAAGAGAATCTAATAGGTATAAATTGATGGCAGTTTGAGTCAAGGCAGAGAAAAGGGGGAAAGGTAATATTGGAGTAGAGGATGGTGAGTAATACAGTTTAGTTAGAATATAGAATCCCTGAAAGGGAATAATACATAGTGTGAGAGATGGCTGACAAGGTAAATTGGATTGAGGTTGTAGAGTGCTTTGAATACTAAGATAAGGAATTTATACGTTATTAAATGGGCAACAGGGAACCATTGAAACTTTCAGACATAAGTGATGTAATCAGAATAGTCCATTAGAGAGATTATTCATGCACCAGTGTAAAGTATGAATTAGAGATAGAAGAGACTGGACAGAAGGAGGTCACTTAGGAAGTATTTAAAGTCCTCCACAATCTGGTTCCCATTTACCTTTCTAGCCTATTTCTTGTAGGGATGTGAGACTTTGCATGGACCCCATATTCCTATAATGCTTGGGGATGAGTAAGTCATACTATCATGATGAGCAAGGTTTCTTTTTTTTTTTTTTTGGACTATATCTCCTATGAGTCTCTGCTTATCTGAAGCATGATGATGTTATCTAGCATACACTCAAACTGAGGAAGTACACTTGGAGCATTTGGATTTTTTTTTTTTTTTTTTTTTTTGCAGGGCAGTGAGGGTTAAGTGACTTGCCCAGGATTACATAGCTAGAAAGTGTAAAGTATCTGAGGCAGGACTTGAACTCAGGTCCTCCTGAATCCAGGGCCGGTACTTTATCTACTCTACCACCTAGTTGCCCCCAGTATTTGCAGAATTGTTTTTTACATTTTTTTCAGGGCAGTGAGGGTTAAGTGACTTGCCCAGGATTACATAGCTAGAAAGTGTAAAGTATCTGAGGCAGGACTTGAACTCAGGTCCTCCTGAATCCAGGGCCGGTACTTTATCCACTCTACCACCTAGTTGCCCCCAGTATTTGCAGAATTGTTTTTTCCATTTTTTTCAGGGCAGTGAGGGTTAAGTGACTTGCCCAGGGTCACACAGCTAGTAAGTGTCAAGTGTCTGAGGTCAAATTTGAACTCTGGTCCTCTTGAATCCAGGACCAGGAGCATTTGGAATTTATTTATTTACTTATTTACTTATTATTCATTCATTCATTCATTCATTTATTTTTGCAGGGCAATGAGGGCTAAGTGACTTGCCTGGGGTCACACAGCTAATAAGTGTCAAGTTTCTGAGGCTGGATTTGAACTCAGGTCTTTCTGAATCCAGGGCTGGTCACCTAGCTGCCCCTCATTTATAATTTTTAAAAAGGCTATGGGAGTCTCTTGAAAGAGGAAGGTTAAGGTAATGAGACTGTGTGAAAAATAGCAGTTGTATATAGACCATGCTAGTGCTGGCATGGATTGTCCAAGCAGATGCAAGTGTCCAGAGGTTAGCACACTGGAAACTGCAGCCGCTACCCCCTGAAAAACCATGAATCCTCTCTACAATCCTCCCTACCCAGACCTACCACATTGTCACTCCCTGGCTTTCTGCATAACATGCTTCATACCAGGGAACATAGGTTCCAGCCCCCAACTCCCACCTACCATTCCAACACTGTCTCCTGCTCTGGGACTCTTGGCTTTAGATTGATGAATGTTCTCATTCAATTCAAGAAACATTTATTAAGCACCTACTATGCATCAGGTGCCATGGTAGGTGCTAGGGATAAAAATAAGAAAAATGAAGAAAATCCCTGCCCTCAAGAAGCTTACAATCCAATGGGGGAAGACAATACACAAAAGGGAACTGGAAGTGAGAGTGTTGAAGACACCAGGGGATACTGGATATGGGTGCATCTGGTTGGTGGAGTTCAACTCAAGAAAATCTGCAAATAGAAAGTAGTTACTGCGGAGTCCAGATCCTTCCCCTTTGTAAAGGAAATCTCTGGGAGGAATTTAACTCTTTTCCCTCTAACTGTGCAATTAGAGGGCCGAGAGAGGCTGACGGGGTTGGGAAGGTATTGAGCTTCTAAAGCTGGGTTCAGTAGCTCAAAGATGAGATTTCAAGTGATCACTTTGTCCTGGAAAGGATATCAAACCTAGTAGAGCTTCATATGGAAAGTGGAGTTAGCTGGAAAGACCCTAATTCTCTATAATTAGCCTGAGCTACCATGTTGCTAGTCTCAGACCATTTTCATGCCATGCTGCTATGTTCCTATAGTACCCTGCTCCTTCTTCCATCTTGCCCCTTTTATCCACTAGAAACAATAATGAAATCAACAGTACCACTCCTGCGAAGACCTCATCAGGCAATTGTCTTATAACTCTACTTGCCATCTCTGACTTCCCTGACCCACATTCATCTCACTGGCCACCACTCCCAGGTGTTTCCCTCTATTAGAATGTAAGCTTCTTGAGGTCAGATACTCTTGCTTTGTGTAAGACCTTTGGGAGTAGAGATTATGATTTCATTCTTTGTACTTGTCCCAGTGCCTGGCACATAATAGTTCCTTAATAAATGCTTGTTGCTTGACTTGTATTTGTATCCCCAAGCTTAGCATGGTACTCAGCCTATAGTTCATTCTACAATGCTCTCTAGTTTCTGTTCTGAGAATTCAAAGCTTCTAATACAACTCTTACAAAAAGATAGAAAGGTGGAAAAAATTTGGAAGAACCCTACACACTTTGCTTCCTTGCAACCTTGCCTAGGTGAAAATTTCCATTTCCTGTAGCATTGAAGAGACATGCTACTTTGGAGTAGAATAGTGCTCCATGGAATATATGTGTTAAATACTTGATTTCAATTGAATGGAGACTGTTAAGATTATTTAACTGAGAAATGATGAGGACCTTCAGTAGAGTGGTTGAAGAATTGGAAAGAGGACAGACAAGAAGTACAGCAAAGGGTAGCATTCACAGTCCTTGGCAACTGAATGGATACGGGAGTTTGAGAATAATGAAAAGAGGTAAATTTGTGATTTCCCACCTGGCCAACTGAGGGGAAGAGTAGTTTAATAGAAAAGGTAGATGGTTGGATAGTGTCCTTTGTTTTGGTGGGAAAGGTGATAATTGGATATTCAGGTGAAATGCCAACCAAGTTGTTGGAAAGAAAGGAATGTAGCTGAAATTTGGGCCAGACGATGGATACTTTTGGAGTCAGCTACGTAGAAGTCCACAGATGATCTTTACAGGAAGGAGAGAATAGAAACACCAAAATGTTAGGCCAGGGAAGTGTCAGGGACTCAAAAAGGGTAAATAATTGATGGGGGGGGGCTCCTTAAATTTAAGAGGGGTGGATAATGGGGTGGTGCGAGGGGTGTAACACTGAAAAAAATTGGGGGCTATAAAATAGAGATTTCACATATTGGTTATGCTTATCCTTTTTTAACTTCAGTGACAAATGGAAACTATCTAAGGAGGGATTATTTTTGGGGGGAGGGGTATGCAGCTCTAAATGCTGACAACCATGATTCATATGATTTGTGAAGGCTTTTCTTTTTTAAAACACAGATGTCTTAATATGGTCCCAGGAACTTTATTAATTGAGCTACAGAGCAATGAACTGGGAAAAATGACCTAGAGTGACTCTCTGCTTGGATTCAAGGGACGTTAATTTGGAACCTCCCAGTCTAGAATTCCCTCTCGGTTATAAATGCGCCCCTAGCTGAACCCCACCTCCTGTTCTACCCTGGAGACAGGAATGTGTTTGTGAAGCACTGGGGGTATGGAGGGAACAAGGAAAGAATTTGAATTCTTTTCCTCTTTTTTTTTAAAAGTAGCTCACATTGGGGCAGCTAGGTGGCACAGTGGATAAAGCACTGGCCCTGGATTCAGGAGGACCTGAGTTCAAATTCAGCCTCAGACACTTGACACTACCTGTGTGACTCTGGGCAAGTCACTTAACCCTCATTGCCCCACCCCCCAAAAAAAGTAGCTCACATAAGATCATAGATCTGGAGTTGGATGGGAATTTAGTCATTTAATCCAACCCTCTAATTTGACAGATGAGGAAACTGACCACCAACAAAATTGTGACTTTCCAAGGTCACAAGATAGCTAGTGGTAGACCCCAGACAAGAACTCATCTTCTTTCTTGCCTGCGAATAGTCTTTCTGCTACTCTATACCTTTATTTAAAAAAAATTGTTCACTTAAACACTAAGTAAAGTGTTCCATATATGTAGTAGAAGAAGAGGACTACATGAAACTTGAATTTCTATTACATAGAATTTGATTTTTTAAACATATAATTTCAGTATCTAATCATGAAACCTTTCCTGCTTTTCTGTGCTTTGTTCAGGGTTTCCTTCTGTTCTCTTCTGTGCATTTAAAATATTTTGGAGGGCAGCTAGGTGGCACAGTGGATAAAGCACCGGTCTTGCATTCAGGAGGACCTGAGTTCAAATCTGACCTCAGACACTTGACACTTACTAGCTGTATGACCCTGGGCAAGTCACTTAACCCTCATTGCCCTGCAAAATACAAATAAACAAACAAACAAAAAAGTAAAATAAAAAAACATTTTGATGATCCTCTTTCTTTTCTTTTCTTTTTTTTTTGACAACTCTATCCCTAATTTCCTTTTCAATCCCAGGTTTTCCTTCTCAGTGGGGGAAAGAAAGAAACAAAAAAGAACGTGTAACAAATTTGCATAGTCAAGTGGCATTGACCATGTTCAAAAAGGCTAGGTCTCATTCTGCATCTTGAGTCCATTACTTCTCTATCAGAAGATGGGGAGCATGTTTAACCAGTTCTTTGGAATCATACACACCATATTATTTCAATGGCAAGTGGGAGCTGGCTTCTAGAGGGAACTTATAAAAATAATTAAAAATTGAATGCCAGGGCTTGGGCATAACTCCCACTGCCCCTTAGCTCTACTCGAACTTGTCACATCTGAGAATAAGATCCAGAAGAAAAGCCTCAAGGAGAAAATAAATTAAAGTTCAGTTTTTTATACCTTTGCATTCAGGACTAAAATGAGCTGATGCACTTAAATTTTTAAAAGTATCTGTCTTATTTTGACTATATGAATGTTTCCTTACTTTGTACCATAGTATTTATTTTGACATCTTAAGTATAAGTGCAGGTACTATTATTGTTTATGTTGATCACAGACAATCCAAGCCTTATTTAATTGCTGTGCCAAAACAGCCTATTGCCCAGAGAACACCCATATGGTGATGAGCCTCTCTACACTTAGTTGGACTGCTCTTTGAATGCCAGGCTGGTCTTCTAAGCCTTTCTAGCTTGGCAGGACTTTTCAGAGTTCATGCTTAACTGGCATAGTCATCCCAAACCCTTTTGGAATAGACAAATGAGAAGTACTTTATCCAAGGACGGTTTGGTATGATTATAAAACCCTTAAAAAACATCTCAAAGAAAGATCATGTGCTATTTTCATGGAGTAGGAAAAAAGAAAAAGCCCATGTCTTTTTCTGCTGGCTAATTTGAATGGCCATAAGCCATTCTAGACTGGTGATGCAATAGCGGCAAATACCCAGACGTGGGTGGACTTGAACCACATTTTCCTGATTCCCGGGAGAATAGAGTGTATCACAAGTTACAACAGACTTAGGGTATCACATGATCTGATAGCATCTTAGATGTGGAGTTAGAAGGGAACTTTAGCTATCATCTCATCTAGTCCTATCATTTTCTAGTTGAGAAAACAAAGTTCACACAGAATAAGTAGCAGCTAGAATTCAAACCTAGGCCCTTTTAGTCTGGACCCAGTACTTTTTCTTCTATTAGTCAATCAGCAAGCATTTATTAAGCATGGCTATCAGGTGCCAGGCAAAGATAAAAGCAAAACTGCAGGTAACCTAAACTGACTTACATTCTATTGGAAGAAATAAAATGTTCATCTATAAATAAAAAACCAAGAATTTACAAATTAATTATGGGGGGATTTTGGGGAAGAGTGGTACAGGAAAACTCTAGTAGCTGGCCAAGTCAGAAAAAGTCTTCATGTAGGAGATGGCACTTAAACTGAGCTTTGAAGGAAGCCAGATTCTAAGATGTAGAGTTGAGCAGAGAAGATATTTGAGTTATGGAAGACAGCCAACATAAAGGAATGCAGATAGGGAAAAGGATTGTTAATGTGTGCAGGAGAGCAGGTGTTCAGCTTTGGCTGGACCAAAGAGAACATGAAGAGGACTAATATGTAGGATACTTGAGTTAAATTAGGGGGCACTTTACTTACCACTCAAGTGTCACCCATAGGAGAATAAACTTCAATTCAATTTGTCAAATTCAGTAGATCTACCTAGTAGAGTATTTAATCAGAAGTCTTGCCTTAGTTCTTTAGTTGATGCATAGATTTCATGTAGTTATCTTTTTTTTTTTAAAGTGAGGCAATTGGAGTTAAGTGACTTGCCCAGGGTCACACAGCTAGTAAGTGTTAAGTGTCTGAGGCCGTATTTGAACTCGGGTACTCCTGACTCCAGGGCTGGTGCTCTATCCACTGTACCACCTAGCTGCCCCTATCTTTTTTTCTAACGTATTCCATCGCATGTTTGAATCAGTGAGTATTCTTACAAATTTTTATTGGTCATCTTAGAAGAAGAATCCAATGCATGGGTAAATAGAAAATCAAGGCTATAGTCCTTATCTGCAATAAGATGATCTACCTCTTCATCTTCAATTCACAAGAAAGTGTTTAGCAAAAAAATGAAATTAAGCATTATTCACTACTAATGATATAGCCCTACCTCCTCCATGAAACCTGCTTTGGGGAAGAATATTATGTCAGATTCTCAAGTTATTGAAAGAAGTGAAAGACTGGTTTGGAAGTCAATAGATGACAGCAACAAAGTTGATGAGAAAGGATGCTATAAATATTGAGTGGATTTTTGAAGGAAAAAAGATTATTGAGGTTTGGTAGCAGGGTAATAAGGAAAGGGCAAAGAAAAGTAAGGGGTATTTTAATCTCTTTCTTTGTACTGATTCATGGGGAGAAACAGGAGAAGGGATGGTCATACAAGAAGAGGCAGTTAGATGGTGTAGCGGATAGAGTGCCAGATTGGGAGACAGGAAGACCTGAGTTCAAATACAGTCTCAGGCATTAGCTGTGTGGCCCTGTGAAAATTCCTTGACTTCTCTTTGCCTCAGTTTCCTTTTCTATAGCATGGGGATAATAGTACCATTCACTTTTAGGGCTGTTATGAGGATCAAATGAGATATTTGTAAAGTAATTAATGTAGAGCCCGGCACATAATTTGTTAATATAAATGTTAGCCATATAAGTTAGCTATAAAAATGCGATATCATCAATGGAAAATCAAGTTTCCTCTTTTCAAGAGAGAAGTTAAAATGCTGATTGGAGGAAAAGTTTGAGGATATGAGGAAGTTGGTTGAAAATAAAGTGGGTATTCCAAAGAGCATCATTAATGGTTAATGACTTGTTAAAGATGATGGTGAATATATACTTCTGAATATTATATGTATGGTTCATCTCATGGTCACAGAGCATATAGGACTACTGAGAAATCCAGAAGGAATATAAATTATTCTGTTAATTTAGTAAAATAACCAAATTATCTTTGGATCAGGTGGTAAGGAAGAGCTTTTTAAAAAGAGTAGCTTGTTTGAGAAGACTATGATAGAAAAAACAAGTTTTTAAAGAGAAAGCATGTTGAGAGTGGGTGAGTAGATCAAAAAATAATATTTGAGGATGAGGAATTCTATGATGGAAAATAAAAGGAATATATTGGATGTTGAAACCTAGTTTCAGAGATCCCTTTGTACCAAGGCAGAAGAAGCTTGTGGTTAAGGCAATCTCCAGTAGGATTGTCTGTCACTTAGCATGGAATTTTGACATTTAAGCAGTGCTGTTGGACAAACGTAAATCATACATCACTGACTTTCCTATTCAAGGACTGTTTAAGCACCCTGCAAAAACCAATGAATCTTTCACATAATTTTCAAATTAAATTGCATGATGCTACAGTAAGACTGATAGCAAACTAACTGGAATGTCCATTTTGATTGGGAGGGGGAGAAGGAGAGAGATTTATGAATTAGAAGGTATTAAAAGTCTTTTGAAATATATTATCTCTTTTGATTCTTATAACAGGTCTATTGGGAAAGTATTACAGGCATCATACCCATTTTATATATAAGAGAACTTAGGTGAAATTTCATCTTATGAGATTTAGCCCATGACTGTGCTACTTCTAAGTGCTCAAGGTCACAGCAATACCACTATCAGATCTCTACCCCAAAGGGAGCATAAAAAAGGGGAAAGGGCCCACATGTACAAAAATATTTACAGCAGCTCTTTTTGTGGTAGTAAAGAATTGGATATCAAAGGAATGCCCTTCAATTGAGGAATGACTGAACAAGTTGTGGTATATGAATGTAATGGAATACTATTGTGCTGTAAGAAATGATGAGCAGGAAGATTTCAGAGAAACCTGGAAAGACTTACATGAACTGATACTGAGTGAAGTGAGCAGAACCAAGAGAACATTGTACACAGTAACAGCAACATTGTGTGATGATCAGCTGTGATACTTAGCTCTTCTTAACAATACAATGATCCAAGACAATTCCAAAGGGCTATTGCTGAAACATAACCACCTCCAAAGAAAGAACTGATGTTTATGGAACATAGACTGAAAAGCATGCTCTTTTTCATTTTCTTTCTTTTATTTAAGTTATCTTATACAAATGGCTAATATAGTAATGTTTTACATAATTGTATATGTATAACCCATATCTGATTGCTTATAGACTTAGGGAGGGGTGAGGGGAAGGAGAGGAGAGATAAAAAATGGAACTCAAAACTATAAATAAAGGTATTTATTACTTTAAAAAATGGATGTTGAGGGGCAGCTAGGTGGCACAGTAGATAGAGCACCGGCCCTGGAGTCAGGAGTACCTGAGTTCAAATCTGGCCTCAGACACTTAACACTTACTAGCTGTGTGACCCTGGGCAAGTCACTTAACCCCAATTGCCTCACTAAAAAAAACCACACACACACACAAAAAAAGAATGTTGAAAACTATCTTTACATGTAATTGGAAAAAAATATTATTTAAAAGAAAAAAAGTAAGTGCTCGAGATCAGATCTCTCTTGATTTCTAGTCCAGACCTCTTTTCACTCTATCACATTTCCATGCCTAAATATAGCTGTGGTCCTGATCCCATCATCCTTCTCTGTAAAATCAGAATGATAATTGATGTCCCTTTTCCATTTGAGAGGGATTAGCAAATTTATCAGAGTCATAGCATTAGGAAAAATAGGGTACTTTTGAGATACAATGATTTCTACAAAGTATTATTCTTATGCCTCATCCTGGAAGAGATGTGATCCTGGGTTCTGAAGAGTATAAGGTCAGCATATAAGTTTCCCACAGATTTTACTATCCTGGGAAGTTTGCATGTATGGCCAAAGGCAAAGGCAATGCCTTCTTTTTGGGGATCAGACTGGCTAAGTACAGAAAGGTTCAGCTGGTGATAAATTCTTTGAACATGGCAAATCTTCTTCAATGTGGTCCATTCCTATGTGTAGTGATGATGATGGTTGCCAAAAAAGGAGCAGAATCTCACATGTTTTTAAATAGTGTTTCATTTCCTCCAAGTACATGTAAAGACAAATTCTAACATTCATTTAAAAAGATTTTGAGTTCCAATTTTTCTTTCTCCCTCCTTCACATCTCCCCTCCCTAAGATAGTAAGCAATTTGATATAGTTTATATATGTGCAATCATGTAAAACATATTTCCATATTAGTGATATTGTGAAGGAAAAAATAGGCCAAAAGGAAAAAAAAACATGAAACAATAAAGAAAGTAAAAATAATATGCTTTCATCTGCATTCAGACTCCATCAGTTCTTTATGTGGATGTGAATAGCATTTTTCCTCATGAGTCCTTTAGAATTGTCTTGGATCATTGTATTGCTGAGAATAGCTGTCATTCATTGTTGACCCTTGTACAATGTTGCTGTTACTGTGTACAATGCTGTCTTAGTTCTTCTCACTTCACTTTGAACTTTCAGTTCATGTAAAACTTTCCAGGTTTTTCTGAAATCTGTCTGCTCATCATTTCTTATAGCACAGTAGAACCTCACAGATTTTAGACCATCTGTAAACCTAACTATTGATACTCTAAAGGTAGGATCCTTGACTAGTTACCTTAGAATGAATATCCTACTGGAGAAACGGAATCATATTAATCTTTTTTATTATAAAATATTTTATTTATTAATTTTTAATAATAAACTTTTTATTTATAGTTTTGGGTAACAATTTTTATCCCTCTTTCTCTCCCTCCCTTCCCCCCTCCCGAGGCAGCAATCAGATATGGGTTATACATATATGAATCATATTAATCTTGAAATTCTTCCTAGAAATGGAACCAGAAAGTAAAAACAAGTCATAACTAAATAGAAGGCTGACTTACAGATTCTCCTCAGAGAGGGTAAATAGAGGAGTTTGGGATGGTGGTCTTATTTTTTCATCAAAAGGCAACATTTCAAGAAGTATTTAGTCATCTTGCATTGTGGTGAAAGGGGAAATAAAACAGGTGAGAGATTGAATTAAACTAGATCATCTTAAGGATGAAACTAGAACAATAAATGGACCCCAAATGGAAAATACATATCAAGATTTATACAACAAATTGTTTTCTCCATCAGTAAATGAGATTTTAGCTACCAGATTTGGTCTTCTGAAATCATAGTCCCCAAGCCTGCTACACGAGGAAGGAAAAAATGACACTAAAGAAAAACAAAAGACAGGAAGAATAGCTAGTCTTAACTAACTATATCCTGAAGTGATTATAATGCAATTGTGATGCTATTGAAGGATTTATTCTCAAGATATTTGAAAGAAAGGAGGATACCACATGTTTTGGAACAATTAAAACAAAAAACAACCCAACAATCGTGAAACATCATTATCAAAAATGTGTAATTGAGAGAATATCAATATCTGTTGTGCCAAATATCCATTTTCTTATCCCCATAAAATTTTTATGAGGATATTCTACTCATATATCCAAGGTATGTTTGAGAATAAAAAATATATTTTGTGGGTAATATTCCATTTAAGAACATGTATTTATGTTCACTAAAATGATGTAAATGTTCAGAGAGTACAACATCCTATCATAGGCTGTTTTTTTTATTTAAAAAATTTGATTTGCATGGAATATTAAAGTCTCTCCTCCAACCAAATATCTCTAATGAATATCATAAAATCACATGAAATAACTTGAAAGATATAAAAATAAAAACCTTAAAACAACCTTAATTCAATGATTCTCTGATTAAAATGTCAAGGTAAAAAAACAAACAAAACAAAAAGAAAACCAAAAAAAAAAAAAACCCAGGGAGATTTGTATTCACTAAAGGCATTTGCCATTATCAAGGAAGATATAGACTCCAGTCCTAATGGAAGTGATTCTTAATGGATGGTGACATTCTCGAGATACACCAAACCTTAGAACAGGTTAGAGCCTTCTAAAGAAGTTCTATAATTATTCTAAAGAGTTTGCCCTAATTATCCACAGAGGTAAAAGAGTAGATTAAGAATTTGTTATGTCCAGACTATGATGTGTAGTGTGATGAACAGCCTATAGAAATACTTTATGCATCTCCAAGAGAGACATTACATAGGGACAGTGAATTGGTCCCAGAATTGAGTAGAAGGAAGAGGGATGGGTTGCTTTGAGAAATTGATTTCAATGATCTCAAGTTTCACTCAGAAACAAAAGACCATCTTTTAAATATTAGCATTATTTATGTGATTTTGTATGCAAATTATAGAATATGATGAAGCTCACCTAAAAAGGCAATGGAAAAGTGCATACTGGGTAAGAGAAATAATAAATGAGGAACTGCAGAGGAGAATTAGTATATAGGATATCATCAAAGAAATGTGTGATCAGGATAAAAACCAAAAACTAACCAAACAAAAAAAAAATGGCTTAATCAAATAGTGAGAGCAAGAAATAACCCATGAATGACTTGTGCATTCCTCTTGTATTATGAAATGTGAAGAAAATATGAGGAAGGCTCCAAGTATGTTGGATGGACTCCTTCCTCATAGCAAATTTTTGGGAGGGCGTGGCTAAGATTTATACATTATGGGTATACACTTATGGATTATAACTGGCACTGCTGGAGAAATTACCTACATTGATGAGATAATACTGGAGTATTTGTCTAATGATGCTGTAGAGATGGAATTCTTGGACTATCAGTCTCCAAAGAATTAGTTTCACTTACCCAAATGGCAATGGAGAAGAAAATGCTGCAACATATTAAAAAAGTACTCTTCAGGGAAAGTGTCATCTTCAGAAACATGCATGATTATCAAAGGAGGTGGAACAATCATGTAGGTAAAGTGTAGGATAAGCCCAAGTATGGCTCATGTATATTGGTATCACTGCAATGTCATAAGTTCTAAAGGAAGGCCCTCGGCTCCTTGAATGGGACCCTGTGGAGAAGTCATAGAAAGACAGGGTTCATAAAGATTGAAAGGACATGAAAGTATGTATAGCAATGAGATAACAGATTTACTAATGCATCAAAGTAGGGCACATCTAAGAATATTACATAGAAATGAGGGATCAATGGGAACCAGTTGAACCAGTAGAATTCTTTTTTTTTTTTTTTTTTTTAGTGAGGCAATTGCGGTTAAGTGACTTGCCCAGGGTCACACAGCTAGTGTTATGTGTCTGAGGCCGGATTTGAACTCGGGTACTCCTGACTCCAGGGCCGGTGCTCTATCCACTGCGCCACCTAGCCGCCCCCAGTAGAATTCTTAATTGAAGCATAGACATCCTTGAACTATAGACAGACTTTAGAATTAGAGGTGTGGGGGGACCTTAGCAATCAGAATTAGAAGTGGGGGGGGACCTTAGCGATCATCCAGTCTAACCTCATTTTACATAAGTCCCAGATTGTCAAAATTATGGACACTTGAAAACAGGATGGAATTTTGATGGAATACTTTGACTTTTGGCATTCAGGGAGCAAACATATATTCACAAATATCATACAACATAATACATCATACAACATAAGTCAGCTAGTGAATGTTGCTACAGTCTGTTCCTGAGAATGCCAGGGACTTGTTAATAAATTATAGCAGAATCTAGATTTTACATACTTCAAATAACTAGTGTTCAATGATTATGAAGATTGTTTCCTCTGCACATTTTATAAGATAAAAAATTACATGGTTAGGATAAATATTTAAAAATTTGACTTCTCTGTGCTTGAATAATTTCCTGTTAAATTGTTAGTCCATGTTCTACAACAAGGAGCAGAGTTTCTTCAGACACTCCCTTTCTCTTACTCATTTCAAGGGACCATTACTGAGCCATAGCTTTGCAAATGGGAGAGATAAGGCTGTTTAATGTACTGTGTTTGCTTTATAAAATTTCAGTGTAAAAGTGAGTTTTCTACTGATTCATTGGTTAAGTTGAGAAAGAATAAACTAAATAAAAAAGTCAACAGGCAGAATCTTAACCGTTTGGATCAACATTGATACTTGTTACTCATCTCATTAATAATCATAACAATATTATTAGTGATAATACTAATGACTAACAGTATTAACATTTTTTATCATTTGTACTCTTAGTATTCCTATTATTTGGTCCAAAGTTACATGCTTTGAAGAGCTTAGAAGACAATTGGCAGTCATGTAACATCTATGACAGAATGTAATTAGGGAATTATATCCAAAGGTCCACTGGACTTGCAAGTAAAAACAGCGTTGAGTATATTAATGTTTCCTTCCCAAGTAATTTTCATTTAACCTTTGGATTTTGTATAACCAGAGTATTTTTTTTCAAGGGGAAGCTTATTGAAATGGTTAAAAATCTTTTCAGGTAGCTGTGATTAATATTGCTGTTATATGGCCATATACACAGCCTGAATCAGGCCTGCTCTCAGTGACTAGCTCTTCTTAGTATCTGGTCAGTAGAGAAATGGAATGAGACCTTTCTGATTCTTTTTTCATATTGGATATTTTCTGCTGTAGCAGGAATATAAGAAGGTAAAGCCAATTACATCTGTCTCTGTCTCTGTCCCAAGGTTACACTGTCAAGTGAAGCTCCAATGGCATCTTAGAAAGTTGACTACTATAGAGATGGGTCAGAAGACCTGAGTTTGAATCCTAGTTTGCAATATAATAGCTGTGGGACAAAAAAGAGGTCACTTCGTATCTCTGAGCCTCAGTTTATTGTAAAAACTAAAATAATATTATATATACTGCCTAGTTTATAGTGCTGTTTTGAAAAAGTACTTTGAGGCAGCTAAGAGGTACTGTGCGTGCTGACCTTGGAGTCAAGATGATGAGAGTATGAATTGTATCTTAGATGCTTAAAAACTATGTAATCCTGGGCAAATCACTTTACTTTTTTCCACCTCAGTGTCTTCAATTGAAAATGTGGATAATAATAGTGGCTACTTTATAGAATTGTTGGGAGGATCAAATGATATAATCTATAGAAAGTGCTTTGCAAACTTCAAAGCACTATTAAATGCAAGCCATTATTATTTTTCCTTTGTTGTTGTTATTCAGTTGTGTCCAACTCTTTGTCACCCCATTTGGGGTTTTCACAGTGAAAATATTAGAGTAGCTTTCCATTTCCTTCTCCAGCTCATTCTACAGATGTAGAAACTAAGGCAAACAGGGTTAAGTGACTCACTCAGGAGTACATAGCTAATAATTGTTTGAGACTAGGTTTGAACTCAGTAACATGTGTCTTTCTGATTCCAAACCCATTTCGCCACCTCGCTGCCCCAATGGGCTTACAGAGACTAAAACAAAATAAAAATTTTCCTCAAGGAACTTTCATTGAACGGTCACTTCTCTGTTTCCCTAACATGGATATAAATTCCAATGAAAATAAAATAAAAAGGTTGCAGAAAAGGAGCCAGAATTTAAAAAATACCTCTTCAAACATCATTTCCCTGTTTCTGTTGAATTTCTGTTAGGTTTCTCCATATTTCTTCTAGGTTTTGGTCCCATGCTTTACTTAAAAGAGCGACCTTCATTTTATTTGAATAAGCTTTGTAAATAATCTCTTCTTTGTGAACAAGAGCTTAGTGACTTGGAACTGATTATCAGTCGGTGGGAGTAAGAGGAGACCAGTCTTGTAATAACAGATTTACTGCTACCTAGTCCTGTGACCTTGGGCAAGTAATTGCTCCTTCTTTGTCTTACTTTCCTCATCTTTATAGTCCTATTCAGCTTAAACTTTCAAGCATTATAAATGTATTAAAGTTCTCATTGTAACCTTCAATCTTCAAATGTAGCTGTATCACACCACATGCACTGACCAGGGTCTTCATATGTGATTATTCAGTTTTAATGTCAAAACTGTTTTGCAAGGACATAATACACAGAGTTTGTAAAATGTATTGCTCAAGGTCAGTCAGGGAATGGGCAATAACAGGCAGTAAGGCATATGGTGAATGATTTATAAGTATTATGACTTGCCCAGGGTCACACAGGTAGTATCTGAGGATAGAATTGAATTCATGAAGATGAGTCTTCCTGATTCCAAGCCTGGTGCTCTATCTACTGCACTACCTAGCTGCCATATTATTCCTAAGAAACCTTAAAATGTTGTTGTTATTATTATTATTATTAACAAAAGAATTACAAATAAACCTTAAAAAGAGTTGATAGAGTTGTTATTGGGTCATATACTATTGGGCATCATTTACAAGGTTTATTTTTTGTTAGTCCAGGAAGCAATAATAACAATACTTCACCATTATACAGCCCTTGATAGTTTCCAGAAAAGTACCTTACATACATTATCTCAATGAGTCCTAAAAGATTGCTGCAAATGTTATTATTTCAATTTTACAGATAATGAAACCAATACTTAGAAAGGCTAAGTCATTTGCCCAGGATCACACTGCTGGCTAACAAGTATAATGAATAAAATAAAATATATACAAATATACATCAATATATATCAGGGACTTGAGAACAATGGGCATAAACTAAAAAGATGAAATTTCTTCAGTAATTAGATGAAATTTAATCTTCCTATATTCAGGTCTATCAAGATTATTATTATTAATTATTATTATTATTATTATTACCTTACTTTAAATATAAAGTCTTATACTTCACTTAAAAGAAACACAGTTGGGCACCCAGGTGGTGCAGTGGATAGAGCACTGGCCCTGGATTCAGGAGGACCTGAGTTCAAATCTGGCCTCAGACACTTAACGTTTACTAGCTGTGTGTGACCCTGCACAAGTCATTTAACCCCAATTGTGTCACTAAAAAAGAAAGAAAGAAAGAAAAAGAAAAAAGAAAACCAGCTGCACAATTATGGGGAAAACTGGAACTAGACAAGTGTCAGTGGTAGACTGAAAAAGACAGAGACCAAAGGTAGGGCAACCCGGTAAGAGGCTATTCTAAGTCTAGGCAAGGGCCTGATGAGTACTGAACTAGGGTGATAGTCACATATATGGAGAGGATTGGAGAGATGAAGGAGAAATTATGGAGGTAAAATAGACAGGACTTGATGACTGATTGAATATAGGTTTTCTTTTCCGTCTCTGAGATTTTGTGATGTGGCACAGCTGATTTTTTAACTAGGTACCCTAATCCACAGTCTAGTATCCTTTCCATTATGTTGTATAATTTCTTGAAAATGCAACAGCATCTCAAAACAAAGTCTGCTTTCTAGGTCAAAAGAGAAAGATGTTCAACGTTCTTTAGGACTCTTCTGGTATATGGACCCTGGAAAGTGCATTTTCTTTCTCCAGTTTCTAATGAACTAAGTACCAGAATTTCCTCCTCCTGTTCCTCTGGCTTAGTATGCTTTCTCCATCTACCTCTTCACCTTTCCTTATTTGCATTTTATTTATCCTTCATGGTTAAGGTCAAGACTTCTTTCATGAAGCCTTTGTGCTTATGCTAGCTCACACCAATCTCTCCTTTCCCTGAATTATTATAATTCTCATGGTACTCATTTTATGTATGTATGTATGTATGTGTGTGCTCTAATTATATTGTTTATGCATTAAATAGGTTCATTCTACCTATGCAGATAAAGTATAATCTTTTTGAGGGCAGAAACCTCTGTTTTGTATTTCATTCTTTAAATTCCTCTAGCTCACTTAGCACAATGCTAGGTACTGGGAGATAACTCTTTCAGAAAACCTGAGTTCTATTTCCATTTCTGTATGTGACTTCTTAGATCATTTCCAAAAAAATCACAAAATGACTGAGATCTGATCTTTTGTCCTCCAGTTAATAAAAATTTGCCACCTGGACAGTATTTTAATATCTTAAATAAAAAGTCTTTCTTAGTAACCATTTTAGTCTTACCAGCTGTAATCCCAGAGAAAAACAAAAAGGGCTTTCATTGTTAAGGTTAAGAACCCATAGATCCCAATGCTTTTGAAGTAAATAGGAGCTCTGCTAGCATGTGAAATAGGAATAACCTATTTAATGTATCCATTCAGTAATGCCAAGTACAAGAAAAGCCCAAACCTTAGGCATACTTATTTGTAGCTGGCTAATTTCATAGCTCTGGGCAGGAAGAAGTGTTGTTCATATTCCTCGTAATAAATATGTACGTCATTTTCTGTAACTATTTTTAATCATGCATGTAAGTAATTAGCCTAATCAAATAGAAAAAAGGGGAAAAGATGTGTGACAATCCAAAGACTTAAGGAGAAAATTATTTTGGGAAATGTAATTTGTTCTTATTTAAAGACATGATGGATGATCCTCTGCTTTGCCATTCTGTGGTGTACCTCAAGAAAAGGTAAACTGCTTAGCTTGTGAATTAGTGAATTGGAAAAGTGAGCACATAAGAATAGACTATTCACTTTTTGGTATGGATGATTTAAGTACATTGTAAATGGTCACTCCAAGTAGCTGTAGCATGTACAATGTCCACGCACTGGCGAAAGCATCTGGGCAGATAGGCTGAACCAGGTTGAGGGTAACTGACAGGCCTCATTGCTGTCACTGAGTTATGGGATGTCTATCCCAAGCATATGAAGACTTCCCTTGGCAGACTGGGCATATGGGAACAATTTGTTCAACTGGCCACGAAGACGGCTGAAGCTGTGGAACACTTAGAGCTTGCTCAGATATTGAAGATGCCAAGGTCATTCACTGCATCCTGGACCATTGCCAGTCATCTTGATTTTTGTCTTGCCAGTGGATTTCAATGACTATGGGAAAGAGTGAGACTGATGACTTCATGCAACTCTGTCTCACTTAAATCCAATTCAGTAGCAAGTCCAGGCATCATCCTGTGATATCACTGATCTTCTTTAAAAAATGAAGGACAAACAACAATAATTAGGCATTAGATCAATGATTACTTAGGTCTTACTTTCATAGAATTGTAGAATCAAATGGCAGAAAGTAACCTCAATTATAGTGAGGTTGCAGTCACTATATATATTGATGATTATTTGTTGTTGTTCAGTTGGTTTTTAGCTGTGTTCAACTCTTTGTGACCACCTTTGGTAGGGTTTCTTGGTAAATATACTGTAGTGGTTTGCTACTTCTTTCTCCAGCTCATTTTACAAGTGAGAAAACTGAGGCAAACAGGGATAAGTGATTTTCCCTTGGTTACACAGCTAGTAAGTGTCCAAGGCTGGATTTAAATTCAGGTTTTCCTGACTCCAAGCCTAGTACTCTATCCACTGTACCACCTAGCATCCGGATGATTATTTACCCCATTCTTTAAAATACCCATAGTACACTCAGTGTGGTATAGTTGGGAAAGCACTAGATTGGAGTTAAAAGACCTGAGTTCAAATCCCAGGTGTTTACTGCTTGTGGGACCTTTAGCAAAACACTTAATTTTTCTGAGCCTCAGTTTCCTCATGCATATATTAAAGAGGGTCAAACTAGATGATCTTTAAGATTGTTTCAAATCCTAGAGCTGTAATACCACAACCCTACAATATTGCGTGGCGATATCTTCCATGGTTTGCCAGTTTTTATGGTTACCAAATTATAGGGTTATTAGTATGCCATAAAATCATTATCAAGTATAAAAAATAACTTTTCCCCCCTTTTCTGTTCTAAGTAAGTGGTTTCTGCTGATGATCTAGATAATTACTTCAACATCTCAAAATATCTGTGATTTCATCTAGGTCAATACTGCTTTCTCTGATGGATAGACCTTCTGTGTCCTAGTATATGGTTTCATGTGTCTCTGTGGGTGTCTCTGAGGATGAAAACAATTCATCACCCCCTTCCTCCTTGTGATGGCCCTCTCTGCTCCTCATCTAACATGCACTGTCTGTCATTGGGCCCATCCTGAGGCCAGTTTGGTAGTGCCTGTCAGAAGTTGTATTCTAATGGCATAGCCTTCATGTCAGAAAGAAACATTGAAGAAACTTGAGAATAGACTCACACATAAAGATTATTGATAGAGTCTCATTCCAACATTAAGCCCTTTTATCTCCTGACTAACTGATCACAATTCCCTAAGCTATTCCAAATTTCATTTTCAGTGTTTTTTCTCTTACTTAAGTTGCAGGGTCCAAAACCAATCACCATAAAAAACAACAACATTCAACAGTATGGAATTCAGAGAATTTCATCCTGGCTCTACTCTCCAAAGATCCTATTTAGAAGCAACTAAGAAGGTGTAGAGTGGGCAGGTAGATGGCACAGAGGACAGACAGCCTGGAGTCAGGAAGATTCATCTTCCTGAATTCAAATATGGTCTAAGACATTAATTGTGTGACCTTTGGCAAGATACATAACCCTCTTTGCTTCAGTTCCTCATCTATAAAAAAGAGCTAGAGAAGGAAATGGCAAATCACTCCAGTAT
This sequence comes from Dromiciops gliroides, assembly GCF_019393635.1. Classification (NCBI taxonomy): domain Eukaryota; kingdom Metazoa; phylum Chordata; class Mammalia; order Microbiotheria; family Microbiotheriidae; genus Dromiciops; species Dromiciops gliroides. Next base: position 126,431,786 of record NC_057863.1, on the reverse strand, counting down.
CTTTGCCAAGAAAACTCCAAATAAGGTCACTAGGAGTCAGACATGACTGAAAAACAACAAAATTTAATTAAATGGATTGCAAAATATTACCACTGAGGACATGTATGAACAGAGGAGGTGGGTTGATTATGTCTAAAGAGTGGGGAAGTAGCAGATGGAGAACTCCAATGCTATGCTGACATACAGGAAATATTAAAAGAATCTCCAAAATGTCAAGTGGATCCCCCATTTGTGGGAAAAGAAACATTGCACAGGATAGAGAACATGGTCAGGACACCTACCAGTGGGATCATGGATTTATTGAACTGCTGAATAAAGGGTAGATGAAGAAGAGGGATGGACTTAGAGTAAGCAAGACTATAGGTCTAATTCTTCAGGAGACACTTACTATCTCTGTAATTCTCTGCCTATTACTTAATTTCTCTCAATGTGTTTCTTCATCTGCAAAATGGGTATAACTGCATCTACCTGATGGAAATATTATGAGAAACAAGTGAGATAGCCTATGTAAATCATTTTGCAAACTTTAAAGTATCATAAAATACTAGTGTTATTATGTACCTCAAAATCCTCATCTTAAAAACCAAATTCAATTCTTTTCTTCCCCCCCCCCATTTTCAGTCTTTTTTAAGACATCCACAAAATGGACTAACTTCGGAATTTAGGGAACTTTTTCTGAATTAGTTTGATAGACCATAGAATAAGAGAAAATTATAAGTCCAAATTTTATTGCATGGTAGAAATCATATTGGATTTGAAGTTGGTAGATCTGGGTTCTAGTCCTGGCTGTGACTGTAACAGGCTATATGAGTTTGGATAAGGCATTCAATCTAATTTGATAGAATTTATTAAATGCCAAGTATATACTAGTGCCAGTGTATAGCTATACCTGGGGTTTAAGAGAAATTAGCGTAGTGGCAATTTGGACAAAATGTATTAGTGTGATTAATTATCTGATAGTCCAGGAGACTCAGTTTATTGATGATAAGATGCCTGCAATAGATACTAGTTTAATAGAAAATCTTATACTCGTGGTAGTATAACTGGCCAATCATTTAAAATTGGTTTAGGACTAGAGGAGTAAAGGAGAGCAGTATAAGCTTTAGATGAAATTTAGGTACCTCTAGAGGCAGATAAGTTGCACAGAGGATAGAGTGCTGGTTGTAGAGTCAAGAAGACCTCAGTTTAAATTTGGCCTCAGAAAATTACTAGCTTTGTGACCTTAGGCAAGTCACTTAACCTCCATTTGACTCCGGTTCCTCAACTCTAAAATGGGGGTCATAATAGCATCTACTTTCCAAGATTGTTGTAAGGATCAAATGATATATCTGTAGAGCACTTAACCCATTAACTGGTACATAGTAGGTGCTATATAAAAACCAGTTATCATGATTTCTACAGATCTTAGGAAAAATGGAGGTTTTATTTTTCATTTAAAAAATGGAAGCACAAAGAATATAAACTAATAGAACAGAGACAGTCCCTTTCTCTAAGTGAGAGTGAGCAGATGACATCCTGGTGAGTTGGTTCCATGAAATTCTGGGTATACTGACACTTAGGCTACAGGGTTAGATACAGGATGAGATTAGAGAATTTTAACCTGAATCTTTCCTACATAGGGTTCTTCTTATCAGAAGAATATGTAAACTTCTTTTGTTTTTACTTTTATTTATTTTTTTTTTGGTGGTGCATGAAGGTTAAGTGACTTGCCCAGGGTCACACAGCTAGTAAGTGTCAAGTGTCTGAGGCTGGATTTGAACTCAGGTCCTCTTGAATCCAGGGCCGGTGCTTTATCCACTGCCTCATCTAGCTGTCCCCCTGTTTTTACTTTTGATAAGCCATTTCAATATAAATGGTTTCCTTTGTAATCCTATGTATTTTATTTTATGCATTTAAAAATATTGTTCTGAAAAGGGATCCCCAGGTTTCCCTAGGCTGACAAAGTAATCTATAACACAAAAGATTAAAAAACGCCTTTTCTAAAGCAGCCAGAATCTATGACATTCCTTGGAAGAGACTGAAATAGCATAGTTCTATCTTTCTACCTCCACAAGGGACAATGTTGTGCCCAATGGAGTCATCCAAGGGAATCCATTCTTCTGCTGTTGCTCTGCTAAGGAGGATGGATGTCGGGAATGAGAAGACACTTATATTCCTTATTCCCTAAAAACCTCTGCAGACCTATGTCTAGACATCTAACCAAAGGTTCATAATGGGGAGCTGACCAGACACAAAGGTGTAAAGATTTCAGTTGAGTATTCTATCTAAGATCACTGAGATAATTTTTTTTCATTGTAATTTATTTCATCATAACCTCTCTGTTCTTGGGAGGGAAAATCTGCAATATCTCTTCATCGTTTTGCTCCTTTCATGTGTAAAAGATTCACTTTAGGGCTATACAATTTAAAAGTATATATATTTCCCTACAAGCAGATTACTTTTTACCTCCTTGATATTAATCCTTTTCATGGTTTGGTACACTTTCTCCCTTTCTGTGAATCCTAGCAGTTGGAACTGTTGTTATGACAACATAAAAAATATATTACCATAAAGTGTGGTCCTGTAAAATGCAGTATTTCCTGCTCTTTCTTTAACTAGAATAATGTTAATGCATTTATTCTCCCAATGTTTTGACAAAATTGGAGTGGTGCTGAATAATTAATAAGTATATTGTAAATATTTCCCCAATAGGGTTAAAAAGGATGTGCCCTTTTGCACATCAAGTGCTTTTACTTTTACCTTTTTGGTTCAGAAGCCACTATAAGTTTTTAAGGTACAAATAACCACAAGGGGAAACTATCTGGATGAGGGAAGTTTAGGTCTGATGAATATTGAAAATAATATGCTTTGGTATTTCCTCTTTTAAACTGTCATCTGAAGTTAATAATAAATGGAATAGATTTTTAGAGAGGTAGTTTGGCTTTCCTCCACTAAGATCTGACTCCAAAGCCTTGTTGTGGTCTGGAGATGATTATGAGTTCTTAAAGATTGTGCCAATGGAATGCAGGACCTGGCAGATCTTATGGGACTGGAAAGGCTGTGAGTGCAGGTCCAGCAATAGACAATGTTTTTATCATCCAAAGACCAACCTATTTAATTTCAGAGAGGTTCATTGTCAGAATGCTGGCCACAAGATGATGACTTTTTTGGCATAGAAATTCATAAAAATCTGTTTATAAACATCTGGAGGGGTTGTGATCTGTGTTGGTGGAAGAAGAGCAGTGATGAGATCACATGTTTTTTGAAATGTTGAAGTATTTTGACTTCAAAGTATGAATTGTGCTGGAAGCCTTTCAGTAAGTACCATCGCCTTATGCTAATTGCATACTTTTTCTTCATAAATACCCTTCTATTGCCTTTAGAGAAAAGAAAGTCCCTCCCCTTATTTGTTAGAATGAAGAAATAAATGGTTCCAAATGAGACCTATATGGGATCTATTTACTTGTTGTCACAGAGATTACTTTAGGCTGAATATGAAGGGTGTAATCTTTGCAGATTGTGAAGTTAGAGGCATTTAAAAAATGTTTTGATTTGAGAAAGCCCTTAGGAACTATGGAAACAGAAGGAAAAAAACAACCTGAGTTCCTGTATTAAAACAGGCTTCATAGCTACACAAGTTCTCAGAGCCCAGAAATTCCACTTATCACATTGATATCTCCTGTTTCTCATTCCAACATCCTTAGGATTACAGCAAAGGTTTGTTCATCTAACCTGAGTATAATGATGTTTTGAGCTCCTTTACAGAAAATAAATCAGTACAATTTATATATTTTCTCAATCAACTGATGAATTGATATATTTAGGAGTCATGTTCTTTTCTGAAATAAAAATATCTGGCTTTGTCTCAAAGAGGAACTCTTCAGTACATGCTAAACAGTCCTGATCAAAAGTAAGCAATTGTTTCTACCTCATAAATAGTCTACAACATGCTTCAATGATGTGTTAGTACATAGTGTACCATACTCATATGTGGGCTATATTGATTCCTTGCTCTTATTGCAACTTTTTTTGGGTTTTGATTTCTGGATTAAAAAAAATGAATGACTTCATGACCTCATTATAGCTTCTTTTTTCTAGATGCAAAATAGGCTCAATAATATTAACTTTCCATGTACCTAAAAACTAATTCAAAATCTTAGATGGAAGACATGATAAACCAGTTCAAATCCAGGACTTTTGGCAAAGATGGTGGAGTGAGAAATAGTGGATAAGCCTATATCCATTCCATCGCTGTTAAATAACAAGAATATGCCAAATAAAGTATCAGTAGAAGAACAAGAACAACAATATCAATAACAACGAGTGAATAGGAAAGAATCACAAGTAAAACTTGAAAGGAAAAAAAAGGGAGAGGTTGAAAAAAGTGATGAAACATAAAGAGAGACCAATACATTGAAAAAATAATATGGCCTAAAAGAAATGGATTCAAAGCCATAGAAGAGAGTGATAATACTGGAAGAACAGCAGGCCCCCTAGAAATGTTTCTTATACCTGGAAGAGCTACAAGAACCCCTTGAGTGTTTTTAAAAATAGGGAACAGAATTAAAGGTAGATGTAAAGATGGGAATTACAATAGGAATCAGAATAGACAATTAAGATAATAGGTTAGAATGAATGATGGAAAAATCTAAAACTGTTGTTTCTCAGAAAAAGAGATCAGATTTGACACTCAAAAATGCAGACATTGAAGAAATAATATCACAATAAGGTAAACAAAAGGAAAATTGGGAATATAGAATGTAATAGGCCAATTTTAGAATTATTAATCTCTTAGAGAAATGCAAGATATAACAAATCTGAATGTCTCACATTTATAAATAATACAATATTTATGGGCAGAAGCCATGAAGAAGGAACAGGAATCATCATGGAATCTGGTTAATTGGTTAATTTAGAAAGGGAAAGGTAGAGTGGTAGAATGGGTTAGATAAGTAAAACCTAGAAGCTTATGGGTCTAGTAACCATGTTTTTCATAAACCCAAGGAAACAAACTAGTTAGGAGGGAGTCTTTGTTCAATTTGAACAAAAAAGGGGAAAGCAGTTTGGAAGAAAATAGTTTTAGATCAGCAGATTATACCTCATTAAAAACTATATATTTTTAAATGGATAAATGATTGTAAATATGAAAGATGACATCATGAACAAATAAGAGAAGGATGGTCTTATCTTTCACAGTCATAGAAGGAATAGAAAATATTATAACAGACAACATATTCAATTTTGATCATGTGGTTGAAAAGATGTTTACAAAAGCAATGTTACATCTGGAATATAGAACCAAATTAGAAAACTGAAAAAAAGATTATCAAGCATTCTAATAAAAGACTGATATCCAAAATCTGCAGGTAACTGACAGAAGTTTGCAAGATCAAGGCATTCCATATGAATATGTAGTCAAATTCCCTATAGATATGTAGTCAAAAGATGTGAACTAATTTCAATTCAGTTTTGATTCAACATGCATCAGCATCTATTAAAACAGTAAACAAGGTGTGAGATGTTATAAATACAAAGAAAAAAAAAGTAACTCCTACCCTCAAGAAGCTTAAATTTTACTAGGATGAAATAACATGTATATTGATTAATTTTTAGGATGGGGGCAGCTAGGTGGTGCAGTGGATAAAGCACTGGCCTTGAATTCAGGAGGACCTGAGTTCAAATCCAGCCTCAGACACTTGACACTTAACTAGCTGTGTGACCCTGGGCAAGTCATTTAACCCCCATTGCCCTTTAAAAAAAAAGTATAATTTTTAGGATGCATACAGAGTAATTTGGGAGAGTAAGGAGGAGAGTGCTAACAACTAGGGGTTTCAGGGAAGGTCTAGTATGGCAGGGGGCTACTATGATATACTTTGAAAAAAGCTAGAGATTGTAGGAAGCAGAGATGAGGAGGAAGAACATTTCGTACTTGGAAGACAGCCTATGTACAGACACATAGATGAAAGTTTTGTACAGGGTAGGTGAAGTGGGAATAGTAATATGAAAAGAAAAAATAGGTTGAAGTCAGAAAGTGAAGCTTCTGGACATCTTCAACTTGTAATAAATAGGTAGGTATCTGCTCTGAAGCCATTCCTAATAATTAATTTATCTTCCTGATTTTAAACATGCTACACTAAAAAATGTGCAATAGCTATGTCTATACTTGGAAGGATCAGATGGGATTTAACATTTGTATCATTCCATGTCGTAATATCTCATCTAAATCTCATCTGACCCTGTTATTCCCAAAAAGGTTGGGAATAAACCGAGTTCATCAACTATTGGCCATATTGCAAGCCATTGTAATTTATGAAAATGAAATCTTTTGGTGATATAATTGTATTAAATGCGTTAACCTGGCTACAATCTTATTTTATGCAATACAAGTTGTGGTGGGGATCTAGTAGTTACATAATTAATGTTAACAATGAGAAGAATTGAATCAGATAATTTATTTTCATTTATTTATTTATTTATTCATCCATCCATCTATCATCCATCATCCATCATCCATTTATCTATCTATCTATCTATCTATCTATCTATCTATCTATCTATCTATCTATCTATCAAGGCAATTGGGGTTAAGTGATTTGCCCAGGGTCACACAGCTAGTAAGTGTCAAGTGTCTGACGCTGGATTTGAACTCAGGTCCTCCTGACTCCAGGGCCAGTGCTCTATCCACTGTGCTACCTAGCCGCTCCTGAATCAGATAATTTATGACTCCACCCCTCCAACTTTTCCCAATCTACTTTTGTATTTAAGCATTTTTATTTGTTTCACTCTCATGGACCAAATGGTGAAAGTCAGATTTCTCCCTTACTCTGGAATTTGTAGATAATCATTGACTCACTGACTACTTTCACCGAAACTGTCTTCTTCAGTTCAGCCCTACTAGAATCAATTTAAACTTGGTGGCTGGAAATGTATTATTCACTGAACAGTAATGTCCATGGCAAGTTGCATAGCCCAGGCCTAAAACTGTTCACTGTGCTGAAAATGGGCCCCATGGTGTTCTGTACTTTATTGCCCTATGAACCAAATTGCTATGCTATATAATGAAAATTGCTGTAACCAGAATGATGGACCTTAGTATTACACATTCTAGTTTCAAAAATTAAGCTAAAGAAAAAAACCATCAAAGACAATTGAATGCAATATTTATCCAAGAAATCCCTTTCTTATGTTCTGGATTTTTTTAAAGCTTTCTTAGAAAGTCATAATCATTAGGTATAATAACACTAATGGCATTTGTAAGCATAGCCAGAATAATTCAGGGCACCCTCCAATGTGCCTCTTGAACCATTTTTTATTTAGGAATAAAATTTTACTATGGGTTAATTTTTTTTTTTAATTATTTTATAGGGGCAGCTAGGTGGCTCAGTGGATAAAGCACCAGCCCTGGATTCAGGAGGACCTGAGTTCAAATCCAGCCTCAGACACTTGACACTTACTAGCTGTGTGACCCTGGGCAAGTCACTTAACCCCCATTGCCCTGCAAAAGTAAAAAAAAGAAAGAAAAGAAAAGAAAAATATTTTATTTATTTTAATCAGCCAGGATCTACCTTCTCACCCTCCTACTCAAATTCCACTTCAATTGAGAGCATGAGAAAAACAAAACTTATTTCAAACGTATATAGTCAACCAAAACAAATTTCCACATTTGCCATGCCCCTGAAAATTTCTCATTCTATTTTCTTAGTCCTTCACTTCTCTGTCAGGAAGTGGGTAGCATGTTTTATCATCAGTCCTCTGGAATTCTTGTTGGAGATTATGCTGATAAAAGTTGAGCACAATAGAATTCCATCACATTTATATACCAAAGCTTCTTTAGTCATTTCCCAATTTATGGGCACTCTCCTAGATTCCCATCCTTTGCTACCTCAAAATGAGCAATATTTTTTTACCCTCATAGAATTTGTTTTGCATCATCCCCCCACCCCTTAATCTACTGTCCCTGTAATTCCCCCTCCTCTGTCCATCCTTTCCCTTTTATTTTCCTGTCTAGTGAAACGACAGGATTTTTGTAATCGTGTGCACATGGAGTGTACGTGCATGCATGTATTCTTCCTTCTTTTTACCCATTCAGATGAGTGAGTTTGAAGTGTCAGATGCTCTCCCACTCCCTCCATGTTTGTAGAGATATATATATTTGTATGCTCTAATTAGATAAGATAATTTCTCCCAACATTCATTTTCCTTCCATCCTCATATATTTCTCTTCCCTTTTCTTTCCATTCTTTTGTTAAGATCAAGACAAAACAGAATTACTCCCAGCCCTTACTGGACTCCCTCTATGAACCCTGATGATGATAGAGTGCAGAGGGGACATGTGTATCAGCTCCCCATATATAAATGTAAGCAATTTATCCTTGTTTAGTCCTTTATCATTGTTCATTCTTTCTTTTAAATCTTGCTCTTCATTCCTATGTTTAAACTTCAAAGTTTCTTCAAAGCTCTCATCTTTTCATCAAGAATGCTTGGAATTCCTTTCTTTCATTAAAAGTACATCCCCGGGGCAGCGAGGTGGTGCAGTGGATAGAGCACCAGCCCTGGAGTCAGGAGGACTTGAGTTCAAATTCGGCCTCAGACACTTAACACTTACTAGCTGTGTGATCCTAGGCAAGTCACTTAACCCCAATTGTCCCCCCCCCCCCCAAGTAGGATTATACTCCATTTTGCTGGGTAAGTTATTTTTACCTGTAAGCCCAAAGTTTTGTCTTCTGGAAGATGATATTTCAAGTTGTACAGTGTGAAATCTTGACTGTGTCTCTTCAGTATGTGAATTTTTTTCTTTCTGGCTACTGGAAATATTTTTTCTTTGATCTAAATTTTGGCTATGATGTTTTGGGAAGTTTTCATTTTGAGGTTTCTTTCTAGAGATAACCAGTGGATCCTTTCTATTTCCATTTGGTCTTCTGATTCGAGAGATCTGGCCAGTTATCTTTTAAAATTTCTTGAAGCAGGATGCCTAGGCTTTTTTTGGTTGTGATATTTAGATGGTGTAGCGAATTTTAAGTTTTCTCCTTGATTTGTATTCTAGATCATTTGTTTTTGCTGATATATTTTGCATTTTCTCCTTCTTCAGTCTTTTGACTGTTTTATTTCCTATTGCCTCATGAAGTCATTGACTTCTGTTCGAACCATTCATATTTTCAGGGAGTTTGTAGTTTGGGCAAAGTCTTGTACTTCTTATACCAAGGTCTTAATTTCCTCTCCAATTTTTTTTTTCACAGCTAAAAATATCCATGCAGATATTAGGTCATAAGATTCCAAGCTTGATGAGACCTTAACAATAATCTAGTCTGTCTCATTCTATTTATTTTTTAAAAAGAAATTTCGAACTCTTTTTTATCTTTAAACTTTTTTATATTTCTTTTTTCAATTACACGTAAAAACAGTTTTAGCTATTTTTTTAAATTTTGAGTTCCAAATTCTTTCTCTCCCTTACTTTTCTCCTCTCTCCCTGAGATGGCAAGCAATTTGGTATAGGTTATAAATGTGTAGTCATGCAAAACATATTTCCATATTAGTCATGTTAGGAAAGAAAACACAGACAAAAACACACTCAATAAAGTAAAAATTAGTATACTTTGATCTGCATTCAAACTCTCATCAGTTATTTCTCTGGATGTGGATGGCATTTTCCGTCATAATTCCTTTGGAATTGTCTTGGATCTTTGTTTTGCTGAGAATAGCCAAGTCATTCATGGTTGATAATTATATAATATCACTGTTTCTGTGTATAATGTTCTCCTGGTCCTGCTTACTTCACTGTATCAGTTCACATAAGTCTTCCCAGGTTTTTCTGAAATCAGCCTGCTCATCATTTCTTATAGCACGATAGTATTCCATCACAATCATATGCCACAACTTGTTCAGCCATTCCCTAATTCATGGGCATCCCCTCAATTTCTAGTTCTTTGCCACCACAAAAAGAACTGCTATAAATATTTTTGTACATATAGGTCCTTTTATTAAAAAAATCTCTTTGGGATTCACATCTATTAGTGGTGTTACTTGTTGCTGGATCAAGGGGTATGCACACTTTTATACTTCTAAATTGCTCTCCAGAATGGTTGAATCAGTTCATAACTCTACCAACATTTAACCAATCTATTAGATGTGAGGTGGTACCTCAGAGTTGTTTTAATTTGCATTTCTCTAATCAATAGTTATTTGGAACTTGGTTTCATACAGTTACAGATAGCTTTGATTTCTTCATCTGAAAACTGCATGCTCATATCCTTTGATTAACTCTTTAAAAAAAACAACCTTTTGCTTTATTTCTTCTAAGAATTCTAGTTGAGTTCATGTTCAAGTCGAGTTTTTCTCTGAGGCTTTGATTGTAAATGTTTTGTAGTCATTCTCTAATGAGTCTGTGTCTTGAGTGTCTGTGGTAAGATCTGAGCTAGTCTTTTTTGCTGATTTCTTGGGTATATTGAATGTCATGTTATTCCAGGATCTCGGGGATAAACTGGGGACTTGCTAACTTATAGTGCTCCCAAAGAGGTCTGAGTCAGGGCAAAGTCTAATTGCTACCCTCCCTTGTTTGATCTCTGCAAGTCTCTGACCTGGGATTGCAACTGTTCAAGAATAGAGTTCTGCTGGACTCCATCCCTATCAACCAGGAAAACTCTGTTGTTTCAAAATGGCAAAATTGTAGCAACCCCAACTCCCTAATTTGGTATGGATTTCCTGTCATGGTTATTCCTCTGCAGACTGGGCTAGATATTAGAAGTGAGACCCTGTTCTTGCAATTGGTGTCTGAGCTTTACCACTGTGGCAGCATCCTTCTAACTTTCTTCTTTCAAGGTATATAGTCCAGTGGCTTCCAATCTGTAGAAGGCAGCTCTACCTCAGTGAAGTGACCCTGGATCTATGACCAGGATAGGTTAGTGAGCTTCAAAGCTTCTACTTGGCACTTATACTTATCAAAGTGTCTTGATATAGGTCTGAATGTGCCCAAATATTGGTCTGGAACCTCTTCTTGTGTTCGTGCTTCTCCCTGGGTGCTGGAGAATGTGCTGCATGTTCCTGCCCTGACCTTATCCCCAGTGTCTGCAAACCTCTCTCTTTCTTGAGCTAGACAAAGGACTAGTGATTTTTTCTGGATTTCTCTAGATACACTAGGATCAGTCTAGTGTATTTTAGAGACCTGTTTGGAGAAGTTGTATACAGATCAGCTGCATTGCTTCCGTGTACTGTGCCATCTTTTCTCCATGCACGGGACTAAAATTTTAGATTCTGTAGGACAATGTAATGGAAATGGCAGGATTTCAAATCAGAGACCTTGATTTCAAATTTGAGCTCTGCTGCTTATTGTATGTTTGACCTTGGATTAGTCACTTGACCACTCTAGACCTCAGTTTCTTGATCTTTAAAATGAGATAGATGATTGTTAAGGTCTCATCTCCACTTGAAATCCTATGACCTCATATTTGCATAGAGATTTGAAAGGTGTTATATTCTTATAGGATGTGGAAAAAAATGAAATGAATATTTCAGATTTTAATGACTAACATGCACAAATGGTCAGGGAACTAGTGTTTCTATCCACTTGGAATTCAATAGTAGTCTTATCACTCTGGATTAAAATTGCACAGGCAAGTGTTTGAAAAATGGGTAATTGCTTGGGGAAATGCAAAAAACCAAACCAAATTGAAGAATGTTAATTACTTTGGTTTGGAATTAAGTTTCTTGTGCTTCTCCCCTTTTTCTCCCCCTTGTTTTTTGTTTTGTTTAGGTAGCTCTATTCTCTTCCCAGCAAAATGATAGCTGAGCTTTCTTGGTAAGTAAGCCTGATATATGCACATAATAGATGGAAACAGCTCTAAGAAAGCCATTAAAAACAAATAGATCTATAATCCACCAGCAAGAAAATATACAGTACATGGGAATATTTCCTTCTATAGAGATGGAGGCAAAAAATTGTCATAACTTATACTTTACTCAAAATAGTAAAAATAAATGCTTCCTTGTCTCTGCATTTATGCACTGCTGATTCTGCTGAGAAGTGAAGTACTTTCCAGGTATTGATTTTCTGCTGAAATGTGAATCTTCAGAAACTGCCCAAATGGATGGGTAGAGAAGGGCTTACCTTGTTTAAAGCAGCCTGTTTGTAGTGATTCAGGGAAACTTGAGGACACTCTGACAGAGGGTACCTTCATCAGAGGAAGAAGTCGATTTTGAGTTCCTAGATGGACTGAATATGTACATATATGTACAGAAGAGGATGGAAAGGAGCAGGGGGAAAGGGCTGTGTGCTAGACCAGTTGGAATACAGTTCTTCCAATCAGTCATTTACAGCATCTGGATATCACAGCTGGATTGCTAGTACAGCCGACACAGCAGTCCACAGAAATTATTGTGATGACATTGGCAGTGTTTGCAAGGTCATTGTGAACATATAGACTCAGACAATCCTTTTTTTCAACAACCACTCTCCACTACCTTATGAACGTTCAATATTTTCAGGGACTCATAAGACTTCTAGTTTGGAGAAATCTTAGTAATCATCTAGTTTATCTCTCTCATTTTACAGAAGAGAAAAATGAAGTGACTTCCTCAGAGTCACACAGTTAGTAGATGTAGAAGCAATGATTAATTCATTTTAGGCCAGTGAGTGTATATTTATATACCTTTGGATTAACAGTTGGCCTTGAAATTCTAGGAGCTCAATGACTATTTAGGAGAAGATATAAATGTGATTTTTTAAACCAAAAGGATATTTTTTGATAAAATGTCTAGTCTATCAACCTTCTTTGGACAGATGAAGAAACTGAGGCCCAGAAAGATGTAGGGATTTACTGAAGGTCAAACAGGGAGTAGACAACAGAAATGGAATTTAAAACCAGGATCCCTAACACTAAATTATGTGCTCTTTTTACATCATCACACTGTACCTCCTCGAGTTTTTGTCATATGAGGGCATTTGCCTGAGAAATCTGATGAATGTAAAGGGTGATAATCATTTATTTTGGATTCTTTGTTTGCTACTTTTCATTTTATAGTGCACAGCTGTGTCCTTTGACACCTGCTAAAAGATGGTTTCTGTGAAGGGACCTCCCCAAACCCCTCCCACCACCCCATTCCCCTGACCCCATCTCAAAATGAACTGGTTGCTCCTGTTGTTCTGAAATGGACTTTTCAGAGGAGCTACTGCTCCTTTGTGTTGACTTATAAAAAGGAACTTATAGGCTCTTTGTTTCCTCACCTTTGCTTTTTGCTTTCTGCTTTCCTCTGAAAAAGTCCTGAGGAGAGAGTAGAACTAAGTGTGCTCCCCTCCTGAGGGGAATCCAAAGCATAGACTAGCTTAAGTTTGGAGGACTTTAGGATCTTGTGGAAACTGGGGCCCATCAGAAAGAGAATAGAATTATTTTCATTGTTCAAAGGCTATGGAGAATCTTTGGTGTGATTTCTGTGTTTTTGTATGGTCAGGTGAGTCCATGGCATTTTTCTGTGGGCTAAAGATTGTCCTGCACCCTATGTATGTGTTATTCACTTGAATATGGGGTTAGAAGGACCTTTTCATCCATATCCGCAAAGACATATATAAAAGTTATATTTCAAAAAAATTTCCCAGAATAGATTCTGAGTGTGGACATAATAAGCCAAAGATATACTGACTTGTGGGTCATCCCTTTAAGATCAGTTCTGGTTCATATAAGCTCAGAGCTTCTGGAGGGTTGGAGGCCAGAGGTTGCATATACATATACATGCATACCTATGTGTATGCATAACTGGAAGCTAGCCTCACTATTCTTTTTGAAAATTCTATGTATCCAGAGCTCTGAAGACTAGAACATTTTATGAGATGAAACAAATCAATATGAAAGCCTGGGAAGGGTCACTATTTTATGTGCCACTAATAGCTTTGAGTCAAGCTAACAGTAGATGGGATGATTCTAGCAGAAACTTTTTAATATTTTGCAATAAAGTTTTATTTTGCAGTAATAATCTTGTATAAACAAGCTTTGAGCTTAAAAGAATTTCTTAATATCTAAAGTCTCTTGTGCTTAATTCAAAGGGAAACCCATGAATATTTGCTTCCTATTTTCATTATTCTTGGTTTAGGCAATCACTCTGATTATTACCATTTGGTTATGTTGATCCTGGGTGATCCTTCTACAAAGGGCAGTTAAGTCGACAGTAGAGATAATCTGTACATCCCCTGGTTTTATTGATGGCTTGAAAAGCCTATGACTATCCAGAGAACATTTTTAGGCATATATGAAGAAGGCCTCGATGCATTGGAGAACTGTCTGTCCGAATTCCAAAATGGATACTGCTAGTCAAGGAGGCATCCTGTGCCAGATGATGTGCTGCCCATGATTGCTGCCTGTCTGTCTATATTCTTGTCTATAATCTTTTATTCTTTCCATTCACATACTCTGTACTCTAGCCAACACGGACGGTTTTCCTTCTCCCATATGTTCCCTGGATTTTCTGGTCTCTTGCCTTTCTTCACTCTGTTCCTCAGGCCCAGACTACTTTTCTCTTTCTTCTCCACATGTTGAATTCCCATCCAGTTCAAATGCAACTTCTTCTACAGTCTTTTTTGATCCACTGTGAAGGATGACCCATTCTATCTTGGACAGAACACAACATTTTTTTTTCTAATATGTCTCTCATCTTCTTACCATGCGTTCAAAGATCCTAAGATTGTAGAATCTCACATAGAAGACTGGCAGAGACTTTAGGGATCATTGGAGTCGAATTCCCTTATTTTTTTTCTTTTCTTTTCTTTTCTTTTTTAGTGAGGCAATTGGGGTTAAGTGACTTGCCCAGGGTCACACAGCTAGTAAGTGTTAAGTGTCTGAGGTCGGATTTGAACTCAGGTACTCCTGACTCCAGGGCTGGTGCTCTATCCACTGCGCCATCTAGCTGCCCCCGAATTCCCTTATTTTATAGTTGAGGAAACTGAGACACAGAGATATGGCAGCATATAGGATCACACATCGAGCAGATATCTGAGGCTGGATTTGAAAATGTGTCTTCTTGACTCCAAGTCCAGTGCCCTCTCTACCGTATAATGCTACTTCCTTGAAAAGACAGGTGTGGTGAGTATGTATGATCTGCCATGATGCTTCTCCTTCCTGTTAGGATGGGCTGCATCTTTATGTATACAGTAGGTATTTAATAAAGGTTCTCCACTCTGTTCCTCCTACTTTCAAGGCCTGTGCTAATAATTCTAGGTTGGGGTAGAAAGAGTTACTGCTGCCCTAGGGACAAAAATCTGACCATGGAAAGCCTAATAGGCCTTTGTGAGAAGTCTGATCACCAGCAGGTGCAGGTAAATGGGTATATTGTGAGGCCAGTTGAGAAAACCAGATCATTCATCTCTTCATTTATTCCAAAAAAGTCAGTAAATTCTTCCTCTGCCAAAGTGCTTCCCTGGCTGCTGAGATAAGGAAAGGAAGACACATAAAAGAAGATAAGGACTTCTGTGACTTTGATTAATCTGTCCAGAAAAGGAAATACTGATGAAAAATTTGGAAAATAAGATAACTTAAAGATAAGGTAAGCTATGGAATGAACTGCTGGAGAAGTTGAGTTCTGGTTTAGCTTGAGGCCCTCTGGAACACTCAAGATATTTCTGGTCTCCTGAGGAAAGACTACATCTGAGGACCTAACTGTATTTCCTTTGGCTACTCCCAGTGCAAAAACACCTCTGGGTTCATAGTGACCTGGATTGGAGTATAATTGAGCATGATCTGCAGTGCTTTGTCCTGCAGGGAATAGAAGATTAAGAACCACAAAAACCTAACTTTTCCAGTAAGTGATTAGGTATTAACTATATTACCCAGGGCAAATTATTTCCTTTCTCTGGATCTCAGTTTCTTCATCTGTAAATGAGTCAAGGTGAAAATTAAGGTAATATCCAACTATAAAATTTAATAAAATTTGGATAATTAATGAGGTTATAGTATCCTTGGGTCATAGATTAATGACTGGAGGGACCTGTATTGTTCTATATAACGCCTTGTTTTCCTGATAAGAAACCAATGTTACAGAGGTCAAGTGGCTTATTCAAGGTCACACAGGTGGTAGTAAATAGCAGAGCTGCTATCAATCAGGTCCTCTGACTCAACACACAACACTTCTTCATTGAAAATCATTGCCTCTAAAACACTAAAATTAGCATTATCTATGGTATTCTGTGAGGCAGCTTGGAAATGCATCAGATAGAGCACTGAACTTGGAATCAGGAAGACTCATCTTCCTGAGTTCAAATCTGGCCTCAGACATTACTAGTTCTGTGACCCTGGACAAGTCACTTAACCCTGTTTCCCTCACTTTTCTTGTCTGTAAAATGAACTGGAGAAGGAATGCAAACCACTCCAGTATATGCCTAAAACCAAACCAAACCCAAAACAACCCAGAAGGGGATCATGAAGAGCTGGGCACAACTGAAACTACTGAACACCAGCAACACTGACATTTTCTCTAATTCCATAAGGTAAGTTACAGCTATGTCATATTGGGTTGCATACTGGATACACTACCAGGCCCAGAATCTAGAAGACCTGAGTTCAAATATGGCTACAAACACTCACTAGCTATGTGATCCTTGAGCAAGTCACTTAAACCTTTGTTTGCCTCAGTTTCCTCATCTGTAAAATGGGGATTGTAGTAGCGCCTACCTCCCATGGTGGTTGTGAGGATCAAATGAAATAATCGGAAAGCACTTAGCACAGTGCCTTGCACATAGTAAGCACTGTGTAAATGTTAGCTATTATTATTAATTAACTAATATACCTTGTATTAATTAATACACCTTGCCCCTGAACTTCTTCCTGCCCTCTCCTATAAAGCTTTATCTCATATAATCATTTGCCTAAAAGGCTTATCTTCCCTACTACTCAGTTCTCTAAGAGCTGGTACTTAACTTTTTGTTTTGGCCCCAGATCTAAGATTTCACAGGTCATGGGAAACCTGTGAAGAAATGCTTTCTAGTAATAGACATATGCTACTATTCAGGTGTCGGGAGTTAACCTGGACCACTAAGAGGTTGAGAGACTGGCCCAGGGATAGACTGCCAGGCTAGGTGGAACTCGCACCCTTCCTGACTCAGAGCCTGTCTACTGTGACATGTTCTCTTTTATTCATCTTTCCACCTCCTGCAGTGCTCTGTCCATCATGTCCACTCACTACATTTTTGTTGAATTAGTGATGGAGAGAACCAGGCTATCACTCAGGAAACAGTGCTGCATATAAATAGCATTTATCCAATTTTTCAGTTGTCTTTTTTTTTTTTAACCTAAGTAAATTTGCAAATTGCATTAGTAAGCAAATCAGTCCAAAGCCCGAGTCTCTGCATGTGTTCATTTGGTGCCAGCCAGGCTGAGGGCACAGACTGTCCCTGCTCACCTCAGCACCCCTGCTGCTTTACTTGTCTCCGAGGAGAGCTCCACACTTAGGCTGGATGCTGCTCCTGCTCCTGCCTTCTCCTTCATCTCTACATCCTTCCACTGGCTTCTAATCCAGGACCAGTGGAAAGTAGCTTAGATTGTAAAGCTCTTTAAGAAAAAAAAAACGTGCATTTAAGTATCATTGGAAGGTGTACAAAACTTTCCTTCCTTTGCACCAGCTCCCAGTTATATTACATTATTAGGCTCACAGAGTCATTTTTTCTTAAACAACTACCCTGTAAGAAAGGTAATACAAACATTATTATTCCTATTTTACAAATAAGGAAACAGAGTCTTAGATTAAGTGACGTGTGCAGTTACCCAGCTAATAAGTGCCAGAGCCAAGGATCTAACTCAGTTCTTCTGATTCCAAGTCCAAGGCTCTATCCAATACCCCATTCTGTTTCTCCTAGGGTCTTACTGATGTTGCAAAAAAGAGGCAGCTAGAGATGAGTAGTGCAACGGATAGAGTGTCAGTCTGGAGTCACGAAGACCTGTATTCAAATCTAGCCTTACATACTTCCTAGCTGTGTGACCCTGGGCAAGTTACCTAATCCTGTTTGCCTCAGTTTCCTCATCTGTAAAATGAGCTAGAGAAAGAAATGGCAAACCACTCTAGCATATTTGCAAAGAAATCCCCAAATGGGGTCATGGAGAATCAGACATGACAGAACAACAAAAGAGAGATAAGACTTTGGGGGTACTTTTTTGCTCTCTTAGTCATCTAAAATATCGAGTTTTTGGAAAAAATTGAATTCCCCAGCTTTTCACATCATAGAGTTTGTTGTTGTTCAGTCATGTCCACGTTTTGGTGACCCCATCATAGAATTTACTGCCTAGCATAAATCACAGTGTGAGATTGAAAAGGGCTGAAATCATATACATCTGAAGAAAAGATACAGAGTCAATTAAAAAGTGAAGCTTATGTAAAAAGGTACCTCGTTAAAGTATGCACTCAGCCCAACAGGGGAAAGGACAGAGGTTTCATCCTCCTACTGGATCAGGAGCTTCTGGTTTAGTCCCTTCTTCCCTCCCTCTCCCCGCACAGAGGTGATACATCAAAGGGTCACTGAGCTGGGAAGAACTTCTACTCAACAGCCCTTCAAAGGAACAATTCTTCCCTCATGAATTCCTGATTCCCACTTGCTCAGCTGAGCCTGCCTCTCTCTCTTGAATTTTCAGTGAGCCCCTTACCCCCATTGTGTCTGCTTGCAAATGGTAGTGGGCACATATGCCCCCTAGGGGAGCCTCTTGAGTCTGCTTCTCTGGCTTCTGACCACCTCCTTTGTTTTTGTTAGTCCTCCTGAACAAAAGTGACTGAGCAGAGATCCTGAGAGATGGCCTTGAGGAGAGAGACTCATTTCAAAGTTCCTGGGTTCCTCTATTGAAAATTACTGGAACTCAGAGATTTGTGTAACTTAATCCTTCTTAGAGAACATGGCCACTAGTGGGAGGATGAACTCAAACCCTGGCCTAGCATAGCTTGCCAGAGAACGTGGACCTTGAGGAAGCTGTTAAGACAATGCAGAGCCCAGGCTAAGGTGAAATGTCTTTTCAGGGTCCCCCTGTTTCCTGTTTTAATGTTTTAAGTAGCAATCTCTGGGGGGAAGTAAAATGGGAGTTATGAGATGCCGTTTCATGTTTGATCTCTTTGTCAATGAATGTTTATGAGTCTTTTATATGTTAGTATTTATTTTGCATGGGGAAAATAAGTACCTGTCCCATACTTGGTATACATTGCATCTTTTTTTTTTTTTTTTTTTGCAGGGCAATGGGGGTTAAGTGACTTGCCCAGGGTCACACAGCTAGCAAGTATCAAGTGTCTGAGGCCAGATTTGAACTCAGGGACTCCTGAATCCAGGGCTGGTGCTTTATCCACTGCGCCACCTAGCCGCCCCCTATACATTGCATCTTGAGGTTTGTTTGTTGTTTTTTTTTTTAAATTAGAGGCCCAGCTAATTTCTGTCAGGGAGACCTTACACAGAAGCCATTCGGAGCTCTCAGTGATTTTTTTACCGCTTGGCCTCAGGGGCAGAGGTATACAGAAGAGAAAAGGAGAAAGATCATCTCTCTAGAAAGCAGGCTACTCTAGGATCAACCCTGGTACCCTTGTTAGCCTAGAGCTGGGGGCCCCTTAGTGGGTGAGGGCAAGCCAGACCCTGGACCCAGAAGGATCTGTCATTTTATTTATAATTGTATATGAAGTTTGCTTGAGATAAAACCTTTGGGAATTCAGACCACTTGCCATTCTAATCCTCAATTTTTTCAATCCTCGATTGTGTTCAGAGGAGCTAGAAGAGAACTAATTCAACCCTTTCATTTTTACAGATGAGGAAACTAAGACCTGCCATAGAGGTGAAGGGATTGTTACAGGTAGCATGTGGGAGAGCCAGAGATCTGAGCCTCAGTCCTTTTGACTACAAATCCAGGACGCATGACAGTTGTTTACTTTGTTCCTTAGGATCTGTACGAGAAAGCAACTGGAGAGAGTCTTGGGAAGATGAGGTCATGCTTTCTGTGTGACCTACAGTGAGGCAAATCCCCCAAACAAACTAAGCAACTTGGCCTGAGCACAAAACTGGGGAGTCCAAACACCTGGTTTTCATAGCATCCCAAGCAGGCTGACAAATACACTCAGCCTCTTTATCCCTCAACTGCCCTCTCTTTAAACTAGGGATAGTAATTCGTGCTTGTAAAGTCCTTTGAAATCTTCAGATAAAAGACTTTAATGGGACAAAGTCATTTAGATTATCAGCTACTGACAGGGAAAGGTGTCTGATTTAATGTTCTTTACCGTGACTTGAATGTTATATTATTCCCCTCGAAGCATTTGAGAGAGACTGTGAGCTAACACAAAAATGAGCACTATTTACCTAATAATGGTTATTGTGCTTTGTGGGATCTCAGAGATGAAACTTTAGAAGAAGGGGTTAGGAGAAGAGGGTGTGTGTGTGTGTGTGTGTGTGTGTGTGTGTGTGTGTGTGTGTGCTGAAGCAAGGGGAGTGTTCACTCAACATCATTTAAAGTATTCTCTGACTCTCTTTTTCTCCTGTAAATGTTTCCCTAGGTACCTGGGGCACTAGTACGGAGATCCTTCCTTTGACTAACTGATCTGACTTAATGGATGTCACCCAAAGTTGTTGTTAGAAGAAGTCAGGAGTCAGGACAGTATGTAGGATATTTCATAAGATTAGGAGAGTTCCTTCATTCTGACGACCCCCCCCACCCCGTTTTCTGTTGTTCGGTCATTTCAGTCATGTCTGACTCTTTGTGACCCCATTTGGGGTTCTCTTGGAGAAGATACTGCAGGGATTTGTCATTTCTTTTTCTAGTTCATTTTACACATGAAGAACTGAGGCAAACAGGTTTGAGTGACTTGTCCAGGGTCATACAGCTAGTAAGTATCTGAGGTCAGATTTGAACTTGGGGGGCAGGTAGGTGGCACAGTGGATAAAGCACTGGCCCTGGATTCAGGAGGACCTGAGTTCAAATCTGGCCTCTGACACTTGGTACTTACTAGCTGTGTGACCCTGGGCAAGTCACTTAATCCTCATTGCCCGGAAAAAAAAGAATAAAAAAAAATATTTGAACGCAGGAAGATGAGTTTTCCTGACTTCAGGCCCCACATTCTACCTACTGTGTCACCTAGCTTCCCTCCTTTCTAGTAACTAATATGAAAACTGAGTCCCTAGGAAGTTGAGTGACTTGCTTAAGATCATACATAAGTAGCAGAACCAGGATTCAAGCCCAGTACTACAAGTCCAGTTTTCTTTCCATTGCACCATTTTCTAGTGTATGGCAGATAATCCTGTTTATTAGTAGTGTTATTACCTAAATGAGAAGCATTTTTTCCATTTATGGGACCACCTGGGGTCCACAGAATGAAGGCTTCCACAGAACGACCCTAGATTTAAAGAGCTGGAAGGAACTTTAACATGATCTGATCTAACAATCTCATTTGACAGATGAGGAAACTGAGGCCCAGAGAGATTGCAGCTTGCCCAATGTAACAGAGATGAGCACAGCTGAGAGTGGAAGCCAGTTCTTCTGATTTTCTCAGTTCAATACTTTTGTCATTATATGATCCCAGGCCATGTGGTCCACTGACAGGAGTGCTAAATTTTGACTTAGTGGCATTATCTTTCTTTCTTTCTTTCTTTCTTTTTTTTTTTAGTGAGGCAATTAGGGTTAAGTGACTTGCCCAGGGTCACACAGCTAGCAAGTGTTAAGTGTCTGAGGCCAGATTTGAACTCAGGTCCTCCTGACTCCAGGGCCAGTGCTCTATCCACTGCGCCACCTAGCCACCCCGGCATTATCTTTCAATTGCTGCTCTACTCATTACCAACTACTGCATCACGCTGAATTTTTTTAAAAACCTGCTGGGCGTCAGTTTCCTCATCTGTATAATGAGGACAAAGTCTCTATGGCCTTTTTCAACTCTAAACCTATGATCCTGTGTCATGCCCATATAAATAATTATATAATTATATGCATATAATAAAGGAATAAATAATATTCTTTTGTTTCAAAAAAGAGGCTATTCCAAATGTCTTACCGACTTTTGCTGTATCTTAGGTCTGCAATTCCCTAAAGCTCTCTACCTTCCTGACATCACTGAAGAAGTTTTATATAGCACCAGCCATATCCATGACCTATTAGAAAATTTGAGCTCAGTGTTTCATATTGATTAAATGTAAAGCATTACAGGAAGAAAGTTTCTGAAGTGCTCTGTAGAGCTCCAACATGCTGAATATGTGAACTGAATATTACCAGCTGAGCCAATCATCTTTTGAAAAGTTCACGGAGAATATTGTCAGGATAAGGGCAGTGTTTAATCGTAGAAGTCATTTAAAAATCAAATCTTCTTGCAATTACCTTTTAATGTGTAGCATTGGCTAGATTCTGACTTGTCTTGAGTGTGAACAGTTAATGGGCTGCTTTTAAATAGGTGAGCTTATTCTTATAATGGGTTAAGGCCATTCCTTTGAAGTGAAATGACAAGAGTCTCATTAAAGAGAACCTCAAATCGCCAAGTATCCACTGTTCATCCAGAGAACCTTGAAAACAAGGTGAGCCTGAGCTCCCTGAATAATCTTGTGCAAGCTGGGAGCCTTGCAGTACTAGAATGTAAGCTCGTGGAGCCCACGGATCGTGACATTTTAGTCTTTGCATCTCTAAACACCTAGGTCAGTGCCTAGCACATGGTAGGTGTTAGGTGTCTAATAAATACTTGGTGATTGACATTCACTGTTGTTACGTTCCTAGATTATGGGGGGGGGTGGAATAACATTGAAAATTAGATTTAGAAGTGGCTTGAGAGTTTAACATTCTCAGTTAATCAAATGAAGAATTAGGGTCTAGAAAGGCTTTACTTAAGTTAACTTAGTTAGTTGGTGGCACAACTAGGATTGTTAGGAACCTGGGGTCTCCTGATTCTGACCCACTATCATTTTTGTCCCACCATGATAGTTTGAAGAAACTTGCACCACTGACTTCTGAAAGCTACCTCTGACCCCAACTCTAAAGCTGGATTTAAACAACTAATTAATAACTGGCTACTGTGTATAGGGCATTATTCCAGGTGCTGAAGATACAAAAAAAAAATAGAAAGTATCTTGTCCTCAAGGAAATTCTATTCTAATTTGGGGATGCAAGACCCATAAAGGTAAATAAATACTAAATTTATACAAAGTAAATACAAAGGAATTTCTGAGTTGAAAACAGATAACTATGCATATCAGCAAAGGGCTCTTGGTTCCTACTGAAATCAGGAATGAATTAGAAAAAAATTGGGGGAATAACATCCATTGGAATGCTAGAAGGGCATTTAAAGTGCCTCCTGGGGTCTAGAAGGCAGCTAGGTGGTGCAGTAGATAAAGCACCAGCCCTAGAGTCAGGAGAACCTGACTTCAGACATTTCCTAGCTGTATGATCCTGGGCAAGGCACTTAACCCTGTTTGCCTCAGTTTCCTCATTTGTAAAATGAGCTGGAGAAGGAAATGGCAAACAACTCTAGTATCTGCCAAGAAAACCTCAAATGGAGCCCTGAATAGTCAGACATGACTGAACAACAACCAGGGATCTAGAGGTGAAAGGGATTGCAGGGATCATCTAGTATAACAAACATTTAAAATGTGAGAAAAATGAGGCCCAGAGAGTGAAGTGACTAGTTTAAGGTCATGGAACAATTTCGAGAAAGAGCTGAAGCTAGTAGCTCCCAGCTTGGCCTTCTTTCAATATCGCCGCTGGGTCTCCATCACGAGAAGGACAGTATGCAACCCATGTTCTCATGGTTTGATTGGTTAATTACACATCCCTTCATGCCACAATCTGGTCTTTAATTGATCTCTTTTCCTCAAGTTTCTCTCTACTCCAATATTTCTGTCCCAAGGCTACCAAAATGATTTTCCTAATGTGCAGATCTGACCATGTCACTTGATAATAATCTCTGGCTCCCTATTACTTCCAGGATCAAATACTAACTGTTCTGTTTGACATGTAAGGCCTTTCACAACTAAGCTCCAACCCACCCTTCTAAATGTGGGTGTATATATATATACATGTAAGAAAAAATGTACATATGTAGTATGTTCTTTATTTATATACATACATAAAAGTCTTACATGTACACACACATACACTGATAGGCAAGCCATATATACATATACACATATACATACATACACATACATGTATGCACACATAACCATGGTTCAGACAAACTGCCTTCTTGCTATTCTTCACACTTTTATAAAAATATAAGTAAAGAAACACAAATATAAAATTAAGGTACAATACCATGCATTAACCAGAACCATGGAAAGGAAGAGAAGTTGATTTATATTGAAAAATTTCTGCAGTGTTTAAATCAGAGATGATTCACTTAAAAAAAAAAGTGTATCTATCTATATCTACCTATGGACCAGCTGGATGGTGCAATGGTTAGAGCACCAGGAAAACCTCAGACACTTACTAACTGTATGACCCAGGGCAAGGCACTTAACCGCTATTTACCCCAGTTTCTTCATCTGTAAAATGGAGATATACTGGACAAGGAAATGGCCAACAACTCCAGTGTCTTTGCTAAGAAAACCTCATGGACTTTTCCATGGGGTTACAAAGGATTGGATACAACTGAATGACTGAACAACAACAAATATCTCTGTCTGTCTCTCTGTTTCTGTCCATCTATACACAGAGAAAAGCACTACTCCTGACGAAAAACTGTTATATTTACTTACTCTTATGATCTATTATTTGATTGTTGCACTGCACATCTTTCAATTAAGAAAGATCTAAAAAAGAAATTCTTCTGCTTGGCTAACTACACTGATCAAATTAGATGAATAATTAATTGCTAACAAATCATTACTATTTATATCTACCTTACCCCTCAGGATATTCATAGAGATTTTTCAAAAATAATGAGCATATTCAATGGCATTGCTCTTAATAGGAAAATCTGTTTTTAACTATACATAAATGAAAATTTAAAATATTGTTTATTCATTTTGCTCTCATAATTTAAAAATATATTTTATATTTGTTTTGTAATGTACATGTATATAAGTTGTAAGTGAATACACTTATGTTGCAATTGTATATTGTGTTAAAATATTTTACTGATGGGGTATACTCTCAGAAGTTTGGGACCACTCTATTGCTCAACAAACAGCTGAACTTTTCTTTTGGCCTATGCTGTTTTTGCTGTTCAGTTATTTCAGTCATGTCTGACTCTCCATGACCCCATTTGGGGTTTTCTTGGCAAAGATACTGGAATGCTTTACCATTTCCTTCTCCAGCTCATTTTATAGATGAGGAAAGTGAAGCAAACAGGGTTAAGTGACTTGCCCAGGGTCACACAGCTAGGAAGTATGTGAGGCCAGATTTGAACTCAGGAAGATTAGCCCAGAACTCTATCCACTGCACGACTTAGCTGCCCATGTCCTATATGTATTGATCAATAAGCAGTGTTTCAGGAATGTGATAATGAATGGCAGAAGGTACGATTCACTTCAGTCAGTCCAAGTCATTTAAGGGAGGCTATATACCAGATTTTCTTTCCTTCCTTCACAGCATCCTTCAGCTAGGTGGCACAGTAGATCGAGCACTGGCACCGAGTTTAGAAAGACCTGAGTTCAAATCTCACCTCAGACACTTACTAGCTATGTGACCCTGGACAAGTCACTTGACCCCAATTGCCTTAAACATCCAGGGCCATCTCCACTTGTCTTGATATATATTTTGCCATTGGACCCAGATGGCTGTGGAGGAGAGAGCGAGACTGGTGAATGAACACAGCCCTGCCTTACTTAAATCCAATTCAGTGCAAGTAATGATATCACCCCAATGTCATGCTCCTCTTTGAGAATGAAGAACAAACAACAACACCTCAATAAGAAGAGTTGGCTACCTTCCCCAGATTTCTACTTCAAGGTCAGGGTAAGTCAGCATGTTAAGATGAGCCAGAAGGCCTCAGATCTAGTGGCGGCTCTGAGGCCTGCTCAGTGGGCTCAAGTTCAGTGTGTCTTAGGCTTGAAGATTTAGAGTTGTAAGAATGCTTGTTGATTATTTAGTCATAGAGTTAAAGCGAATTCTGATCCATACTTTTGGTTGAGTTAAACACATTGAGGGATCATTTCAGGAAAGAATGATAGAATAACATAATCTCAGAGTTGGAAGGGACCTTGAGCACCATCTTGTTCAACTTGTAACTGATTAGGAATTCTCCGTATTAATAGCTAAAAATAACATCTAGTATTCATGTAGCTCTTTGAGGTTAGCAAAGTGCTTTACATACATTATCTTATTCTCCCCTCCCCCCCCCCCCCCCAACCAGGGTAATGAGGATTAAGTGACTTGCCCAGAGTCGCACAGCTAAGGTCAAGTATCAGGTCCTCCTGAATCCAGGGCTGGTGTTTTATCCACTGAGCCACCTAACTGCCCCCCATACATTATCTTATGAGAGCCCTGTGAAGTAGGTGCTGTTATTATACCCATTTTATGGATAAGGAAGCTGAAAATGAAAGAGATTAAGTGACTACTTACTTAGTGTACCATTGCTATTAAAGTATCTCAAGCAGGTTTTGCTTCAAATCAAGTGCTGTTTCCTGGCACACAGTAAGTATTTAATAAATGCTTATTGACTGATTGATTACCCGGTAGCTACACCAATTCCCTTATTTTACAAATGAGAAAAATGGAGTCAAGATAGAAGTTAAGTTAAATAGCAACACTAAGACTAAGAGAAACTAATTTTATATGTGGAAATTGAAGAGGAATCACAAGTGCTAAAGAGTTCTTCAATGAGCTGGGTAGCTTACCTTTCCCTGAGGCAATTGCCAAATATTTTCAGCATGACATATGCATTACATAAGGGTGAGAAAGGACTTATAAATAATGGTATGTCAGATTTTGAAGTCCTCTGTATTAATTGAAATAGAGATTCCTATCAATCACAGTATCATAGATTTAAAGCCTTGAGGGACTATAGAAGGTCATAGACTCCAACCCCTCCCCCCCCCTTTAACATCAAGAAACTGAAGAACAGAATGGTAAATTGACTTCAGGTTTACACAGATAGTGTCAGAGGATGGATATGAACCCAAATCTTTCTGACTTCAATACCAACATTATGATATTTACTCTGTCATGTTGATGTTTTGCAAAGATATTTTAGTTTTACTTAATTTGCTGGGTTTTTTTATTATTGTTTATTCCTTTTTATCTTTTTGCCTTTTTCTTGATTTGTATGCTTTCTGTGTGATTGCTGGGCAGGTAACAATCTTGCTTTCCTAGAGTCTCATTTTTGTCAGTTCACTTCAGCCTATCACTAGCATAGAGCAGTCAAGTGAATATTCACAGCCCCACTAAAATTAAGAATCAAATTAAATCACAAACGAATCTCTATGGAGTCACAGATTAAAAACAAATTATAGTAGCTGCAATGTTCTCTTTGCTTAATACCCCCTATCCAGTATTCAGGAAGTAGTTTAGTGAAACCTCATTGATTTTGACTCCAACGATTAAGAATTTTTTATAATTCAGTAGAAGAACTGAATTGAAATTTTCCTTTGCTTAGGAAAGTCTTTCTTTATTGATGATTCATAATACAAACAAAATTTCAGAGAGAATTATTTTTTAAACTTTATTGATTTTTTTTTGTTTCATTGCATTTATTTCTCTCCTATCAGCAAAGTTCTATCTTGTAACCAAGATTATAAAAAAAAAAAAACAAAAGAAAAAAAACAAAAAACCAACCCACAAAACAATCCAGTAAAACCAACCAATATTCTACAATGAAGAGAGGGTTGCGTATTTTCTCAACTGTTCTCTAGGACCAACCTTGATCACTCTCTTTATACAACATTTGAAAAATTTCTTCTATTCACTTATACTGTTATTGTTACATTTCTTCCTGATTCTGCTTCCTTCACTCTGCATCAATTTTATTAGGCTTTCCTTCTTTCAAAATTCCTTAGAAATATTGATGAGCACAAACTTTTCAAACTGAAACAAATAATAGATTTGATCATTTTACTAGATAATCCATGAAGTCCTTTCTACTTCTATGATTCTGTGGTTTTAATTACAAATCAGTCTTGTCTACTTACTAAAGAAAGTCCACTAAGAATGAATTAAACTGTTTTTAGTCTCATTTGAATTCCTTTATGCACTTGAACATGCTTAGATTTTAATTATTTATTTTTCTGCTGCATATATTTATTATTCTGGATTTAAGATATAAAACAAACATTTTCATAACAACATATAATAGGAAAAAAGAGAATGGCACATGAAACTGCACATCTGTTATGCACAACTTGCTTTTCCTTTTAAATATATAATAAATTTATCATGTAACCTTTTTCATTTTCACCTCCCTCAAAACCCTCCCCCCCCAGGCCTAGCGATGGCTACCACTAGACACAAATATAAATATATATATATATGTGTGTGTGTGTGTGTATGTGTGTGTGTGTAAAACCATACTATACATAATTCTATTCATCTATTTATCTAGTTCTTTTTCTGGATGCAGATAGCATCTTCCTCTATAGATCCTTTGTAGTTAAGTGGGGTTTTAAAAATTGGGATTTTGTAGTAATTTGGACTGACCTTCTTAGATTAGTTCAAATTATGTTTTGGCATATTGGTTTTCATCCAGCAATTTCTAGTTTTTTGTATTACATTTCTGAGAAAAGATGCAGCTGGAAAGACTAGTGTTTCATAAAAAAAAAAAAAAGACTAGTGTTTCATGTAATGAACACCCACCATTTAAAGTATCAAGTCAAAGAACTCTCCTTGCTTTCTTCGACACTAAGAATACAAAGCCAGAAGAAAAGCAGCATATTCATGTCACCACTACATTCCCCAATAGCATAATTTCCCTGCCCAGATTGTTCAGGAAACTGTAAGCGGAACCTTTTGGTAGTCATTATTTTCTCTAGGGAAGACATTAATGGAAAAGGAATATGCAGGGCCCTTTTTCCTACCCCCGGACTTTATCCCTTACTAGGCACTTTAATTCAAAGACTATGTTGTCAAAAGATGACTGATTTCTCCTCCTCAGGGTTCTTGGAATAATCCTGAGGGTTTGGAGTTTGGGGTATTATTTATGAACTCTCTAAATATGCTATCCATTATCAATCAAAATTAGCTAAATTCAGTCAGTTTTTAGAAAAGGGATTTGTTGCTAAGGTTTAACAAGAATAGTAGTTTAAAATAATACTCCAAAACTAGGGGCATACTCTCCTCTTTCACACCCAGAGTCTCCGGGGGGGTACTGGTGTCAAACTTAAAATACAAAGGTAGTTAGGACTGTGTGTGTAGAGTGGTGGTGTCAAATGTAGACCTATAACACTTAAGTGGGATCAAACCAGATGAAAAGGTAATTGTGAAACATTTAACAAAATAAACGAAAATACAATAGAACACAGGCAATTTTAATATATGGTTTTCTACGTCAATATGGCACTGCAGTAATTCTTATATATGGTTGTCCCTCTTTTCTATTTGAATTTGATAGCACTGATGTAGAGAATATATAGCACTAAGGTATAGCTCAAAACTCCTGGTCCTGAGAATCCTTTCCTTCCTTCATGTAATCTTCATGAAGTTCTCATTTAGGTTTTGCTATCCAGACGTGAATAATTAATTTTGTATATCAGTCTTCTGGTGCTTTCTTTGTCATTGTCCCCTACCACTCTGGGGTACTTTTCTATAGCTGGTTGCTGGTGCAGGTGTCTGATAGTTTTTTCAACTTTTTTAAGTTCACAATATCATCACCATATCAATTTAGTCCTTGGATATTTAGTTGCTTAAGATGAAGGATGAAGAAAGAAGAACCCTACCCCTCCCCCCCCCAAAAAAAATTGGAGGAATGTGCTCAGGAACACATGGTCGCTAAGTCTGAGAAAAGATAGCTGTTCTTCTTTCCAGTGGCTGCGAAAAGTAGTTCTTGTTTCACCAGGAAGGAAAAGACAGAGGAGTTGATGAGTTGTTCTTTTTGAATGAAACTTTCATTCTAGCTTGACACTTCCTGGGTCACCAGTCCTCAGTCTACTTCCTCAGTCAGTTTTTTTGTTAACATATGGTACTAGTCCCTCAATTGCATGGTTGAAAATAGGTCCCTGCCACATTGACACATGATTGTTTGCAATGGAACTAGGCAGAGAATGTCTATGCATGCTTCAGAGACTAAAACCCCATTGGTCATTTCTCCTTACTTTAAGTGTTATAATTTATGATCTAGCAGTTATATGAATTATAGCTTATATGCCTCTCTGAGACTTGTAGTAAGATTATTTTGTTCTAGACAATGGATGTGTCTCCTTTTCCTACCTATTTATAAAACCTTCCACATGCTATGGAAGTGTTCTATTTGGTCCACTCTGTTCTTTTCTACCATTACCCAGCATCTCCTTTCTGTGACATCAGAGATAGGAAAATAACAGATGTGTCTGAGTGAAAACTCTCCCCTCTCCCATATAACCACTGTCCTAAGTTGCTTCAATGAATTGTCCTTGTATGACCCAAGTATATTACATTGACTAGAAGGACTGGTTAGTTGACTGGGAGAGCTTGGTGGACCTAGAAGTCTGAGGGTTGCCTCTCTAAAGAACCACTACTGATGCCCTTTCTTCTCTTTTGAGGTCCTGAAGACTTTTACATCAAAGGTCCTAGTCACCATCCATAACTACCATTAAGGACTGGGATCAAGAGTAAATTTTTCTTTATAGGATGGCTATTGTCCATACTTTCTTTCCCCTGTATTATTTCTCCTCCCAAGTAAAAGAAAAGTTACTTAACCTTGATTTTTTCAGCAAAATGGGAAAAATGATAATTTCCTTGCTGAACTCATAGGCAATTTCACAGTTATGAAATAATGTATATGAAAATGCTTTGCAAACCATAAAATACTGATAAATTCAGGTGATACCTTTTGTTGCTGTAGCATTGTAAAGGTGAACCCAGATTTATGCAATGAATATGCTTCTCAAAAAGATGTGGAGAAATTGCATTATAGTGAATTGCTTGAGTAGATCAAGAAACCTCACTATTTAAAGGAAGTGAGGTGAATATTTTGTAGCATCAATATCTGGCCCAGATCTCAACCATATTTGCTTTCCTTGTTTTGCATTGGATTTTTTGAAAGGTGGGGATAACTTCTACTGATGTTGGAGAGCACAATTGCATTTAATATCCTATTAACATGAACTTCAACTTTTTGTAATGAGTTAGTGTTGTAGAAGACATTCTATCTACTGTATTTGGGATATTCAAGAATATCAGGTTAATAGATCAATTGTGAATTTATTAGTGTGAAAAACCCCAGTGTAGAAATTTATTCCACCTATGAAGATAACAAGTGGTCTTTAACTTATACTCTTAGATTTACCCGAAGACCCAGGGTCAGTAAGTGATTTGCCTTTGAGATAGTAAGTGTCAGAAGCCGGATTTGAACACGTCAAAATGAGGCCGTTTGGTGTAGGATATGGACTGCTGGATTAGTGTACACAATGAACAAAAAAGTTAGTCACCAGTACTCTTCATGCATCTTTAACATTCCAGAAATTGTTTCCTAGACCAGCTGTGAGCATGACACTTTTCAGCACTGTTTTTACAGTCCCAGATTTGAGGTACTGTATTTAAAGGCTGTTAAAATTTGGTACAGAATGTGCTTCAGAATCAAATAATTAAATCTGTACTTTGCTTGGTGTAAAAGTTTCAAACAACCACATTAAAAGGAGACAAGGTTTGTACTTCTGGCATTGTCAACACCAAGAGAATTGCTGAACTGGTAAGTAATTAATTAATGAGGGATGTTAGCTGGGAATGTAAAATTACCAATCATTTCCTGGGCTACCCTGGCAGCTCTCGTTTTGGAGGTAGCTGGCTATTTGCAGAAGCCAGTGCCAGAAGTTACAGTTGCCTATTGGGAGCTTATCAGTTCCTTTTCCATAATTCTGTTTCCTAATGGTCTTGAAGACAAAAGTCTAAGACTCAGGCTCAGACTTTAAGTAACTGTTTGGCTGTAGGCAAATTGAGTAACCTTTCTGAGTCTGTTTTCTCCTCTGTAATGTGGGGGTAATAATATTTGCCCTATCTCTATCTCTGGGTTGTACTGTGGAAGGCGCTTTGAAAAAAAAAAAAAAAAGAAAGCACCATATAAAGGCGAGCAATTGTTTTTTTACTTCCCAAAGGCAATAAAAAGGAAGAGTCAATTTTGTGTTAGTGCTACTGGTGGAAGAAAAGAAAAAATCCATTTTGGGGTAATAGGAAATTGACAGTATCTGGTTATCAGGTAGAAAGCATTTTAGAATGAAAAATAGAAGAGATCAGGTTGACTGTATCCTTCCAGCTTTAGACAAATGGCTGAGAGCTGCACCATTGACATTCCAGAGTGCATGAAGCCTAAATGCTTCAGGATATAACAAATCCTGCAAGAAGACAAAAAGGTGTCTTTAAATGCCCTCAGGTGACTGCTCCAAATCACAGACATGAATCATGTTCATTTATTGGTGTGACGTTCTTTCCACAGCTCTGTTTCCTATAATTCTTTGTGGTAGAGCACAAAGGAAATGACTAAGGTAGGTGTTTTAGATTGTAAACTTTTAGAGGGAAGAAACCCTGACTGGCATGTACTTGGTAGAAGGATTCAGTGGCGTGCTTGCTGGTTGAGCCCAATTATCTTCTTTAGATTGTTGCAAAGAGACACAAGAAAAGGAACTGTCATTTTCATACCTCTATCCATATGGCATAGGGCCACTGTGTATCCCAACCACGTTTGAAAATGAATTTGGATAGCCCTGGGAATTCTTGATTAATCAGCCTTCTGTCCAGACACAGCTCAACTTAACACATCCCTTTAGAGAGGAAAAGCAAATATACTGTTTTTAGTGTTGAGAGAGTAAAGGCAGAAGACAGCAGAAAGTGGAAGGAGAACTTTCTTTCTTTTGTCCCAGAAACCGCATAGCAAGAGCTGGTTATGTATTATTGCTAATAACAACAAGAACAACACATTTTTCTAGCCATTGAAGGTTTGCAAATACTTAGGAGAAGAGGAACGTTAGGTGAGAATAGGACAAAGGTGAGAGGCATCTTAGAGATCCTGTGTTGTGCTTTCATCATTTTTTAGATGAGGAAACTAAGTTCCAGATAGAAGTTAAACAACTTATCTAAGGTTATATAGCAGCAAATAGGAGAGCTGAGATTCATTGTCAGTTTCTCTCACTCCAACCCCCATGCTCTTTCTCCTATTTTAAATAATACTTCCTTGACAGGAAGAGCTCTTCTTTGATGAATTAGAGAACCGAGTCTGACAAAGACATTACTAGTTAATGAAAATGAGTGTGATTTAGTCAATGTTGTTGAAATACAGGCAGATTCTCCATGGCCTGAGTTACTGTCATAAGCAAACTCTTTTTTTCATAAGAGTAGTAAGACATTTGCATATGACTTTCTCTTTGTTGTATTTTTATAGCAGTAGGGCTTGCTATAATACTCATTATAGAATGGCCATCCTTGGTCATTTGGCAGGCGGCACCAGAAGCTGATGAGACTTTCATCTTATTGTCAAATCTCACGCAGAAAATCAAGGGTAGTTTGAGAAGAACAGTCTAAATTTCACTTTCTTTGGAGAGCAAAGGTCTAGGTTTAAATCTTTGTTTTCTTACCATATGACTTTCAGAAAGTCATTTCACTTTCTGGGCTTCCATTCCTTTCTTTGTAACAAAAGGGGATCAGACTAGCTGAACTTAAAGGTCCCTTCCACCTTATGTAGCTCATGGGTTCCACTACCTCTGGACCCTCATGGACCTTAAGAAACACACTGACAGTTTACCTCTCTTGGCTCACTTGACCACACACATATAGAAAACCAGAAGCTTCTAGATTTAAAAAAAATAATTTTTTTGTGGGGCAATGGGGGTTAAGTGACTTTCCCAGGGTCACACAGCCAGTACGTGTCAAGTATCTGAGGCCAGATTCGAACTCAGTTAGTTCCTCCTGAATCCAGCTCTGGTGCTTTATACACTTTACCACCTAGCTGTCCCAGCTGATTTTTTTAATGTAGTTCATAGTAGTTGTGTTCACCATGCTAATAGACCTAGTAAGAGGCAGTAGACAGCAGCAGTAGTTGGAAACAACATTTAAACAGTAAGCCATTTAATTTGGTCGGAAATGAATAATAGAGAAACAAAAAATTGCGTCTCTCATTTCCTGATTAATACGTTGACTTTCCACTGCATACCCTTTCCCTACTTCCCTATAATAACTTGGGAAATGAGCCTCAGCTTCAATAAGGGATGGATCATAGGGTCATAGATTTAGAACTAGAAGAGACCTAAGAGGGTACCTATTCTAACCCCCTCCTTTTTACATATCAGAAAACTGAAGTCCAGCAAGGTTTAATAAGTTGTTCAGGGAGATGTAGGTAGTACATATCAGAGTCAAGAATCAACCCTAGGTCCTCAGAATCCACATCTAGAAGTCTTTAGTGTACCAAGGGATCAGTCTCTTTCTGTAGTTAGAGTGTACTTTTGGATGGTCTGAGGACTGAAGACTTCAGTGAAGGGTTTACTTGGCATCTAGAATCACCCACCCTCCCTGCTCATCTCACTACATATTTGTCCATTTTTTCAAACCATCTCTCTCCATATAACCCCTTGTCTCACCATCCCTATGCAAGTTAGTTCTTGGCTTACTGCATATATCACTCATAATGAACCTAGCAGCTACTGGGTTCTTGATGTTCTGGCTCATCTATCTCGTCTATATAAATACTAACCCACAATTCATTATGCCTCCATCTTTTTTGACAGTAAAAATTATTTTCTTCTGCCATTTTACCAAGAAGAGTGAGACAGGCTCTTTTCAGCAGCTTGACTGGAAAATTTTATTTCCTTTTGTGTCCTTTACATGCACAGCTAGCATCTCACGTTAGACAAATAGAAAGGGAATGAAGTTGTGAATAGCTAACCCCATACCCTAAATTGCTGCTGGCTAAATCATCTCCTTCAGTTAAAAATTGCCTGTCCCTGCACATATTATGTTTTGGCTAATATACAATATGTGTCATCATATATCATAGTTAAAGGCAAATTATTATGGGTCAAATGGAAGTGTATAACTTGAATTATGTATGTGTACATATAAATATATACACACATACATATATTACTATATGTTTGTATAGTATGTATGCATATTGCTATCTGTAGATCTGCCTATAAAATTTCCATATTAGATTTGCAGCTGTTGGACCAAATACCCATAAGCTTTCATGTAAGCATATAATATATAACATCACATTATTAAGGTTGTGAATATTATGCTGAATATATTGGTGATGTACATACATAGTGCATAACAATACATTTCAGAGTTCCATGCAGTGTATCTTGCATTGTATTCCTCCATGGGTAATATTTACCTACATACATAACTTCCTCAATCATGATCCAAGGAACATTGTATGTTAGATTTGCCAATGGATGGATAACCTTGCCATTTCTATGATGACTCATTGTTACTTTTGCCGTCCCAGTTTCTTTGCCCCCTGAGACTGTACTGATGTCTCATTTTGGTGCCTGTGGATAACCTAGAATGAATGGTGCTATTTCAGGTTCCTGTTAAATGAAGCACTGTAGGTGGCTATGGCTTTCTTAGGATTAGAGTATACATTGCTGAAGTTTCATGCATGAAAGGGGAAGTCTGTGTTCATCCACTTGCACTCAGACTTTTTCTTCTCACTGAAGCATGGACTTTTACACTTGAGGCCATGGGCTCTGGTAGGTGAGCATTCACTTTATTCATCCCAGGTTTCTGCCCACTATGTACTTCCTGGTTATTCTTAAGCAATACTGTTCCTTTCTTTTTTTAAATAGCATTTTGTTTTATTTTTTCCAATTACATGTAAAGATAGTTTTAAAAATTAATTTTGTAAGATTTTGAGTTCCAAATTTTTCTCCCACCCTCCCTTCTCTCCCCCCTCCTGAAGTCAGATTATACATTACAATTATGTTAAATATTTTCAAATTAGTCATGTTGTGAGAGAAGAAACAGAACAAAAGGGAAAAAAAACACAAGAAGAAACAACAATAACAAAAAAACAACAACAAAAGTGAAAAGAGTACATCAATCTGCATTCAGACTCCACAGTTCTTTTTCTGGATGTGGGGAACATTTTCTATCATGAGTCTTTTGACATTGTCTTGGATCATTGTATTGCTGAGAAGAGCTAAGTCTGTCACAGTTGATTATTACACAATATTGTTGATACTGGATTCAATGTTCTCTTGGTTCTGCTCATTTCATTCAGCATCAATTCATGTAAGTCTTTGCATGTTTTTCTGTAATTTGCTGTTCACCATTCCTTACAGCACAATAGTATTCTATTATAATCATGTACCACAACTTGTTTAGCCATTCCCCAATTAATGGGCATCCCCTCAATTTCTAATTCTTTGCCACCACAAAAAGAGCAGCTATAAATATTTTTGTACATGTAGGTCCTTTCCCCTTTTTTTTGATCTTTTTGGGATATAAACCTAATAGTGGTATTGATGGTCAAAGGATATGCACAGTTTGGGGGGTTTTTTTGTTTGTTTGTTTTTTTAGTGAGGCAATTGGGGTTAAGTGACTTGCCCAGGATCACACAGCTAGTAAGTGTTAAGTGTCTGAGGCCAGATTTGAACTCAGGTACTCCTGACTCCAGGGTCGGTGCTCTATCCACTGCACCACCTAGCTGCCCCCGATATGCACAGTTTTATAGCCTTTTGTGCATGGTTTAAAATTGCTCTCCAGAATGGTTGAATCACATACTGTTCCTTTCTTAACCTCCTACCCCTTACATCTCACTTTCCATGTCCAACTCTTCTTGTTGTCTTCCTCTATCAGAATACGTGCTCCTTGAAGACATGTACTGTCTTGCTCACTTGTTTTTGTATCTCCAGTATTTAGCACAGTGCCTGATATGTAATAGTGCTTAATAATTGACATTTCATTCCTCTATCTCCCTCATCCATCCATTCACACAGGCATCTCCCTTAGATGTGGAGCAGCCTTGGGGGATTTCCCTAATTCCCAAGTGGGTACCAACATATAAATTCCTCTTCAAACTGACATTGACCATCATTTTCCATGTATGATGCTAACATTCAGTTTTCAACTTATTGTTATTAGACCCTCCTTCCTCAACTTTCCATGGTACTCTCATTTGCTAAGGGGTATGATTTGTTCCTTTCTGGGCATTAGGCAGTTGCAAAGGCATTATCTTTATAAGATCCTAATTGTTCTCTGGGGTTGTTTTGTAGTGACAGATTACCCAGTTTTTCAATGATTTATTTGGTATGTCCTTCACCTCTGCACTTTTTCGTACCTTCCTTTTATATCTAATCTGTGTATATTTTTATGTCTCTTTGTCATTTCCCCTGTTTAGAATGTAAACTTCTTTTGAGTATGGATTATTTCAGTCATTATATTTGTATCTAAGGACATAGCAGTGCCTGATAACTATATTTATTGATTGATTGCTGCCAATATTTTGCAGAAGAACTCTATTCCCTGGCTGGAATCCTGGATAGTGAATTTAAGTGTCATACTGTTGCTCATTTCTGTTTATGACTTTCTGAACTAAGGACATAGCAAGGCAAGAGACGGACCCCTTCAACTGATCTCTAGCCAACTGTTGTGCTGGTTTTGAGTCCCTGTTCCTTCTTTGTTCCTTAAAGATTTCATCAACTTTAGGCAAAATTGTGATGTTAGTCTTTGTTGTCTTCCATCTTCAACTTTTTGGTCTCTCCCTTCCTCTAGCCTTTTTGCAGCCTTGGCCTTATTCTGTCCCCTGGTCCTTTAGGGTCTTAGATAATAACAACTCAGGAAAGGTCATGTCCAGCATGTCAGAGTCATATAAGAATGATGTCTATGGCAGAGGAATGTTATATTTTGTCATTATGCCAATGTAAATATTGAGTTCTCCCTCTCTACATCCTGACTTCTCTGGATTTAACTAATTGTTACAAACCCTTTTTCTGCATCCAAACTAAATCTTGGATTTGTTACCCTTTTAACTTTGGCATGACTTTGTATGATACTTTTGGACCATATTTACTTTTCTTGTTCATGACTTGGATGATTTTCACTTTCTTTAGCAATATTTCCTCTTCCTGATAATTACCAGTACTTATCAACCCTACCTTTCTTTTTTCATATTATGAAATTTTTTTTTTTTAGTTTAAAAAAGAGTAGGGTTTGTTTTATTCCTTGTATTTGTATCTCCGGGATCTAGCATATTACCTGTCATATAGTAGGTATTAAATACTTGTTAGTTGATTGACTGGTGAATTGACGTATGGTTCAATGGTCCCCTTTTTTTATTTTTATTTTTTTTAATTAATAAAGTATTTTATTTTTTTTCCCCGTTACATGTAAAGATAGTTCTAAACTTTTGTTTATACAAGCTTTCCAATTGCAGGTTTTTCTCCCTCCCTTCCCTCCCTCCTCCTTCTCCTAGACAGCAGGTAATCTGATATAGGTTTTATATATATATATATATATATATATATATACACACACACACATAATAACATTAATCCTATTTCCACATTAGTCATGTTATAAGAGCAAAAATCAGAGCAATAATGAAAAACCTCAAAATAGAAAAAAACAACAGCACCAAAAAATGAAAAAAATAGTATGGTTCATTCTGCATCTATACTTCACAGTTCTTTTTTTTTTTATGAAATATATTTTAGAAAACCAAATACCATATGCATTGAATGGGGATAACAAAACTTGAAGTAAGATTTGCCTTATCTTTCTTAGGTCAAGGGCATTCTCTTATTTCAAATCTCTTCTTTCAGGTAATGCTTAGAACTTCTGAAAACCCATAAAAACTTACAGGTCCTATGCTCCTTTCCCACATGGACCTTTGAGGTGATTTTTAAATGAAAACTCTCATAAGACTTTTTATTTCTTTTATGTATTCACCATGTTCTGTTTTGTATTATAGTTATTTGTATATATGTATAACAAATGGTCAAGGGCCTATCAAAAGCTAGTCTCACATGGAATGTTGTAGGGACTCACTCCAAAAGGATAATTTTCTCTCTGGCTTATTATACTTCCATTACCAAGTTTAATCTAGGGAAATCTCTAAAATAAAGTTTAGGTATAGCTTATATGTAATTTTCCCTGAGTGTGGATAAAAGGGGTCCTCAGCTACCATACAAGCATTCAAGGTAATAAATGTATATCAGTTAAGACAGTCTTTATTGTATTTTCCAGAAAATTCAGAATATGCACGGTACTCACAGGAATTCATATATAGACACAGAAAACATATAAGACACTCAGAAGACTAACAGAAGTTCATAAGGTAATACAGTAAACACATTAATTACTCATAATTTCTGCATGCCAGTGAGTCCATATTTAATCCCATAGACCATCTGAGGATTTGGGCTCTCCTTGAAAGAAAACCTTTTGAGTGCTACTTACCCTAACTCCATTCCCATCAGAATTGTGTTATCCAAATAACTCACTGTAATCCTGGGAGTATATGTGAAAAATCTTATCTTTCTGTCTTCACAATCCTCCATCCTGAAGTTTCCTCTGATATGTTTGGTTCTTCAGCCTCAGGGGCCACATGGGTTATTCTCTTCTTTTGCTTGAAGGGCTGGTGCTTAATTACAAATTTGAGAAGATGCAAATTTGAGGTTACTCATAAGGCAATCCCCAAGGCTGGTACTGCTCAGGGGATCTATTTTTTCTTTCTCTAAAGGATTATGAGATCACAGTACCTAGGGAATTACAATTTCCCCTCCTTTACAAAGGTGTCTGATGTTCGTTCCTTTGTTTTTTTTTTTTAAGTGAGGCAATTGGGGTTAAGTGACTTGCCCAGGGTCACACAGCTAGTAAGTGTCAAGTGCCTGAGGCCAGATTTGAACTCAGGTACTCCTGACTCCAAGGCTGGTGCTCTATCTACTGCGCCACCTAGCCGCCCTGTGTCTGATGTTCCTAAACTATCTATGTACTACCCTTTTGGTCCAAATGAGTGAGTCCTTGTTTGCTTCTGCCATATACTTGAGCAAGAACTCAATAAATACTCTGCCTCCTGCCATGCCTTGAGTTGAGAAAGTTCACTCTCAGGAAGTTGAATTTCTGACCTGTGCTCAGAAAATTTTGGATGAGTATATGTAACCATCATGCACTCCTCTCAAGGAAGCCATTACCAGTTCCTGGATGTGGAGGAGACTACATGAATGTTTGGGCTTCTATTTCCTCAAATCATGCAGTAAAAATTTATTCTCTTTTGAGCTCATCTAGATTCTGATTAGGGAAAAGGATAACAGACCAAGAAGGGGGTGGGAAGACTGAGCTCATCTATAAGATTGGTCATACTTATTACAAGGAGTTTTGGGTTTTTTTTTTTTTTTTTTTTTTGGTGAGGCAATTGGGGTTAAGTGACTTGCCCAGGGTCGTCACACAGCTAGTAAGTGTCAAGTGCCTGAGGCCAGATTTGAACTCAGGTCCTCCTGAATCCAGGGCCAGTGCTCTATCCACTGTGCCACCTAGCTGCCCTGATTAATCATATTTATTGTAAACCACAGACAGGGTGGGCTCCTCTGACAAGTGTGTATCCTGCCTTCTAATCAGCCACTATTTTGGAGGCAGCCTGAGTGATGAAAACCAATCAGGGTTTGTATGAATGCTCTAAACATGGTGCTAACAAGCATGCCCAAGCAGATGTCACATTGATCAGGGAGAGCCCCTCAAATTTTGTTTTGCTAGAATATATTCTCCTAAGGGCAGAGCCTGAGTCTTGTTTTTTATTGCATCTCTCTCAGCCCTAGCATAATGTATTACCTCTGGATTTTTCAAACATAGCCTTAGGGTTATGGTGAAGTATTTCAGAACAATTGTTCCATTAGATAAGCAATCTGTATCATCACACACTTGACCTACCAGCAAATTGGCTTTCTTTTTCTGATTGAGGATAAAGTATAATCAAGGGAAATCCAGGAGAGTATGACACATTCTACAAATGGTCTTTTCTTGCCCTTCCCACAGATCAGTCTACCAGTAAAGTTCATGATAAATGCTTTCCAAATGGGTAATTCCCCAGGAAACCAAAAGAGAGTGGTTATGCCCTTCCCTGAATGCTGAAATATTCTGGATTCTAATCCTCTTTGTGTTAATAAACCAATTCTGCCCAAAGGCAACAGGATTGTGGTCAGTCTTATATTCTACTGCAATAACAGTTGTCTCCCTCTGATGGGAAGGGAAAAGTTTTTCCTTAGGTAACTCACTTAAAATGCTACCCCTCTAGTACAAAAACATGCTGGTCAGTTCACCTACTCCTGAGAATTCTTCTGGGTACCCCGATTTTGTTGTTGAGTCATTTCAGTCAGATCCAACTTTCTATAATCCAATTTGGCATTTTCTTGGCAAAGATACTGGAGTGGCTTGCCATTTCCTTCTCCAGCTCATTTTACCTATGAGGAACTAAGGCAAACAGGGTTAAGTGACCTTCCCAGGGTCATACAGGTAGTGAATGTATGAAGTAGGATTTGAACTCGGGTCCACCTGACTTCAGGGCTGGCGCTTTATCCAAGGCACCACCTATCTGTACATGTTCCCCAACTATCATGATAAAATAATACTTTGAACATAGTAAGTGCTTAATAAATACTAATTGTTTAAGCTTTTAGCTTTATAAGGACAAGGATACATTTTAAAATAGAGGTCCTGCCTAAATGCAAAGGATTAAATCTCTTGGGAGAAGGAGAGGAAGGAGAGATATTTTTAGTCAGGTGATCTTTTTGGCAACACTCCTTAAATCGTTGTGCATAGGCACTGTCTCTATATAAACTGGGCCTCCTGACAATGCTTTTCATTATGCTAAGAAAAAGCGTATTCCATTCATTCTCCTACAGCACAACACATGAGACGGTAGGAGTGGGGCAGAAAAAATGTAAGAATCTAAATATGAAAAGAAATGGAAATCATTCCTGCATGTCATTTTCATGGTCAGGAAGGGTTTAAATCCAGGATGAGGCTATTTCCTTTTCTGTGGGAGAGAAAGTAATCGAAAACCATGAAAGATAAACAATATTTGTTACAGATCTTGCAGAGTGCAGTTCTGAACACAAACATTTCCAAGAACAGCAGTAGTCCATCTTAAACCTAGCACATTGGACAGCTTCCAAAGTCCCAAGTTTCTCTTTCATGTTTGACTGCAATGAAGAAAAATCCTGTTTGGGCATTCAGTTTTAGTACACACTTCTCATTGGGAATAAGCATCCTTAAACTTGATCTTCAGATTGATTCTGTAATCTTTTTCTAAATACCTTACTTGTCATATTTCATACCCACTGTTAATCTTGATTATATATTTGTAAATTTCTAATGTTAAGGGCTAAAATTCTAGCTAGTCTGTCTAAAATATCTAATGAGTGGTCGCCAATAAATTATAAGCTTTAGCAAGAGTTACGTTTTTAAGCATTTATTAAGGAGAATAAGAATTTGGTAAAGAGAGAGAGAAAGGCCTAGATTCCTATCTATTAAAGGGAGAGCACATTTCTAGCTCCCTTCTCCACCAGAGTCCTCAGGAAAGAGAGCAAGACAGAGCACTAGTCCCTTCCTTCTTCCTCTCACTAGCCAATGTCACTTCCTGATGCCAAAGAAAAGACTCCTGGTCTTGCCCTCAAAGACCTTTCATGGGCAGAACTGTTCTACAGTAAGTCTCCAGCAGGTGGCGTCATTCCAATCGTTACAATTCCCTGCTTTGTTTCCTCAAGAAACGGGACGTTTCCTTGATGAAACAGTCAGACACATGGTAGTAAAAAGTGTTATTGATTGCATAACTACCTCAACTCTCTATTAGAAGTCTAAGGATATAAAGGAGGGAATGTAATGGAATTTATTAATTTGATCATTGACAATGCTATGCTAAGGTTTAGTAAAAATGCAGCAATTCAAACAGTTAAAGAAGAGAATCCAGCTTTCCAGACCAGAGTCCAGAATCCAGTTTTTCCAGACCAGAATCCAGACCAGAGTCCAGAATCCAGTTTTCCAGACCAGAATCCAGTTTCCTCCTGATGACATCTTACCACTTCAAGAAGACAAGAGAACTCAGAGACTTTATATGAAGTGTTTTGTTTTGTTAGTTTTTACTATATCCTTTCTGTTATAATATACACCATCTGTAACATGTACCCTCTGCAGAGTCCGTCCCTTTGCAAGACTAATGTCAAAGCGTCAGTTCATGAGGACAAAAAAATCGCCCCTCTGGACAAAACTTTCCTCTCTTCCTTTTCTATATTGTTGTTAACATATTATTAGTTAGAAATAGTTATTATATTCTGTTATTTTTTTACTGTTCCATCAAGGAAACGTTCCGTTTCTTGAGGAAGCAAAGGGGGGAATGTGGTAAAAAGTGAAAGTTTTTAACTGTTGGTTAACGAAAACTGAAGGACCACCCTTCCGGGGAGGAGACCAAGGAGACCGTGATGAATGGCCATGCATCTGCTAAGCACTCCACCTCCGTCTGCTAGGGACTCCACTTCCGGGGTGCAAGCTTAAAAGGCAAGGAAAGAATGGAAGTGAGGTCTTTTTTTTTTTTCTGCTCTCCTCATCTGCTGGTTGCGCTGCACACACAGACGCTGACTCAGGTTCGACTCAGCCCGGTTCTTTGTAACAGCACATGCTTGATGCGGTTCTCAACCTCAGAGGTGGCCTTGGGTTTTTGGTGAGTTCTATACAGAATATAGACTAAGCTTAGATTTAAGACTATTTGTTTGTATTTCTACTTTCCTATCTCTTTAATCAACACCACCTTGTAATTTCCAAACAATAAAAGCTCTAACTAAAGATTAGAGGCTTCTTCCACTTACTGGTCTGGGAGGTAAATAAGGGAAAGGTTAAAGGGGAGTTTAATGCTCTTATATCCAATTTTAAATCTCACACTAAGACTTTCTATCTTTGAATTGTAAATGGAATTAATTTTTTCATAAATACTAAGTTTAGGTTAAATTTAGGTCTAATATTGCACTATATATAGTAATAATAGTAGCTGTTATTATATAATATTATTGTTATATAGCTGGTAGTATATAGTCCTTTAAGGTTTGCAAAGTGCTTGACAAATATTATTTTACCGTCACAACAACCCTGGGAGATGGATCCTATTATTATCCCCATTTTATAGGTAGGAAACTGAAGCTAAAGAAGGGAAAATGAGTTGCTAAAGGTCACACAAGTGATAAATGTATGAGGCTATAAATGAACTCAGGTTTTACTGTTTCTAGGAAGCTAGGTAGCACAGTGGATAGAGTGCCAGGCCTGGACTCAGAAGACTTATCTTCCTGACTTCAAATCTGGCCTCAGACATTTAGTAGCTCTGCAACCCTAGGTAAGTCACTTAAATCTGCCTGCCTCAGTTTCTTTATCTGTAAAATGAGCTGGAGAAGGAAATGGCAAACCACTCTAGGCTAGTATGTCTAACAAGAAAAGCTCAAATTGGGTAACAAAGAGTTGGACACTACTGAACAAGAGCAGCACCGACTTGTTGGCTCTAAGCCCAAGATTTTATCTCCTTACTACCTAGCTGCTTGGCATTTTTACCTCTTTTAGTTTAAAAGAAAATATTCGACATTACTGCCTTTGGTTATCAAAGGCTTTTAATAATAAGATCAAATTTATGAATTTGACAGTACTTTAAAAGTGAATTTTTCAGAATACTGATCTTCAAAATAAGATAAAGGATCTGAGTCTAATAAAGTTTGAGTATTTATTAGTCTAAATATATATAGATTGTAATTTACGATAATCAATTTGCCCTTATGTCCCTGAGAAGATCAAAGTAATATTTTACTAACATCACCTTCTACCCAATTGCGTTCTTCCCATCATTTATGTCCCCCCCCCCCCCCCCAAATATGCTATGCCTTTAGTAAAAATATGTTATGGACAGAGTACTAATCTGGAAGGTAGGAAGTTTGGGTTCAAATCCTAGGCCATTTACTTTAT
This sequence comes from Dromiciops gliroides, assembly GCF_019393635.1. NCBI lineage: Eukaryota > Metazoa > Chordata > Mammalia > Microbiotheria > Microbiotheriidae > Dromiciops > Dromiciops gliroides. The sequence goes on along the minus strand of NC_057863.1, from coordinate 126,386,859 downwards.
CTGTGTGGCTTTGAACAGTTCACTTTACCTTTCTAAGACTCATCTCCTCATCTATAAAATAAGAGGGTAGGACTTAACTGATCTCTAACATCTCGTCCTTAGGGGCAGCTTGGTTTTTTGTTGTTTGTTCTTCATTCTCGAAAAGGACAGGGACATTGGGATTATATCATGACTTGCAGTGAATTGGATTTAAGTGAGGGAGGACTGTGCAAGGTCACCAACCTCACTCTCTCCCCCAGAGCCACCTGGGTCCAGTGGCAAGATATAAATCAGGATGACTGGAGATGTCCCCGATACTTAAGGCAAACGGGGTTAAATGACTTGCCCAGGGTCATACAGCTAGTAGGTGTCTGGGGTGATATGGTACTTAGTAGATACCAAAAGGGGAAAAAAAGAAAGGAGAGTCAGAGGGATACAGACAGACAGCAGTGTCAATGGGTAAAGGTGAGGAGGGGAGGGAGAAAATAACTAGGCATGTTAGGAATTATGATGCTCTCTCTTCTCTCCCTCACTCTCTTTAGATAGAGATAAAAGGGAGGAAACATTGCATGGAATTTGGAGTTTGGGAAATGAGATTTGGCTGCCAGCAGAGCTTGAGCAGAAGAGGCTTGGAGTGTCGCATGAGCAAGAGAGAAGCAGGAATTAGGGCCTGTAGAGATGGGGAAACAGGGCTGAGACTGTGAGTGCAGCACAGTTGGGCTTCCTCTGAGGCAGCCTGTATCCTCATGCACTGCAGGTAGATGATATTTCAGCTCAGATCACCCATCTCCCCTGAGCTATGAAACCTAGAGGATGTCTGCTTTTTTCTCCCCTCTTCTTCTCATTGTTTAGGTGGAGGTGAAGAAAAATTAATTCTCTGTCTCTCCCCACCTCCTACCCCTCTGGCTTCCCCTTCACTCTCTCTCTTTTTTGTATATGTGTGTGTGTGTATATTTATCTATCTATCTATCTATCTATATATCATAAACCCTATTTTACACATACTATGTAACACAAGTAGTTATAAACATATAATATACTCGATATAATATATGTATAATATACTTAATATTATATACACTATATATCCTATTTAAGGATAAATAAAAAGTTTATATATATGTATATGTACTATTTTTTTCTATTTCTCAACAAAGATGGCATTTTGTAAGCCTGATTTACTATTTTATAAATGAGTTTGTTCTCACTCCATGTTATTACCCAAGATAAAAAAAATGCATGAAAGAATAGCCCTGAGAGGTTTGTATTTCGAAGATCCTGTGGTTCTAGCAGAAGAGATTAAATGATCTCCCTGGGAGCTATCAGTCTATAGTTTGATGTTATGAATGATACTATAACTCTTCCAAGCAGAACCGTAAAACCTTAATTCAGGACTTATTTAGATTTCCCATAAAGGGAAGTGTCTAATTTGAGCCATGTTTTTACTGAAGCTAGGTAGCACAATAGATAGAGAACTGGACTTGGAGTCAGGAAGACCTCAGTTCAAATTCTGCCTCAGACACTTACTATGTGTTCCTAGGAAAGTCATTTTACCTCCCCCAGCCTCAGTTTCCTAATCTGTAAAAATTAGGATAACAATAGCACATACATCCCAAGATTGTTGTGAGGAGAAAATAAGGTATTTGTAAAGTGCATTATGATTCATGACATGCTATATTAATGTTATTCATAATGATAACAATAATGATACATTAGTAATAACATTTATATAATATAATTATTAAGTAATAATTATCATTATTGTTACTGTCTAGTATTTATATAGTTACTTATATAATTATTTATATTTATGTGCATTTATATAACTATCTTTATCCTTATTGTTGTTGTTATTATTACTAAAGGCATAAACACTAGTTCAGGAGGCAAAGCTCAGTCCCTTTTACCTGAAGGGAAGGAGGAACTAGGAGGAATTAGAAGAGAAAATTCCAGGTCCGAGCCATCCCAGTAGGTGTGCTCTGTGAGAATTTCAAGTCTGCCGTCTTCTTGAATCAAAGTCAAGGAGAACACAGAACCCTTTGACACCTAATGTTCTGTATGTATCTTTTTCATTTGTAGTGGCTGAGCCTGATAGCACCCCTTTTGAACACTAAGAAGCTTCAGGCCTACAGGACACTGGATGGTAATACTTTGTGGTGTGAGTTTGAACCAAGTTCTGTTATTAGAGGACTGATACATTAAGCTGAGTGCAGACCCTGCCCAATTAACTATCCTTACCATAATGCTATGGGACCATGATGAGACCACCATTGAAAAAACACTACAAGCTGCTTGAGAGTTACTGAGAAGATAAAAGTCAATTGTGTAAGTTATTCAAAAAGGAGGACTATGTGAACATTACCTAATAGGAGTTTTCATTGTCAATAGAGATCTCCACATTTTTTTTTTAAGTGTGATAGATGGGGAGTGCAGTGGTGTTTGGGGAAAGTGTTCAACCTTTTGGAATGGTTCCCCATTCCAATGTGGACACTGAATGCTTGAAATGGAAACACTTGATGTTCCAAACCATGTCAGATATGGTAAAACTGGGAAAGTAGGTGGGGAAAAGACCCTCCAGACCTGAATATGGTCATGTCACCAGAAATATGGGTAAAGGTCCTTGGGCAGGCTCTGAGAAAGATGTTAATTATAGCCATTTCCTGAGTTATCTGTTATGGGATACCGCCATTATCCTCCAAAAACAATGTTTTCCTAGAAGGAAAGTAGATATTCCAACCTTGCTTGGCATACATTGCTGAGATACTGCAAGAGTGGCAGGTGATAGACACAGAAAAGGCAAGAAGACTGCTAAAGAGCCTCAGGGGGCCCTGCACCTGATTTGTGGTGGGTATATTAAAAATGGAAAAAATGCCTACTGCACTGGATGGATGCTTGAGGGCACTGCTTAATCACCTTGGGCTCCTGGAAGGAGCTAAAGACCTTCACTCCAAGTTCTTAACTACAACCCAGGAGGAAGCTGAAAAAGTTTCCAGCTATATTTGGGGTTTGAAAAGGTACTTTAAGGTGTAGTGACCCTAGTGCAGGGAACATTTTTTTTTTTTTAACTCAAATACTCAGGATAACTTTTGGTGATGAAATGTGATTGTGGTAACTGTATACCTGAGGAACAGATCAGCCTCTTAGTCACTTCCAACTTATAAAATTGGTCAGAGAAGAAGGAAGACAAACTGTTAAAGAAAATTCTAAGGAAAAAAAAATAAAATTAATCAAATAGGTCCTTGTGTGAAGAGCTCAGTCAGATATTAGAGACTAGAATGAAGGTGAATTTCCTCACATAATCAGAAGTTTTGAAGTCTTTGCTCTAAGATAAAGCTCTGTTTCTAAGGGGGCAGCTAGGTGGCACAGTGGATAAAGTATTGGCCCTGGATTCAGGAGGACCTGAGTTCAAATCCAACCTCAGACACTTGACACTAGCTGTGTGACCCTGGGCAAGTCACTTAACCCTCATTGCCCTAAAAAAAAAAAATCTCTGTTTCTGCTGGAATTGGGGAGGTTCAAGTTCAGGGAGGTCAATCAATCCATTGATATTTATATTAAGTAATAATATTTATATTAAGTAATTATTTATAAGAATTAATTTGCAAAGTAATTTATAGTAAGTAATAATAATAGTAGCAGTAGTTAGGACTGCGCCTGATGGAGTTCAGTACTCAGGAGCAGCTTGCACGCAGCTGAGATGGGCCTCCAGTCTCTGGAGGAAGAAAAACGAATGAGACACAGGAACCGACGGGCAACAGAGAGCGAAGTTTTCCGATGTCCTCAGTGCAGCAGGAGCTGCAGTTCCCGTATTGGACTGTACAGCCACACTGTGGCCTGTGGCTCTTCAAGGTGCTGATCCATGGTCGTCTGCGACTGGTGGACACCTACTAGTAGTTAAGATTTATGTAGCACCTACCATATGACAGATACTGTTTTTAGGACTTTATGAATATTATCCCATTTGATCCTCACGACAACCCTGGGAAGTGCTATTACTATGCTCATTTTACACTTGAGGAAACTGAGGCAGAAAGAGGCTAAGTGAATTGCCCAGGGTAACACAGCTAGTAAGTTTCTCAAGTCAGAGTTGAACTCAACACCCACTGATTAACAGCCTATACTAAGGGAGCCCATCTGCATAGGTTAGCTAATCTTTTGTTATTAGTCTGAGCAGAATGGGTCCTATGTATTGAATGCATCCGAGATTATAATTCTTGAGATTCCAGGATGCTGGATGATTTAAGAAGCTAGCCTAGCCTAAGAATTGTGAAAGTGGGAAGGATAACCTGTCACAAGCCTGGGGTTATAAATGAATAGGATTACTTAGTTGTTTTTTGTTTGTTTGTTTTGGTTTTTTTGGGGGGGGGGCAATTGGGGTTAAGTGACTTGCCCAGGGTCATACAGCTAGTAAGTGTTAAGTGTCTGAGGCCGAATTTGAACTCAAGTCCTTCCTCCTGAATCCAAGGCCAGTGCTCTAGCCACTGTGCCACCTAGCTGCCCCAGGATTACTTAGTTTTAAAGGATGCAGTTGAAAACAGATCCAGGTTACATGTTGATAGTTCTGGTTCAATTGAGTCCTAAGACCTTTCCTTGTCTCCTTTTTTCTTCATGGAGGCCGACCATGCTCAGATCATGACAAGTGTAGCCAGTACAGCATGAACAATTCTCAAGATATGAGACTAAACTGTTCCCCCTGCTTTGGGTATTTGTGTATATAAAGACATTACCAGATACTGCCACATTAGTGCACAGTCAGCTATTATGCACAGAGGAAGCAGTTTATGCAGTGGATGGAGTCAGGAAGACCTGAAATCAAACTTGACCTCAGACACATTAACTGTGTCACCTTGGACAAGTAACTTGACCTCCATTTGCCTCACATTCCTCTTGTGTAAAACGTGGCTCATAATAGTGCTTACTTCACAGGATTGTTGTGAGGTTTAAATGAGACCATGTTTGTAAAAAAAGCACTTAGCAAAGTGCGTGGTATGTAGTAGGTCCTCTATAAATGCTTCTCTCCCCACCCCTCAGCCCTATACACAAGGTAAAGAAACCACTATGATTTAGCTGCTGAACCAGGGGGCTAGGGCCCACTGGCATCCTCCAACCCTGAGTGGGTTGAAGGTAGGTATTTCTCTTTTGAAGTCCTATCCATACAACAGCCCAAGAAAAATCCCCTTGAAATCCTAGTTTCTCCCTTTGACCTATCTCGTCCCTTAGAACATCTAGCAGCTGGATCACATCCTACCACAGCCCAAAATGCTTTAGTCCTGTGAATGATGTCAGGAATTGCTAAAAGGTGAAAAATATGTTGGTGGCTTATTAAACTATTGACTCTCTGTAGACCCATTAGTTGAAGATGTTTAGGACTGTACAGTGCAGTGATTAAAGACTGAGGGAATGGAACATTTAACTTGGACAGTCATCTCAGATGATCATTTGTAGCTAAGTCATTTTGTAAGCAAAACTTAAGGAAACATCTTTATAGCTGTTAAGAGAACTATGCCTCTGTGGCTATAGTGGGGAATAAAAAAGTCCTACCTATGTAAAGGGTATTCCTCTAAATTCTCTCAAAAACTCTTACAAGGTCATGTGGGAAGTAATGTAGTAATTCCAGAAGTAAGGCAAACATTACTTCTCTTCCTTCCTTGACTTTGTTCCTAGTAGGCTGTATTAGAGACTCTAAAGCACATTTAGAATCTCTAAGGAAGATTACAAATGGTAAGAAAGAGAGGTAAATGGCTGCCTTGTAGAATAACTAAAAAGTAGTAGTATAGGGGGCAGCTAGGTGGGGCAGTGGATAAAGCACTGGCCCTGGATTCAGGACGACCTGAGTTCAAATCTGGCCTCAGGCACTTTACACTTACTAGCTGTGTGACCCTGGTCAAGTCACTTAACCCTCATTGCCCTGCCACCCCCCCCCAAAAAAAAAGTAGTACTATAGTAACTAAAAATAGTAACTAAAAGAAACTGCCCTCTCCGAGGTGATCGGAGACCTATTAATTGTCAATTCTAATAGCTTTTGCTCTCTCCTCCTCCTTGCTGACCTCCCTGAAAAACATTGATACTATTAACTGAATCTTCTTGTATGCTTCCTCATGTTTGGGTTTTCATGACTGTGCTATTCAGCCCCAGTACCTCTCCTGAGCTACAATACTGCATCATCAACTAGTTGCTGGACATTTCTAATTGGATGTCCAAAGTGGAACTCATTATATCCACCCCCCCAAACCTTTCCCTGTTCTGAACTTCTCTATTGTTGTGCTTCCAGTCACCAAGGTTTGAAACCTGAATACTCTCACCCTACATATCCAACTAGTTGCTGAATTTTTTTTTTTGGTGTGGCAATGAGGGTTACGTGACTTGCCCAGGTTCACACAGTTAGTAAGTGTCAAGTGTCTGAGGTCGGATTTGAACTCAGGTCCTCCTGAATCCAGGGCCGGTACTTTATCCACTGTGACACCTAGCTGCCATAGTTGCTGAATCTGAATATTTTTTTCCCTTCAACATCTTTTGCACACACCTCCTTCTCTCCACTTACACAGACATTAGTTCAGTATATCATTGCTTCTCATCTAGAGTAGTACAGTAGTCTTCTAATTTGTCTCCCTGTCTGGTGTCTGTCTGTATTCTCCATTAAGTTGCCAGAATGATTTTACTAATATATAGGTTTAACCAGGTTATTGTTCATTTGTTTTCCTGGCAAGGATACTGGAGTACTTTGCCATTTCCTTCTTCAGCTCATTTGACAGATGAGGAACTGAGACAAAGACAGTTACATGACTTGCCCAGGATTACACAGCTAGTAAGTGTCTAAGGCCATATTTAAACTCATCAAGATGAGTCTTCCTGATTCCAAACTCAGTGGTCTATCCACTGTGCCATCTGGATGTCCCACGACCATTTTATACTTTGGCTCTAACTTCAGTGGCTCCCTATTATCTCCAAGATCAAGGGTAGGGTCCTTTGCTTTACATTTAAAGCTCATTACAGCATGGCCCTTCCTACCTTTCCAATCTTTTTACATCTTATTCCCATCCATTAACTCTATAATCTAGCTATATTGGCTTATCACACGCAATTTCATCTCCAATTCTCATGTCTTTGTACTCTCTGTTCTCCATGCCTGATATGTGCGACCTCTCAGCTCCTGACTCTTAGAACATTTGACTTCCTTTAAGAGGCAACTCAAGTACCACCTCTTCCTGGTCCCCCCTCCCCCCAGCTGTTAATACCATCTCTTCTAAGGTTACCTTCATTTACTATGCATTTATCTTGAATGTTCTTGTAAAGCTATATTTTCTCCCATATCAGGATGTAAGCTCATTAAGGTCAAGACCTGTTTTTACTTTTTCTTTGTTACCTCTAGTGTTTAGCACATCCCCTGGCATCTAGTAGATTCTTTATATATGCTTGTTAAGAAAAGGAAGGGCATACAGTGATTTTCTGATTTGTTTTTGTGAGCTGATCAGCATCGTTGGTCAATGTGGGCTGTTGGAATCACTGGCTCTGGAGACAGAGGACTTGGGTTTAAATCCTGTCTGTTAAATCCTCTCCCTGTGTGACCTTGAACCAGCCTCTTAACTTCTCTGGACCTCACTTTCTTCATCTGCAAAATGAGCTAATTGGATTAGATTGCCTCTGAGGTTTTTTCCAACTCAAAATCTATAATCCCATGACTCCCCAGGACTTTCTAATAGCACCTTCCTCCCAGGTTTGTTGTAAGGATCAAATGAGATCATATTTGTAAAGCACTTAGCATAGTAACTGGCTAATTAGTAATTAATTTATGCTTGTTCCCCACTCCCCTCCTTCTCCTACTATTCTAGTAATTCAAAGAGTGGTGTAATCATTGGGGGCAGTTAGGTGGTGCAGTGGATAAAGCACCGTCCCTGAATTCAGGAGGACCTGCGTTCAAATCCAGCCTCAGACACTTGACACTTAATAGCTGTGTGACCCTGGGCAAGTCACTTAACCCTCATTACCCCCACAAAACCAAAAACAACAACAATAACAAAGTAAAGGAATACAAGAATGTAGAATAACTAAGAAAGTCCTATCCACACAGGTTTCAGGTAGACATCTGTCTTTAAAGAGAATTTAGTGTGAAGGTATATTGAGCCAAGATTCTAGTGAAGATAAGATTGAATCTGGGTATAATATTAGTGAATGTGAAAGGCAGTATCACTGTTGCCTTGTAGGAAACAAAGGCCTTAGAGGAAAAGGAAAGCTAATTCAAGTGGTAGTCGCCTTTATTTGTTGTTGTTCAGTTACTTTTTAGTTGTGTTTGACCCTTTATGATCCCATTTGGAGTTTTCTTGGCAAAGGTACTGGAGTGGTTGACTATTTCTTTCTCCAGCTCATTCTACAGATGAGGAAACTGAGGTAAACAGGGTTAAACAACTTGTCCAGAGTCACACAACTACTAAGTGTCTGAGGCCAGATTTGAACTCAGGAAAATGAAACTTCTTGACTCCAGGACCTGTATTTTATCTCCTCCCAGTTACCTTTATGCTAGACTTCTTTTGTGAGTCAATCTGAAAAGTGCCACATAAAGCACTTCCTATTCTGCCTAGGCACAGCAGATAGCCATGACAGTCCTCATAGGTCTAGAATTTAGGCATCTGACCAGTGTGTTCCCTTAAATCTCCTCTAACATAGAGAATAGAGATAATGCATCCTGAAGTAACAGCAAGGTATGATCCTAATTATTAGGATGGTGACTAGGTACGGTGTGCAAAACTCACAAAGTACCTAGGTGCCTATTACTCTTGAAGGCAAACATATTGTATTCTTGGGAGGATAGTGATTGATAAAAAGCATGGAAATTTTATGAAAAGGCATAAAAATGTATATATGTTTATGTTGTATATGCCATACAGCATATTTATATTATGTATATTATATTGTATGTGAATATCACCCTGTGTGTCATTTTTGGTCTAATTTTCAAGGTCTTCATATTTTTTTTGCCTGGGGGGAAGATTATAGTTGAGTCTGAGAGTTTCACAATTTTCTCTCCTCGAATGATGTTCTTGCCTGAAGGTTTGCATAATAATGGATGGGGTTAGTAACCAAAAGAGATTGGAAAATTAAAACAATGAAGAACTATAACATAGGAGTGGTAGCAATCAAGAGGGGGAAAAACTTCTGGAAGTTTTGCCCTCATCTTATACCAAAGAAATAACATTAAAAAATTAGGGAACTCTGGAGATTCACTCTTGCCTATCCTGAGAGACTCATGCACTGGGTAGCTATGTTACATAGAGAATGGGAATACAAAGATTTTGAAGAGGGAGAGTAGGGTGGGGGGGGTGGGGTCTCAGCCTCTGCCTCCATTCCAATACAGGAAGACTGTAGTTGTTTCTGTGGGTAGAGTTCTGGACTTGGAATTGGGAAGACCTGAGTTAAAATTCCGAATTAGACCCTAGCTGCATGACCCAGGGCAAATCATTTAACCTCTCTAAGCCTCAGTTTTCTCATCTGTAAAAATGAATGAGTTGGACTTACAAAGACCCTTCCAGCTCTGAATCTGTAATCCCATGACTAAAAGAGGTATTGGGGAAGGGAGAAGGAGTCTCTGCAAGAGAAGCCCACATATTTGTTTTTACTCTTGTGAAGTGATAGTAAGGATTTTCCAGACTTTGAAAATTTTGACCTAGTACAAAGCTCTCATTGCCTCACCATAGTTATGGCTCTGATTATAAGTAAAGCAATTCTCTATCTGTCTTTCCTTTTTCCTTACCATTATTTTGGAAAATAGCAGTGATCTAAGGGTGTGCATGTGGGGAAAAAAAGACAGCCACTATATGATGCTGATGAATGCTGAAGAAGAGAAGAGAGAAGTGGTAGAATGGGGGAAATTATTAACATCCAGGAATCATGGAGAAGGTTTTGTCCCACATCTCATTGAAATATTGAACCCTAACAACATTTCTTTGCTTCTGAGAAGTTGCATGGAGGGAATTGGTCATTTTGGAAAGAACAATGCCAGAGGAAAAGCAAAGAATAGCAAAAGAAAGACAATGATAAAAACAGAAAAAAGATATATTCTTTTACTCTAATCTCCTATGACTGACAGATAAGAAGCTGGCAAGAAAGGACTTCTGGGTGATCTCAATCCAGCCTGCCATATTTGAAACTGGAAATATATAAAACTTAAATCCTTGGAATGAGTGCTTACTTCTTGAAGGTTGGTGTTTACTTTTATTGATTTAGAGAGGATACTTAAATTTGAACAGCAAAGTAACCCTAGGTCCTTACAGAAATCTTGGGTAGCATTCATCATTCATTTAAAGGTTTATTTTATATTTTCCTCCTTTAAAGGTAAAAAATATAAGCCAAGGAAAATGAGAAAATTGCCCAAAGTGTACCCCAGCTTCTTGTATCATTACAACAAACAACACTATATATGCCATTTACTTTGTGGGTACCCAATAGCTATCTGTAGATAATGATAATAGTGTTAATTGATAAATATTATGAAGCCATATTCATTATAATTCTCTAGCAGTGCTATACTGAAAATTCTAGGCTCTGCCCTGCTATATTTTTGGCTTTCCCCCAGACTTTACAACTTTCTTGATATTAATGAGGACAGATGAAACTCAGAAAGTGATGACTTTTGAAGGTCACCATCAAGTGCTAAATTTCTATTGAGTTTAATGAACCCTCTGCCTCAGGTCAGAATGGAGAGTAAGAAAGCTTGATTAGAAAGAGACTTTTTGAAGAAGGCTCACTAGTTCTCATTGTGGAAAAGCATTAATATCTTCTCAAAATCTCTCCTGTCAAAGGGATAAATCTGGGAACAGATAATGTTACCTTGAAGGAAAAGGAAGCTGATAAAGCAATGAAATTTGCACTATAAATCCTACTAGAGGCTGACTGGGAGACTTGTGTTGAGGGGGTCACAATTCCTCCCCACACCTCAGTTCCACATCTAATCTTCCCTCTTTGGCCACTCTATCAAAGACGGCTTGTTAATGATGTAATCACACTGACCTTCAAGTCCTGCTAGAGCCAAGGGCAGGGAAAGTCCTCAAGACCACCAGAACTCTGAAGAACCCAAGAGAATGTCAAGTTTGATGCCTTCATTTTAAAGATGGCAGCTAGGTGATGCACTGAATAGAATGCTTATGCTTGAAATCATGAAAATCTGAGTTTGATTCCAATCCCAGACATTACCTCTGAGACCCTGTGTATATGTCTTAATCTCTGTCTATTTCAGTTTCCTCAACTATATAATGGGGATAATAACAGCACCTACCTCCAAAGGTAGTAGTGAGAATCAAATGGGATATTATTTGTAAGGTGCATAGTACAGTACCTGGCACATAGTAGGCATCTAATAAATGTTCCCTCCCTCCCACTCTCTGCAGCTGAGGAAACTGAGGTCCCAAGAGATTAAACTGAATTTGTTGTTATCATACATATAGAAATTGACAAAACTAGGATTCTAACCCAATTCCTTTGACTCCAAACTCATTAATTTTTTTATCCTATCAGGCTAATTCTGAAATGTATTTTTTTTTTGGGGTGAGGCAATTGGGGTTAAGTGACTTGCCCAGGGTCACACAGCTAGTAAGTGTTAAGTGTCTGAGGCCGGATTTGAACTCAGGTCCTCCTGACTCCAGGGCCAGTGCTCTATCTGCTGCACCACCTAGCTGCCCCTAGGCTAATTCTTACTGATAATAGATCTCATAAGTAGATCCTGCTGCTGACAGGTCACTCTCTTATCTCTTGAACAAACAGAAGGGTAAATAGAGTCAATTTGTGGGATCATAGATTTAGAGCTGGGAATTTAGAGGCCTTTGAGTACAACTCCCTCATTTTACAGTGAGAGAAAAAGGCTGAGAGAAGTTTGCCAGGGTTACTCAGATGTTTAAGTGTTTGTGGTAGAATTTTAACTTAGGTTTTCTTGACTCAAAGTCCAGCAATCTGTTTATTGTGCCACATAGCCGTCTCCAATAAAAAACAAAACCAAAAATTTAAATGCCATACCTTGTGAGATACCATTTTAGACAATGGAGTTACAAGACAAAAACAAAACAGTCCTTACCTTCAGAGAGTTTACTGTCTACTGGGGAAACAAGACAACCACACACATATTTGTTGTCACAGTGTCCCAGTCATCATGAAACACTTAGCTATGATAGAAACCTATTTTTTTTCTTGCAGAGTTAGTAGCATAGAAATTGCCTCATTCTCTCTCTCTATCTGTTTTTTTTACTTTTAAAAAATAAGTTTTTTCTTGTTGTCTTCTGTTTCTTATATCATCATGGTTATCACAAGTATCCCTTTCCCTCTGCTTCCCAGAGAGTCAACCCATATGATCCAAAAGTATTTTTTAAAGAGAGATAAAAACCAGCACAACTAATCAATAGATCGAGTCTTAAAATCCACACAATGTGTAACACACATGAACCTCCCACCTCCACAAAAGGGTGGGTTGGGGGTGCCTTCTCATATCTCTTCATTCAAGTTTTGCTTGATCTTTCTAATTTTGATTTTTCATGTGTCATTGTTCTTTCTATTTACATTGTTGAAGTTATTATATATACATACATACACACAGACACATGCACAAACACAGATACATACACACATGTGCACATGATGCCAACAGAATATACATGTGCATACATGCAAAGTGTATACACATGTATACACACATATGTAGTTTTTTTGCTCTACCCCTGTTCTCCTTCCAAAGGCAAAACTTCTTACACTAATCTATGCTAATTTGAAATTCTAAATCTAAACTAAAGTTAATTGGCATTTTGAGCACTTGAGCACTAATGACTTTTTCCTACAGACTTACACACACACACATACACACACACACACACACCTCTGACTAGCCATGGATATTTTAAATGCAATATTGTTGGGTTTTAGTAAGTGGTCTTGGACTAACAGGCATAAGAGAAAGTAGTATTTCTGTAGCTCATATTTTGTTTGTTTTTTTATTTTTTTAAAATTTTTATTTTCCCAAATTACATGTAAAAACAAATTTTGGCATTAATTTTTAAGACTTCATGTTCCAAATTCTCTTTCTCCCTCCCTACCCACCCCCACAAGAACTCAAGCAAATCAATATAAATTATACATGAGTAGTCATGCAAAACATTTCCACATTAGCCAGATTGTGAAGGAAAATAGACTAAAGCAAAACTTCAGATAAAGGAACTAACAAAAAAAAATTATGCTTCAATCTGCATTCAGATACCATTAGTTCTTTCTCTGTAGATGGACTGCATTTTTCATAAGTAGTCCTTTGTTCTTGCCAAAACATTTTCTTCACCACAATCTTATGAAGTTGAATATTCAGTTGTCCGTGTGTCCATTTTATAGGAGGACTCTAAGGTTCAAAGTTACTAAGTTATTTCTCATAGAATCATAAAATCTAGAGCTTAAGGGGACCTCACAGAATCCATTTAGTCCAATCTCCTTATTTTAGAGATGAGGAAACTGAGGCCTAAGGAGTTTACATCATATGCCCAAGGTCACTCAGACAGAATGGATACTTGAACCCACAAAGTTTATTTCTCTTTGCACATTACCTTTTCTAGATTTCAGGGTAACATATAAGCCACATGACACTTGGCAGACACACTAGCTTTCATGGGAATTATTTAATATCACCTTGTCTGCCTGGTCCAATAATGATAAATAAAACATATATCACTTAGTAGAATATATAACATTGTTTATTTTTTTGTGATGCATTCATCTGACTCTGGCAGGCTTGGATCAGTAAATGCTTTGTGTTAAGCTACAGGGGATATGGCTTCTGTGTTTAATATCAGGTTGAATCCTGGAAATATATAGCTTTAGATGTTTTTATTCATCTCCCTGATACCTCCAATTTAATTAGATACCATAAAAAAGTAAGGGAAAAAAAAGAACAGCAACTTTATGAACAAAATCAATAAAGAAATAAATTCACTGGCTGTTGTGTTCCTTTAAAGATATTCAGAGACAACTTGGTGTGCTGAAGTAAGCATATGACCTCAAGTCAAGAGTTAAGAGGGGGCAGCTAGGTGGTACAATGAATAGAGCACTGGCCCTGGATTCAGGAGGACCTGAGTTCAAATCCAGTTTCAGACTCTTGACACTTACTACCTGTGTGACCCTGGGCAAATCACTTAACTCTCATTGCCCCACCAAAAAAAAAAAAGGAGTTAAAAGATCTTGCTTCAACAGTTATTACCTACTATGGGAAAATGACTTCACCTCTTGTTTTCTCTGTAAAATGGCAATTTTTATTCTTATATTGTCTACCTAAAGTGCTATATGTGTGTAAACTATAATTATTATTTATTTTTATAACTATTATTAGAAATCTACATGTCTTCCCATGTCTTCTATTCAAATGAGGTCAAATAGGGTAGTGAAATGAGTATTGGACTTGCAGACAGAAGAGAGCAGTATCACTTCTGACACGGATTTTATGACCATGGATAAGTTTACTTAAACCTTGATGAAGCTTAATTTCCTTATCTCTCAAATGGAGATGATGACAATAATACCTGTGATTGGGATCAAATGAGAATCAAATACTTTGAAAACCTTAAAATACCATGTAAAAAGCAATTCAAAGCTACTAAAACAAAGGATTAGTTTCGTCTAACATGCCATTGACTTACTCTTTGGGCTAAAAATGAACTGCACTTTAATATGCACCCCCCCCCCTTTCAGTTTACTTTGATGCCAGAATGAATTTTGGGGGATGGTGGGAAGGCTGAAAAGCTCAGAGCAAAAATAACAAACAGAACTCAGTTAACATCAGTGATTTCAAGTCATCAGGTCAGGACAGGCTATATAATAGGACAGTGAAAGAAGAGGCAGATGGAATTGCTTTGAAAGATTTTGGAGAATGGAGAAAATAACACTGGGTTACTTGTAATATTACTAGTCCCAGAAGGTAGAACAAGGAGCAGAAAGTTGCAAAGAGTTGAATCTAGGATGGGAATCAGGGGAAAAGAAGAACAACTTCCTTATAATTAGAGCTGTCCAAAAGTACAATGGGCTGCCTTGGGAGTTGTGCCCTTAATTAGAGCAGAGACTGGATAACCACTTGTTGAATGTGTTAGAGTGCAGTCTTTCTGGTTAGGGGTTGGAATAGATGCCTGCTGACTCTAGTAAGGGAAAGATCTGGGGGTTTGAGTGGACCAGAAGCTAAGGTCAAGTTAAAAATAAAACCAGGAAAAACTAACGTGAAATTGACATAATGTTCAGTATAAAAAAAAAAAAAGATTTTATTTTCTACTTTGCCTTGTTCAAATCACAATGAGATTATCTTGTTCACTTCTGGGTGTCACAGTTTAGAAAGAACAGTGAGACTAATCCATTTAGAGGATGATCAGAACTTTATAGGAAGCTATATGAGCATCTGTTGTTGAATTGGAATGGTTTAGCCTGGAAAAGAGAAGGCTGGTTTGGGGGCGGGGGGAGTGTTGTGTGAGGGAAGAGGCAGTGCACACAATGGCTGTCTTCATATACTTAAAAGGCTTTTATATGAAAGAGAAATTAAACTTGTCTCCCCTGCTCCGGCCCCCAGTGGCTGAACAAAAACCAATGAGGGTTAAATTCTTGATAGGCAGATTTGGACCCCATGTTGGGCAGGGGACCAAATTCTTTACAATCAGATTCATCTCAAAGTACAGTGGGCCACTCTTCTCTGGAGGTCTTCATTCAGAGGCTGAATGGCCACCTGGACTGTTGTTCAGGTGGGAATTGGACAACAGTTATTCTTTGATTCTGGAAAATTTCTTAACCATATTCATGGACAGCTCAAAAATTGAGCTAAAGTGCTAAAATGAAATTTGTTACCTCGCATTAGCAAATACAGAATTTAAAAGAAAAGTTATTGCAAGTAAATGAAAAGCAGCAGTAGGGTTGGCTACTTTCCCTCTTTGTGGTCTTTCTATGTGCATAATTTAATTTCATTATTCTATTAAGATGAAATGAGTAACTATTTCAAAATTAAATTTGCTACCTCAGATGTCACTGCCAATTTATTAACTCCTACCATGCAAATAGAGCCTTGTAACAAGGCAGACCAGAGCTTGCTACTTCAAAGTCCAGTCTGGACTATAAAATCAAGCTATACACTACTTTCATGCAGAAGAGGGTTCACATAGTTTGCATCTTTTCATTCCTAACCTCCTAAGAATTACACTTATTGAAAAAAGGGGAACAGATTGCACTGGCAGGGAATTGGGTCTCCTCACTAGAGATCTTCAAATGAAAGCTGGATGACCTAGAACTGGGATTGTTATAAGGGGAATTCTTAGTCATGTGTGACTTGGACTACTTGGCCTCTATGATTTCTTCTAGCTCTAAGATTCTAAGATTTGTTGCTCTTCCTCCTTTAGAATAGGAGAACCCATCTTCTCATTTTGAAGAATCATTATTATCATTGTTGTCAGCATCATGTCATGTTGACATATGTAGCATATCCCTGATGGCACAGGTTTACTATATCTGCAGGATCACCCATCTGTTCAGTTTTTTCCACTTGCCAAAGAGCAGTCCAGGTACTTTGTAGAATTTCCAGATCATAGTGAAAAGCCACGTTCCTTCCATGTAATTCGAGATCTTACACTCTAGAAGAAAAACAACCATCTTAGCAAAAAACATATTTATTTAAAATTTTGAATTCCAAATTCTATCCCTTTCTCATTCCCTCCATCCCTCCCCTCCTCTCTCCCTGAGGTGGTGAGCAATGAGATATAGGTTATACATGTGCAATTATGTAAAACATTACCATATTAGTCATCTTATATAAAAACACTCAAGTAAAAAAAAAAGAAAATGCAAAGTAGTATGCTTCAGTCTGTTCATTTAGTACCAGTTCTTTCTCTGTAGGTGGAAAGTATGCTTTACCATTAGTCCTTTGCAATTGTCTTGGATCATTGTATTACTGAGAGTAAAGTCATTCATAATTGTTCATAGAACACTAATGCTGTCACTGTGCACAATATTCTCTTGGTTCTGCTCACTCCACTATACATCAGTTCATATAAGTCTTTCCAGTTAAGGTGTTTGGGTTTTTTGTTTTCGTTTTTGTTTTTGGTGGGGCGATGATGGTTAAGTGGCTTGCCCAGGGTCACACAGCTAGTAAGTGTCAAGTGTCTGAGGTTGGATTTGAATTTGAACTCAGGTCCTCCTGAATCCAGGGCCAGTACTTTATCCACTGTGCCACCTAGCTGCCCCCACCAAAAAAACAAAACAAAAAAACAACAACAAAAAACCCTACAAAAACAAAACCGAATTAAAGCTATCTAGGTAGGGCTGAAAAAAGTCACTGAATCAAATTTACTGTGACCCATCTATATATAATAATAAAAGAAATATTTATTAAGTGTCTACTGTGTATGCAGCACTATGCTAGATGCTAGGAAAGATACAAATTTTAGATAAGAGCCCTTAAAAAACTAGAATATTGATTGTTCTAATTATTCTGGCATAACCTGAAAGCATTATTCCTGTTGCTTATCAGTGTTGAGATAGTTCCTAGTAAATTGGTCTGACTAAATTTTTAGGTTCTCTTGTCACAGACCATAGGAATATGTTAACATTTTTGTAGTCAATTCCCTTGTGACTTCCTGACCTTAGCTTGTCCTCTCAAGGCACATATATTATTATTATTATTATTTTTTTAATTCTGGGATGTTGTAGCAGAAAGAACTAAAATGCTCTCTGACTTTCTATTTATTTATTCATTCATTTATTCTTTCTTTTCCTTCCTTCCTTCCTTCCTTCCTTCCTTCCTTCCTTCCTTCCTTCCTTCCTTCCTTCCTTCCTTCCTTCCTTCCTTCCTTCCTTCCTTCCTTCCTTCCTTCCTTCCTTCCTTCCTTCCTTCCTTCCTTCCTTCCTTCCTTCCTTCCTTCCTTCCTTTTCTGTGCCCCTAGTTAGAGGTAGCTCTAATAAAATCCTCCAGGGTTAAATTTATCTCTCTTTCTTCTCCAGAGATGTTTCTTCCTCAACTGCCAACTTTGAACTTCAGTTCCAATAAGTACATTCAGACTAACAAATGTCAATGTAGTCAACACTTTTTTAAACACAAAGTATTTTTTTAAAGAAGGATTTCAGGCTCTCAGGAGGTAGCCCAGGTGGAGAAAGCAGATACATAATTATGAACTTGAAGTCTATAGTCCCAGAGGAGGGCTTTAAGGATTGTAATATCTATCCTAGAACTTCTTGTGTCCAGTCTGCTTTTCTCCCAGAGCCATAGCTGAGTGCTTCTTAGACATCACCCTGCTTCTTTTCTTATAGTTTCCCATGGCTTTCTTGTGGTCTCCTTTTATACCTTTGTAGGGATTCACATTCCTCAAAATATGTTTCATTCAGATGTACATTCCTCCTTGAATCTGTCTTCTGCATGGCCTCAATAAAAGAGACTGATTTTTTAAAAGTGTTCTGCTGCCTTTAAAGGTTACTGTGGGAAGGTGGCAGATTATTTTCATCCAGTGACCATTGCTTCCTTTATAATTCACTTAAGATATTTGATCTTATCTAATAAAAGGATTACTGAATGGAAATGTGGGTTTTTTAAAAAATTAAAATTTTTTTTTCTGATTAGGTCCTAGCTTTCAAAGAGCAATTCCCTTCTTCTCCTCCCTCTTTCCCCCAGTTAAACATTTGCTATTCTCAGAAAATCAGCTAAGTTGAATTTGGATATATTTGTCCAGTATCATTTTGTGGATGTTCTCTAAGTGTCTACCAATTTGAGTTATATGGAGAATATGTTGTATGTATATACCACAACAGTATATGTTTATTCCTAAAAGAAAAAAAATATATGTAAATATATACAATAAATGAAACAAAACACAAATATGACAAATTGATCTATATAATAATAGATCATGCATAAGGAACAGCATATGTGCAAATAGATAAAGAATAAACATGCATAGCTAAGAAGCGGATACATCAGTGGTACATAAACATGCAGCAATTACCATGTATCAAAGAACATATAAAGTTAACATGCAAAATGCATCTTGTATAGATAAACACTATTATTGTCCCCTGGCTATGTGTACAACTACTTCCTTTTACCCTGTTATGTCATAAGTTGTAGAATGCTTTTTTGTTTTATTTTCAATGTTTTATTGATGTCTTTTTTTTGCATCTGATTTTTTTCGAGAGATGTAGTTCCTCTTCCTTACCTAGAGCTGAGCTCTCTATTTTAACAATAACAACAAACAGTTAAGTCAAAAGAAAAAAAAGAAGCCTGATACAATAGTTGTATTTAAAATTATGTATAACTTCCAGTCCAACCATTTTGGAGAAAGATATAGAGTTATGCCCAAAGAGTTATTAAATTGCCTATACCCTTTGACCCAGCAATACCACTCATAGGATTGTTTTCCAAGATGATTGGGGGAAAAGAAAAAGAACCTATTTTTTTCTAAAATATTTATAGCTACTCTCTTTGTGGTAGCAAAGAGATGGAAATCATAGAGATGCTCATCAATTGGGAAATGACTGAACAAATTGTGGTACATGTTCCTGATACATTATTACTATGCTATAAGAAATGATGAGTTCAATGATTTTAGAAAAGCATGGAGAAAAAGACTTCCACAGAATAATGAAGAGTGAAATGAGCAGAACCAAGAGAACATTCTGTGCAGTAACACAGTATTGTTTTAATAACAGCTTTGATCAATCAAGTCATTGTGATTATTATAAGTACCCCAATTTACCCCAAAGATCCTATGAAAGAATTTGCTTGAATACAGAACAGTGAACAAATATACACATATGTGTGTATAAATACATATATGTACACACATATGTGTATATACTTACATATGCATTCATATATGTATCTTCTACACACATACAAATGCACATATTTATCTCTAATGATAAATTCTAGCCATCTAGCAGTTTGGGGTAGGGGAAGGGAGAATAAAAGAATGTTGCATGTTAGATAACTAAGTGGCATATCAGAAAGGAATAGCAAATTATACATAGTGGATTTGTAATCTAAAGGCAATCTGTTTTTTTATCCCACTTTGTTATGGAAATGCTTGTTTTATTTCTTAAGTTCAAAATAAAATATATTTTTTAAAATTTAAAATTAAAATTATATGTAATTTCCAGTCCCTGGAGTTCCTTACATCTGCGGAGAAGAGAGATCTTTTTCATTAACTCTTCTTTGGGACCACAATTGATCATCATAGTTATTCAGCATTCAACTTCCTTTTAGTATTAAGTTATTGTAATTATTCTGGAGAATATCTTCCTAAATCTATTTATTTTCATTCAGCATTAGTTCATATAAGTGAATGAAAGTGAGCTTGTACCTTTCATAGGCATGATTCGCCTATTATGCATGCATCACAATGCGTTCTCATCACTGAGTCTGAATTTGTAGTATTCTATTTCTGCAATATAAAGTTGGAAACATTTTTATTCATAGAGGTGAAATAAAGTCTTTTGAAATATTCTCAAATTGCCCATAGTTATTGATTCTTCTTTGTATGTTCTATTCCAATACATTCAGCCCTGTTTATTTTCTTGTTTATGAGGTAGGATGTTTTGTTTCCTGATTATCTTTGGCTTGAGGAAATGCATTTACCAGGATGATGGAGCTCCTTGTATGGTTTACAACTGTAAGCATCCTGCCTCATCAATCACCCCTCTTAGCAGTGGTCCCAATACTCAATTGAACTAAAAAGAACACGTTGAACTTTAAGCTCTCTAGAATTTGCATTAATTTTTCAGTCCTCGTACTCTAGCCCCTGCGGCTTTGTCATGATTTTATTTCTCCTAAAACTACAGGAGGGATGGGGGTGATGAAGAATGATAGTTCTTCAGCATTCTCTTTTTCTATTGAGGAGCAGAAAATTAGAAGGAAATTAGAAGAAATGACTTCCTTAGTTGTGGCTTGTTCCACAAGTTCATCATAAAACCCTCAGGGAAAAAGTAATGAAATCACCATAAATACAGCATGAGGCATACTGAAGAGATTCCTGTCAACAATTCAGTCACATCATCTTGCCCTCTTAGCCATGAAAGTATCAAGTAGTGCAAAGAAGACATTTGAAATATCCTTTTGATAACTGCACATTGATAATCACTGGCAAAGAACAGCTCGTGATCAAGAGGCTAAAACACTTCACAGCTCCTCAGATTCTTGTGAAATTACTGTGTGTGTGGCTCTAATTATCACCTTAGGATTTCAATGGAACCCTATAAATCAACAGCATAATGGAATCTGAGTTCTTTTCTTAGAGCCACTACTGTACATAATACATTTAATTAAGACCAAAGTAGATGAAGATTCTTCAAATGAAATCTCTCATTTGTTTTTGGAACTGTCCATTTGTGTTTTCTTAGATTTTATTCCACTTAGGTAGTTTGTAGTCTTGACAAGTTAAGTTGAATAAATGCTGGACAGAAATTTGTGGAAAAGACAATAAATATTTTCATCATTTCATGATTCAATAAATTTTGATTCAGAGCAGAAGTCAACAACCTTTCAGAAGTGGCATACCAAGTCCTCACTCTCTTTAAAGTTTCTTGGGCCAGTAATAAATCTTTCTTTTCCCCAAATCAGTATGGTTTAGAAACTTTCTTGTCAGTCTGGGCTCAGGGAAATTGATTGTACAGATATATGCTATTATTTAGCCAAGTGGAGGTAGATAGTGGAGTTGGAAGACGAAAACAAAAACAAAAGTAAAAGGCTTGGAACTTTTAGGGGATTTATGAGTTTGGAAATGGAAGAAGACATGAAGAAGTTATGAAAAACAGAGATAGCTTAGGGCAATAGAATCTCCAGGGAATGTTAAGAAGATGATCTTCCCCCTCTTCCTTCTTCTTCCTCTTTTTATTTTTCCTTTCCCAGCTCTTACTTCGATCTTTTCCCAGTTTTTTTATGCCTTTACCTTTTGCCATCTTCCTCTTCCTATTCTTCCTTTCCATTTACCTCTTCCACTTTTTCTCTTCATCACTATCTTGTCTTTTGCCCCAGAATGGAGAATACAGGCTGTTAATGTCTCTTTCCTGCCTCCTAGAGTCAACTATAGCCAAGAATTTGGCTGCATTTCCCAAATGATGAAGGTAAATTGTATTAACTGTTCTAACTTAGTGAATATCCATCAAAACAATTTCTTGGGTGTCATGGCCCGAGAAATCCTGTTCTAAACTAAATGTTCTTAACTGGGGCCTATTAACTTAACATTTTTTGTAACTATTATTTGTAATTGGTTTCCTCTTCAATCCTATGCATTTTATATACTTAAGAACATTATTCTGAGAAAGAGTCCATAGGTTTCATCCCACTGCCAAAGGGGCCCATGGCAAAAAAAATCTCATTTTCTGCTACATAACTTGTTCTTTTTTAAAAAATTTTAAAACAGTTATTATACATTTTTTCTAACAAGAATCCTCTATCATATGCTATTTCTTTATAATATAAGCAAATGTTTGGGAAGAAATTACTGAAATATAAGAATAACTAGACTCAGAATGACCAGAATAGTAGATTATCTAGACGAGACCTTGCTCAAATATGGTAAAAAGGTTTGGAAGTGGGAAAACCTAGTTGTCCTCAATATTGTCAACTTTAGAATGGTAGGAATATTCTGAAACAGCTCTGCTTTGTCCTAATATGAGAATGTTTCTGCTTTATAAAACATCTCAACCAAGAGAAGATTTTACATCAATTAATCAATAAGTATATATTAAGCCTCTGCTAATTGCCAGACTGTGCTAGGCCCTGGGAATATGAAGACTAGAAGAGAGCAGTCTGTGCCCTCAAGAAGTACATTCTTTTAGGGGAGACAACATGAATGAAAAGGAATGAATGCTTTTATTAAGCTTTTAATGAGCACCAAGAACTGCTGGAGATTCAGATACAAACACAGAATCTCTCCCCTCAAAGAGTTTACATTTCAATAAGAGGAGAAGGTACATATAAGGGATGGTTAAATAGGGAGTAGTATTTAGTTTGGAAATGTACAGGAATGGTGAGTAGAGCTATAGGGAAGTAGATTAAGAAACATTTACCTGGAGCAAGGCAGGATTGATTTGTTAAAGTTCTAGAAATAGAAATGGGGCTAGAACACAGAATCCTTGCAGCTATAATGCATGTGGTAAGAAGATTCTTGGCGAGTAAAGGGAAGCATCATTTTGTTCTGCCTGAAATAGAGGATCAGGTGAGGCACTCACAGATCAGCATAGTGAAATATTTTGGTGAAAGGATGCATGAGCAGCTAGAGAAATCGGGAAAGGCCTTCCTGTGGGAGGTTTTGTCTGAGCTGAGCTTTGAAGGTTATTAGGGGTTCTAAGAGTGAGGAGGGAGTGATTTCCAGACATGGGGGACAGTCTGTACAGTATGGAGAAAAAGATAAACTGTCATATGTAATGAAAGAGCAAGGACAATTTTTCTGAATGGGAGACTATATGAAGATGTGCTTTTGTTTGTGTGGGACTTGTTAGGATGGGAGAGAACTAAGCCTGTATATAGGCAGGTAGAAAGGAACCAATAGAGAGGGAGAGAAGATGCAAAAGAAAGAGAAAATGATTGATGGAGCAAAGTCTGAGAGAAGCTAGAAGGGATCTGATCCAGAGCACAGGCAGAAGGGTTGGCTTTGACAATCTGTTCAGAGGATAGCAGGTCATCTGTTTTTGTTCAGTGTCCTCTAGGATAATTACCTAGGACTAACTGTGTTTTATATTCTCAAACGGAGATCAGCTCCCTTCCTAGGTAGAGTCATATTAGAAAAACATTCTTAGGAAGATATGTTCTCCAAGGGTTGTGCACTCACCTCTCTTATTAATTGGGATTATAGCAGAAATTTTCAGCTACCACCAACGGTCATCTCATGGGGAGTCTTGTCACAATGGGAGTACCTTGGGGGACAAGTTTATCACTGTGTAATTTAAGATTCTAAATGTGGATTCTAATGTGTTCCCCCAGTTTGGGGGAAACTGACTAAAAATCACTGATAAAACGAGTTTAGGTTTTTAAGGGTTTATTGGAAAATAGAAAGAAAAAGATTGAGAACAGAATTCTAACAGCCTGGCATTCCTATCTTTCCTCAAATTTCCTGTGAAGTCCTCTGCCGCCACCACCATCAAGTCCGGAAGCCAAAAAAAAAGGCCAGCGCTCTCTGCGCAGGCTCCCTTTCCTCCTTCCTGTCTCCTCCCAGACCATAGCAGGCTCCTCCAGTTGATTGGCTGGTAGACTTGATAGACAGCACCCATGAGCAAGCGTCATTTCCTGACGCCAAGGAAAAGCCACAATGCCTCTGAGGCATTTTCCTCATGGTGGAGCTCTCCACAGCAAGTCTCCAGTAGGTGGCGTCATTCCAATCATTACAGTCCCCCCTGTTGTTCCTCAAGAAACAAAATGTTTCCTTGACGGAACAGTAAAAAGAATATGATGCACGCTGGGCAGATGGACTTTGACCAGCATG
Organism: Dromiciops gliroides; assembly: GCF_019393635.1. Classification (NCBI taxonomy): domain Eukaryota; kingdom Metazoa; phylum Chordata; class Mammalia; order Microbiotheria; family Microbiotheriidae; genus Dromiciops; species Dromiciops gliroides. The sequence goes on along the minus strand of NC_057863.1, from coordinate 126,362,434 downwards.
AGAATGTTTGCTCCAGTACTTGCAGAAGCACCAGATCATCAGTGCCTGAGCACCAGTTCCATGGCAGCAGACAAGCATGGTGTAGACATACACATCACCTGATGGTGGACTCATACAGAGTGCCATTTAAGAGAATATTGAGAAGGCTGGGTAGAAGTAGAACTTGGCTCTCACAGCAACTGTCACCATGAACCCTGAGGAAGGATTGAAGGATCTGGAAGAGATTTCAGAGGATACCCTGATATTCTGGAAGGACATAGCTGATGTGGGATTCATTGGGAGGTGCTCTGCAACATAAGAAAGGAAATCGAGGAGCTGCTCTGGGATGTTTAGCTAAGGCTTCTTTTCAGATAATAGATGCTGCTGCCCTTACCGATGTAGCCCACACCTTTGGCCTGATGGATGTGTTCAAGAGAGTTTTGAACAGCAAGAGGAGCCAGACAACAAGGGGAAGAACACTTTCTCTAAACTCTGACACACCTAGAATGCCAGTTGGAGGAGCAAAAGAAGTAGGCACGGGACCATTGGCTGAGATCTCAGAAAATACAGATTGTGGTACTGATGCCCATGAACAATCCCAAGTCACCAAAGAGGCCCCAACTCCAGCACTATCCTGAGCCCTTCTCCTCTCCATGCAGCAGCCTCAGTTTACCATCATCTTGTCCATTTCTATAACACCAAAGGGCCAGTCATTCTCCATAGGCAATCTCCCCATGGATTTCCTCCCTAGGGTTTCTAGCCCTGTGACTGTCTCCTATCCTGCCTTCTAGCTCTCAGTTCTTCTATGTGATCATTGTCTCTTCTCCTAGGACCAGCTCCCCTGATGCAGTGATTATACACCCCTCCTTCAACCAGACACTGTTAAGCTCAGCTGCCATATAGGATGGGGACCTGGGGCAACATGGCCATGGTGGTGAGCCCTGTGGATCTGGTGGCTAAGGAGTCTGGCCTGACCTCTGCCATTCAGGCTGTGCAAAGCATTTCTGAGGATGGGCAGATCATCACTGAAACGGATCCTGCCCCACACCCAAAGACTGAGGAATCTGTAGGCAAAGTTCTCATCCTAGAGACTAAGCTGAGGACTGAGAAGAAGGTTTTACACTGAGATAGAAAAGCACAACCATCAAGTACATAATGTAGAGATTATGGACACTGAGTATTTAAAAAAAAATTAGAATGGGCCAATGGGGTTAAGTGACTTGCCCAGGGTGACACAGCTAGCAAGTGTCAAATTTAAACTCAGGTCCTCCCGAATCCAAGGCTGGTGCTTTATCCACTTTGCCTCCTAGCAGCCCCAACATTGAGCATTAGTTGGGAGCCTGAGGTCAGGAGATTCATTCTTTGCTTGAGATTTAATGGTTTCTTCATTTTTACCACTGTCCTGCTCATTTACACATAGGATACTTTTTTTTTCAATTAAAATAAAGAGAAAAATCTCAGTAATGTGACTGAAAATGCTAGTCCCCTCTGTCTTCCCCTTCTTTCCCACCATATAATCAGTGGACAAAATGAATTGCCCTCACAGAGGAAAGGAGGAGACCACTCTTCCCTAACTTTGCCACCTAGAAAATTGTTTCATTTAGATGAGGCAACAGGATGACCAGGACCACTGTCCAGAAGGCTCTTCCCAGACTGCTCTGTACGTGAGCCTTTGGAAAAGATACAGTGCTACCCAAACCATGGATATGGATTTGACACCTGGAAAACATGGGGCATGGCATATTTGAGCTTGCCTGTGCTCAGGGTGGGTCCTCAGAGGGCCAAAGAGAACACTAGCATCCAGAGGAAGTTGAAGGATGCCCATGTTGCTGGTGGGAAAGACAAGTGTGCCAGTATAATTTTAATAAAGGGAGTGCTTTGATAGGGATCAGAATAGGGAAAGCCACTTTCTTGCCTCCCAAAGGGTGCCCCTTTCCCAGCACCCTACAGGGTGGTGCCCAAAGGTGCCAGTGATGGGGAGGGCCAAGGTGGAAGGATGAGTGAGGGTGTTTTCAAGGAACAGTGGCCCCTAGGGCCCCCACCCCAGGTAAGTGCCATGATAAAGTTGCCAGTGGCCACCTAGTGGAGGCCTGAGCATTGATCTGAGGATTTGCCAGCCTTTGGGGCAAGTATTGCCCAAAAATGAATCCTAAGGTGCAAAAATGATCTTTTGGGGAAAAGGATGGCCCCTCTCTCAGCCTCTTCATCTCTTTCCCGTTCTGTCCAGGTTTTTAGCTTTTAAAACTGGCATTAGCCCGTTGTCGTGATGAGTCCATGAGTCTGTTTTTCCTCTGATGCTTACTTGTTGGTTGGTTATTTGCCCTCTCCCCTGTAATCCTGTGCTCTGAAGCCACAATTTTTTTTCTCATTGTGTGACTGACTCCAGGAGAGAGAGAACTCTCCATCCAGATTAGCTGCCACTTTGAGCTGGAAACTCTTTGTTTCTTTGTTTTTCTTTCTCTTTTGGAGTCTAAAGCAGCTGCCCAATTAATGGTGCTTCCTCTGGTCCTTATCATCATCCCTCAACTCTCAGTGGCCACTGTTTAATTGAAACTAAACGTTTCCAGGCTTTGGTCATTGGTTCAGATAATAACTGCATATGCCTACCTCCCTTCCCTCTTCCTTCTTTCCCTCCCATGCCCTTCTCCTTTCATTTACCGTGGATGCTGTTGCTGCTGCTGCATGATACTGAGCTAGTAGCAACCTTCGTTCTGGACAGGAACTGATGCTGTAGCCTCAACCCTTTTGCCAGTGTGAAGGGCTAAAATTCTAGCTAGTCTGTCTAAAATATCTAATGAGTGGTCGCCAATAAATTATATGCTTTAGCAAGAGTTAGGCTTTTAGGCATTTATTAAGGAGAATAAGAATTTGGTAAAGAGAGAGAAAGGCATAGATTCCTATCTATTAAAGGGAGAGCACATTTCTAGCTCTGCTCTCCACCAGAGTCCCAAAGGAAAGAGCACGAGACTGAGCGCCAGTCTCTTCTTTCCTCCTCTCACTAGCCCGCGTCACTTCCTGACACCAAAGAAAAGACTTCTGGTCTTGCCCTCAAAGACCTTCGCTTTATGGGCAGAACTCTTCTACAGTAAGTCTCCAGCAGGTGGCGTCATTCCAATCGTTACACCAGGCAGTGAGTATATGTCTCCTCCTGTGAAAGCAGGACTTCCTGGGAAAGAAGCATTATCTGTGACATATTATTGTAAATGCACCAGGAATGTTATTGAAAAAAAAAAAAGGTTTCAAAAGTCATCTATTATCACATCTCATGGATTTTCTTGAGTTTTCATCCTTCTTAGACTTTTTGTGGTAGTTACCATTTTCTTCTCTTGTTTTTTTGTCCTGCCATACTCCTGTTTACTTTTTCCTGCTTCTCTGATTGTTCTTGTATTTCCTTCCCTTTCTGGCTTTCTCTTTTGGAATCCTTCTTATTGGTGATCCTTAAGATTCTTTTCTTAAGCTTCTTGTCTTCTCTTTTAAAATTCACTGTCTTGGAAGTCTCATCCACTCCCACAGCTTCACCTCTCATCCTTCCCAGAAGGATATTCACTTCTGTGTTTTCAGCTTTAACCTGTTTCCCAAGCTCCAGGCCTGCATTTTCCAATAACCAACTGGATATCTCCACATGAATGTTACATTGGTAGCCCAAACTCAACATATGCTGAATTAAAGCTATTCTTTTGTTTACTGTCCAACCTTAGTCTTCCTTATTTCTGCTACATGCACTAATGTTTACTAATTTTTAGTTATTAAAATCAATTTTACTTTGGGCTCTTTCCTTTCTTTCACTTCCTGTATTTAATTAATTGCCAAGACTTATGAATATATATTTTAATTATATAGTATCCCTAAAGTCTTTGTGCCATTTTAAGTTTTTTTAAATCATAAAAGTATTTTATTATTTTCCAGTTATATGTAAAGATAGTTTTTAACATTTGTTTTCATAATATTTTTAGTTCCAAATTTTCTCCCTCTCTCCCTTCACTCCCCCCTCCCCAAGACAGAAAGTAATCTGATATAGGTTATATATGTACAATCACATTAAACATATTTCTGCATTAGTCATGGTGTGAAAGAAGAATCAGAACAAAAGGGAAAAACCTCAAAAAAGAAAAAAAAACAAAAACAAAAGTAGAAACAGTATTGTTCAATCTGAATTCAGAATCCACAGTTCTTTTTTCTGGATATGAAAAACATTTTCCATCATGACTTCTTTGGAATTGTCCATTTTAAGTTTTAATAGGTTAAAAATGCAATGTCTTTTGGGATACCCTGTATCTCATATCTAATTCCTCCTTTCTTCTTCCAATTGCCATTATCCTAATAAAGTCTTCTGCATTATCACTTCTTGGACTATTACATAATACTATTGCAAAGGTATATATCAATTTCTTAGTCTCCAGTCTCCCCTCATCACAAATACTTCCTTCATAGCACTGGCACTGGCAGATTAATCTTCCTTCTATACAGATCTGATTATGTCATTCCTCTTCTCAAAAACTTTCAATCTTCTTGTTTCCTAGTGGACAAAGTCCAAATTATTCTCTCCTTATATTTTCGAACTTTTTTTTTTTTTTTTTTTTTTTTTTTGCAGAGCAGTGAGGGTTAAGTGACTTGCCCAGGGTTACACAGCTAGTGTCAAGTGTTTGAGACCAGATTTGAACTCAGGTCCTCCTGAATCCAAGGCCAGTGCTTTATCCAATGTACCACCTAGCTGCCCCTTTGTGAACCTTTCTGACATAGTACTACCTCATCTGTCCTGGTTTATTTCACAATAACTTAACTCATTTAATATGTTCCAACTAAACTGAATAATTTGTTATACACAACTTATACCACATCCTTTCTTATCTCGGTGCCTTTGCTTCTGTCATTCTCTTTAATTGTGATGCCATCCCATCCTTGATCCCACCCACATCTATACATGTTAACTTTCAACTTTTAAAACAATCTTAAGTGCTCCCCTCCTCCATGAAGCCTTCTCTGAAATCCTCTGGTAGAAATGTGTTTTATTTCCTTAGCTTTCACATAATATTTTGGCTTTTTCTTTATTCTTTTATCATATTCTGTATATGTCACAGACTCCTTACTAAACTCTTAACCCCATGAGGACAGGAAATGTCATGGGTTCTCACTACTTGAGGTGCATTGTGGAAATAAATAAATTGTAATAAGATGTAAATGAAGAATTGTACTTGTGAAGTAGTGTGAAGGATGTTATTGGATATCTGTATGACTGGATAAGGGAGTTAGTTTAGTTGGTAGCCAGCCTGTGATCTATTGATATCTACCCCATGTCATGAGATCTACAGGAAAGATTTTTTTTTTTGGTGAGGCAACTAGGGTTAAGTGACTTGCCTAGGGTCACACAGCTAGTAAGTGTTAAGTGTCTGAGGCCAGATTTGAACTCAGGTCCTCCTGACTCCAGGGCTGGTGCATTATCCACTACACCACTTACCTGCCCCAAGGAGGCTTTTTTTTCCTAGTACCTTGGTATAATGGAAAGAGCTTTGGAATCAGAGGATCTAGGATCAAATCCTAACTCTGATGCTATCTGTATGAACTTGAGCAAGTCACAAAGACCCTCAACCTTAGTATCTTCATATACAAAATGAAGGGATTGGAGTAGGTGGCTTTGGTATTCCTTCTGATTCTAGGTCAACAGTCTTATGTTGGATGGGTTGACTATGGAGGACTTACCTAGGGATATTGACAGGGGTCCTATAGGAAGGAAGGAAGGGAGGGTAAAAATTATTGACTTACCATGTACCATGTACCATGCTAAGTTATTTATACATATTATCTTATTTGATCTTCACAGGAACTGTATGGAGTAGGTGCTATTATTATCCTTCTTTTACAATGGAGGAAACTGGGACAGAGATAGATTAAGTGATTTTCCAAGACTCATACATCTAATTAGTGACTAAAACTGGATTTGAGTCCAGGTCTTCTTGAGTGCAGGTCCAGAGTCCTATCCATTGTTGATGGGTACTATTGGACTTACTACTTAAGTGGATGAAATCACAGATTTGTTGAAATGAGCACTGGAAGCTTTTATTTTTTTAATCTCCTCACATGTCTAGCATAGTACTCTGAACATGGCACTCAATAAATATTTGTTGAATTGAAACAGTGCTCTGCACTAACCTGCGAAATAAGACCAAGACTGTGGTGAAGCTTCACTCAACCTAGTTAGGAAGAATTAATAGGCATGACTTCATAGACTTGGGACCAAAAACAGAGAAGAGACGGTGTATCTGTATGGATTAATTTCACCAACTCCCCTAACTTTTATACTTTGGGTATAGCCAAAGATCACCAAAAGCAATTGAGTTGTGGTCTGGTGAGTCAGCCTGAATAAGAGACCCTAGCTTTGACAGCATAGTAAAAGAACAAATTGTTTTTGTGGAAAGTTAATTTGCTGAAAGAGATGATCATTGTTTAGATAAGGAGGTATGTTCTAGACCGAAGGAAGACAGGAGAACTAGTCAAATGATCAAAGGTAGACAGGGTGAAAAAATATACCAGTTCATTTACATATCAAAATTTGCTCATTTTCGACTAGTATGCTTGAAAAGGGCACCAATAATTTTTGTTTCTTCCTGAATAGAAAACACTGCCAGCTCCAATATTTTGCGGGTCATTCATACAAGCCTGCAGTTTTAGACTGGACTAGTTATTTCCTAGAGTTTATGTATACTGCAATGCATCTCAGGGTTAGGTCACCTAAACATAGTGATAGTGGCACCTAGAATAGTGATGGTGTTCATTATTCTGTCATCTTGCATCTTTTTTTCTTAACTACCAGTTTGTTCTGATGTCAGTTAATCATATTGGGTAGGTTAGGAAAAAATGAGAGCAGTTTTCTTTTCTGAGAATCCATAACAGTTGGCACTTCAAGTAACAGATGAAGAAAAGACTTTATGACCTCTTCAAGACTGTAGAATCATAGATAGTGGAGGGAAGCTCAACCAGGAGCCATAGTGATTCCAAGATGGAAGGTGCTATACTTCAGCTGTCAAGTGGAGCATCTCTTAAGGCTGGTGTTTCCATCATAATGAGACTAAGAAAAAATGTTCCCTCCTGGAAAAGGAGCTCATGGAAAGTGAAGAGGGCAAAGAGAAGTTAAGGAAGAATAACCCATCATTCAACTAACATGCATTTATTTTAAAATTATATCATTTATTTTTTCCAATTAAATGTAAAACCAATTTTAAACATTTGGGGTTTATTTTTAGATGTTGAGTTCCAAATTTTCTACCTCTCTCTTGTCTCCCCCCTCCCTGAGATGGCAGGTAATTTGATATAGTTTATATATGTATAGTTATGTAAAAATATTTCCATATTAGTCTCATTATGAAAGAATCTATAGACAATACTCCCCCTCCAAAAAAAAGTTTAAAAAAATAGTATGCTTCTATCTGCATTCAGATTCCATTAGTTCTTCCTCTGGAGGTGGATAGCAGTTTTCATCATAATTCCTTTGGATTTGTCTTGTGTCTTTGTATTGATGACAATAGCTAAGTCATTCATACTTGATCATGATGCAATATTGCTATTACTATGTACAATTTTCTCCTGGTTCTGCTCACTGTACCTTATATCAGTTCATGCCAGTATTTCCAGGTTTTTTCTGAAAGCATCCTGCTCATCATTTCTGATAGCAACCAATAGTATTCCATCACAATCATATACCACAACTTCTCCAGCTATTCCCCTATTGATAGGCATTTACTCAATTTTCAATTCTTTGCCACCACAAAGAGTTGCTATAAATATTGTTGTACATAGAGGTCCTTTTCCTTTTTTAAAATTTTCTTTGGGATACATATTTAGTAGTGTTATCTCTGGGTAAAAGTATATACAAAGTTTTATAGCCTTTTGGGTATACTTCCAAATTGTTCTCCAGAATGATTGGATCAGTTCACAATTCCACCATCAGTGCATTAGTGTCTCAATTCTCCCATACACCATCCAACATTTGTAATTTTCCTTTTCTGTGATATTAGCCAATCTGATAGGTGTGAGGTGGTACCTCAGAGTTGTTTTAGTTTGTATTTTTCTAATCATTTGTGATTTAGAGCACCTTTCATATGTCTATGTGTAGCTTTGATCTCTTTTATCTGAAAACTGTTCATATCCTTTGACTATTTATCAGTTGAGGAATAACTTGTCTTCTTATAAATTTCATTCAGTTCTCTCTGTATTTGAGAAATGAGGCCTTTATCAGGAAAATCAGGGGTTCCCAGGGGCAAAAATAGAAGAGAATTATTTTCTGAATTCTTATTCCAAATGGCTAGCTTACCAAAACTTGCAGGGTGTGAAAGATAAAATGACTGAGGAAACAAAGGTTTGACCTTCTGAGCATATTGAAATTAAGCAATGAATGCCAATTGCCTAACAAATTGAGATCAAGCTACTTCCTCAGGTTAGGGCTGGAGTCCAAAAACAGGGGGAGAGAGACTTTTATATGTTATAAACAATCAAATAAGGACAATTAGCTAAAAGAAAACAATAAAATATTAGGTAATCTGATTTCTAATTAGAAGATTAGGAACTTTCCAAGTTAGGAGGAGAGCAAACAGACACAATTCCCTAAATTCCTAAAAGGAGGCATCCCATCCCCCCTACTGTAAACAATTAAAGGAACATGGAAATTATAGCTAATTGATCAGTATGGGGTCACTTTTCAGATAAGACTTATGGGTTGCTTGAGATGTACAATAGTGAGAAAACTCTTTGCCTCAATCTTTAGATCCAATTATGTCTCTGGTCAGCAAAACCTAAGTCCTTAGTTAAGGGTGTCTAAGCAGCAGGCAGAGGTGGTCCAGCTTCCCAGCTACATAGTGCCAGGTTCAAACAATGAAACAAAGTTTTCTCTCAATTCCCAAAAATTAAAAAAAAAGTTTTCTCACAGAAGTTGGACTAGACCTATAATGAATAGAACATAAAATGAGCTGACTCCATAACAAGATGGAGTCTGGGTGGTTTATTCAATTCCCACAATTAATCACTTGCTGTAAAAATCACCTCAGTTCCCTCAGGATATTCCAGGAATGGAATGTCGTTGTTTCAAAAGCACACATAAAGAGGAATAATAACAAGTAGGCCAATATGGTTAATCTTTAGATTTCCTGGAGCTGAGTAAATTATGAGTATTAGACAGGTAGAAGAAGGTCTAGGTTGAGGGTTCATTGAAGAGACTAGCCACACATATTTAAAATAGCAAGCTAGTTCCTATTCCAGAATTTGAGTGATAGTGTTACCCTTGAAGAGAGGCCAAGGCCCTTAGACTCTCGGCAACCAGTAAATGTGGGTTTGCCACATGTACTCTATAAGAACATCAGTGGGGACTACAGCATAGGAATCTCACAGGCCCTTAGAATATTGATGGAAAGGAATATAGATGAACTCTAGAGATCTGATCAGCCAAAGTTAGCTGGAGTTGAGTGAGCTCATAGTCTGTTTTAAAGAAACACAAGGACTATAAGGAGGGGGTTGGAATGCCTCCTTATAAATGTAGAGATGTCAGCACAGCTCAATTTATCCTTCCTGAGTCAGTGTACCTCTAAGACCAGTGGGAGGTGCAGGTAGTGAACAGTACTGCCTCGCAAGAGACATTCACTCTGACAAGATTTAGAGCTGAGAAGGCTGAATCATAAGTGTGAACGCAACTATGAAGCTTGCTGATCTAAAACAGTTAAATAAATATCTAGCCTCATCAAGACACTGTTTCTGAGGTGAAAGGGTACTGACAGATTCTAATTGGGATCTAGAAACTAAGGCCATGAAAATCTGAGGGGATATTCTTCTTCAACCCTTGGCTTAGGAGATGAATGAATTAATAGATGAAAAAGCATTCATTCCGTGCTTATTAAATGTCAAGCTTTGTGCTAAACACTGGGAAAATAAATAGGAAAGCAAGGCAGTTCATACTTTCAAAGAGCTCATAGTATAATAGGATGAGATAAATAGGTTGATGACACCAAGGCAGCAGTCTCATTTTCAGATGATGGTCCAGAAGATAGTATCCCATGTATCAGAGAGAGTTGTGATCTGACAGTCAAGTATCAGGCAAATTCAATCTTGTAGGATAATGAGATTTCTAGAATATGAGTTATCTGGGGAAGGAGGACATGACGGAGATATATACTCAAGATGAACAATATTGTACCCCAAATTAAGATACAAGACCTAGTTCAAGAATACTAGTGAGAAATCATTAAAAGACTTATATGAAAGGATCTCTGATTTTATAGCTGGAGAGGAGTACCAAAGATGGCAAATGATTCAGAATCAATTGCTCTGTATTCACTGGGTAGGAGCATTGTTGTAGGTTTTTAATGGTTTTCTTTGCCTTTCTACATTTGATTTTGTGGGTTGTATTCCCTACTACATGGTCAGTTTTTATATAGGCGCCATATACTGCTGAGAAAAAAAGGTATATTCTTTTCAATTCAATTTTCTTTGGAGGTCTGTCATATCTACTTTTCTAAAATTCTATTCCACTTTTTAACTTCTTTATTTTGTGGGCCCTCCTCCTTTCTAGAATAAGAGTATAATGTATGAATGGGAAGGTGGCATAATTGCTACCACTACTTTCTAAAATTCAGCTGAAGCAAATAGACTGTGCTTCAGCCCTTTACATTTACTCTGTGTGTATCTCTCTGTTTCAAGTGTGTTTCTTTTTAAATAACATATTATAGGAGTCTCATTTTTAATCCACTCTGCTTGCATTTTATGGGAGAGTTCATCCCATTAACATTCATAATTATGATTACTAACAGTGTATTTCTCTCCATCCTATTTTTACTTCTGTTTATCTTTCTCTCTCTCCTTTCACCCTTTCCCTCCTAACCAAAGTTTTGCTTCTGATCGGAACCTCCTCCAGTCTGCCTTCCTTTCTGTCAGTTACCAGCCCTTTTACTCAACTCCCATATTTTTTTTGGGGGGGGCAGGGCAATGGGGATTAAGTGACTTGCCCAGGGTCACACAGCTAGTGTCAAGTATCTGAGACTGGATTTTGAACTCAGGTCCTCCTAAATTCAGGGCCAGTGCTTTATCCACTGTGCCACCTAGCTGCCCCCCTATTTCATTACTTTTAAAGTTGATCTCTGCTCCTGTGGTGGAAGGTATATTTTCCAAAGCTTCTTGTGAAAGGGGCCACAGACCCTGGATGTTTGTCTGGTGCTGTGCTAGTGCTGCACTGAGGCCCTGGGGGACCCTCATACTGAGCTGGGGCTATGAAGGCCTGGCAGCTTGGCTGGAACTGCATTGAATAGTGGGTGGAAAAGGGTGTGGTGCTGCAGGGTTCTGGCCTGGTGGTTTACCTGGTGTTGCACTGAGGCCTGTAGGGGAGGTGGTGTGGGTTTGGAGTGCTTCTGCACCAGGGTGGGCTGGGAGGCCTAGCTTCTGCAATGGGGCTACCAAACCTTAGTTACTGACCTGCATTGGGACCAGGGCCTCCTACTGGTTTGTCGAGGCAGAGCCTGCAGCTGTCTTGCCTGGAGATTGCTTTCCCTAGACTAAGCTCTCCTTTTGCCCAAGTGAGACACTCCTTTCCTGCTGATCTTCCAAGTTGTCTTGGGCTAGAAAATTGTTTCACCCTATTTTTTGGTTGGTTCTGCCATTTCAAAATTCATTTGGGGAGCTATTTGTTAGTTGTTTGGAAGTGAATATGGGAGAGTTCAGGTGATTTTGTGCTTATTCTGCCATCTTGGCCCCCAGATGTTAGTTCAAAAACATTTTACCAACTCATTCTTTTTTTTTTTTTAGTGAGGCAATTGGGGTTAAGTGACTTGCCCAGGGTCACACAGCTAGTAAGTATCAAGTGTCTGAGGCTGGATTTGAACTCAGGTACTCCTGACTCCAGGGCCGGTGCTCTATCCACTACGCCACCTAGCTGCCCCTATTAGTACATTCTTATATTTGCACAATTGTGCTTATATTAGAATGACACATTTTTCAAAAGGTGCCAACATCGTTTTTCTACTCCTGTGTATAAAACAGTATTAACCAAACAATTGTAGCTCACATAAAACAGTCTATATGCACAGATTAATGCAAAAGGCTCAGAACTGAGATAGTGGCACTTTTGTTAGTACATGTCTCCTTGATGTATCCTTTGTATTGCAATTTTATTTTTATATCAATAAGTTATAGTGGAGTAGATTTGCTAAATATTTCTTTTCCTTTAATCCATAATTGTATTACAATAATGTCATTTATCATTTTGATAACTATGCTTTTGTCCAAATCACTGGCAAAATGAATGAATAGAACAGGGCCAAGCTATAGACCCCTCCCAGGTTGACTTCCATGTAATCATACACAGTCTGTGTCCAGTCATTCAACCCAACTGTAACCCTAGCTTCCAGAAAAAAATGCCTTGGCTAGTTAGCAACTTTTGAATTCATTTTCCATTTAGGTTTAGCAGTCAATAAAAAGCTCTTCCATTATCAGGGCTCTTCCATTATATATCATTACACCTTCATGGAGGTAGGCTCCTTCAACCTTTTCTATATGGAGATTGCCTTGACCAAATATGATGTTCATGTTTATAATGGCTGGCCTTGGCCAGTCCTCTTTACATTAATCAAGAAAAGATTCTGTGGTGAAGAGGGTTGGGGGTTTGTGTTTATCATTGAAGAGAGTCTGCATCAGTATCCCACATAGCTAACTGATTCACATCTTGTTTACAAGAATATCATTGTAAAAAACCACAAAACAAAACCTTTTTGGCCGCTTTGCCAAAATCCAAGTAAACTATATTCATAACACTTTCCTGATTTATTAGTCTAGTAAATCTTATAAAAGCTTTAAAAAAAGTTTTTTAAAAAGCTTAATTTTGGGGAGAATGGGGCAATGAGGGTTAAGTGACTTGCTCAGGATCATACAGCTAGTGTCATGTGTCTGAGGCTAGCTTTGAACTCAGGTCCTCCTGAATCCAGGGCTGGTGCTTTATACACTGTACCACCTTGCTGCCCCTTTAAAAAAGTTTTTAAAAAGCGAAATGAAATTAATCTACAATGACTTGTTCTCAATAAACTCATACTGGCTTGTAATGATTTTTCTTTCCCTTTCAAAGTGATTGCAAACTGTAACTTTAATATTTTATTCAAACTCACTCATTCTAGAGCTTTAAATATCTGCCATTTTCAAAATTTGAGATGTTTGATCAATTACAGTGACATACAAATCCTGATGTAGGGTGATCCTAGTGGATCCTGACTACCCAGCATGATGAGCCCACATCAAGGAAGGCCCTGTGCTCTATGAGTAAAGCAGAATTGTAGGAACTCAAAAGAAATGTGAGATGAGAAAATTTAGTGACATTTTCATTTCAAATATTCATGTGGACTATTTGTGCCCAAAATGTGGTAGAGCCTTCCAAACCCATACTGGTCTGATAAGCCACAGTTGGACACACTGTACCTTGATCCAAACATAGTGACATCCTCTTTGATAACAAAGGACAATCAACCCTTGCTTTTTGGGCTAGTGACAAATACTTTTCATCTACAGAGTTAGTGTTTATGGAAGAAAGCCTATGGAAGTGTATAGAGTTCTCTACTTGAATTCAGGAAGAAAAATGGTTAAATGTCACTTAAAATACTACCTGGGTGACTGCACAAGTTTATTCAAAGTTTCTGGTCAGTTTCTTCCCAGTTAGGTGGTGGTGGATTGAGTTCTGGGCCTAGAGATAGGATGAACTCAGTTCAAATCCACCCTAAGACTAATTCTGTGATACTGGAGAAGACACTTTACCTCTGTCTCCTTCATTTTCCTCAATTCTAAAATGAAGATGATAATAGCATCTACTTCTCAGTGTTATTTTTAGGATAAAATGAAGTAATATTTGTAAAGCACTTAGCAGAGTGCCTGGCACATAGTAGACAATAAATCTGTCCATTCCTTCCTTCCTTCCTTCCTTCCTTCCTTCCTTCCTTCCTTCCTTCCTTCCTTCCTTCCTTCCTTCCTTCCTTCCTTCCTTCCTTCCTTCCTTCCTAACTTACTTCCTAACTTACTTCCTTCCTGCCTTCCTTCCTCCCCCCTCCTTCCTTCCCTCCCATCTATCCATTCATCTATGCAGCTACAAAATGTTAATGATAGTAGCATATTGGAAGAATTAGGAATTGAAGGGATGCCCATCAATTGGGGAGTGGCTGAACAAGTTGTGGTACATGATTGTGTTGGAATACTATTGTGCGTTAAGAAATGATGATCAGGATGGTTTCAGAAAAACCTGGAAAGACATATATGAATTGATGCAAAGTGAAATGAGCTGAACAGGAGAACATTGTATACAGTAACATCAATATCATAAGATGATCAACTGTGAAAGACTTGTGTACTCTGATCAAGAAAATTATGCAAGAAAATTTCAAAGGATCCATGATGAAAAATGCTATCTGCCTCCCAAAAATAATTGATGAACTCTAAATGCAGATTGAAGCATACTTTTTATACTTTATTTTTCTTGGGTTTTTGTGTGTATGTTTTCTTTTGCAAAATAATTAATATGAAAATATATTGTGCATGACTTCATTTGTATAATTTATATCATATTGCTTGCCTTCTCGTGAGATGAAGGAGGGGTTGGAGGGAGAGAATTTGGAAATAAAAATTTTTTTAAATGAATATTCAAAAATTTACATGTAATTGATGTAATTGGGAAATATTTAATGAAATAAATAAAATATTAAAAAGTTAAAAGATAACAGCATATTCCAGCATCTACCTCACAGGGTTGTATTGAGTATCAGTTCAGAGTATGCATAAAATTCTTTGCTTAAAATGCTTTATAACTAAGGATCATTATTATTGTCAACAACCATTGTTTAGTAGCAGATGGATGAAAGGTTACCATAAATACCTACCTTTTAGGGATATGGCATAACTTACAGATTTAAGGAAATACAATCCCTATGATATATTGTAATAAAAGAATGGGTGATTTTTTAAAAAAAAGAGGCATTGATAAGTATGAGTGTGAAAGGCACAATTCCAAATGGTGAAATGTACCCACGTTGCAACTATAGCCACAAATGAAACCACACATTCTGTGCATAGGCAGTATGGGAGGGCCTGTTGGCTAACTAGTATTAGTTTTGGCTATTTCTGAAGCTGCGGTTATCTTTGATATCAATATCATCTTTGAACGGGAAGAAAAAAAATGCTATTTCAATGTATCCTCTAAAGCTCCAATTTCACATGTGTGAAATTAACTCAAACCACTAGACTATTTGCCGCATATACAAACTATTACTTCAACTGCATATAGATGATTGGGGCCAGTTTTGCTTGTAATGATCACACGTGCCCTGGGCAATCCTGTGATCTAATTTATTCCTGATCTGTTGAAGAGAAGCTGGGTAATTGAGCTCCAGAAGGGCTGCCTCTTTGTCTTCTCAATTAAACTATATCACATAGTTCATATAAAAGAATAAATATGAGGTCTCAAAGGAATGAAAGTGAAGTTTACTTTTCAGAATGACCCCTAAGACAATATGATTCATAATTAGCATAATGATTGTTGGGGGTGGGGGGATGGGGATTGTTTGTGTTACTTGGGCTGCATTTTTTAAAGTAGCCTGGAGATTCCAACATTTATGGATTGAGCCCTCTAATGTGTCTTTCCCAGGGTTCCAAATTAGGTCAGCTGAAAGCAGTCTCTTCTTGAAAACTTCTCCCAAATATTTTCATTATATAGGCAACATTTAAATGGAAGGGATTTGCTTTGGACCGAAATTTGGAATGTTACTTTACTTCCATTTTCTTCCTCTTGTTCCAATGACTTGGTGATGACAATATTCAGAGAATTTGCCCAGATAGTAGAGAGAATCTCAAAACGGAAAATGGTTTGATATGGAAATTCTTGTCAGTTGTGAGGTCTCCAGTGAAGAGAGGGGACACCAGAGTGCCTATGACCTGGTCTCCCATATAAATGCAAGAGATATTTTCCTGAAAAGGATAGAAATAGAAAGGAATGTGGCCACCAGGAGGCTTCCAAAATCATTGAACCTAAGATTTAAAAAAATTGAAAGGCCCCTCTGGCCCCTTTTGTGGTGAAAGCTTCCTTGCTCCAAATATGTTTATTTTTAAAGGTTATCCTGTCTGGACAACATAGGGATAACCTTAATGTAAACTAGGCCAATGGAGTGTTAGAAATGATAATAACTAGGGTTAATTGTTTCTGGCTTGCTAGAGGGCAAAACTCTAATAAATTCAGGAAGATTTGCACCCAATATTTGGAAGAACTTTTTAAAAGAGTTCAATAAATCAATGTACATTGACTACTATATATAAGGTACTCTGTCAAGGGCTATGGATTTTAAAAAAAGAAAAATGACAGTCTCCTCAAGAAGCTTACAATTTATTTTTTCAGATATATGAATATACAGAAGTACCAAAAAATATGGAGTTTTATATGGACATGCACTAGGCATAGTAGTTAGTATTATGCACTAGGCATTGTGCTAAGTGCAGGAAATACAAAAAGAGGCAAAAGACAGTCCCTGCCTTCAAGGAGCTTACAATCTAATAGGAAATTCAACATGCAAATAACTATATACAAACTATATACAATTCTCTATAACTATATAAAAAGCTATATTTAAGATAAGCAGGAAATAATTAACAGGGGTCAACCTCTAAACGTAGAGTTGAAAACAACTTTCTGTAAAATATAAATTTTGGTTGGGACTTAAAGGAAACCAAAGAAGTTAGTAGACAGAGTTGAGGAGGGAGGACATTCCAGGCATGGAAAATGGTCAGAGAAAATTCCCAGAGCCAAGAGAAAGAGTATCTTCTCCATGGAATGGCCAGGACGCCCTGGATTGAAGAGTACATGATAGGGGCAGTTAGATGGTGCAGTGGATAGAGCACCGGCCCTGGATTCAGGAGTACCTGAGTTCAAGTCCGGCCTCAGACACTTTACACTTACTAGCTGTGTGACCCTGGGCAAGTCACTTAACCCCAATTGCCTTACTAAAAAAAAAAATAAAGAGTACATAATGGGAAGTAAGGTGTAAGCAGACAGGAACAGCAGAAGGGGCCTAGGTTTTGAATGAGAAACATAGAATTATTATTTTTTTTTTTTGGCGAGGCAATGGGGTTAAGTGATTTGTCTGGGGTCACACAGCCAGTAAGTGTTAAGTGTCTGAGGTCAGATTTGAACTCAGGTCCTCCTGACTCCAGGGCCCGTGCTCCATCCACTGCACCACCTAGCGGCCCTGAAATATAGGATTTTGTATTTGATCCTGGAGGCGATAAAGAGCCACTGGAATTTATTGAGTAGGAGGATGACATTTTTGGACCTAACTTGAGGAAATATAAAGACTAAGTGCCATAAGAAAGCTTGGGGATATGAAATCACTCGTGGGAGTATAGCAAGAAGAATCTGGGAAGGGTTTATAGCGGAGGTAGCATAACCCTGCTCTTAAAGGAAGAGACAAGCAGTCAGTAAGCATTTATTAAGCCTCTACTATGCACCAGGCATTGTGCCAAGAAATTTTAACAGACACAAGAATGAAATGTATTCTAGTATAACGTACTCAAGATATTAAAGCAGAGGCTGGATTCCTTTGGTGGAAATTTCTTCTGCAAATGGGAGACTGACCTAAACAAACTTAATGGTCCCTTAAAACTCTGAGATTATATTATTATTCACAATGATTTTTATTTTTTGGTTTGGGGAAATGAGGGCTAAATGACTTGCCCAAGGTCACACAGCTAGTAAGTGTCAAGTGTTTGAGGCTGAATTTGTACTCAGGTCCTCCTGAATCCAGGGCTGGTGCTTTATCCACTGCACTACCTAGCTGCCCCCGAGATTATATTATTCTACTTAAATCCTTGACCAAGTGATGTGATTAAGTGGAATAGGGAGAAATAGTTGGTGGATTTTTTAAAAGGCAGAGTTAGTTAAAAAAAATGAAAACAAGCCATAGGAAATTCAGAAAAGGCTCAGGGTGTAGGATGGGTGGTAGGAGGTAGCATCTGAGGACTGGAAAGTGGGCAGAGAGAGGAAGATAATTTGATGTAAGTCAGCTTTAGGAGTAGCTGTCCTTAATGGAATAGAGCCACCTCAGCCTATAAAAAGGGCACAGAAGTGGGGAGTGGTTGCTTGGGGAAAATTTTCCCAGTCAGAGAATGAGCATCTAGGGAAAAGTACTTTTTTAAAAAGAATCAATGGGGCAGAATTCAGGGCTGCTTACTGGAGTGCATAGTTCTGTTGTCTGTACTGAGAACAGCTTTGACCTGGAATTGAAGGGTAAACCTGGGGCTTTAGTTGTGGGTATAAAAGCTAAGGCGGGGGGGTGGGGCATAAAAACTATTTTGGAAAAGATTTTTTGAGGTCATTGATTTCATGAAATTCTTTAAAAAGGATATATTTCAGATTTTAATATTTTCTTAGAATCCTTTCCAATCCAATCTCTGAAATGGATTTTTTCAAATAATGGCCCTTAAACTAATTTCTAAGAATTGTGCAATGGTTCTTGTCCAATAGTGCTTATATATAAAACTATCTATAGTCACATGGGATTATAATTACTATGTACTGAAGACAATCAATATACCTTCCAACTCATAATAACTCTCCAGTGAAAGGACAAGATGAATTTCAGCCTATAGGGGGCACTGCCATTTTCATTAGAAAATGTACACTCTCTCTATTGATTTTTAATACAGAATTAAATGTACTCTTCTTCTTGTAGACATTTAATCTACAAGTTGGTTGGATATGTTTCTGTCCTAACAACTAAGCCTGAAATGCCTGGGAGGAGAGTAGTTGGCACTGCATAAATTTGTTCTTTAGAGATTAAAAATGAGGGGGTTATTGCCTTGCTTGCTTCAACTACTCAGTACAGAGGAGAGTAAGATTAAGTCCATAGGCTTTGGAGCTGGTAAGTAGGATCCTGCTGCCTCCTGAGGCTGCCTAATGCTGAGAAACTGTGGTATGGTGGAAAGAATACTCATTTGGAAGTCAAAAGATTTGGATTGAGCCCCGAGTATGATATTTACAAGGTAGGTGACTATGGGCAAGTCCCCTAAACTCTCCAAACCTTTCATCTTCATTTCTATATCTCTATTTATATCTATATACATGGATGAAGGGAGCACTATATAGTAGAGAGTCTGCTTTTGGAGACAGGAAATCATATGTTCATCTAGCCTCTGATACACATGGGACAAGTCTCCTAACCTTTCAATGCTTTAGGAAACTCTTTAATTATGAATTGCAGAGAATGTTCTGATCAGCATTGGTAGAAGGAGTTTTCTGACTGGTTGTTGCCTTTACCAATAAAATTTTCATTAATTCCAGTGAAGTCACAGGTCCACTCCCCTCCCATCAAATAATTCTTGCATTATCTACCTTAACCCAATTATTATCTTGAGAAAAGTACTTTGTAAATCTCAAAGCACCATATAATTACAAGTTACTATTATTAAGTTAATAATCCATAAAAGAGCTAGAATTATACTTCATTATTCAAAAATCAAACACTGTAATTTTATGAGAAAATCAAATTGAAGAGAATGCATTTTTATATTCCCAAACTAAGAAAATTACTTTAGATAAGTAAATGTACTCAAAGATATTTCATGTATTTCAATTTTGCTTCAAATTTCAATGTTAAAATTTTTCACAATGCCAAAAAGGATTGCCAATTCCTTACCACATCCTAGCCTCCTACATTCCACCCTCAAGGCTTCAAAATTCTAAAGAACTAGCAAGGAAGCACTGGGTGATCCATGCACTCTAGTCACACAAGGGTCTCTCACAAATATAAAGCATCTGTAGGAACCTCTTTCAGTGCCCATCTATTTTTATTTTAGAAACAACTCTAATGGGATTAGTTACTTAATTCCCTGATTCATAACAGATTGAAAATGGTTGAAGAGATTGCACAGACACAATCAGCTGTTTTGACATCAGTAAGAAGTTATAGTTGACAGAATAACAAGAAAAGAAACAAATAAGGATAAGTGAATAAAGAGCAGATGCAAAAATTACAAACACCTTAACTCCTGGGCTCATTTAATGTAAAGGGGAAATAACATTATATACCTTGATGCTCACTGAGGACACCACTATATTAGAGGACAGTAGACATACATAATGATAAGAGGATCTTACAATGATATAGTTAGAAGGGACTTTTGAGGTTATTTAATCTACCCCCCCCCATTTTTATAGTCAAGGAAACTGAGCCCCAGAGAGGCTGTGAGAATTGCTCAAGGTCACAGAGGTAGTAGGGGATTATCCTGAGTAATCAAGGAAAAGTTAAATGATATTCAGTGTATCTGTTTTAAGAAGACAAGGAAATTTATGACGTTTTTACAAGTGAAAGTAGTTTAAAAAGTAACCTAAGTTTTGGTGTTTATGCAAGCTATATTTAATTGTTCAAAAAAACCCTAAAAACCCTCCCCTATGAAGAAAAGCTCATTTCTGGTCAATTCCAAATAAATGAAGTGCCACTATACATAGTCTTTACCCTGGAATTCCATATACTGTGTGTTTATATATCTAAATTGCAGCTTTACCTAGATATCTGTATAGATGGATATGGATATTTAGACATAGACAAAAATAATGTATACATGCACATACTCTATATGTATATAAACATACATTATATGTACAGATTTACTGTACATGTGTATATATACATACATATCGCACTCTACACATACACTATGCACTTATACTGTGTATATATAAAAATATACTACATGTAATATACTATATAGGTTTTTATATATACTTATACTGTGTATATATAAAAATATACTACATGTAATATACTATATAGGTTTTTATATATACTTATACTGTATTTGTGTTGTAACGTTTGGAATAACGCCACCTGCTGGAGACTTACTGTAGAAGAGTTCTGCCCATGAAGTGAAGGTCTTAGAGGGCAAGACCAGGAGTCTTTTCTTTGGCGTCAGGAAGTGACGCGGGCTAGTGGGAGGAGGAAGGAAGAGACTGGCGCTCGCTCTCATGCTTTTTCCTTTGGAGTCTGGTGGAGAGCGGAGCTAGAAATGTGCTCTCCCTTTAATAGATAGGAATCTAGGCCTTTCTCTCTCTTTACCAAATTCTTATTCTCCTCAATAAATGCTTAAAAGTCTAACTCTTGCTAAAGCTTATAATTTATTGGTGACCACTCATTAGATATTTTAGACAGTTTAGCTAGAATTTTAACCCTTAACAGAGTGTATATATACATACACTGTATGTCTGGATACATATACTATATATGTACACATACCACATATACACATCTGGTATATATGTACTTATGCTGTATGTGTGTATATATACATGCACTATATATGTACTTATATTGTATATGTGTATGTATACATGTACTTTAAACATGCACATGTACTGGATTATATATAGAAATATAGATATAGATACACACTGTATATGTACATTCCCTGTATGTATACATACATTTTATATGCACACAGTTATATACACACATATACATAAATGTGCGTCTACATATTTGCTTTAAATACTATAATGAATGTGCATTTGATCTGGAAAGGATGCTGTGGAGGAGGGGTCACTAAAAAGGAGTGAAGAAGCAAGCTCTGATAATAATGAGGATGGAATGTTGCCCTCCTAGGCATTTGTGTTATGGACTTACCCAGGGTACTTCACCCCAAGCTCTAGATCTGCTTCTATCTCCCATAGGCATTCTCTCTTCTCTTAGGGAGACTACAGGGAATTCAGAATATGTCAATTCAAATAAGTTGTAGGAGGCAAAATCTAATTGATAATCCTTCATGATTGGTCCTAAATACTGTTTGGGTGAGACACGACTAGGAAAAAGACCAAAGACTTTTACACAAACAGGCTTGGTCACAAGCCCTGCCAAACAGGGCGATTTTTCCAGAGAACCACATGGTAGGGAACACCAGAAATTATATAATTAAAAGAAAGGGTCTGTCTTAAAGTCCTAAGTCCTTCACTGAGGTCATTGCATGGAAGTTAACCTGGATTTCTAAAGATTGCATCAGAGAAAAATATGCTCTGGTATGTCCTACCAACCCAAAAAGGATTCGAGCACAGGCCTGGTATTTGGCAGAATATCTGGCATTCAAGGGTTGGACTAATCAAATTTGGGAGTTGGGGCAGGGGAGGGAGAGGGACAGTTGTTATTAGATCAGCCATGAAGACAGACAGACAGATAGATAAGTATGTATGTATGTGCATACATATATGCCTATGTATATGTGTATATACCTATTTGTTTCTATGTATATGCATACATACACATATATACACAGCACATACGTATATATTTTACTGACAACTTTTGGAAGTCAAAATCATTTTACAGATGAGCAAAGTGAGGCTTAGTTGGGTTAACTAACTTGCCCATAAAGATAGTAAATGTAAGAACAGGGATTTTTCATCCAGATCTCACTGCGTAAGAATATTTTCCCAAAAGAAAAGTCTTTGTCTCTTTCTGAGTTATGTCTCCTATGCTGAAGCATCTATAAAGTGGGGAGTTGGACTAACTGATTTCCGGGATACTTTCCAGCCTTGTATCATAAGCCTATGATGCCATGACTCTGCACATAATTTCTCCCTCATCAGAAGTTAGTGCATGGTCAGACCCTGTCAGCTCTACACATTCTCAGCACCCACTCACTATTTGTCCCTCATCTCTCTCACATATGCCTTTCTTCTCTCACTGAAACTTCTTTTCATTTATTCCTTCCTTTACTACCCCCAAGGCCTGGCTTCCATCACCAGTGACTACACTTTAATGCATAGACTTGAAGAGTTATTGTGTGAGTAAAAAAAAAATCACTTGGTGGCTGATCACTGGTAATGAACCGTAACCCTTTCCACCTACTCCCCAAAATAGCTAGGCTAGCACTTGAATGCAAGATATTCAGCAAAACACCAGGCTTGTGCTCAAACCATCTCCAGGTTGGTTGGGTCTGCCAGAGCTCCTTTTCCTTTAGTGCAACCTTTGGAAATTCAGGGTACCCTCCATGTAATGACATGAGTGAAGGGTGTAGAACTCTAAGATAGATCATTTCTTTTTCTTTTCTTTTCTTTTCTTTCTTTCTTTCTTTCTTTCTTTCTTTCTTTCTTTCTTTCTTTCTTTCTTTCTTTAGTGAGGCAGTTGGGGTTAAGTGACTTGCCCAGGGTCACACAGCTAGTAAGTGTTAAGTGTTTGAGGCCAGATTTGAACTCAGGTACTCCTGACTCCAGGGCCAGTGCTCTATCCACTGCGCCACCTAGCTTCCCCTAGATCATTTCTTTTCTTTTTCTTTTTTTTTTTTTTGGTGAGGCAATTGGGGTTAAGTGACTTGCCCAGGGTCACACAGCTAGTAAGTGTTAAGTGTCTGAGGCCAGATTTGAACTCAGGTGCTCCTGAATCCAGGGCCAGTGCTTTATCCACTGTGCCATCTAGCTGCCCTCGGTCATTTCTTTTAATTACATAATTTGGTATTCCTGGCCATATGGTAACTATGGCAAACTGTTTTGGCAAGGCTCTGGACTAAATCTCCTTGTAGGCTGTATTTAATTTTTTTTGGGGGGGTGAGGGAGGTGAAGTATAAGCCAGTCACTCAGCTCCTGCCTTTCACTATCTCTCACTTTATTCCCCTATTCCATGTGCTGTCATCCCAGAAACACTACCACTGGAAACCCTTTTCTCTGCTCCTAAGGAATTCCCCCCAGTGGTGCTACAAAAAATTTGCCTTGCCTGTTGAGGAGTGGTAGTAGATGGCTCTGACCCTTAGTGACATAATAGAGGGCAGACAAAAATGGTGGTGCTGTTAATAGCAACAATAGCCAACATTGAAAAGAAAATACTTTATTACTCCTGAAAGCCTTACTAAGTACCATTAAATAGCCTGAGTGTCCTGGGATTTGCCCTGTTAGCTTCCCAGAGTTAGGACTAAGCAGATTCCTTCTCTTCTGAGCACTGATGCCACAGTTCCAAGTGCCTGTTGGGTGTCACTATCTGGATATTCTTTATACATTTCAAATCAACATACCTAGAGCAGAATTCATTACCTTTTCTCCAAACCCATCTCCCCTCCTAACTTCTTATTTTTGTGGAGGGCACCAACATCCTTCCAGTTACCCATGGTTACAACCTAGGAGTGATCCATGATTCTCCAGTCTTGGTATTCCTGATAACCTATTAATTTCCCCAAATCTTCAATTCTCCTACAACGTCTTTTACATTAATCCCATTTTCTTTATTCACCTGGTCACCACAGTCATTCAGGCCATCATCACTGCTTTCCTCAAACATAGCAGTAGCCTACTAACTGGTTCCTCTGTGTCCAGCTTCTCCTTTCTCTCCAATTCATCCAAATGCTTACTTATAAAGCATGTGTCACCATGTCACTCCATACTAAAAAACCTTAAGAGTCTCCACATTCCCTCTAGGATAAAAATAAACTATGCCTTTTCATTTAATACCCTTCACGATCTAACTCTACCATAGGTTTCTAGGCTGATTGCATACCCCTCATTCCTAATCATGAACTCTATGCTTCATTAGAATTAGACTGCTTGATAATCCCTCCACATTTATTACATACCATTTCCTATCTTCATTCTCTTATGTTACCTGTCTTCCTTGTCTAGAAGGCTTTTTCTTCTCACCTCCACCTCTTGAAACCCCATCTAATTTCAAAGTTCTGCTTAAATACCACTTCCTATAAGAGATCCTTCCTGCTTCTCCTAAACTATTCGACACCCCACACTTTAAAAATTACTTATCTGTGTACATGTTGTCCCACTCCTGTAGAATAAAAGCTTTATGAGAAAAGGGAATCACATTTGTCTTTGTGTTACCAGCCTGTATCATAATGTCTCCCATATGTTAAAAGCTTAATACATGGTTGTTGAATTAAGTAGATGGAAGCAAGGTCAAGTTAAAAAAAGATAAATATGGAAATATAGAAAATATTATAAGAATAGTATCAAGAATTCTAAAGCTTGGAATAAACTAAGCATAATAAAAGAAGGATGTTGTTTTGGATTTTTGCTATATTGCGATTAAAAAGGAGGACCAAGTAAGGAGTAGGCTCATTGCTCAGTATTGATGGGAAAACAGACAGTAGATGTATAGAGAAACTTAATTTTTTTATTTGTTTCTGTTTTTTTTTTTCTGCAAGAAAAATTGCCTTTGTATTAGAAAGGACCCAACACATATGGGTAATAGGAAACTGATACCCAAAATACATAGAGAACAACAAGAATCCCCAATGAATTCAAGAATCTTGGCCCAGATAAACTGCACAACTTCAGGTACTGAAAGAATTCATGAAGATGATTGCTTAAGTTACTATAAGAGATATTTTAAAGTTCATGGGGAATGGAAGAAATGCCACAGCATTGTAGAGGGGCAAATGTTATCTCATTTTCAAAAAAAGGGAAGACAAGGGATTATGCAAAGTGAAAGCCAATGAGTTTAATTTTTATTCCTAGGAAAAAACTAAGGTCATTAAAATATATTCTTTTGTTTTTACATCAACTTTATTCCTGATATGTCCTTTTACCTTCCCTTATCCAGGGTGCTACCCACTTCAAAACAGAATAAAAAAGAGAAAAAAAGAAAATTAGTTTATGAAAACTAACACACTAGCCAAATATGACAGTACATGCAGTGATTCACATCCATAGTTCTCTTTTTCTATAAAAAAGACAGAGTTTTTTCTTATCTCTCTCATGGTCAACCATGCTTATTATAGTTAAATAGCAATCTGGTTTTTGTTTTGTTGTTAATGGTTTTTCCTGTTACATATCTTACTTTGCTTGTTCTGCTTATTTTACTCTACAGTTATTCATATAAAATTTCTAAAACTTCTCTGTATCCCTACTATTTCTTACAGCTTTTTAATATTTGCTTACTTTCATAAATAGCTAAGATTTACACAGTGCTATGAGATTGGTAAAACATGTTCTGTCTCATTTGATCCTCATGATAGCTTTTTGCAGTAGGTGCCATTATTACACCTATTTTACTAATGAGGAAAGTGAAGCTAAAAGAGAAGTCTCAAGATCACATAACTTGTGTCTCAGGTGAGATTTGGAAGCAGGTCTCATTGAGTCCAAGTTCAGTACTCTATCTACTATGCCACATAGTTCCCCAGCACACCACAATTTTCTTATTCATTCTCCATTCTGCTTTTTTTAAATTATTTTTTCCTTTTTATCCTTGACTTCCTTAGAGTATATCCCACCAGCAGCATCTCTGGGTCAAATGGTATGGACGTTTTAGTCACTTTCTTAAAATAATTAAGAATTGTTTTCCAGATTGGTTAGATCAATTCCACCAACAATATATTGGTGTACCTTTTTTTTTCCATAGCCCTTCTAATACTGAAGAATTCCCATTGTAATCTTTACTAATTTGTCCAGTGCAAAGTCAGGGTTGTTTTGATTTGCATTCCTCTTATTAGTAATTTGGAATAATATTTCAAGTGGTCATTAATATTTTATTTTTTCTTTTAGGAACAGCTTGTTCATATCTTTGGGCCACTTATTCATTAGCTTTTGGTCTTATATATTTGAGTTCCCTATATATCATGGATAGCAGACACTTAGAGAAATTCTAATCGACAGTTTTCTCATCATAGTTGTATTGGTTTTTTCAAGCAAAACCTTTTCCTTTCATAAGCAAAATTATATATCCTACCTTTTGTGATTCCATCTATCCTTTGTTTGGTTAAGGAGTCTCCTTTTAGTTACAATTATGAATGCTACATGATCCAGTGATTAGTACAGCACTTGGCACATAGTAGGTGGTTAATAAATGCTTATTAATTGATTGATTATTTTCTTCTTTTATGGTATATTCTCTTTTTTAAAAATTGAAATATATGATATAAGATGTTGGTATAAGCCTAATTTGCATAAGACTGTTTCTAGCTTACCAAGCAGATGGAGGCCTCTAGGTGATGTGATGTATAGAGATTTTAGACCTAGAGTCAGGAAGCCTAAGTTCAAATCCAGACTCATACAATAGCCGTGTGACCCTGGGCAAGGTCATTTAATGTTTGTCTGCCTCATTTTCCTTAGCTGTAAAATGTGGATCATAATGGAACCTATGTTTTGGGGGCGTTATGAGAATCAAAAGAGATAATATTTGTAAGCATTTAGTAGAATGCATAGTGCATAGTAAAAGCTTAATAAATTCATCCATTCTTCCATTCTTCCTTCCTTCCTTCCTTCCTTCCTTCCTTCTTTTTTCCCTTTCTCCCTCCCTCCCTCCTTCCCTTTAGTTTGATTCAGTATTTGCAAATATTTTGATTGTTCTATAGGGTATGCCACAATAAGAAGAGAGACTAGACCTGTTGTTATTTTATTAGAAGAGAAAGCACACAAATGAGGAAACTCCTTCCATCAATACAGGTGGTGTTATGCTGGTAAATTTTTAACAACTGGCTCTCTCAGAAGAGCATAACAAACTTTTAAGCTTAATCTGCATTATTGACTTTTTCTTTATCACTTTATTAAATTTAGAAAATCAATAAAATAATAAATTGCACCCCAAATTTCAGCATTTCTGGATTTCTGAGGTATTTATGATCACACTGAAAATGTAACAATCAGATCTACCCTGGTATGAGTTAGCTCTAACACACACTTAATACTTTCCCTGCAATTTACAGTTGTAGAGAATTTCCTAGAACACTGAAAAATTAAGTGAATTGTCCAGGATCACACAACACATACTTACTGGTATCTGGATCTGAGTTCAGATCTCTATCCCCTATGTTTTTCTGTCTCTTTGTATATAAAGCCTGCTGTTATAATCGAGTAGATAGCTCACAAATGGAAAACTGGAAACAAGGCTTGCCAGTGCTATCCATAACTCAGACCATCTTTTTGATATTTGAAACGTAAACCATGTGGAACTGCTTCAGTGTGATTGGCATGCCATTTTATTTTCAGAAATTTTCATCATGATGGAAAAGCTGGGACTGTCTAAAGAGGAATAGAGCCAGTGGTCATTAGGAAAAGCTCAATATTCTGCATAGCATTTCATTTCTGATCATGCTGGAAATAATGAAGTAGTTTGGATGACATTTGACATCTTGGGCGAGCTGTTAGATAGCATTCACTTGTGAAATGAGGCTCCAGCAGGGCTCTGCCTTGATGTTGAGAGACAGTGTTTCTAAGTATTCCACACAAATGTCAAGACCTTACAGACTGCTCACAGATAGACTTTCAGACCTCTCCTCCTGATCTGTGTGTGACCTCTATCATATCAGTGTCTCATTGTCCTTGACTGACAAAGAAGATATTGTATGTGTATATACACATCTCCTTGTGCCAGGAGAAGCAGAGAAGCCAGCTTCCACACTAGCAGGGCTCCTCTGGGGGAATGCTGCCCAGTACTATTTTGTTCTGAGTGGGAAGCAAACTCAACAGTACCTACTGTGTACTGAGAACTCTGCTAGGTGACAAGAGAGATTCAAGTTTAGATAAGACACAGTCTCTGCCCTAGGGGATCTTGCTGTCTAACAGGGTGACATAACATTGAAAAATAAGTATAACACAGAAAGATATAGGTGACAAGCTCACAAAAAGTACAAAGCCCTATGAGGTACAAGGTAGAAAAGGACATTTTCAAGTGTTGAGTGGGAAGGCAGATCGGGAAAGCCTTCACTGAGGAGGTACTATTTAAGTTGGCTTGAAAAGATGAATAGAAGTTCAGTGGGTAGGGAAGAGCAAGGTTAGTTCAGGCAGAGTACACTAAGGCATGGAAACATAAAAGTATAGGAAAGGAATAGGGAAAAACAAGTAGCCCAATTAGATTGGACCATATGATATGGATAGGGGAAGTGTATGAAATATGATGATGATGATGAATAACATTTAGATAGCATTTTAGGATGGGCAAAGAGCTTTAAATATATTGTCTCATTTGTTACTTACAACAATCCTAAGAAGTAAGTGCTATTATTGTCATCATTTTCACTGGTCAGGAAACTGATGCTCAGTTAAGTAATTTGCTACTAAGTGTTGGAGGTCAGATTCAAACTCAGATCTTCTTAACTCCAAATCTAGTTGTCTAGTCACTGTATTACCTAGCTGCTTAGAATGCTAGGATGGTGGCAGATTGTGGTGGCGCTTGAATAACATGCTAAGTTGCGAGCCATTGCATCTTTCTGAATGCAAATTTTCTTAGTGGGGAAAAAATAAACTCTTTGAAAAACAACAACAACAACAACAAAAACAACCAAAGGGGGCAGCTAGGTGGCGCAGTGGATAAAGCACCAGCCCTGGATTCAGGAGTACCTGAGTTCAAATCCGGCCTCAGACACTTGACACTTACTAGCTGTGTGACCCTCGGCAAGTCACTTAACCCCCATTGCCCTGCTAAAATAAAAATGAAATTAAACTCTTTGAGGCAAGGACTATGCAATTTTTCATTTTTGTGTATAGAGTCTTTATGTAGAATAAATATTTGCTCTTGAATTGTCAAGGGAAAAGGACAAAGATGCTAAAAAGCTAAGTAAGATAGGACTTGTTAACTTATTATATAGAGAGATAAAAGAGTCAGAACAAAGACTATAACACTAAGGTTTACAACATGGAAGATTGCGTGAATGATGGCACTTGACTGAAATGAGTAAATCAGAAATAAAAACAATACCTTTCCTCTCTGCTCCACTAATCTGAAGCCTATCTCTTCTTGAAAGAGCATGGTGAAGATCTCAAACTGTATTATAACCTGGTAATTATCAAACCAATCTGGTACTGGCTAAGAAATACAAAGGTGAATCAGGGGCAGCTAGGTGGTGACGTGGATAAAGCACTGGCCTTGGATTCAGGAGGACCTGAGTTCAAATCCAGCCTTAGACACTTGACACTAGCTGTGTGACCCTGGGCAAGTCACTTAACCTTCATTGCCCCACAAAACTAAAATTAAATTAAATTTTTTAAAAAAGGTGAATCAGTGGAATAGAATAGGTACAAATTATACTATAGTAAATGGCTATTGTAATCTAGTATATGATAAACCCAAGGAATCAAGCTTTTGGAACAAAAACTCATTATTTGACGAAAACTGGAAAACAGTATGGCAGAAACTAGGTATAGACCCATATTTCACAGTGTATACTAAAGTAAGGTCAAAATGGGTACATTATTTACACATAAAGGATGATACCATAAACAAAAGGAGGGAGTATGGAATCATTTTTCTGTCCAATTTATGGTCAGAGGAAGAATTTAGGACAAAATAAGATAGAGTAAAACAAAATGTAAAATAGGTCATTTTGATTATATAAAATTTAAAAGTTTTTGCACAAACAAAACTAATGCATCCAGTATTACAAGGGAAGGAGAAAAGTAGGAAAGAATTTTTGAAACAATTATCTCTGATAAAGGCTTCATTTCTCAATTATATAGAAAACTGAGTCAAATTTATAAAAATACACATCATTTCCCAGTTTATAAATGGTCAAAGGATATGAACAGGCAGTTTTCAGACAAAGAAATCAAAGCTATCTATAATCATATGAAAAAATGCTCTAGATCACTATTGATCAGAGAAATGTAAATTAAAACATCTCGGAGGTATCACCTCACAACTATCATAGTGTCAAATATAACAAAAATGGAAAATATTGGATGTTGAGGGGATGTGGGAAAGTTGGGACACTAATCCACTGTTGGTGGGGTTATGAAAAGATCCAGCCATTTTGGAGAGCAATTTTGAACTATGCCCAAAAGGCTATAGAACTTTGCATACCCTTTGATCCAGCAAAACCACTGCTAGGTTTATATTCCAAAGACATCCCCCCCCAAAGAGAAAAAGACCTATTTGTACAAAAATATTTCTAGCAGCTCTTTCTGTAGTGGCTAAGAATTGGAAATCAAAGAAATGCCCATCAATTGGGGAATGGCTAAACAAGCTGTGGTATATGATGGTGATAGACTATTATTGTGATATAAAAAATAACAAGCAGGATGATTTCAGAAAGGCCTGGAAAGACTTGTATGAACTAACGTATAGTGAAGTGAGCAGAATCAAGAGATCATTGTGCACAGAGGCAGCAATATTGTTTCATGAAGGAATGTGAACAACTGAACTATTCTCAACAATACAATGATCCAAGACAATCCCAAAGGACTATTGATGAAACATACTATCCACCTCCAAAGAAAGAACTGATATTGATGGAACATAGACTGAAGCATGCTATTTTTCACTTTCTTTCATTTTTTCTTTTATTCAAGTTTTCTTATACAAAATGACTAATATGGTAATGTTCTATATATTTGTACATGTATAACCCATATATGATTGCTTACTGCCTCAGGGATGAGGAAAGGAAGGATAAAAATTGGAACCCCAAACTATAAATAAAAATGTTTATTGCTTTAAAAAAGTAAAATTTAATGAAATTTTAAAAAAGGAAAAAAAAGAACATGGTAAGAAGAACACTGGATGAGTAGACCTCAATCCTAGTCCTTAACCTCCCTGGTTCATGCCTCATTTCATAGCTTATACCTTAAAGGATTCAGTAGTAGCTGACATTGTTGGTATGAGAATGATATTTTCTATATCACTACCTCAATATTTATGGAGGACCCCCATGACTGATTGAATAAATTAATCAGAGGTATGAATTAGAGGTGAACAAGGCCTAGCCATCTCTATTGAATCAATCAAAAGCTTTAAACTAAGTGCTAACCAACTCATTAATTAATCAAGTAAGGAAGGAATAGAATACTTCAAGATATTGAATGAAATGAAATGACTAGTAGGGAGTACAGTGGGATTGGCTGAAAAGACTCAATCATTTCTGGAGTGACAGTTATGTAGAATTTTCTTTCTTTTTTTTTTTTTTTTAGAATTTTATTTCAAAGGAGAGGTGTGTAATGCTCAGTTTACAAAATATTTTCCTCAAGATAACTTGAAATATAGGTAACCCTGTGTGCACAAATTAGTCTATGAGCTTGGGCATTGTACCTTAAACACAAAGCCTGGAGCATGTACTGTTCTGTTCACTCCTCAGGGCTTATAAGTTTGATGATCTAGGAGACTCAGTCTGATACCCGCCTTGGTCCCAGAAGGAAAAATTAAAGATGCCTTGGATCAACGTATAGTTCCTTAGCTGTGGCATTCATTTTTCTTGTCCACAGTCTGAGTTTCTTTTTCTCCATTTCCTACTTTCTAAATGTTAATATTGTGTTAGAGTCATGGGGGAAAAGATGAGTATATTCAGGTTCTCATGAGAAAGTCTTACCCCATGTTTTCTGGCTTGCGAGATCAATTAGCCCTTTGAACTCTAAATGGTTTTGGTGCTTCTGTTTTTCACAGTAAAGTCCCCTATGTTTATGTTCCATTTGCTGTCCTGGTTTCTCTACTGGCACAGTTTACTAGTGGCAGGGCACAGAGTATTGACCCACCTTACTAATAATGACCATTCTCTCTTTCTTTTTCCCCCCTTTGGTGAGGCAATTGGGGTTAAGTGACTTGCCCAGGGTCACACAGCTAGTAAGTGCCAAGTGTCTGAGGTCAGATTTGAAATCAGGTCCTCCTGAATCCAGGGCCAGTGCTCTATCCACTGTGCCACCTAGCTGCCCCTATTTTCTCTCTTTTTTAAAAAAGAAAAAGCTAAGGCCAGGGAGAAAGTTTTTTAGCTGGAGACATAATAAACGATTGCATTTGCCTAGTTTTAATAGTTTCCAAAGCATTTTGATATAGAGTTGGTTGTCACAATAATCAAGTAGGCAGTGTTAGGCCCATTATATAGAGTATTCCAAAAATCTGGGTGGTCATTTTTTTTTCCCTTCCAGGATTTAATTATATTTTACCAATTACATGTTAGCCAGGATTTAATTTAAACCACACATCTTTACACCGATTCAAAAGATCCCACATCTATAAAGGATGTCATCTCCTTCATTTTTTGAGATGAAGGAAGTTAAAGGGACAAGTAACACAGATACTAAGCATCAGAGGTAGAATTTGAACACAGAGCCAATGTCCTTACTACTGTACCATGAGACATGTCTTTATGTCTGTGTGAGCCATTTCCTAAGTTATGCAAGCTTTTTGTGTGTGTTACTTATAATACTCTGAATATCACAAAATTTACCTTCTTGGTGTAGTTTTAAGCTATGGAAGCTTGCATAAATGAGGGAACTAAGTTTCAGAAAGGCTGACTAGCTCAAAGTCTCAAGGACAGGAAGTGGTTAAAGCTAGAATCAGAACCTGGGTCTTCTGACTTAGAGTTCAGTGCTCTCCCACTCTATTATGGGACTTCCCTTGTAGCAGACTTCTATAGGCAACTCAACCTAATATCACCTCCCTTAACTCATCAGGCTAGATTCATATTACATAGCTGAATTAATTTTAAAATGCCAATAACTACATTCCATTTCCATAATGATAAATAATGCAGTATTATGGTTACTTAGGAAGCTAGATCTGTGTTTTTATTAGTATAAGGAACTCCCAGAGGAGGAAAATCCTTCCATAAATGCCCGTCAGTATCTTTTCTGCAACGTAAAATCTTAGAATTCCAGAGAACAGATAAGTTCATATCAGAAGTGGGACTTGAACACAGGTCTTAGCTCTGAGACCAGCTCTCAGTCCAATCTGTGATATTACCTTCTATGGATAGATATATAAATCAATACATTTTCCTACTATTAATTAATAGGATATAAGCTTGGCTGGAAAATTAGAAGCCAATGCCTTTCATTACTATCTTAAACACTTTCATTGACCTCTTCTTGGCCGAGGAAGGATACCAATAAATTCATGACTAGTCTGATTTACTAGTAACGATTTTATGTTTGTGGGGGATAGAGAGGAGAGTGAAGCATATCTACCTCATAGCGAAGCAACTTGGACTTTGAGTCAGAAAGACCTAAAAAGGTTCAAAACCTGCCTCAGACATTTACCAGCTGTGTGACCCTAGGAAAGTCACCTAACCTCTCTCAGTACTGGTAATCATCTGTAAAAGGACCTACTTCAAAATAAACAAACAAATAAATAAATATTTTTAAAAGGGCCTACCAGACAGGGCTCTTTTAAGGATTAAAGGAGATATTAATATGTAATGTATTTCATGGAACTTGAAGGGATATATAGACATTAATTCTCATCATTATTTTACAAGGAAATGATTGCAGGATCCAGGGAATGGTGGTTCTCAGGGAACCCAAATCTAAGCATAAAAACAAAACCTCAGACATGTAGTGCAAGTCTGCTTGCTACAGGGAGAGTTAATTAAGTCAATACCAGGTTAGGGCTTTTGGAGCTGAGTTGCAAGCCAATAATACACCTGCTACTTTCTACTCCTGTGAATTCAGCAAAAATTATTTTTCATTTGCATTCCCCAGCTGGGTTGATGTGTTGCAGAATTGTAGAGCCAGAGATGGGGCTGCACTGCTTCCAGGTTTGCACCTGGCCCAGGCATGGGTTGGTTTAAGGAATGCTGTAGTGCAGGGAGCTCTCTGCACACTGTTTGGAAACCCTGAACCCACATTTGGGTTTAGATCTGGGATTGGATGTTCCTAGATTGAAAATATCATATGTCTCTTGGGGTCCCTCTTCTTTCTGTTAAGTCAACTCCAGGAACATACCTACACAAATCCTTCTATCAACGGATTCAATACCCATCAAACTCAATTAATCAGGTCAGAGATGGAAAAAGGAAAGGGCAACTTCACAATCATTTATTAAACACCTACTATGTGCAAGGCATTATTCTAGGAACTGGAATTACAAAGACAAAATGAAAATAGCTCCTCCCTTAAAGAAAGTTAGATTTTTTTTGGCAGGGGCAGGGGGAGGGGTTCCATATCAACACAGAGATTTAAGTGCAAGATTATTTGAAGAGGAAAAAAACCTGAACAACATGGGAGATTCAGGAATGGCTTCTTTGAGAAAGTGGAACCTGGGTTGAGTCTTGAAGAAAGCTAAGGATTCTCAGAGGGACTTGTAAGAGAAGTGGATTTTAGGTGCATGTTAGAATACAGATGCAAGAGAGGAAATTCCAAGTTTAGGAAGGAGCAGATAGGCCAGCTTGACTGGAATCGAGAGTTATTGAAAGGGTGTGTTATAAAAAAAGGTCTTCAAAGATAGTCTGAAACCAGAACTTGAAGGTTATTGAAGACCAAATGGAAGATTTTGTATTTTTCCTAGAGATAAGTTAACCATTAAAGACTCTTGAGTAGTGAAGTGACATTGTTAAGCCTATATTTGAGGAAAATTATTTTGGTAGAATGTGATGGATGGATTTAAGCTGTGAATGACTGGAAGCAGGCAGTCTGATTAGGAGACTTGTGATAATCCAAGTGAGAGCTGTTAAGGAGCTGAGCCACCGGTGGTGGACTATTGAATAGAAAGAGGAGACAGCTACAATGGAAATTGTGGAGGTAAAATTGACAAAAATTCACAACTGATTGGATATGGGGGTTGAGGGATGATGAAGATCTGAGGACTCCAAGATTTAAGATTCATGTGATTGGAGACATTATAATACATTCAACAAAATAGGAACATTTGGAAGAGTTGTGGGGTAGGGGTGGGACTGTACTTAAGTTTGGTTTTGTACAAGTTTAGAGATGTCAGTCAACAAGACAGTCAACACTTAATTAAAGTTGTCATAGGTGCTAATTAGTGTGCTAAGCGTTAGGGTTACAAAGAAAGGCAAAGTAAAGACAGTCCTCAAGAAACTTACAAACTTAATGGAGAAAACATGTAAATTAAAAGTTTTATTAAAGATACATCCATCATGGATAGAAGACAACCTAAGAGAGGAAGGCTGTAGTAGATGGGGTGACCAAGAAAGTCTTCTTCTAAAAGGAAGCTTTTGAGATGAGTCTCAAAAGAAGACAATGATTCTCAGAGGCAGATATAAAGATGGAGAATTTTTTTAGGTATGGGAGACAGGTAGTGAAATGACACAGAGAAGGGAAGTCTGTTGTATGCAAGGGACAGATGGATAGACAGTTATCCATGTGGGACTGAAGCTTAGGAAGGAGATTAGATTTAGATATATAGACCTGGGGCAGCTGGGTGGAGCAGTGGATAAAGCACCGACCCTAGATTCAGGAAGACCTGAGTTCAAATTTGGCCTCAAACACTAGCTGTGTGACCCTGGGCAAGTCACTTAAACCTCATTGCCCAGCCAAAAAAAATTACAAATTTAAAAAATTTTTTTAAAAAGATATATGGACCTGATATAACCTGGAGCAATTGCAGGGAGTAGAGTCTATACCATAAATTGAATTTGACTCATTCCCAACCCACTGAATGGGACACTCAAATCTTTGGAATAGAGAAGCCAATTCGGGTTCTCAAGGGTAGGATAGGGAGGGTCTTCAGTCAACTGAGAACCATTTTCTGAGAGAAAAATCTTTCAGTCAAGGCCCAGAGGCCCCTATGAAGTTGACAAATTTTTTACATTCTGGTTTATGAAAAAAAAGGTGACTAGACAGTTTTGTCTGCAGGTAAAATTGCGAA
Organism: Dromiciops gliroides; assembly: GCF_019393635.1. Lineage (NCBI taxonomy): Eukaryota > Metazoa > Chordata > Mammalia > Microbiotheria > Microbiotheriidae > Dromiciops > Dromiciops gliroides. The sequence continues at coordinate 126,325,958 of NC_057863.1, read as the reverse complement.
GTGAAATGTTTTTCTTCTTGGCCTGTAAGCTATTTCTTTTGCTGCCCCACACCCCATTCCGATATTACCCACCTTCTATGACCCAGTGATCAGTGTTCTCTGTCTCTTCCTCTTTCTCCCAGCAAAGCACTGTTCTAAGGAAAGAATTTGCTATTCATCTTCTACAGCTACATGTGAATGAGTTTCAGTCAGTGTTTTTTTCTTCCAGACATACTTGCGTTCTAAGACTGGAATGCAACATTTTATCCCTTTGAAATATTAGATTGTATTGCAATTCATCCCACAGCCAACCAGCCCAGTTCTTGTGGTTATGACCTTTGGAAGTCGCATGTACCATGTGAGACCTCTCCTCAGCAGATAAACATTCCTGGGAATGTTTCTCCTCTATCTTAACTGAGCTTGGTTCCCAGCCCAATATACCCGTGGATATCTGTCAAATTCTACATTGACATGTGAATCTAAAAGCTGTAGAAGTTTTTTTTCTATAAATTGCTAGAAACTAGAGTATTAACCCTTGTCAGCAGTCTTACTCCAAGTGCTGTGTAGTGGGAAGAGGTGGGATGAGTGAGGGCAAACCTTCAGTAATCATAATAAACAGTTTACACAGAATCATGCTGATAGAGTGAAAGCCACCACCTTCAGCAGAAATGTCTGCAACAATTGAAGCTGCCAGAGATTTGGGGCTTTGGATTCTGGCCATGGCTCACCTCTCTGCTGAGACTGAAATCTGAATCTTTAGTTAATTTCTTGCTTACAGTGACACAGAACTATGGGCAGACACACTGTAAACAGATAGCTTAGTATGCTATTCCATCTCCTACTTCCATGTTTCACCACAGGCTACTTATTCCCCATACTTAGATAGTCTGCTTCCCTATCTATTGAGATGCTGTGGGAAGGAAAATTCTTCATTTGGGTTTTTACTCTAATTAATAAGGCAAAATTCAGGACAGAGAGAATTAGAAGGATTTTATTATAAACATGTCAAGGGAACAACCCATTGATGGGCTGATCACTGAAGATCAGCAGTGGCTTCAAGATGAGGACAGCTTTTATAGGTAACTTTATTTTATCTGTCTATCTATCTGTCTATCTATCTATCTATCTATTTATTTATTTATTTTGTGAGGTAATTGGGATTAAGTGACTTGCTCAGGGTCACACAGCTAGTAAGTGTCAAGTGTCTGAGGCAGATTTGAACTCAGGTCCTCCTGACTCCAGGGCCACTGCTCTATCCACTATGCCACCTAGCTGCCCCTATAGGTAACTTTAAGACAATCCTGATAGGTCCATCTCAGCAAAAGAAACCTTTGCATCTCAGTTTTTCCCTGAGGTAGCAAGAAAGTAGCAATTTGCAGGCTGAAGTACTTGACAAAAAGCAGGTGATAGAGAAAGAGGCTGATTTGGTGGCTCCTTCCCCAGCAGATCCTCCCCCAATACTGGTTGATAAGCAGGTCTAGAAACAATGGATAACTAAGTCACCATAACTTTCAGCAATATTTAGCTCTCTTCTAGATGCAGATAAGGTATCAATTTCTTCATGGAACCTTTCATCGTTTCATCAGTTGTTAATATTATCACCCTCTTCAAATTGCTTTGAATTGACTTAGTACTTATTAATGTAGTTGGGCAGTAAGGTGGCACAGTATCCAGCCAGGAGTTAGAAGGACTCTTCTTTTTAAGTTCCCATCTGGCTTCAGACACCTACTAGTTGTGTGACCCTGTTTTCCTCAGTTTCTTCATGTGTAATATGATCTGGAGACTGAAATGGCAAACCATCCCAAGGATCTCTGCCAAGAAAACCCCAAAGAATCAGATATGACTGAAAAATGACTGTGAACAACAACACAATTAGTGTCGTGGTTCTCAGAGTGTGATTTGGAGACTCCTGAGTGTTCCCAAGATCCTTTTGGGTGGTCCTCGACACCAAAACTATTTTTATAATAATATAAAGACATTTTAATTTCCGAGACACTCCCAATATAATACAGTTCCAATATAATATAGCAATAGATATAACCTACATAAAAGCTCTTTGAAAGGTCCTCAGGAATTTGAAGAATGTAAAGGAGTCCTGAGACCAAAAAGTTTGAAAGCCACTTTATTAGTGTATATGTTGTATGTTCCCAGAAGACCATAAACCCTTTGAAGACATGGACTTTTTATTTTAACCTTTGGATCCTTGAGCAATATGCATTGTAAATCATAAGGATTAATAAGCTCTTGTTGAATTAAATTGCGTTTGTAGTTTGTACAAATCTGGGCTTGGGTTGAGAAAAAAAAAGAGGCATGAATGAAAAAGGGAATGTAACACAAAATTGTTATGCAACTCGCTCTATTTCTAATTCTTGTTCAGCCATTTCAGTTGGTCCAACTCTTAGTGGCCGCGTTTGTGGTTTTCTTAGCAAAGATACTGGGAATGGTTTGCCATTTCCTTCTCCAGCTCATTTTACAGATGTGGAATCTGAGGAAAATAGAGTTAAGGGACTTGCTCAGTGCCACACAGCTTGGAAGTGACTGAGGCTGGATTTGAACACAGAAAGATGAGTTTTCCTGATTCTAGGTCCAGCACTCTGCCCACTATGCCACCTAGCTTATTCTAATGGCTGAATTAAACTGACAATACTACTTCAGAGGAAAGTAAAGTTTTAAAGCACATGAAAATTTTAGAGTCTTCCCTTTTGACATGGACTGGGGTGGGGGTGGTAGTCCTACGACATAATGGTAATCTAATTCTCAAACCCAAACAAGCTGTCAGCATCAGAAGATCCTATCCTCCATCTGTTTCCCCCCCCCCAAGGCTAAGAAATTTAATGGGCTTGTTTGTTTTTTTTTTTTTCCCAAGAGGAACATAGAAATGAAAAGAGAAACTGGATTTCTTGGAGTCAGTCCTGAGGTCAAATTTGTACCTGAGGTCAACCTTAAGTAATAAAGTAACAGAAACAAATTATGGACCTCTATTGTACGAACCCAGAATTTGAGGTGTAGGGGCAACTCTCAGGCTATACTACCACAAAATCAGCTAGAATGTGTGTAGGTTATAGAGCACAGGACAGGAAGATGGGAGTTTGAATCCTGCTTCAGAAGCTCTCTTGCTGTGTCACCTTTGGGAAGTCATTTTACCTCAGCCTAGATTTCTTTATCTATAAAAATGAAAATAATAATAGCACTTACCTCACAGAATTATTGTGAGGATCAAATAAAAAAAATATAAATACCTTAAGGCACGACATCTTAGCAATTTGTTATCATCATTATGTGTATATTTTTTTCTCAGTTGAATGCTCACTCTTTGAGTGAAGAAACTATTTTTTAAAATGTTTCTATCCCTAGTGCCTAGCACAGTGCTCAGCATATAGTAGGCTCCTTTCATTTGTTAAGTAATTGATTGCAGTTAGAATTCTTCTAAGTATGGGTTTTCTCTCACAAAAGAATGTCACAGCTAGAGCAGTTGCTTATAATCAGTCTGTTCTACTAGAGAAGAGGGTTAAAAAATTCCAGGTGGCAGGAGATATTCTAAGAAGGTTGTTCTTCAGTTTTGATAGAATGAGTTACAGTCATTTAAAACTTCTGGAGAACCCCCAGATATTTGAGTATCTATTATTAATAGATTTGAATAGGGCTTGACAAATCACTCTACTTAGAAGTGATGAATACCCAATCCTCAGGCCAAGGCAGTGACTAATATTCTATCTTAAGTCTGGATTGTGTATGCTATATGACAAAGTCAAGCAGTTTCCTGGCTTCCCTTCTCACATTTTTTCCTGTCAAGTTTAAGGTTCTAATGCAATAATAATGGGTTGATGACAAAAGGGAACAACTGGTCATTATTTTCTAAAGAATGTAGGCTCCCAAAGAGAGATCAGTTGTGGGATGTAAAAAAAAAAGATAGAAAATTCCCAGGGGGTGGCTTTATCTCCATCCTCCTTGTAACATCAGGATTTAGGACTCCCCATAGGACCGTCTTTTAGAATGGAGCAAAAAGGGCATGCATTTGACACAGCAGCACCCAAGTTCCAAATCCTCATTTTTATAAGACCATATATTTTTATACTCCTATGAAAATCCTTCACTTTTTGTATTGTTACCTGAATCCTTTGTGAAAGGAATCTGAGTAGCTTGACTGAGCTGCCATTCAATTGCTTAAATCGTTAAGAGTTTTTCTTCCTTTGTAAAACTAATATTCTAAAGAGAAGATGAAATTACAGTTCTCAGAGAGATTATAGAGCCAATATAACTTCCTAAATTACTAAATTCAGCCAGGAGCACCCAGGATGCCAAATTTCTGCTGAGGGCTGATTGGTTCTCAGGGCACAACTCCTCAGGTCTGAACTTTAGGGTGTCTCCTTATAGAAGGATAGTGATGAGAAGGGCTGGAGTCTCTAGGTGGGTGTGGATGGATTGCTAAATGTAGCTCTGTTGGGATCAAAGAGCTGGTTAGGCACTGATTATCTAAAATGTAGCTGTAGTTATTTCTGTCTAGGATTTAGCATCAAACCACTGACAAATGGCAAATTGTGTACCTGAGGCCAGCTTCACAGAATAAAACAATAGACACAAATCATGTAACAAGTATCCAGAATTGAATCAGAATATTCTGCCAGCCATGCAGAATTTTAAGCTTATTCCTTATGCTGGATTTTTTGTTCTTATCTTTGTATCCTCATCACTCAGGACCCTGCCTTTCAGATCTTTGGTTCTTAATGAAAACTTGCTGAATTGAATTCTAATGAATTGGTTTGTAGGAATTTGTAGTTTATAGGAATCTGGACTTAGGCTGTCAAGAAACAATATCAGCTACTAATTCCTAAAATTTACATAGTACTTTAAGATTTGCAAAATCCTTTATGTAGATATCTCATTTTATACTTGCAACAGTCTTGTGAGATAGTGGCTGTTATTCCCATTTTACAGATGAAGGAACTGAAGCTGAGAAAGGTCAAGTACTTATCCAGGGTCACACAACTAGTATCTGAGGCAGGATATGAACTCATCTTCTTAATTCCATGTTTATCCACTGAGCCCACCTAAATGCAATACAAATCAAACAGAAGAATTTACTGAAATAAAGAACAGAGGATAATGTTGTGTAACACAGCTCCTCTATATCCAAAAGTTGAACAAAACTGAAAAGCACTATCTTTTTTAGGGGAAACTAATGGATTCCCATGGGGGAAATTGTTTTTTTTTCTTTGGTGTGCATCTATACAATGATAGAAAAACTCTTCTTTATAAGATAGTGAAAACAATTAAGGATCCTTATAGTAGGGGTGGGTTTAGTAGGCAGAGTGTGCTGGCTGGTGAGCTCTGGCTCAGAAAGCTGATTGTTAAATTTTCAGTGTGAGCATTTAAACCTCAGAAATCAGCAAATGCTCCACATCAGGATCATTTTTTTTAATCAATTGTCTAGACTTAAAGAGATGGATAATATGTTAAGAATGCAATTTTCATTTAGTATCTAATTTTCCCCCAATTCCTTATAAAAACAGTTAACATTCTTTTAAAAAATATTTGATTTCCAAATTACCTTCCTCCCTCCCCACTCTCCTCATTGACATAGCAAGCAATTTGATATAGTTTATATAGGTGTAGTCATGCAAAACGTATTTCCATATTAGTCATACTGTAAAAGAAAATATAGACCAAAAAACAAAAATCCAAGGAAAATAAAGTTAAAAAAAGAATTATGCTTTGATATCTATTCAGACTCCATCAGTTCTTTCTTTGGGGGTAGATGGCATTTTTCATCATAGGTCATTCACAGTTGTCTTGGATCTTTGCTGAGAATAACAGTTATTCACAGTTGATCATTATATGACATTGCTGTTTCTGTGTACAATGTTCCATTTCAGTTTGCCTCAATTCATGTAAGTCTTTCCAGGTTTTTCTAAGAACATCTGGCTCATCAGAAAATTAAATTTAAAAGAGTGTATTGCAAACTTTTTTTTTTACCCTCTTGAGAGCCTATTATTAAACATGTACCAGCACATCTCTTAGGGGGAATATAATGAGTTCTGTTTTGGACATATTGAAGTTGAGATGTCTATGGGATATCTAGTGGAAAATGACTTAGAGCTTGAAGGAGTCTTAGAGACGATGTAATTTTATGCTCTCATATCACAGATGTAGGAAACCATATTGTTCTTTCATTGTCAAAGGTATTACTATCCTTCCAGTTACTTAACTTTCTAACTTCCACATCATTCTCAACTCCTCACTGTCACTCATCCCCACTTACCCTATATAGCTATTTTATTGCCAAACCTTGTCATTTCTACCCCCACAACATCTTTCCAATACTCCTCACTCCTAAATCCCCACCCCTGGTTCAGGCCCTTATTTCCTCTCACCTGAACCATTGTAATAGTTTTCTAAAGTGTCTCTCCCTCAAGCCTTTCCCCAGTCCTATCCAACCAGATGCCAAAATGATTTCCCTAAAGCATAGGTCTGACCACATCACACCCCACCCTTGCTGAGTGAGTTCTATTGACTTCTTATTAACTCTAGGAACAAATATTAACTTCACTGGCATTTGAAAAGATCTTCATAACCTGGCCTGTTTCTACCTTTCCTTTCCTTTTACTCCCCTCTACATACCATACAATCTAGTAACACTGGTCTATTTGCAGTTCCTTGAACACCTTACTCCACATCTTATTGTCAACCCTTTATATTTGCTGTTCTCCATTTCTAGAATGTTCTGGCCATTCAATTCTACCTCTTAGTTTTCCTAGATTCCTTCAGAACACAACACAAATGCCACCTTCTGCATGAGGCCTTTCCTGATCCCTGGGCTGCTAATGCCTTCCCCTTTCACAGGTCTTCTATCTACTCCATCCATCCATCCATCCATCCATCCATCCATCCATCCATCCATCTATCCATCCATCCATCCATCCATCCATCCATCCATCCATCCATCTATCTATCTATCTATCTATCTATCTATCTATCTATCTATCATCATCTATCATCTGTTTATCATCTATGTATCTATGTATGTATCATCTATTCACATCTATTTATGTACCTATGTATCTGTCTATGTATCTTATCTGTCTACATATGTATGTATCTATCTATCTACCTGTCATGTGTACTTAATTATATACATTTTGTCTTTCCCCGTTAGAATTTAAACTACTTGATGACAAGGACTATTTTTTATTTTCTTTGTACCTTCAGCTCTTTGCACAGTGACTGGTACATAGCAAACACTTAATAAATCCTTGTTGATTGACTGATTGAGGCCTAGACAGGGAAAATGGTACCCAATCACACAGATTATAAGTGGAAGAGCCAAGACTCAAGTCAAGGTCCTGTGACCTCCATATCCAGCATGCTTTTCACTATGCCATACTACCTCAATGTATTTGTTTTAGATTGGAAATAGAATGTAAGTTCCTTGAGGGCAGGAACCTGTTTCATTTTTATCTTTGCATTAATATTTCTTAGCATAATACCTGACACCTATTAGGTGTTTAATAAATACTTTTTGAATTGCATTAAATTGTTAAGCTGTTAGAAGGTAGGAAAGAAATCAATGTAGTTATTTCTGTAAAGAGCCTAGCACAGAACCACTTAGAAATGGCAAATTGATTAGCTGTTTATTATAAAAGGAAACCTTTTTGTTTTTCATTTCTTGATGCTGAAGAGACTCAAGTTTGCTAATTTATTTCATTAGCTCAGTGTGCTATACATAGTAAACACACTAACTGACTTTTTGATTATTAAGTGCCTGAGTTTTATCATCCTATTTCTTACTAATTCTGTATACACAGACACAGAAAGTATAGAAGATTGGATTGAATGGGTAGTGATCATTTCATTCTTTGAAAATCTCTTTTAAAAAACACAAAACTTTCCTATCAATTAATTTTGTTTTCATTTGCCTCTTATTCCTCATAGGAGAATGCAGAAAAACAACAGTTAATTGAGATTTTATTATAGAAGATAATTTAATTGAGAGTCATGAGACCCTGGCCTACCAGTAATTAGTTGTATGTTCTTGGGTAAGTCAGATTCTCAGGGTGGCATTCCATAACCAATGTTATGCTTGACTTGCAGTCAAGAGAGCCCTGGGTTTGACTTCTTCTTCAGATTCTTGGTAGCTGTATAACCCTGTCTAATTCATTTAATCTTGATCAGCCTCAGTTTCCTCTCCTTTAAACAGGAGATAATAATAACATCTGTTTCACAGGACTAGATGAGATCACATATGCCAAGTGTTTTTAAAGGGTGACACAATGGATAGAATGCTAGGCCTGAATTCAGGAGGCCTCTGTTCAAATTCAGCCATAGACACTAGGTGTACAACCCTGGGCAAGTCGCTTAACTTCTGTTTGTCTCAGTTTTGTCATCTGTAAATGGTGATAATAATAGCACCTAACTCCCAGGATTGTTGTGAGGATCAAATGAGATAATAATTGTAAAGTGCTCAGCACAGTCTCTAGCACATAGCAACTACTATATAAATGTTATCATAACTACCACCACCATCATGATCGTTATATCAGACTTTGCTATCATTATTTTCATTGACCCTCTCATTCTACATCTTTGAAATGAGGGAGTTGAAAATGATAAACCATGATGATCAGTTAGTCACTACTGTACTCTAACTTCTTTGTTTTAGTATAGCCCTGACTTATCTTTCATAGTAGATCTCAGAAATCCTTTCTGAGTCCATCCCTTTCTTTTATTTATGAGCCATTTGAGTCCCTGTGCTGAGACTATGCTAATTTATCATAGAATCTCAGAGCTAGAAGAAGCCTCAGAAACCACCTCATAAAATTTGTACTTCAACAGAAATCTCTTCTACAAGAACCCTAAGAAATGGAGTATTCACTACCTTCTCAATCTACCTTGGACAGCTCTGTTTTCCTTTAACATTGTGCAATAATGTGCCTTTGAAAAAGTTCCATTCATTGCTTCTCATTCTGTCAACCAGTAAAAATCTAATCTCTTTTATATGCTTACTCCCAAAATACTTAAAGAGAGTCATCATATTAGTTGTTTTTTTTTTTCCTTTTTCCTTTTTGCTTCTAACTGTCCCTAGCTCCTTCATGATGTCACGGTCTCCAGTCTAATTATCTGAATTGTTTATGTTCCAGTTCACTTTTGTTTGTCAATGCCCTTCCTAAGATGCAGTGGCCAGAATGCAACATTTTATGCTGAAAATACGGGTTGACTAGTATGGAGTGTGTTGAATATTTTGCTTTCCTGATTTTGGGTGTTATGCTTCTCTTAATTCAGGTAATAGTTCCTTTAACTTTTTGGTTGCAGTGACAAAATGTTGATTCATTGAACTCTTGGGTATGACAAAGCTTCCATATCTTTGTCATACAAACTGCTATCTTATCCATATGACCCCCACATTGTACTTGCGCTTTTAATTTTTTGAAGCCAAGTGTAATGTATAATATATGCATATGTATGTATGTGTGTGTATATATGTATGAGTATAAGTGTATGTGTATATATGTATGTGTGTACACACACACACACACATATATATATATTTTTATATATATATATATATATATATATATAAATATATAAATAGATTTGACCTATTGAAATCTTTTTGGATCCTGATTGTAGCAACTCATATTAACTCTATCAATTAACTATCTCTCCTAGCTTCCTTCAAATTTGATAAGACTACCATCTATATCTTCATCTAAGTCATTAACAAAAATGTTATATAACACAATATCATTGTCAATTAAGTGGGATAATTAACAGAAAATGGCTCTCCATATTGATAGCAGTCCATTAATGACTATTTTGGAGGTCTATTCATTCAGAGTTCCAAATCTACTTAACTGAAGAAACATCTCTATATAATCCCCAATCACTCGTTTTTCACAAAGTTGGCATGAGATATTTTGACTAATACTTTACTGAAATCTTGGCATGCTATATAATATTCTTCTAGTGAATCAGTCTAGTAATGTTTTGCAAAAGGAAATTAGGTTAGCTGAGTTTGGCCTTTTTCTTGATGAATCCAAGCTGGCTTTTAGGGATTTCTCTTTCTAAATACTCTCAAACCATTCCTTATATTATTTTTTATCAGACCTTTAATTTAATTACTATAGAAAAGGAATTCTCAATAAAGAACTCACTTGTTCAATGCAAATCAGTAACTTCTCTGCAACTTATATTCTTAGTGAGCTACTGCCTGGGGGCCCTGAGAAGTTAAGTTCATGCAACTTAAGTTGAGAAGTTAAGTTCATGCCCAAGTTCATGTAATGTGAGATGTGACTTGAACCCAAGTCTTTCTGGCTTTTAAGACAGCTCTCATTATATTTATATTTAGTTTTAAATTGGAGGGAGGGAGGGAAGGATGGATGAAGGAGGGTAGGAAAGGAAAGAAAACTGGAAGGAGGGAAGGAAGGAAGGGAGCAGGCAAGGAAAGAAGGAAGTCAAGTGATTTATTCAGGGGTGACACAACCATTATGCTTCAAAAGTATGGCTAACCCAGATCTTCCTGCCTCCAAGGTCAGCTTTTCATTCATTATGCCAATCTATTTCTCAGACTTTACCCATTGGAGGAAAACAATTGACAAGCTTGGTACTTACCAGAAACTAAGTGTAGCAATACTTTTCTAGTCCAGTAATACATTTCAAGACTGGCTCCATTTCCTGTGGAAGACTATGTCTTTAACTATGGCCATGAACACAAATCAAGTAGCAAGGAGACCTCATAGTTTATTTCCACCTCTGCCATGCATTTGCTTCCTGACCTTGGGCAAAGACCTGGCATCACCCTGGGATTTAGTTGCCTTTCCTGTAAAATGTGTGGTTTGATGACCCTCCCGCCTTCCCCCCAATAAATTGAGGCACAAAAGTTTGACTAGATGAGCCCCAAGATTCCTTCCAATTTTAATATTCTATTTATCATTTTTATAACCTTCTCATAGTTACTTTCTATAGCTGCTTTTCACCCCTTTTCTTTTCTAGGTTGGGTCATTGGCTTTTTTTTTCTGGGTCATTGTGTAATAAATAGCACTGTAAAATCTAGAACATGGGTCAACGGCATTTCAGAAGTAGGCTGCTAAATTGCTGGCCTATTTTTTTTCTGCTGGAATTTAATTAATATCTTTTGGTTTTATGTTATGTCAGGATCTCCATGCTAAGACCACCCTTCTGTTTTCATTCATCTCTTTTTACTGTTAGGATATACCCTGTTTTCCAGCGCTAAGGTCCAGCAAGCAAGCTGTGCTCTAAGCTTGACATAACAATAATTCTTCACACTCACCCTCTGGATGAACTCTGCAGCTGCTGTATCACAGAACTGATGGTCCCCAAGCTTGGGCAAGCACCAGTAAAGTGGGTCATGAAGTCCTGCTACAAATGGACTTTTTGTCACTATATAACCTTGCTTCACTGTTTCTGTTATGCCTCACCACTTGTTGCTACACCACACTGTATGTTTCTTTGTTAGCCACAGATATATATATATATATATATATATATATATATATATATATATATATCAAGGGTTAGCCTCACTGACTTGGGACTTCTCCTAGAGAAGACCCTGGCACGTGTCTAGTTTATTTCCTTCTTGTTGTTGTTTATCCTTTTTTCTCAAAGAGAACCAATGACACCAGGAGGGTGATGTCTTGACTTACAAGTGAATTGGATTTAAGTGAGGCAGGGCTGTTCAAAGTCATCAGCCTCACTTTCTCCTACAGTCCTCAGAATCCAGTGGTAAGACATAGGGCAGGATGACTGGTATTGGCTCCAGATGCAGTTTGAGACCCTGACCTTTTTAAGCTAAGGTCTTTTGCAGGTCTCAGTTTGTCTGAGGCAACACCCATTCAGTGATTAAAGGCTAGGTAAGAAGGGAGGCCAAAGATGTTTTAGTTTGATTTCCCAAAATAATCATTCTGGCTGGGGAAGAGCCTCAGAGTTTCTGTCCAGAACAGAAACAATTTCTATTTATACTCACTCTTAGCCATCAAAATACAAACAATGGGCAAGGGAGGCTTGGCTGGGACCTATTATTGGCCAATCAGTAAGAGCCAGAGTGATTTGAACTTGAAGGCATAATCAAATAGCTCTGTTTGAATCCCATTGGGCTTTATCAAAGTCTGGTTTACGAGAACTATATTTCAAATAATCATGAATGAAAACTGCATGAGACAAAAGAGTTAATTGCCCAAGTTGTTTTGGAAAAAAAAAGAGATTAAACAAATGAATAGTGAACAAGAAAAAAGTCTAGCCCCCAAACAACAAGATTACTTGTGAAGTATAGGGGATTAAAACCACATGTAAGGATGTGACTCCTCATGTGGACAGAAAGAGAAGGGGTTGGGAGGAGAAAGAGAAAGAGGAGTAGGAGGGAGGAAATAGTATTTCCCTACTGGAATTGGACAGTTTTGTCCCCATTGGGGCAGCAACTACTACTCACAGATTGTTTGTCCTTCATTCTTTTTAATTAATTTTTTTTTTGCGGGACAATGGAGGTTGTGACTTGCCCAGGGTCACACAGCTAGTAAGTGTCAAGTGTCTGAGGCCGGATTTGAACTCAGGAACTCCTGAATCCAGGGCCGGTGCTTTATCCACTGCGTCACCTAGCTGCCCCGTTTGTCCTTCATTCTTAAAGAGGACCAATGACATCAGGAGGGTGATGTATTGACTTGCAAGTGAATTGGATTTAAGTGAGCCAGGTCTGTGTAAAATCATCAGTCTCACTCTCTCCTCCAGGCTCATCAGAATCCAGTGGTAAGACAGGTCAGGACAACTGGTGATAGCCCTGAATGCATTGAGAGCCCCTGGCCTTTTTAGGCTCCAATGGAATAAAGAAGACTTTTTTGCCTATAACCTCTGTGAGCTCTTTGGTTTTATTCTATTTTTCACAGTTAGCAGTTGGGGTATTACCTCTTTGAGCTCTTTGGAATTTGTTTGTTTGTTTGTTTGTTTTTCTTTGGTATTTTTAAGAGTTATCAGCAGTTGCATACCTCTGTGACTGGTTGGTCATTTATTTCCAGAGTTAGCATTCACAAACATTTCTGATTCTCCAGCCTAGTGGTTCAGAACTGAGCCACTCCTAGATAGAATGCTAGACATGGATCAAGGAATACTTGGCTTTCTATGCTATTTCTGGCACTACTAGTAGTGTGAATCTGTGCAAACAGCTTAACTTTACCCTTGCCTCTTTTGAACCTCCTATTTGTCATTTGTAAAGTGAGGAATTTGAATGATGGCCTCTAAGCTTCCTCCCAGCTCTAACCTCATGAGCCCTTGTAACAAAGAAAAACAGCGAAGTATCAACAATGGATAACTTGACTGCATTTAACAATGTATGTAGGGGCAGCTAGGTGGCACAGTAGATAGAGCACCGGCCCTGGATTCAGGAGGACCTGAATTCAAATCTGACCTCAGACACTTGACACTTACTAGCTGTGTGACCCTGGGCAAGTCACTTAACCCTCATTGCCCAGAAAAAAACAAACAAACAAACAAAAACCAGTGTATGTAACATTCCAACCTTAGTAGTTCCTTCCCTCCTAAGAAGAGGGAAAAATGTTTCATTACTTATTTTTCCTGGGATTGTTACTGGTTTTTCAGTCACTTGGAGACTAGCTTCCTATTAGTTCAATGAAATTGTTGTAGTCATCACGGTTAATCTGGCTCCCTTTATTTCACTCTGCAACATTAATAAATAAACATTTATTAAGTACTTTCTATGTTCCTGGCATTGTGTGATTAAAAAAAAAAAAGGAGGAAAACGACAGTCCCTGACCTTAAGGAGCTTACAGTTTAATGGGAACAGAATTCTTAAGTCATCATTTCATACTACACAACAGTATTCCATTACATTCAAATACCAGAATTTGTTCTGCCACTCCTCAATTGATCCAAAATCATATTTTGTTTCCAGTTCTTTGTCATGTGGTATACTGGAGAGATTGATAGACTGGCAGGTAGGACAGGTCTTTGTTTAAATCCTGCCTTACGCACTCACAACTTCTCACAGACTCAGTTTCCTCATCTGGAAAATGGGGACAAAAATTGTACCTACCTCAAAGGGCAAAAATAGGTGAGCTATGTGTGCAGACATTAAAGTGCCATATAAATTTCAGCTTGTGTTATTATTTGTTTGTTTATTTTGTAGGGCAATGAGGGTTAAGTGACTTGCCCAGGGTCACACAGCTAGTGTCAAGTGTCTGAGGTCCGATTTGAACTCAGGACCTCCTGAATCCAGGGCCGATGCTTTATCCACTGAGCCACCTAGCTGCCCCCCTGTTGTTATTATTATTACTATCACAAAAAGTGTTGCTACAGATCTTTTGGTAAACAGCATATTTTACTTTCCATTTTCAAACTCCTTCAGGGCATGTACCTAGTAACTGAATCACTGGGTCCAAAGGTATGAACTGATTAGTTATTTTTCTTATATAATTACAAATTGATATTCAGAATAGTTGGAATAATTCAAAACTCCCTCCACAGCATATGTATGACCTGTCCTCTCACCTTATCTAAACATTGACTATTCCAGCTTTTGTTAACTTTGCCGATTTGCAGGGTATTAAATTTATTTGAATTTGTCTTGCTATTAGTGATTTAGGACAAATTATCATGTTGTCATTGATATTTTAGAATTCTTTTTTTTTTTTTTTTTAGTGAGGCAATTGGGGTTAAGTGACTTGCTCAGGGTCACACAGCTAGTAAGTGTTAAGTGTCTGAGGCCAGATTTGAACTCAGATACTCCCGAATCCAGGGCCAGTGCTCTATCCACTTCGCCACCTAGCTGCCCCCATAATTCCCTTTAAAAAAAAAGTTCATGTTCTTTCACCACTTATCTATTGGGAAATGCTTCTTGGTCTTATACATGCATGAATTCCTTATATATTATGAATATTAGATTTTTATCAGTAAAATTTTATACAAGGGCCCCCGTCCCCGTCTCTGGTTTTTCTTATTATTCTCTCTGCTTTGATTTTGTAAAGGGGATTCATGCTTCAGGGTAATTATTATACCAGGTGGCTCCTGAAGAACTTTGCAAAACTAAGATACTGTGATTTCCTTCCCTAGAGTTTCTTACTTGGCATGCTGTCAAGTAATCTTTTATTAAAGGTTTGTTGATTGACTGGTGAAGTGTGAAAGACACTGGATTTGGAGTCTAAAGAAGGGGGTTCAGATCACAGTACTTCTGCTTATTAACTGCAACTTTGGACATGTCATTTCATGGATGTGAATCTTAGTTTCTTAATCTTTATTTTTTTAAATTTGTAATAAAGAATTTTATTTTTTTCCTGTTACATGTAAAGATAGTTCTCAACTTTTGTTTATACAAGCTTTCCAATTTCAGATTTTTCTCCCTCCCCTCCCTCCCCCTTCCCCTAGACAGCAGGTCATCTGATATAGGTTTGATACATATATATATATATATATGTGTATATATATTTATTTATACACATAATAACATTAAACATATTTCTGCATTAGTCATGTTATAAGAAAAAAATCAGAGCAATGACAAAAAACCTCAAAATATAAAAACAACAGCACCAAAGAAAAAAGAAATAGTATGGTTCATTCAGCATCTATACTCCACAGTTCTTTTTTTCCCTGGATTTGGAGATCCTCTTCTATCATGAGTTCCCTGGAACTCTTCTGTACCATTGCATTGGTGAGAAGAATATAGTCCATCACAGTAGATCAACACACAATGTTGATGATACTGTGTACAATGTTCTTCTGGTTCTGGTCATCTCACTCATCATCAGCTCATGCAAGACCCTCCAGGTTTCTCTGAACTCCTCCTGCTCATCGTTTCTTACAGCACAATAGCATTCCATTACATTCATATACCACAACTTGTCCAGCCATTCCCCAATTGATGGGCATTCCCTCAACTTCCAATTCCTTGCCACCACGTAAAGAGCAGTTATAAATATTTTTGTACATGTGGTCCCTCTCCCCTTTCCATGATCTCTTTGGGGAAAAGACGTGAAAGTGGTATTGCTAGGTCAAAGGGTATGCACAGCTTTATAGCCCTTTGGGCATAATTCCAAATTGCTCTCTAGAATGGTTGGATCAGTTCACAGCTCCACCAACAATGCATTAGTGTTCCAATTTTTCCACAGCTTCTCCAACATTTATTATTTTCCTTTTTTGTAATTTTAGCCAATTTGATAGGTGTCAGGTGGTACCTCAGAGTTGTTTTAATTTGCATCTCTCTAATCATTAGAGATTTAGCTTCTTCATCTTTAAAATGCAGATGCTGAACTAAATGATTTCTAAGATTCTTTCCACCTCTTAATTCTATGAATTTATTATTGGGGGAGAAACAACAGAACTTAGATCTTAGTAGAATAATAGATTTTACCTTCTCTTCTCTGACCTCAAGGAACTTTCCAATGTTCCTTTTCCTATCTGCTTTCCTAGACTATCATACCCAATCTCATCTCATTTTCCTTCTTTCAAAATCTTGATACTTTTTAAAAAAATTTATAAAGTATTTTTTCCCGTTACATGTAAAGTAAAATCTTGATACTTTAATGAGCTATATTAAATTAAATTCAATATTACATTGCACATCTCTCTCTTGGGAGCTTTCCTCTTTTCTATCTACAATCTCTCTCTCTCTCTGTCTGTCTCTCCTCTCTATCTTTCTGTTATCACATAATCTCCCCTAAATCAAATGATCACTTTATACAAATCACTACCAAATCTACTTATCTAGCCATCATCTCTCTCTTGAGCTCTATCCATATCTTTCTGAGACATCTCCAACTAGATGGAGCGTAGAAATCTCAACCTGAATATGCCTCAAACACATCATTAGATTCCCTTCTAACATTCTTCTTTCTATTGATAAGACTTTCACTCTTCCAGTCACCCAGATTCATAACCATGGATTCAAGATGAACTCTTCACTCTCACCACTTATAACCAGTCATTTGCCAAGTCTTGTAACATCCATCTCCTCGATATTTCTCACATTGTCTTTACTCACGCCATGACCACCCTAGTTTAAGACCTCATCACCTATGTCATAAACTATTTTAATAAACTTCTTACTTATCTTTTTATATCTTATCTTTTCCCTCTAAAATCTATATTCCACATATTTAACAAGTTCAGGTCTGAACACATCACTCCCTGCTCAATAAATTAACGTGACTTCTCATTGCCTTTAGGTTAAAATTCAAATTCCTCTGTTAAGCATTTAAAGCGATCAATGTCTGGTTACAATTACAGGCTAATTTCACATTATATGTCTTCATTCATTCCATGCTCCAGTCAAACTAGCCCGCTAGCAATTCCCTATACAGTACATATTTTCTCTCACCTCCATGTATTTACACAAGGCCATCTGCTAAGCCTGAAGTTCTTTCCCTTCACGCCAGCATCTTGACTCCTAATTCTGATCAAGGGTCATTTTCTTCAAGAGCCCTTTTCTGATTTTCTAAATAATTAGTGAACTCCCTGTCTTTTTGTGTGTATATACATGCATACATATATATATATATATATATATATATGTATGTATATATGTATATGGTGTATATATCTTGCTTGTACTTATTTATATGTTGCAACTGGCTATTAGTAGAATGTAAACTTTCTAAGTCTCTCACTTGAGTTTATATCACCACTTTCTTACAGTGCCTTTCATATAGTAATTATATAATAAATAATCAACTGATTTTTTTCCTCTCTTCTTCTTCCAACACTAGCAGTGGTTGTGCAATACCTAAATAAGCAGTGCAATACCAGCTAAGTTTGCTATAAATCTCCTGCCAAATCTGGGGTTATGCTGTTGGAAAGCAAACTTCTTTTGTATGTTCCACTTTTATTATTAACAAAAAAGAATCTGATTAAGTACATTTTTTCCACCTAAAATTTAATTCATGGACTCTATATGTTCCTGTACTGACACATAGTGAAACGGATACATCCGTCTTAATGTATATTTTCACAATGCTATGATTGTACTATGTTGAACCAATAGAGAATTCTATGCAGATGTGTTTTTTTTCTTTCTTTCCTCTATCCCTCCCTCCTTCCTTCCTTCTTTCTTTTCTTCTTCTTCCTTTCTTTTCCTTTTGTTTATTAGATCAATACTTCTCAAATTCAAAATTTTAATTTGAATTATTCATTCTCACTCTGTGTAAGTTCCTGAATATATATTTATTTACTAAGTCTGAATATCTTTTGCCTTTGTTTCCTAAAGTAAACCACAATTTCTTTCAAGGCAAGAATGCAATAGCATCTCCACCTTTAAAAGAGCAATGTTAGGCTTGTTTGAATAAATAAATAAATGGACTTTCAGAGCTTGTGGTCAGTGGATGAATAAAGTAGGATGATTAAAAAAAAACATAGACCTCTTTGATGTGGGAATTGATTTTTTTTTGCTGCTGCTTTTCTATGGCCTCTTTTTTACCCTTTCCATTTTGCCTTCTTGTTTTTCAGCCTGTTTGACAATATCACTTTCCTGGCCTGGAAAAGGCAATTACTTGACTGATTTCTAGAACAGTCACAGCTAAAAGTAGTTCAGAGAAATAGCCAGTTCCATTAAGGACAAGCCAGAGGAAGGCAGAGTTCTCTAGTGGTTAGAACCAATGGGAGATTGAAGGGAAGCTGCAGGCTTGAATCTAGCTCTACCCATGTCTTTTTGTGTTGCTATGGGTTAATGATAACCCCTCTGAGCCACATTCACCATTTTACTAAACAAAAGTCTCAATATAAGCCTATTTCTGTCAATTGAAAGCAATCTAATGAAGACATATACATCATGTGTAAATGTATTTATAAGTTTATTTTCTAGAACTAGAAACAGTCATGATAGAGTCTATAGCCTGCATCATATTTACAGAACATAGATCTATTTATCTAGAGCCTTAAAATACTTTTAAAACATAAACTCATTCATTCATAACAGTCTTGGGAAGGAGAAATGTTTCATATGACAATGTACATATCTCTAGTATAGTCATCCCAGGCAAGTATCAAGTAAAAGAGAATATTCTACACTCATCCTGAAGGCTGTCACTTAATGTTTCTCCATTTTTCATTGCAGGGCAGCTAAGTGGCTCATTGGATGAAATTCTGGGACTTGATTCAGGAAGACTCATCTTCCTGAGTTCAAATCTGGCCTCAGACACTTACTGTGTGACCTAAGCAAGTCATTTAACCCTCTTTGCCTCAGTGCTTTATCTGTAAAATGAGTTGGAGAAGGAAATGGCGAACAACTCCAGTATCTTTGCCATGAAAACCCCAAATGGGGTCATTGAGGAATGACCGAATAAAACCAACAATTTCAATGAACTCAAGTAGCATTAATCCAACTTTCTTATAGTAGAAATGTATAAGACCATGGGTCAAACACATGCAGGTCCAGGAAAAACCATGATGAAAAATATTTCATCTCTCTATTAGGAGACTGCAGAGAACTGGAAGCTCAGCTATGATATCACTACAACTTAGCCACTCAGGAATGAATTAATTTGTTTATTCCTCAGTGTCTTTGTTTTTACAATGAGGATCATGAATCCATTTATAATAGATCATCAATGTAGATCATGAATCCATTGACAATGGATCATGGATGCAGATTAACGATAATCTATTTAATGTTTACTTTGTGCAAAATTCTTGTAGGTGTTGGGAAGGGAAGAAGAGATGCATGACAGTCACCTACAATTGGGATTTTACAATCTAGATCAGGACACAGGACAGACAGGATATAAGAACAGGACATAAGATAGTGGAAATCAGTACATAGGCGACAATTGAGGCATTGTGATACAGTATAAAACGACCTAGGCTTTGTGCCACAGGACCTGAGTTCAAACCCCAGCCCTTT
Organism: Dromiciops gliroides; assembly: GCF_019393635.1. NCBI lineage: Eukaryota > Metazoa > Chordata > Mammalia > Microbiotheria > Microbiotheriidae > Dromiciops > Dromiciops gliroides. The sequence continues at coordinate 126,306,127 of NC_057863.1, read as the reverse complement.
CATTTGTTATCTCCGTGACCTTCCATGCCATTCAGTCTCTCTGGGCCTCAGTTTCTTCATCTATAAAATGAGAATTGGGCCAAATGGCCTTTAGCTCCAAGTTTATGATCCCATGATTCCATGAGGGGCAAGGACTACTAGAGCCTAGATATCTGGATAAAAGGAATAAAAATGAATGACTAGAATAGGCATAGCTAATGACCTGTAGATCAGCATACAAAGTGAAGGGGCTATGCAAATATACAAGGTCTAAGATACTCCCTTGGAGGAAATAAACTACCCCAAACCTCCAACTTCCAATGAAGGTGTTGCTTCAGTGCACCTCATGGGAACCTAAGATCCTCAAGGCAGCAGAGCTTCTCAAAATAGTCACCCGATTATTTCATTATCATGGTTTGAGAAATCTCCCTGTAGGAGCTTCTGTTTCCCAAGTCTGGACAAGTAGCTACTGTGGCTACCAAGGGATACCCAAGGGACATCAAACGGGTGCTCAGGGCTGGCTTAGCAGGGCAGGCAACATTTCAACATTTCATAAGCTATTTTCTTCCTCTGGGTCATCTCAGTGAGAAACATCAGGAACTTGAGAATTATAAAACAGAAACCAGAGAGATTTATGTGCAAATTGTCTCAAATGAAATGCAAATGACCTGGACACCCAGATGCATCAGGTTGAATTGTTATGGAGGGCATTTTAAAAATAGGACTGCAATAGTAGAGTGGGTGGGGATTGGAACAAGTGTTTCCAGGGCTCCAAATGATTCAGCTTTTCTTGAGCATAGGGGTTGGTTAGACAAAGGAAGTGAAAAATAATGAATCTGGATTGCTCACAGCAGTACATAAAAACAATGTTCCAAAGAGCAAAGGAACACAAATAAATAATGGATTGTAAAATGCAAATCTGGAAAGAGAAAAAAGGTTTTTCGGTTTGGGTTTAAACCTGATTAAAATGAAAATCTTCTAAAATGTAAAGCTTTTTAAAAAATGGCTTTGAGCAACAATTTGCTAGCTTGGAGTAAGAGTGACAGCTGGTCGAATTGTAAGGACACTGACTACAGAGGGAAGACAGGCCAAGTAAAGTAAATGGATGCAATTTAATAAGAAACAAGAAGAAGAAACAACCTCAGGTAGAAAGGGAGAGCTGCAAGGAGGAAGGCTGTCATGTTTTCTCAGCCCAGGCTATCAAGCTTAATGAGGCTGCTATTAATAATTAAACTTTATGAAACTGATATTGGCTTTTCATTTGGTGGTCACTAAACATTAAATGCTCTAATAGAATGACATGGTGATAAGGCTGGCAGAAGTTCTAGCCTATGGTGTGTGGGGGATAAAAGGCATATTCTCTGACTCACTCTCTATTTCATCTCTCCACCATATCATTTGCCAAATAGTCATAACCATGCAAGCAAAAAAACAGAATTTCTTTATTCTTTGTCTTTGAGGCTTTTACTATGCTTGGTGTTTAGGTAACCTGAGTGGCTTGTTCATTTTTTTTAATTGTAATTGCCTGCTGTGGGTAGTATTAAATTTGGAGTCAAGAAAACCTGTCTTAAGCACTTGCTAGCTCTGAAACTCTGGGCAACTCCCTTAAACTTTCTGAGCTTTAGTTTCCTCATCTGCAAAATGAGAAGTTTGGACTCCATGACTTCTAAGATATCTTCTGGATGTAAAGCTTTGAATCTATGCATATGGTTTGAGATCTGAGTGTGCCATACTAAAATATGCAACATTCAAAACTTGAACTTCTAAGAGTTTTGTATACCTTTTGGGAGAGGAATAATACATTGCAAAAAATTGAGAAATTTTATTTCAATACATCACATTCCCATCCTTCTAACTGAATCCCTAACTTCCATCCCTACTATGTGAAATCCTCTGTAATAGTTCATGAAATAAATGTGAAGAAATAATTGTGTTTCATACAGAAGTACCCTTATTTCTGAGTACTTTTCCATTTGTCAAAAGAAAGGACTAGTATGTGTTTTGGTTAGTATCAACATTATTCAACACTGACCCGAGTTCAGGTTTTGTCTTAGACACTGATAAGCTGTGTGACCCTGGACAAGTCACTTAGTCTCTCTTAGCCTCATTATCCCCATAAAAGGGGGATAATGGTACTTATCTCACAGGGTTGTTGGTAAAATATATATACATACACACATACTCACATACACATACATACATATACATATATACATACACACACATAGACACACACATATATACATACATATATATCAATTTGTGAACTTTAAATCTCTACATGTGAGTTGTTATCACTATATTATCTCAATTTTGTTGATGTATAAAGTTGTTTCTATTTACATAACTATTAATAATATATCTTTATAGGGGGCAGCTAGGTGGCACAGTAGATAAAGCTCCAGCCCTGGATTCAGGAGGACCTGAGTTCAAATCCAGCCTCAGACACTTGACTTTTACTCTCTGTGTGACCCTGGGCAAATCATTTAACCCCCATTGCCCAGCAAAATAATAATAATAATAATAATAATAATAATAATAATAAATATATCTTTATGAGAGGATTCTGCTTTGTTCATTTCATATTATGAAGTGATATGTCTTAATTTTATATAGTGCTTACTATGTGCTAAGCACTTTTCACTTTACAATTGTTATCTCATTTGATCCTCACAAATAACTCTGGGAGGTGGGTGCTGTTATTGTCTGCATTTTACAAATGAAAAAACTGAGGAAAATGGTTTAAATGACTTGCCTAGGGTTACACAGTTTAAAAGTATCTGATGGGGGCAGCTAGGTCTTGCAGTGGATAAAGCACCAGTCCTGGATTCAGGAGAACCTGAGTTCAAATCCGGCCTCAGACACTTGACACTTACTAGCTGTGTGACCCTGGGCAAGTCACTTAACCCCCATTGCCCCGCCAAAAAAAAAAAATTATCTGAGACTGGATTTGAACTCAGGTCTACCTGACTCCAAGCCCAGCTCTGATTGGGGTGGGGTAAGTAGAGGTAGGGGTGGTATGACAGTAAAGAGATTGAGGAGTGTGTGTGTGTGTGTGTGTGTGTGTGTGTGTGTGTGTGTACTATGCAGCTTAACTAATATAGTTTTGCCAGGAAGATTTATCCCATAGAGAGCTACAGCTTTGGGGTTGTTGTTGGTGGGGAATGGTGTAGGGGAAGATGATGAGACAAGTAGCAAGTAGAGAGAAGCTATGGCAATAGGACCTTGGAGGTGAGGCTAGGGGAGAGTGTGGGGTTGTAATGCATAGTACAATCTGGGAGATCATAACATATCCAAGAATGACTACCTCTATGAAGAATAAAACATGAGTCATGAGCCATGGGGACCTTAATAGTATTGGGAAGGGGCACCTACGTGGTTCAGTGGATAAAGCACTGGCCCTGGATTCAGGAGGACCTTAGTTTAAATCTGGCCCCAGAAACTTGACACTTACTGTCTATGTGACCCTGGGCAAGTCACTTAACTCTCATTGCCCCGCAAAAGAAAAAGAAAGAAAGAAAGGGGGGGGAGGACAGAGAGGGAGGGAGGGGGGGGTGGAGGAAGGAAGGAAGGAAGGAAGAAAAAGAAAATAGTATTGGGAAAGAAGTATATCCACTTAGCAATTTGGGGTGGGGAGAACAGAGTTCCAGTGGCCCTAACCTATTCTGTCCTGATGCAGACTTTGAACATAGGTGTTCTGATTCCGTGTCCAGTACTTCATCCAATATATTGAACCGTCTTGAGTAGTAGATCTTTCATTTCAAAAGTGAGAGCTGATCTTTGGTTCCCTTCCCCCCAACCTAGCTCAAGTTGGGCTTATAGTAAAACCTTTTCAGTATACTACAAGTAGAATAAATGGGTTATGGTAATTTTTACTGAGATCATTGACAGTGAATGGTTTCTAGATTAATGCCTATAGGGGTTTTATTTTTCTTTCTTTGTGACTCTTTCATTGAGATATCTTTTTCTTTATCAGACTGCAATTTTATATATCAGTTATTCACCTTTTGCTTAATGAAAAAAGAAAACTATCAGAGTGAAATTCCCTCAAAGAAAATGTAAAGGGGTACTGGATTATAAGAAGCATCCATTGAAAATGTTCAGCAAATCCCTACAAAAAACTCTCGATAAAAAAAATCACTCCTTTATGGAAAGACATGCATTTCTATTAATAAAGTGAGAAATATTATGTAAATAGAGCAATCAGAATTTCTATAGTGAATAGATTGTTGTTCTTTGTGCTGCTAAATGCAAAAGAGAGTTGATGCATTTGAACTCAGTCATTTTGTCTCTCCACAAAGATTCTTTAAGCATAACCTGGTAGTTTTGCAGGGGAACAAAAGGCAATTTCAGATTTCTGTTCTTTTTTTTTTCTGATGTTTGACTAATCTTCAAGAGAATCAAAAGCTATTTAGAAAAATATTACACTTGCAAAGGCATACCTTACTAAACTAGCCAGAAGTTCCTGGGGTAGTACATTGGGCATGGGACTTGGAGTCCGTGAAAATTGGGTTTAAGTTGGGGCAGCTAGGTGGTGCAGTGGATAAATCACCAGCCCTGGATTCAGGAGGACCGGAAATAGTACCTCTTCAGTGAAGGCTTTCCCAATCTGCCTTCCCACTCAACACTTGAAAATGTCCTTTTCTACCTTGTACCTCATAGGGCTTTGTTTGTACTTTTTGTGAGCTCGCCACCTATATCCTTCTGTGTTATACTTATTTTTCAATGTTATGTCCCCCTGTTGGACAGCAAGATCCCCTAGGGCAGAGACTGTGTCTTATCTAAACTTGAATCTCTCCTGTCACCTAGCAGAGTTCTCAGTACACAGTAGGTACTGTTGAGTTTGCTTCCCATTCAGAACAAAATAGTACTGGGCAGCATTCCCCCAGAGGGGCCCTGCTAGTGTGGAAACTGGCTTCTCTGCTTCTCCTGGCACAAGGAGATGTGTAAATTTTCACTGGTCAGGAAACTGATGCTCAGTTAAGTAATTTGCTACTAAGTGTTGGAGGTCAAATTTGAACTTAGATCTTCTTAACTCCAAATCTAGTTGTCTAGTCACTGTATTACCTAGCTGCTTAGAATGCTAGGATGGTAGCAGATCATGGTGGCGCTTGAATAACATGCTAATTTGGGAGCCATTGCATCTTTCTGAATGCAAATTTTCTTGGGGGGGGGGAATAAACTCTTTGAAAAACAACAACAACAACAACAACAACAACAACAACAACCAAAGGGGGCGGCTAGGTGGCACAGTGGATAAAGCACCAGCCCTGGATTCAGGAGCACCTGACTTCAAATCCGGCCTCAGACACTTGACACTTACTAGCTGTGTGACCCTGGGCAAGTCACTTAACCCCCATTGCCCTGCTAAAATAAAAATGAAATTAAACTCTTTGAGGCAAGGACTATACAATTTTTCATTTTTGTGTATAGAGTCTTTATGTAGAATAAATATTTGCTCTTGAATTGTCAGGGGAAAAGGACAAAGATGCTAAAAAGCTAAGTAAGATAGGACTTGTTAACTTATTGGATAGAGAGATAAAAGAGTCAGAACAAAGACACTATAACACTAAGGTTTACAACATGGAAGATTGCATGAATGATGGCACTTGACTGAAATGAGTAAGTCAGAAATAAAAACAATACCTTTCCTCTCTGCTCCACTAATCTGAAGCCTCTCTCTTCTTGAAAGAGTATGGTGAAGATCTCAAACTGTATTATAACCTGGTAATTATCAAACCAATCTGGTACTGGCTAAGAAATACAAAGGTGAATCAGGGGCAGCTAGGTGGCGCCGTGGATAAAGCACTGGCCTTGGATTCAGGAGGACCTGAGTTCAAATCCAGCCTTAGACACTTGATACTAGCTGTGTGACTCTGGGCAAGTCACTTAACCCTCATTGCCCCACAAAAAAAAGGGTTTAAGGCTCACATCAGACATTTAACTCATTAACCTGTGTAAATCTGGGCAAATTGTTTAAACTCTCTGTGTCTCAGTTTCCTCATCTATAAACTCAGGGAAATTGGGCTAAATGACTTCAAAGGTTTTGTTCCGCTCTAAATCTATGATCCTATGACCTAAAGAGGCCTATGACAAGTATGTGCATTCTGCTGACCTGTTTCATGAAATCATCAATCAACTTGGCTTAGAGCCATAGAATGCAGTGGGTTTGCATGTACATATGTATGCACATGTATTGACACCATATGTATATACACATGTGTAAATGTATGGCCACACACATGTTGGTATATGTGCTTGTGTATATGCCTGTGTACTTATAGACTCGTACATGTTTATTTTCACAGAATAGACATGCAAAGGAACTGCATATGCCTTCATACATATAATCTACTCATATACACATGTATATTCACATGTATGTGAATGTGTGTATAGATGTATATGTAGTGATTCCATATATCTATAGAATTCTACGTATGTGTAGAATTCTAGAACAAAGGCAAGTATCCTGGTTCTGGAGTCAGAGGACCTGAGTCTAGATCCCACCTCTGCCATTTAGTACCTATGACTTTATACAAGTCACTTAATTTCTTGGTTTCCTTATCTTTAGAATGAAACAGGTGGAGTAGATGCTTCTGAAGTTCCTTCCAGATCTAGATCTTTGATCTTGTAACTGGAGTACCAAAGATCATTTGCAAAAGACTCCCAGCATTAGTGGGAATTGATTATTCAATGCTCCAAGCTCCTATGAAGGCCAGAGTTAGTAAGAATTTGAGAGAAGAGAGATCTTGGACTTTGGGCTTCCAGCTTTGAGAAAGAAGACATTTGGTCACAGATTCTCTTCAGGTCCTTGAAGGGAAATAAAGACTCTGGAAAGAAGCTGACAAGGGGAAAACTAGAGCCCTGTTCATGTCTTGATTTCCAATTTATTACACTACAGACTTCAGAAAATTTCCTCTTGGGTGAGATCTGGACCTCTCTTTCAGTTGAGCTGAGCTTTCTTGCTCTCCATTGAAGAACTCAATTACTCTGTGTATTGTATGGAATATTCTCATCTCTATAACATTCTTTGATTTCTGTTAGTTATCAGCTTAGATACGTGAGTTTATTTGCTATTTGCTTAGATATGTTCTTGGTGGAAAAGACATTCAATAGAAAGGGAGTCAAGGCTTGAATATGTAGTTTGGGGCACTTGCTCCCTGTTAAAGTGTTCTGATCAGGATTTCAGCTTGAACCTAAATATTTTCCTCCCTACACTAACAATATTTAGTGGGCAGATAGATTGAATTCTAACCTGGTGCCTTTCTCTCTGAGGAGAATAGAATATCTATCTTCTAGCCCTAACCTTCTCCACCTCCCTGTCCTCCAGCAGGAAACAGTTTCTCTTGGAGAACAGTAGGTGAAGGAGACTACAGAAATCAGTTCATTCCTCCCTTTGAACTACAATAGGGCAGACATAAAACTACACACATAAACCTACATGGTCAAAATACTTACATACTTTACAACACTAAGAAAAATTATAGGAATATGTATAATCTTGAAATATAAGGAGTAACTTATTACTTAATATTGTCCATTTGGCTCTTTACTTTTACAGATTATTTACCCTTCCTCCATTTCCTGTTCTCATGAGAATATTCCTTAAGAATTTGGGAACATTGAGCCCAGAATGAAATCACTCCTTTACTTGTAATCTCTTCCTGCCACGCCTACCTGCTTAGTTTGCCAGTAATAGCTCATTGTTTTGTGGGGTGCTCCCACAGGCAGATATCAGAGTTGTCAAATATAAGAGGGGCCCCACCCAGCCCCCATTTGGCTACCACATCATGCACTGTTCTGCTTATACCTGCTAAATTAAAGATGATAACAGCAATCTCTCTTCATTTTTAAAGTTTGCAAAGTACCTTATATTCTTGATTTTGCCTTACAACAACTTGGAGACGTATAGATTGTGACTCAGAGAGTGACTTGCTCATAGTATCACTAGCTAAATGTCAGCCATAAAATTTGAATCCGGGTCATCCTGACTCTAGATCACAAGAGTCCGTCTGCTGTCCTGTCTCTCGAAGCAAAGAAAGGAGAAATATTGTTACCTGGATGGAAAGAGTGTTAGTTTACACAATATTTCTCCTATCAAAAATTTTATCATACCACGTATGATATTTCAAGATGGACTAGGACAGGGAAGCCACCAGACCATGGAAAGATCAGTTAATACCTTGACAAATCTGTACTCGTCAAGGCAGCTTTAAAAATATGTTTTGTTTTTCCCTGAACCAAACAATCAAAGCAAAGGGCAAAGTGGACAAGTGAAGAGGAAGATAAACCTAAGCAAAACCCCTTTCCCTGGAGACCATGAAGTTCTAAAAAAACCAAAGAACTAGGGGGTAAGAACTAACAATGAAATGCAAAAGGCCAGCCATGGAACGCAGACCAAAGTGAATATTATTTGGAAAAGATTAAAGATGAATGTCAAAGCCGGCATCAGATAAAATGAGGACTCACTTAAAACTGAAAGCCTAAACTTCCAAGAGTTTTTCATTGATTTTGGCTGTGGTAACTTGACAACGAAATTTGAAGACCAGGTTTGATACAGAGCAAAGACCTTTTTTTAAACAATTTTTAAAATTACTATTAATTTTTTCTCCACTTGCTTCTTGGTATTTCCTGTTTTTGCCAGGATCAGAAGCAGACACTCTAACTTGCTCTCCAAGTAACTGTGGTAAGGAGTAGACCAAAGGGCATCTGGTAGAAAGACCCAGCAGTTGAAAATAGCTACAGTGATGTTGAAACAATGAGGTTGCTCTACTGATTGAGGAGGAGGGTACATGTCAGGGTACATGTCAGCCCCATAGCCAAAAGAACCTGACTCTTAGGTCAGGTGCCCTTTTTCCAAGTCTCCATGATTCAGCCCCTTGTTGAAAAGAGCCCAGAAGATCATAAGACCACATGTGTAGATCTGGAAGGGACCTTAGAGGCCATCCAGTATAGCTTTCTTTATTATAGATAAGGAAGCTGAGGATAATTGATTTGCTCAAGTGCACATCAGAGGTGGAATTTGAATACTCTGCCTTTACCCAGTGTTCTTTCCACCATACCATACTGAAGGCATATAGCTTGGGGCAGTTCAATAGTGATGCCCAGCCAAGGTTCCTTCTGCCCAGCTGCCTTGTCCCAGTCACTTTCCATAAGTTTTGTTTGTTTGTTTATTTTGGTTTTTTGGTGAGGCAATTGGGGTTAAGTGACTTGCCTAGGGTCACACAGTAAGTGTTAAGTGTCCAAGACCAGATTAGAACTCAGGTCCTCCTGATTCCAGGGCTGGTGCTCTATCCATTATGCTACCTAGCTGCCCCTATAAGTTCTTAAAAGTTAAGTGTCTATCAAGGCCTCAGGAGGCCTGAGAATTGGGGTTTCTCTGCTGCTACTATGGCCAAAGTGGCATGATCCTCACTGCTCTGCTGCTGTTTCTGCTGTGTCCCTGTTTGGCTAGATAAATAGTAACCTTGGTACAGTAACCTTGGCCTGAAAATAAAGACATAACTAATATTCTTTTCTCTTGGGGCAATCTTCACAAAGATTGGCAGGGATAAGTATCAGGAAAATTCTCTTGGTACATGAAGCAGCCACCACTCTGGGAAGTGTTGAATATTAAAATATATTTTTTGTATCCGCCTGTCTCCTACAAACAGATCAGAAAAATATTTAATCTCTCCTACAAAATGAATAAACAGGTCAGAGAAATTATAATATCTCATAATATCTCCTACTAACTAGATCAGAGAACATTATATCCATACCTGTCATCCTATAAAACAGATCAGAGACAGACAGAAAAAACATAATATCAATTTAATATTTTGTCCCAAGAAGAAACATATAACAATATGATCCTGTGGAGACTTCCCTCCTAAGAGAGAAGCTCAGGGGACTCCCCATTTCTGAGGGTATATAAGGTTTTAGTCCACTGATTACAGGACATTGTCAGTTTTAATAGTATGATACAGAAATCAAACCAGAAGCAAAAAGCAGTTAAAAAATTTCAGTTAGAACAAGTATGGAGGGAAAACAGAAGCATCATGATAAGACTACGGGATTCCAAAAAAGGGTTTGGCAAGGATGAGGACATCCAGATGTTACCATAAGATAGGGAGTTACTATCCTAAGGGAAAGAAGTCACTAGATAGGGTCTTTTATATGCTAGCTATCTGGGTTTAGGTTTGGAGTTCAGTTGAAGGACATTTTGCTTGTATTTAATCCAGGGTTTCATAAAAATTATTTTTGGATAATAAGGTACCTCCATCAAATCCAGGTGATTCATATATTCATTTAACAGAAGCAACCCTTATGGAGGTGTGATATGGCAACTGCTTGTTTTGGGGCTGGAATCTTGTGTCCTCAGTAGTCACAGCTGCTGAAGACCTGGTAGAGAAAGTTCTTTCCATCCAAAGTCCTTGGTGTTTCCAAATGATTTGACATCATAAATGCATATGATTTTATCAATGGACATAACATTAAAGAAGATGTATTCCTAAATGCTTTGCCTCTACATCCTATGAACCATGGGATTTTCCATCTGACTTGCAGGAGAAACTCCAGTATATGTTGTCTCCTGCATTAGAATGGAAGTTCCTTGACAGGACAAATGGATAAATTTTCTCTTTGTATCTCCAGTGCTTAGCACATACTAAATGCTTAAATGTTCATTCATTCATTCATTCATTCATATTCCTGTTATAATACCAATAGGCTCTGTTTCAGTTGATTAAATGAGAGTAAATCTGTGGCCTGAAAATAAAGACATAACTAATATTCTTCTCTCTTGGGGAAATCTTCACAAAGATTGACAGAGATAAGTATCAGGAAAATTTTCTTAAATCACCTTAATAATATACATTTATTTGTGAATGGAGGCAGACTGAAATCCTACAACACCAATCTCTATGGTTGGAGACCCAGGGCCTAAGTAAAGCTTGTCTACTACCACAGGTTGTCTCCTGGGGAACTCCCAGGGATCCCTGTCATTTGGTAGCTTCCTAAGTAAATTTATTACTAAACTCAATTGTTTATACTGTGGTCAATGAGTACAAGTAATGCCAAACACTGGCAAAACTCAAGAACCCACAGTACTGATTGCTCTGCCCTGATTATGTCACTTGTATGCCCAGGAAAGTCACTTAATCTCTATCTACCTCAGTTTTTTCAACTGTAAAATGGTAATAATAATAATGGCTTTTTCCTCTCAAGGTTGTTGTGAGGATAAAATGAGATAATATTTGTAAAGTGCTTAGCAAAACACCTGGAAGATTATGTACTTATGGAATGCTTGCTTCCTTCCTTCCTTCCTCCCCTTTTTCTTTCCTTCCTTCCTCCCTTTCTTCCTTCCCTCCCTCTCTCCCTCTCTTCCTCCTTCCTTCCCTCCTTCCCTCTTTCTCTCCTTCCCTCCCTTTCTCATTCTCTTCCTCCTTCCTTCCCGCCTTCCCTCTTTCTCTCCTTCCCTCCCTCCTACCTTTCCTCCTTCTTTCTTTCCTTCCCTTCCCCAGACTGGATTTGGAGATGCAGGATAATGTTGTTAGCTATGCACCCATGCTTCCATAAAAGAGACAGGGAAGATGCATAAAACAAGTCAGATGATCAGCTTGACCTCTTTCATTTTGCACACTCAGAATATTAAAACTAGAAGAACTAGAGCTCATCACCTTTCTTTTACATGCAGTGGTGTGAGAGTTCCATGATATGCTGGTGAACATAGCTGTTATACCCTCTTGTTTGACACTTGTGTAAACCTGGATACTCTTTCCCTAGCCACTCCCTTGGATCACCCTCTGGGAAAGGTTTTCCTTTTGAGGCAAACCTGGGATGGGCTGGGGGGAGGGGGAAGAAAATGTCAAATGTCAAACTACTGCTTCCAACATTAATCCAGTTAGTCATAGCCTAAAACTCTTTATGATCCCATTAGTTAGACTGCTGTTTCCTTGTTTAATGAAGTTTTAGTATATGTGTTCTCCCTCTCACTTCTCCTCTTTCTTCCCTAGCCTCTTTGTCTTTCTCTCTCTCTTTCCTTCCTTCCTTCCTTCTGTTCTTTCTTTCTTTCTTCTCTGTCTTCCTCTCTCCTTCTTTCTCCTTCCCCATATCCTCTTCCCTTCCTCTCTTCTTTCCTCTCCCTTCCTCATCTCTCTTCTCCATCCTCTCTCTTTATCTGTCCCTCTCTCTTCTTCCCTCCTTCCCCATCTCTCTTCTCCAGCTTTACTCTTTCTCTCTTTCTCCCTCCCTCCCTCTCCCCCTCTCCTCTCTATCTCTCCATCTCATAGCTGGCACCGCTTACTTCCATGGATGGCTTCCTAGTGTACATCTCTTCTGCTTGTTTTAGTGGCCCCCCATTTCTCCACTGCTGCATTTTTGCTAGTATGCCCCTTTTGGCTTTCACATGTCTTCAGTGGCCCACATTCAAATAGGCTGGAAAAGTGGGTCTGTGAGTCCTGGCTCTGAGTTCTCAGGCTAGGGCAAATGCCTTAAGGCATCAAGGAAGCAAATGTTCATGTGAGTCAGCAAGCAACTACCTCTTTAATCCTGATTTTTTGGCACCACCAACATAGTGCTAGATAGAGACAAGAAAAATGGGAAAAATCAGAAGAATTTCAAACATACAGAATTCAATTCCCTCATTTTACAAAGAAAAAAACTGGGACTCAGAGTTTAGATGAATCAACTCAATTCATAAAGCTAGTAAGTAACAGAGATGGGACCTGACCACAGCTGTCTTCTGACTTCCTGGGTATTGTATATCCTACTATCCCATTCTTGTGAATGTGTAGCTGATTCAAAACTGTGTTGCTTAACCTCAACTCTTTATATTCAACACACTATTTCTTTCTGTCTCCCATTAATTAGACCTTCCTGGTGTTCAGCTGTTGATGTAACTGCCAAAAATCCTGGGTCTGGATCCTATTTGCTCCAGGTTTCTCAGCTGCCACCTTGTCCTCCATCTTTGGATTATACCAACCAATGCTTCTTTGGTGGAGACTTCGAGTCAGATACTAGCTTGTCTCCAATTGTTTGAAAACTATACTGTCAACTGTATTTGCAAGATGAGCTTCCCATTAGTCACTATATTGCTATTCAGATGATATATCTCAGGTACGTTCCACAAAGGGGACTTCTCCTTGGTGGTTAAATTGTCCTATTAGTCAGGACAGCTGAAAATTAAGGAATTGGAACAGGTGACTCCTGGCTAAAGTTAGAAATCATCAAAATAATATATTTATTGAACTCCCATATGCATAGCTTAATGTGGAAGATACATTGAAATTAAGAACTGTTCTTTATCCTCAAAAGAGGGAATAAAGAGATAAGTCTCATAGTCAGTTAGATAATTGATAATAGAATATAATCTATTATTTCTTCAGCTATAAAATAAGAGGGTTGAAGGAGATGCCCTTATAGGTATGATTCCATCCATATCTTTATGATGAATGCCAAAGAAGAGGTGTAGCAAAGAATGTGATTCCTGCAGAACCCACTTTTTGCAAACATTCACTGGGGCCCTTTTTTGGCAAGGCATTTTTTTCCACCCTGGAGAAAATGGTTTAGTTATTCAGCCATTATCAACTCACTTTACCACCATCTGTTGCTCTGAAGCATGCACAGTACAGCTAGCATTTCCCTGTTGATTTCTCATAGCACTCTGCAATATGCTACAGAATTTTATATTCGCAGAAATAATTTTCATATGGATGCAATTGTCTCTTGGGGAATGGATGCCATAGGATCTGAATCGATTACCTGAGAACAATAATTAAAAAAAAACACCCCAAATCGATGTATAAATGCTTAATGCCTCTCAGGTTCTGAGTTACAGGAAGGACTCTGTTGAAACACAATAGATTTATCTTAAGCCATTCAATCATAGTCTAAATCATTCATTGTTTCTTTTTTTTCTAAAATGCATCAGTAGTGGTGATGGTATTCAGTAGTAAATGCAATTTTCAAGGCTAATGTGAACTATTTACTATGATGGCCATACTGCAAGATCAATGAATTACATTTTCCCATGGTCATTTCAAATTTTTTTCACGTGTATTATCTTGGATAGCACCTGATGATAACTAAGGGAATACAATTCCACAGTCTTGGTATGTCATCTTCCTCACCCCTGTGGGATGATTCACCATGTAAATTAAAAATGAATCATTTCAGTCACTTGTCAATTCCAAAATAAATCAGCAAGGTATATGCCAAAAATGTCACATTGGAGATGGGAGAGATCATGTGAATATACTCAGTTCCTGAAAATACATCACATCCTGTATTTTTATTGTTAGCATCATTTGACTAAGATAGATGGCCAAGGGATTAATTAATATGGTGAGGGGGACAGAGTGACTTGGTATTAATGTAGAATAGTGGAAAATGAAGTGAATTTGGAGTAGGTAGGATATCTGGATTCAGATGCTGGCTTTGAAACTTACCATGTGTTTGATCATGGACAACTCAATGGAAACCACTTTAAACCTCCTCATTAAAAACTATTTATAACTTGACTCCTATCAATCTTTTCAGACTTATTATACATGAATTTCCAATAGGTACTCAACAGTTCCAAATTGACATTCTTTTTCTTCACATGTGACATTTTATCTCCTATCTTCATGGTTTTTCATAGGTTGTCCTCCATGCCTAGATTGCTTACCTCTCTCCCCCAATGCTACATAACAGAAGCTCCAGCACCTTTCAAAGGTCAGTTCAAACATGACCTCTTACGTGATTCCTTTCTTGATTCCCCTGAATTGCTAGGACTTCCCCCTCAAAGTTACCATGTATAGATTTATATGTATACATGTTGTCTCTCCCATAGGATATAAACTCTTTGAGGGTAGAGACTACTTAATTTTTGTCTTTGTATCTCTATTAGCTGTGGTAGTGCCTGGCACATAGTAGGTAGTTATTAAATGCTTATTGATTTATCTATGAAATGGACATGAATAATAATACTTATGTTAGCTGTCATAGGGTATAAGGAAAGTGTTTCACAACTCAAAGTCCCATCAAAATATGAGTTATCTGTGAAATTTTTATGATCAAGCTTGTCCACAAAGAAGAAACATAAGTACCTCCCTTGCTTCTTTGCAGAGTTGGGGAATTATTAGCATGGAACACAACATCTAATGTTGGATTTAGCTGATGGATTGAAGAGTTTTGCTGAATTGCTTTTTCCCCTGTTTTTTATTATTTGTAATAAGGTATGGCTCTCTGAAAGGGAAAAAGTTAGAATACATTTTGAAATGAAGATGATTCAAAAAAGATATCAATATTTTTCAAAAATGTGTGCTCTTGTTATACATGTGGGGAGCCTTGTTGCAATGAAGTGTTTTTTTTTTCCTTTTACTTTGCAATTATTTACATAGTAAATTCTGCAATAATAAAGTATGGTAATGTTGAAGACCTCCTAATCCTTTTCATCTTACATATAATTTGTTTTGTTTTGTTTTGGTTTGGTTTCCTTTGTTGAGGCAATTGGGGTTAAGTGACTTGCCAGGGTCACACAACTAGTAAGTGTTCAGTGTCTGAGGCTGGATTTGAACTCAGGTCCTCCTGAATCCAGGGCTGGTGCTCTATCCACTGTGCCACCTAGCTGCCCCATCTTATATATAAAAGTTGGATCAATTTTGTACCAATAATTAAATAATACAAGGCTTATGATATCTTCTAATATAACAGTGGTACTTCATGGTAGTGGAGGGAAGATGGTGAGTAGGATATGTCCTTTCACATGCAGCCCTCAATCTTTGAATCATATTTTTAAAAATTAACCGTAGTACTCAGGGAAAGGAAGGGAGGTAAAGTCTGAAGCCAAAGGAATAGGCATCATTATGGTCTGGGATGACATATCTTTTAACCTTGTGCTTTTGCACCCATATAAACCACAAATCCTTACATAGGCTCAGAGAATTATGAGGGTTGCCTGTGGTCAGTTTATTTAAAGGAATAGTCATATGTGGTCATAGGATCATGATGGATTTTCCTTTCTTATTTCAGAATTGGACTTTAGATATTCTCTAACATAATTTTCTGATTTTGCAGACTAGAAATTGAAGCTCAGAGAGAAGTGACCCTCTCCAATGTCACATAGGTAGTAAGTAGCTGATCTAAAATCTGAACTCAAGTCCTCTGACTCAGAAGCCTATGTGCTGTTTCTCACTACAATAGGGCATTTATAATATAGTAGTAGGGATGAAGGGGGATTGATTTTTTTGTTTCTATGTTTATACTTAAATTTCAATTCCCTAGTCAGAAAATATAGCCAACAAATTAATATAGTGAGCACTTTATGGTTTTATTTTTAATGAATTACCAACACTCCATTTATTAGTATCAAAATGATCTGGAAAAGATGGACATATTGACATAGGAACAGTGTCATTAAAAATAAAATAAAAAATTTATGGCCCCATGTGTATGCACAGAGATGCCACTTAATTACAGACTCAAATAAATGACTCTCTCAGGGAACTCTTTGGCACATTTGTATGTAGTTACTTGGGAAGCAGCATATTTATCTTTAATAGATTTTGAGAACTGAACTCTTTGCAAAAAAAAAATAACCTTAGGGAACAAGCATGATAAAATCATTAATTAAAATATTGAACTCAACTAACATCTTATAATGGAATTATTACTGCTGGAATAAGTTTGACAATTTTCTTTCCATAGAAGATTATTCTACTGGTGAAATGGTGAGAGAATCACTACACATTTGATTAATGAAGGAATATATGTATACATTCATATATATAGTATTATATATGCATACATATGCATTCAACTGTGTAAAAATATATTCATTAATTCCATATCCTCCCCTCCTGAAAGAACTGGCAGGTGTGATTACAGAGTCACTGTCAGTGATATTTGAAAGGTCTTGGAAAACAGGTGAATCATCCCAAGGGTGAAGGTCAAATGTTTAATTTTTTTAAAGAGAGAGAAAGAGAAAACATGAGAGGAATTGTAGGAAGAAAGGGCCTGCCAGCAATAAACCAGTGAGTTTGATTTTGATTCCTAGGACAATTCTGGAAAAGATCATTGAAGAGATGGTAGATGTACAACTAGAAAGGTAAATGGTGATTACAAAGATGAGGTGAATGCTATGGATATAGTTTGCCTCCAGTAGATCTGAGTAGGTGTTGTTTTTTCAATAGAGAGGACATCGTATAATAGATACAGCATTGTCCTTGTGGTCAGAAAGACCTGCATTCAAGTTCTACCTCTGACAAATGCTGACTCCATGACCCTGAGCAAGTCACTTAACCTCTCAGTGACCCAGATAGCTTTTTTTCTTTTTTTTTTTTTTTAGTGAGGCAATTGGGGTTAAGTGACTTGCCCAGGGTCACACAGCTAGTAAGTTAGAGGCCAGATTTGAATTCAGGTACTCCTGACTCCAGGGCCAGTGCTCTATCCACTGTGCCACCTAGCTGCACCCCCAGATAGCTTTTTAAAATGATAAACTGCAGAGAAGGTAAAGATCTGCATTGGTAGAGAGTTTTTCTTCACCTATGATTCCTTTACCAATGAAATTATAGGTCCACTTCCTATCCCCTTTTGACAAAATGATCTCATAATATTTTTATGGAGAAGAGAGATATAGATTAGATAAAAATGTAATCAAATATATTCAGAACTGGTTGGATGGCCATTTGGCGAATAAATATTCATTAAGTGCCTATTATATGCCAGGCACTGTGCTAAGCATTAAAGATACAAAGAAAGGTGAAAGATAGTCCCTGTCCTCAAGGAGCTCACACCTTAATGCAGGAGACAACACATGAACCCCCCTTTACAAACAAGCTAATATATAGGATAAATTGGAAATAATCAACAGAGCAATAGCATTGGAATTAAAAGGGATCAGAAAAGACATTGTAGAAGGTAGGATTTTAGCTGAGCCTAGAAAGAAGCCAGGAGGCTAAGATGAAGAGAGAGAGAGAAAGTTCCGGGCATGAGAAAGTGCCAGTGAAAACTGAGAGATGGACAGTAAGAGAGCCAGTGTCACCAGATCACTGTACATGGAGAGGGGAAAGGACTAAGAATACTAGAAAGGTAAAAAAGGGTTCAGGTTATAAAGATCTTTAAAAGCCAAATAGATGATTTTATTTTTGATCCAGGAAGATCCTCTGGAGTTTGTTGTATAGGGGTTCATTCATGGGCCACATGGTACCCAGAGTCAGGAGATAAGGGCCCAAGTCCTCCCTCCTTTTCCAGAAGTTGGCAGGATGTTTTCCTTCAATTGTCTCTGGCAGCAAGAGAGCGACTGAGTAGACCAGTTCATGTTATAGATAGAGGATTATATGTGCGTACATGTGTATATGTATAAATGTGTATGTACATGTGTACATGTGTATGAGCATGTGTGCATATGTATATGTGTATGTGTGTGTATATAGATGTAGATATAGATAGGTGTATATATTTGTGTGTGTATTTATGTACTCAGTTGTGTTTGAGGAAAGAATGTAAAAACATTTCTTCACCATGTAGTAACGGTGTTGGAAAGTCACAGAATACCTGTCAATGCTCTAAATTTAGGGTTGGATACCAATATTAGATGTCATCATACTCTTTTAGAAGCAGGCTCTCCAAACATCCACATGGGTTGGCATCAGGCAGAATAGATTACACTTGCTTAAGGAGCTGAGCCCCTATGGGCCAGTCCCCTATTACATATAATCAGAGTGATCTCTTTTGTTGCAGCCCTTCTTCTTTTCCCCTTTCAAAGATCTAATCATTGGTTACTAGCCCTACCATTTTAATCCTCTCCACAAAAAGCTTTCCAAAGTACTTTTTTCTTGTGGATATTTCTTATGCCCACCTGTTTCCCTCTGGAATTTATTATATTTCTACAACAAACTCTGTGTGTATTTGACTTCTCTTTGGTTCATGTGATACTGGTTCTTTTCATCTCTTCCTCCATGTTTGTTCAACTGATTATGAAGCAGACCTTCTCCTATGAATGAGAACTCAAGATTATGTATGTCTGGAAAAGAAGATGGATGACTCTTACGAGTGAGGGATAAAATCTGGTCAGACTACATGCTGCACTTACATTTATAAAATATTAAAAAGTAGAAGAATGTGTACCAAACTTTGGTTGGGTCCTCTATGGAAGATGTATAAAAAAGTTATTGGTAGGAAAGACCCTGGATCTCATTCCATATGTAGGTCATGGGTAGGTAACAGTTATTAACCCCAAGAGGAGGAATACTCATGATGATGCGATCATTGACCCGAAGAAATAATGATTGAGAAGCCATCAACTACAAAATCAAATCATTTTGTAAATAACTCCTTTGGGGTTTCAGTTTCTCATCATGAGGTAACATAACACATAGAACTGCTATCCAACGGGAAACTCATTTAGATTATAAAATTTAGTTAAATACAACGTCAATTTTCTGAAGTCATATCAGAGCTGCATAGTCACTGGGATGGATCCAAAACATAAAATTGTCAAAAAGATATTACTTTTGTTTTTATTTTTTGAAAGTGTTCACAGTATTCAGTTTAAATATTTTGATGTTGTTTTTCCCACTCACATTGCTGTAGACCTTGTATAGATTGTTTTTCTGTTACTGCTTACTTCACTTTGAAACAGTTCATATATGTTTCCCCTTGCTTCTTGATCATATTCAGTGTTGTTTATTTTTATCTATTTACTGAATATGAGGTGAAACAACAGAACTGTTCTGATTTGCTTTTCTTTCATTATTAGTGATATGGAACACTCATACAGTTGCTAATGGTTTGAAACTCTTCTTTTGAGATCCATTTCTTATTCTTTTTTTTCACTTATCTATTGGGGAATGGGTTTTTTGTCTTATATGTTTATGAAGATTGCCTATATACCCTGGCTATCAAACTCTTATTAAAGATATTTGTTACACAGACTTCCCCTCCCCAATTAACCATTTCCCTTTTTATCCTAGCTGCATTAATTATATTCATGCAAAGGTTTTTGAATTTCACGTGTAACACCAGCTTTAATCCTAAATACCTATTACCTATATCATCAATTTATTCTTTTGTGATCACTTATATCCTTTGATTAAAAATTCATTCCCTAGACATTACTCTGGAAGTTACCTTGCTTATTCTTCTCTATTCTTCTATGATTTCTTTTTCATAGTTCTTAGCACACTGTCTGGTCCATAGCAGGAATTTAATAAATGTGTATTGATGATTGATCAATGATATAACTTTTTTTTCTTTTTCTTTCTTTTTTTTTTTTTTTTTTTGGTGAGGCAGTTGGGGTTAAGTGACTTGCCCAGTGTCACACAGCTAGTACATATCAAGTGTCTGAGGTCGTATCAGAACTTAGATCCTCCTGAATCCATGGCCAGCGTTCTATCCACTGCGCCACCTAGCTGCCCCCAATGATATAATTTTTAATGTGCAAGAAGCATGATTTTGAGAATGGTTCAATCTAGATCTGCTTCTTCCTCTATTAGACTATAGGCCCATCAGGGCAGAAATTATGGGTAGTTTAGCTAAACTTTGTAAGCCCCCAATATCTAATGTAATGATTTGTAGGAGGTCCTTAATATATGTTGGTTGAGTGAGTAAAAATGAAAGCTAACACAAATGACAGAAACAATGTTCAGAAATGAATTGCTTCCTATTAAATAACCTTTATGGCTCTGGTTCATTGTGGCACGGTAGGAAAACTGATTTCACATTGCAGCTGACACACACACAGCTGACACAATGGTTACTTTAGGTAAGTCACTTAGCAGCTTTAAATCTCTGTTTCTTCAGTTGTAAACTGGTGACAAAGTTGTTATGATGAAAGCAATTCGGCTAACTTTCAGTTGAGAAATACATTATTATTAACAAAAATGAAAGTTATAATACTTAGGAAAGCAAGTAGTTTCTTGCCATGGTGATAGACTTGCTCAGTATCTCACCCATTCCCACTTTTAAATGCATTCTTTTTTTTTAATGCAGTCTTAAATGATAAAAATTATAGTCAGATATCTACAAGACAAAACAAAGTTAATTGACCCATAAGGGAATATGATCTTGACTAATTGGCAGAATCTTCCAAACCGCTGAGCTTACTTGGACAATACTTTCCATAAAAATGTTATGCTTGTTTCATAAAGAAGAACCAGAAAGAATTTTTCTTTGGCTCAGCAGTCCTTTGGAATAGCATGAACCAATTAGAGGGAAACTGTTTCTTTGTTAGGCAAATTTCTGGCTCAGTTAATTTTTAACTGTTGTCTGATTTGGGAAATTGATGTAGAAATTTTCTACTTCTTTCATGACAAAACCAGAAATAGAAACACATTAAAAAACTTTTATAATACTGAGATTTTAACTTTTAAGGAGCTCAAATAGCTTAACAAACATTCTCTTTCTTTTTCAGAGGATGCTTACATTTGTATCTAAAGGATGAGATGGACAAAGTGTCATATTGGAGTTTCACACAGTCACCAGTCTACTACAGGTCATCATCAGCTCTCACTTAGGTTATCACAGTACCTCCCATTCCTACCCACCCACTCACCCATTGGTCTCTCTGCCTCAGGTGTCTCCTGTCTCCAATCCATCTTGTCACAACTCTGAAAATAGTATTATTTTTCTTTAATATTTTATTCCCCCCAATTTCATGTAAAATCAATTTTTAACATTTTTTTTGGGGAAATTTTGAGTTCCAAATTCTCTCCCACCCTCTCCCCCTCCATCATCATCGAGAAGGAAAGCAATTTGACATAGGTTATACAATGCAGCCATGCAAAATAGATTTCCATATTAGGCATGTTGTGAAAGAAAACACAGACCACCCACCCCCCAAGAAAAATAAAGCAAAAAAAGTATTCTTTGATCTGGATTCAGATTCCATCAGTTCTTTCTCTGGAGATGTGTAGTATTTTTCATCATAAATCCTTCAAAATTGTCTTGGATCATTGTGAAAATGGTATTCTTAAAGCACAGGTTGGATGATATCACTTCTCATATCAGTAATCTCCAGTAGTTCCCTATGGCCTCTAGGATCAAATACAAGCTTCTCTAGTAAGTGTTTAAAGTGCTTCATGACCTGGATCCAATCTATCTTTCCAGTAAAATGATATATTATGTCTCTTCTTGTACTCAGTCATTTTGACCTTATTGCTATTCCTTCCACACCCAATTCTTTCTTTTATCTCTATGTCTTTGCTTAGGTTGTCCCCTATGCCTTGAATGCCCCCCCCTTTCTTAGTTCCTTCATTGTGATAATAATTTTGTGTGTTTTGTTCATGTAATTCCTTTGAAATGAATTCAAACCACCCTTGATGGGACAATGTGAGACTATAAAGTTATTTACGCTTTTTAAACGTAAAAAGTGCTCCAGAAGCACCTCTTCCATGAAGGTTTTCCTTATTCCTTAGTTGTTAGTACCCATATCCCAACCAAAGAATTTTATTTATACATGTATGTTTATGTGTATATACATGTACAGATACATACATGTGAATATTTTTATTGTTGGGTTGTTTTAGTTGTGTCCCAACTCTGTAACTGCATTTGGGATTTTCTTAGTAAAGATACTGGAGTGGTTTGCCATTTCCTTCTCTAATATGTTCATATGCGTCATGCATATACATATATATGTGTATATGTATGTGTACATTATATTTCTCCCCAATAAAATGAAAACTCCTTCCAGGCAGGGGATAGTTTGTTTTTTAAATTTGTATATTCAGGGTCAACCCTGCGTCCTAGCACAGAGTATATATTTAATAAATACTAATTACTTGATTGACAGTTTTGCCTCAAAGGATTTGATTACTGCTTCCCCTAGCCAGAATTACGTGATAGGACATATTTGACTTTGTCTTTGAAGCTCCCAAGCCTTTTGTTTCTTGGTTCTCCCTTCCCCCCACCTACCATGCCTCACCCTAATCCCTGCTATCAAAACCAGATTTTAGAAAAGCAGCCATGAGGGACACTTTTACTTTCGCAACCTAACACAGTGGCTTCAGGATGCTTTTTCAGGTGAAGAAGATGTTTTAGAGATCAACAGTATTTCCAGAGCAAGTGTACCATTAAAATGATCAGTTACTCCACCTATACATCATTTAGGTCCTGTACTTTACCTTGTGCACATTCAGAAAATAGAAGCCATCTATCACATTTCCTATCTTGTCCTCTATCCTCAAGGTCCCTAATGATTGAATACCTTCTATTCTCTTTTTTAAAAATAAAAGTATTTTATTATTTTCCAGTTACATGTAAGGATAGTTTTCAACATTTGTTTTCATGGGATTTTTAGTTCTAACCTCCCTTCCCTCTCTCCTCCCCAAGACAGAAAGCAATCTGATATAGTTTATATATGTATAATCACATTAAACATATTTCTGCATTAGTCATATTGTGAAAGAAGAATCAAAGCACAAGGGGAAAACTTCAAAAAAAAGAAGAAAATTTTTAAAATGTCCCAAAAGTAGAAACAGTATGATTCAATCTGCATTCATAATCTACAATTCTTTTTTCTGGATGTTGAGAACATTTTCTATCAAGAGTTCCTTGAAATTGTTTTGAATCATTGCACTGCTGAGAAGAGCCAAGTCTATCACCATTGTTCATCACACAATGTTGCTGTTAGTGTGTACAATGTTATCCTGGCTATGCTCCTCTCAGTCAGCATCAGTTCATGTAAGTCCTTCCAGGTTTCTCTGAAATCCTCCTGCTCATCATTTCTTACAGCACAATAGTATTCCATTTCATTCATATACCACAGCTTGTTTAGCCATTCCCCAATTGAAGGGCATTCCCTCGATTTCTAATTCTTTGTCACCACAAAGAGAGCTGCTATGAATATTTTTGTACACGTGGGTCCTTTTCCCTCCTCTATGATCTGTTTGGGATACAGACCCAGCAGTGGTACCACTGAGTCAAAAGGTATGAACAGTCCCATAGTCCTTTGGGCATAGTTCCAAATTGCTCTCCAGAAAGGTTGGATCACTTCACAATTCCACCAGCAATGCATTGGTGTTCCAATTTTCCCACAGCTTCTCCAACATTTATTATTTTCCTTTTTTGTCACATTAGTTAGATGTGAGGTGGTACCTCAGAGTTGTTTTAATTTGCATTTCTCTAATCAATAGCGATTTAGAGCATTTTTTCATGTGGCAATAGTTCTCTTTGATTTCTTCATCAGAAAACTGCCTGTTCATATCATTTGACCATTTCTCAATTGGGGAATGACTTATATTCTTATAAATTTGATTTAATTCCCTATATATTTTAGAAATGAGGCCTTCATCAGAAATACTGGCTGTAAAAATTGTTTCCCAGCTTTCTGCCTCCCTTCTAATTTTGACTGCATTGCTTCTGTTTATATAAAACCTTTATAATTTAATGTAATCAAAGTCATCCATCTTATATTTCATAATACTCTCTATCTCTTGTTTGGACATAAATTGTTTTCCTCTCCATAGATCTGAGAGGTAAACTACTTCTTCCTCACCTAATTTATCTATGGTATCACCCTTTATGTCTAAATCTTGAACCCATTTTGACCTTATTTTTGTATACAGTATAGGATGTTGGTATAGGCCTAATTCTACCATACTATCTTTCAGTTTTCCCAGCAGTAGATTGCTATAGTCATTTACTACTGTGTCTCCTGTGCCCTAATCTATTCCACTAATCCACCACTCTATTTCTTAGCCAGTACCAAATAGTTTTGATGACTGCCGCTTTATAGGTTAGCTTTAAATTTGGTATGGCTAACCCACCTTCCTGTGCATTTCTTTTCATTAGTTCCCTTGATATTCTTGACTTTTTGTTCTTCCAGATGAATTTTGTTATCTTTTTCTAACTCTATAAAATAGTTTTTGGTAGTCTGATTGGTATGTCACTGAATAAGTATATTAATTTAGGTAGAATTGTCATTTTTATTATATTAGCTCAGCCAATCCATGAGCAATTGATATTTTTTCCGATTGTACAGGTCTGATTTTATTTGTGTGAAAAGTGTTTTGTAATTGTTTTCATAGAGTTCCTGGGTTTTTCTTGGCAGGTAGATACCCAAGTATTTTATATTGTCTACCGTTACTTTAAATGGCATTTCTCTTTCTATCTCTTGCTGCTGAGCTTTGTTGGTCATGTATAGAAATGCTGATGATTTATGTGGGTTGATTTTATATCCTGCAACTTTTCTCTCTGAGGGCAAAGGCACATTCAAATAGGTGTGGGTTTTAATCTACTTCCCTGAGCTAGTCAGAGTCTCTTCTCTATTGTACCTTTGGGCTGTCTCTGAAAGAGACCAGCTAAAATTCCTGAGCTAACCTTTCAAGTGGGGGGAGGTCCCCCTAAAAACCCATTCTTAACCATGAGGGTTAAGTGACTTGCCCAGGCTCACATAGCTAGTAAGTGTCAAATGTCTGAGGCTGGATTTGAACTCGGGTCTTCCTGAATCCAGGGCTGGTGCTTTATCCACTGTGCCACATAGCTGCCCTCACAGCCATACTCTTAAAAGGTGTTGGAGGAGCAGTTAGGTGGCACAGAGGATAAAACACCGGCCCTGGATTCTGAAGGACTTGAATTCAAAGCCAGCCTCAGACACTTGACACTTACTAGCTATGTGGCCCTGGGCAAGTCACTTAACCCCCATTGCCCAGCAAAAAAAAAAAAAAAAAAAAAAAAAAAGGTATTGGATACACTTATTTGCCTCCAGGATTTTACCTCCATCTCCTTTCTCAGCCTGTTGAAATCTGACTTCTGACCTTACTACTTGAATGAAATTGTTCTCTTCAAGGCAACCAGTTATTGTTTAACTTCTCGATCTAATGATCATTTCTTGGGACTAATCCTTCTTGGTCCATCTGCAGATATCAACACTGTGAGCTAATCCTTTCTCTTGGATGCTATCTTTCCCCTTGGCCCTGGGAATTACTCGCTCTTTGCTCTCCTCCTTCCAGTCTCATTGTTACTTCTTAGTTTCTATTGCTAGATTGCCCTGTTCTTCCCATTCAGTAAGAGAAGGTATATGCCAAGGGTGTATCTTGGGTCCTCTCATTTCTTTTTCTTATAAAGGTTTTCCTTTGATATTCTCTTTAATTTCTACATACTGAGTTATCACCACATGCTCCCAAATCTATACAGATTACTCCCATATCTGCATTTACAGCCATCTTCTGTCCCCTGAACCATAGCTCTTTATTATCAACTGGCTCTTGGATATACTTTAAGCATTTCAAACTTAACCTATTAAAATATAACTTATTGTATTCATCTCCAAATCTATTCCTCCCTCAAACTTATGTTTTCTTACTTAAGGCACCACCATCTTTCCATTCACACAAATTTACAACCTTGGATTCATTCTTGACTCTTCCTTCTACCTCAATATTTATAACTAATTAGTTATTCAGCTTCGCTGATCCTACTCCATAAAAAATCAGGAAGACCCATCTTTTTTTGTTCAAATGCAGCCTCAGATACAAGATGTGTAACACTGGGCAAGTCACTTAACCCTGTTTTCCTGAGTTTCGTCAGCTGTAAAATGAACTGGAGAAGGAATAGCAAACCACTCCAGTATCTCTGCCAAGAAAACATCAAATGAGTTCACAAAGAGCTGGACATGACTGAAACAACTAAATAACAACAAAAATGCCCTTCTCTCCACCCATATAACCATTGCTCTCATTACCCCTTTCCTGTACTATTTCAATAGCCTCAAAATTGGTCTTCCTGCATCCAGGTTGCCCTTTTCTTCAATTTATTCTGCACACAACTTTCAGATAGATATTGCTAAAGCACAAATTTGACTACGTCACTACTTCTTTTGAAATATTTCCAGTATATCCTTATGGTCTGTTAGATGGAATACAAGTTCCTCAACCTAGCATTTAAAGACATCTACAAGGTAGCTAAGTAAAATGGAAGAGCTACTTGGTTCGGAAACAAAGGACATAGGTTCAAGTCCTGGTTCTGTCACTAACCATGTGGCCTTAAGCAAATCACTTGTTCACTTTAGTCTACTTTCCTTCTCTAGAAAATTAGGGCATTTACCTATATAACCTGTAAGGGATCCATTTTAGCTCTAAATCTACCTAACTATTAAACCTACCTATCTAGGTATTTTATAATAGTCCCTTTCATGAATTCTCTGTCCTAATTAAAATGAGGGGTTAGTTTTCCCGAATATATGACATTCTGCAATCTACCTGTATACCTTACCAGAAGTAGTCCTCCATATCTCGAAGGTACTCCCTTCTCATATTCCATTTACAGAATCCCTAGTTTCCTTCAAAGCTTAACTTAGGCGTCACCATCTTTGTGAAGTCTTTCCTGAAACCCTTGGTAGCAGTATCATCTGTTTCTTGAATTTACATATTCTATTTATTTATTTGTTTGAATATTATCTTCTTTCTCCTTAGTAGAAAACAAGCTCCTTGAGATTGGGATAATTTCCTTTTTGATTTTGTATCTCTCTTACCTAAAACATACCTGTATTCAGTGGGTATTTAATAAGTATTAGTTGAATTAAATTGAATAAAAGGAGAGCGAGATTCAGTAGATTAGGCCTTCACATTTTTATGCCTATGACACCCTGATTCATACGATGTCATGTTTGCTTCTTCTTCTTCTATCATCATCATCATCAATATCATTTCAGAACTTTATTGAAGACATAATGTCTTTAGTGAGAGGTCTGAAAATAGAAGGAATGAATAAAGTAATTCCTGCTTCCACTATTAACTGTCCTGAAGTTTTAAAGAGCTATAGCAGTTTTGGTAGAATTTTTAGTGAACTTTCTTAACCTCTAGTCAAGTCATCTTACCTTCGTTGTTGTATCAATGGAAACTTTCAATTTCCTTTGGTACTCCATTGTATCATTGCACTGAAGTAGTTGGCTAAAGGTTTAATGCTGTTCTTTGAGTGAATACTTTCCTTTATATTAAATATGTAGTCACTCCACATAAAATCCACAAACACTTTTCTCCCTAAACTGTATATCTTTTTTGGGAGCAGGGCAATGGCAATGGGGTTAAGTGACTTGCCCAGGGTTATGCATCTGGTAAGTGTCAAGTGTCGGAGGCCGGATTTGAACTCAGATCTTCCTGAATCCAGGGCTGGTACTTTATCCACTGCACCACCTAGCTGCCCCTATATCTTCTTTTTTATTAGCTTTTCCTCTCTAGCATTCACTGCAATAGTTACCTCACCTGAAAATGATGACCTATTCTTCATCTGAAAATTGGAATGCAGCAAGATAAGAGCTGAAATTGAAAGGGGGAAAGTGAAACTATCCTCCTGCATTGAGTTGAATACTCTTTTTTTTTTTTTTTTGCAGGGCAATGGGGGTTAAGTGACTTGCCCAGGGTCACACAGCTAGTAAGTGTCAAGTGTCTGAGGCCGGATTTGAACTCAGGTACTCCTGAATCCAGGGCCGGTGCTTTATCCACTGCACCACCGAGCCACCCCTGAATACTCTTAACATGAGGAGGTTTCCCACTGCTAATCTCTTGATTATCAACTCTTTCTCTCTGTGTCCCACCTTCTTTGACCCACTGAGTCCCATTTTCAGTTTCTTCCTTCGTTATTTCTGGGTACTTTCTTCATTACTCTTAGTCTTCTTTTGCTCATAACGAACACTTTGGTGGGTTCATGTTTCAATCTGCTGTTGCTGGGTTGCTACCTTCTTTCCCTTGAATTAAACAGGTGCCTGAATGAAAAGGTCTTTCCATCTAAATGGAAACTTCTGTTGCTGCTCTCAAGGGTTGTATATGTGAACACACATATACATATGGAATTAGACATTTAGAGCTGGAATGGAGCTCAGAGACCATCTAGTCCAACCACCCCACTATACTGAGAAGTCTGAAACTAGGAGGAATAGATAAATTAAGGTAGTCTTTGTGAATTTTTTACTGTACTTCTTTACTATTATATTTTTTTTTGTGGGGCAATGAGGGTTAAGTGACTTGCCCAGGGTCACACAGCTAGTAAGTGTCAAGTGTGTGAGGCCATATTTGAACTCGAGTCCTCCTGAATCCAGGGCCAGCGCTTTATCCACTGCGCTGCCTAGCTGCCCCCTTGTCTGATTTTACTATTATACTTTTTTTTTTTGGTTTTACTTTACTTTTTGAGAGTCCCAGAGAGATTTAGTGCAAGATTACACAAATAGTTAGTGGCAGAGGAGGAAATCAAAACCAGGTCCTTTGACTCCAAAGTCATGCTATTTCTACTCATATGCATGTTCATACCATGCTGAGAAAATGAGGCTACCTTCCTAAATTATAGAGGTTGGAGGCTAAGGATGAGAAATAGTGCACTCACTGTCAAATATAGGCAATATTTTGTTGCACTGTCTTTTCTTTTTAAATCTTAGTTATGAGGGCAGGTTTACTTAGTAATGAGGGAAGGGAAGGATATATTTGGGAATGAATTTCATGTAAAAACAAAAGATAAGGAAACAATTGCTTCACACACTTCTTGATGTTTTTAAGTTATGAGAGAGATCTGGACTTTTAACAACTCTACCAATTTTGTTGCAAGTTCAGCTTTTGGGGCAGCTAGGTGGCGCAGTGGATAGAGCACTGGCCCTGGAGTCAGGAGTATCTGAGTTCAAATCTGACCACAGACACTTAACACTTACTAGCTGTGTGACCCTGTGCAAGTAACTTAACCCCAATTGCCTCACTTAAAAAAAAAAGAAAGAAAGTTTAGCTTTTAAATGGCATATAATTAACTGAGGATTAATCTAAAAGTATGTCATTCTCTGGTAAGAATAGTATCAAGAGCAATGATATTTGAACTGAAGTTAATAATGAATGCTAGGGATAGGTACTAAAATTGTGATTTCATTAATATAGGGAGCTCCTAGATAGAAAACTCCCTCTAACAACCTCCTCTGAAATTTAGAGTCTTAGAGAATTGCCAAGACTACCAAGAGATTATGGGACTTGTCCTGGGTCAAACAGCCAGTCATTGTCAGAGGCAAGACATTAACTTATGTCAGAAACAAGGCTGACCCCAATACCTATCAGTTCAGGTTCAATGTGGGGATGGTATGAGACATTCCTATATCTAGTTAAGAAAAGGGGTTTACCTGGTTATAGCACACATGAGCAAGAATACAGTAGCACTTAGTTTGGCTTTGGTAGTATTCTCCCTTGCTTTCTTAAGGAAGTGTATTTGGTCAGCTGGACAAGGTATGGTGGTCTGTGGTTGGTACCCTCTCCCCCACCCCCCAAGTCTGAGACTTCATGTGGTTAGGACTTTTTATGTCTTTACATAACCAGTAAACTGCAACCAATGCAGTCAGGAGATATTCATCTTTTAGGTACAGCTTTGTGGCTTTAGGGAAAACTCATGACTCTGGAGAGTAGGTAGATTAGGAAAAATGGGCCTAACCAATGTTGTAGGGAAACTCTGGAGGATATTGGTCCTATCACTACAGGCTTTCTTGGATCCAAGGGCATGTCTCTATTTATCATGCCACTACTATTCCAATACTAAATATATTAAAGAGAACAAAGAGGCCTTTTAAGCTATGTTGGGAACAAGAAAAAGATTAGAAAGAGGCTAGAACTACTGTTTAGGGCTATGCTCAAAACTATGATAACGGATAATGGAATAGGCTGAGATTCTGGTCAGCTGATTATTGGATGGATGACAATGTACAGGCAGTTTTTTTTTTCAGAGTTCCATAGGTTTCTGACCTTGGACCCATTCTGTTAAACATTTTCTTTTCAATTACTTGGATGAAAGCATAGATGGAATACTTTTTGATATGTGGATGACACAAATTTGGAAGAATAGTTAATATTCAGAGTGTCTCGAAAGGCATAGTACAGTTTTAAGCTTTAATACCTTAATAGCTTTTAGGATCTCCAAAAGATCTTGATAGCATTGGTCAGTAGGCCAAAGCTAAGAATATAAAATGTAATAGTGATAAAAGCAAAGTCATAAACTTCAGCTTAAATAATAAGTTGCACAAGAACAGGATGGGAAAGATATGTCTGGAAGGCAGTTCATTTGAAAAAAGATCTGGGGGTGTTGCTGACTTCAGATGTAAAATGAGCTAGGACTCTGGCATGGCAGTAAAAAGGGATTTGCTATTAGGCCACATTAATAGAAATCATATCAGGAACAAGGGAATTGGTAGTCTCTTATTCTGATGAGAGCACATCTAAAGGGACAATTCTGCTTCTTGGTTATATATCATAAGGGTAATTGGTAAGTGGAAGTGGCTTCACAGAGAGGATTCACAATATTAGGGGCATCTTCCCACATATCCAATTAATTGTCAAGTTTTGTCATTTCTATCTCCCCAACATCTCTGAATCTTTCCCCTTCTCTCTGCTCACTTGGTGACACCCTAATTCGGGGCCTCATTTTTATAATCTCTCGTCTAGACAATTGCAATACCATTTAATTGACACCCCCCTGCCTCAAGTTCCTCCTCATTCCAATCCCTACTACATATAGCTCCCCAAAAGTGATGCTCCTATATTACAGTCCTGACCATGTTACTAAATAAACTCCAATGGCTCCCAATTATGTCTAGTACCAAATATCAAACTCCTCTGTTTGCCATTTCAAGTCGTTTGCAATCTGGCTCCAACTACTGTTGGTAGACACTACTACTTCCTAGTTTATGAATTTGTTATGGGTATAGGAGGAGATTGGGAGAGATAGAGTAGCAGCAGATATTGGATGAATATAGAAAGGGTGACATGTACTTGTAGCCTGCCCTAGGTGCTCATTATTTTCTTTTTTCACCAGATGTAGGAGAACAGGATTAAATTGCCAATTACTTTTAATATAGAGGGAAGTTGTTAAGCTCATCTAATATTGTCTTTAGTGAGAGGCTTCTTTTTAAAAATCTTTATATTATATTTTTAAAGTCCTGAAAGAGAAATTTTAAACATGACTATAAGTACTGCTTTATTATAAAGATATTTTTCTATTACAGTTTATTTTTCTATTTATCTTATAAATATTTATATACTATACCTTTCTGTCTGTAATTGATATTAGTATTATTTATTATTTCTGATGTTTTTAAGAATAATGTAGTTCCACCATTTATCTCTTTCATTTTACTATTTTTTCTGAAATCTTGTTTTTGGACATGATTTAGCATAATACATTTTATTCCAGCTCTTCATTATAACTTTACCTGTATTTTCATGTTTTAAGGGTATTTTTTTCTATGCAGGAAGTCTTGGGTTCTAATTTTGAATCCAATATGCTATTTTTCCATTTACTGGTAGAGTTTAATCCATTAACATCCCAGGTTATAACTGTCAAGTTTGTTTTTTCTTTTTTCTTTTATTAAACCCTGTTATAGCGCCACTCTTGATCTTAAGCCCCATTCTCCTTAGGAGGTATCAGCTAAACTTAGGTACTGAGTTGAAAAGAATCAGAGGGAAATTATCTACTTCTTAACTAGGAAAAATAAAGGTCAGATACTTTCTCCAGAAGGAGGGTAAAGGTAGAGAGACAGAGATGGAAGACAGAAAGTCTGCTTTATCCCTAATTCTGGGCATATTGTAATGAAACTCTGGTGCCCTTAAACTGTTGCTGATTCAGGTTGAAGGTAGGAGAAAGCAGAAGCATGGGATGAACAGAAAACTCATCAGCTTTAGGGTCTTCTAATTTATCTGGAGTTCCTGAGTCCACCTCTCCACATCATGAGGAAGAGCAAAGTCTCAGATAAATTTCTTGAGTGCTTAATCTAATGACTGAACACAGTGAATACCATGAGTTCAAAATCAGTTGGAAATTTTCCTGTATTTTCCTGTACTCCTTTGCTTACAGAGAAATCGACTTTTGGGGCCAAGAAAACTGACTTAGCTTTCTTAAAATTTTTATGATTTAGAACATCCCTATATGCTTATAGGGATGGTTTAGGTCTAGGAAAAGGAATGGTTGATAGGCACAGAGTAGGTATTCCATTAAAATTATTTTATTCCTTTAACTTATTCTGTGCAAAGAATAAAAAGATCACCAAGTATATCTCTCTGTTCATAATGATTGATTCCATTATGCCAAAGTCATGTATGGATTTTATTACTTATACCCCATTAGACCAATGGAACAAGCATTAGGGAGGGGAGGAGATGGAACAGTGGCAGGGGTAAAAATTGTCCACCTTTTGCCAACCATAGAGATATTGGCATCTCCCAGCCATTATCTCCAGAGTACATAACTGCCAGACTAAATATGAGGCTTTCCAGGGCCTGGATATTTAGGTAAAGAATATCAATATAGGTCTTAGCAATGCTACTGAATTTATTAAACTATTACTCTATTTTTTTAAAAAAGCAATTATCACTAAATCACTAAGGTTTATTTAGCTTGCAATCATCTGATCCCAAATCCCTCTTATCCACAGACACATCCCTCCGTCCAGTTTTCCCCCACATTTTTGGTTATTTCCTTAAAAAATTAATCCTCACTTTGTACTTGGAATTTGTTTTGTTTGAGATAATCTGATCAATCCACAGATGTTTTTCCTCACCACCAGCTGCCCAGCCTAAAATCAGATATTTTTGATTCTGCTTTTACTGTTATTTTCTATATCATTTCTTGACCCTCCCTTTGTCCATTTGAAGAAAAAGGGTTAAAGATTTGTCCATTCCTTTCCATTTTTGGAAAGATATTCATTTAAGAAGTCCCATTATTTAAATTCTGTTTTCCTAACTTATTTCCTCCTCTTGGCCACTTTTATTTTATACCTTTTCATGAACTTCAGTCAAAAATGTTCTCACTATTCTCTCAGTGACTCAGAGACAAGGTGAGATTTTTAAAAAATGAACTCACTTTATCTCCTTATACACAGAAACAGTGATACTTAAATTATTTGTTTTTATTAGTTAGTGAATGCTAAAGGTTTAGGCTAAAGTTAGAATAACACTTAGTATAATAAAAATATGATAATTAAGTAAGTGAATTCTAACAAGGATACTATGTGCTTCATCCACACAGGTGAAAGGTTATGGGAAGCAAGTGTAGGGCACCTCTTAATATATGATGACTGGATGGTAATTGATACTCTCCCTCTCCCCCCACCCCCCAAAAAAGAGCTTCTCATTACTTGGAGGATAAGAAAGAAGAATGAGGTTGAGGATGAAAACTAGCAATTGTCTACATTCACAATAGCATCATTTTACTCAACACATTCTGATAAGACCAGTTGTTGAATGCAACCCTCCCTTATTTTATTTTATTTTTTTTTTGTTAGGTGTCTTTCCATAGAACTTGTTTCCTTCATTATTTTGGACAGACTTTTAGGAATCTAGGAAAGCTCCTTATATATCATATTTCATTACAGGCATGATGACCTAAGTGACCTGAAAGCCTATTTGTCATCTGACGTGGTGAGTCACTAAAATTTACAACTGTAATAAAATTCTTATAGCTGGCATTTTTCTCTTAACACTAGTGTACTATTTGGCCTTGAGATGTATGTCATGTATATTATACATATTACATATATTATACATATATCTAAAGGCTGAATAGAATGTGTATGTGTGTGTTTACACACACATAGATACATACATATACATATATACTTTGAGAAATTTCCTTTTGATTTATTTCATTAAAAATGAACATTTTCTCCCTTGGATGATGAGACTTTGTATAGCATGCAAAGACTTATCATTGAATAATCTTTTTCTTTCCAGCAATGAAATGCACAATGCAGCAATTTCTAAGGATTCCCTGACTGTTGGAAAGCAAATGAACCTAAATTCTTCTATCCTACTGGAAAAATAACATATTGGAATTGACTATAGAACACAGCCAGCCAAATGGAATAGATTCAACTGGAATTTTTCTTTTATACAACTTATTCCATATATTTCTATTCATTAGACATTCAGTTTGATTTTTTTTAAATGGGGAAGCTACCAAGTCCTTACCTTACATAAACACCTAATTTATTGTAGAGACTAGATTGTTTTGTATTAATTTTTCATGTGATGGACAGAATTTTATGATTAGGAATTCAAAATTCTTTGATTTCCCCTATAGTTTCATAACTTTCATGAGATTTATGTTAGTCTGAAGGCCTGCATAATAAGGTTTTTGGTTCAAATTATAAGATGTTAGAATTGACTTAAAGTAGAGACATAGAAGACCAGATCTGTATATTTGAAAGGTGAAATGATTAAGTGGATATCAGAAGCCCTGAGTTCCAATTTCAATACCCATCAGTGGGTTTCCCCCATTCAGCATAGCTCTCATATTTTAAAACTCTGGGGCATGCCTTGGTCTCCCCTGTTTAGAGATGATAAGAGGAACATTGACCCAATGCTAAGTTAGCCTCATTGAGGGTTGAGGTGGGTGTTGTGTGTGTGTGTGTTCAATAGCCCAAAGAAAAAGCTAGATTGGAAAAACATTAGTAAACCACTTATGCCCTGGAAAAGTATCCTAGGGGAGGCAGAAGCTAGGAGAAACTTATGACTATTGTCTTTTGGAGGGTCCTGCATAAACTGAGAGAAGCCAGTTCCTAGGAAATAGAAACTAAAAAGAGTAAGACATTTTGCGTGATTACCTTTTCTATTTCCACAGTACTGGAAGTGACTGGTTTGTGCCTGCCACACTGGTTTTTTTTTAATTGACATAGGACTAATTATTGTTCTCCACAAGACCTAAAAATATCAAAAGTTGGACAAGAGCAAAAAATGTCTTTTTTTTTCTTTTTTTTGCAGGGCAACTTGCCCAGGGTCACACAACTAGTAAGTGTCAAGTGTCTGAGGCTGGATTTGAACTCAGATACTCCTGAATCCAGGGCTGGTGCTTTATTCACTGGGCCACCTAGATGCCCACTTTTATTTTTCTTTTTAGCAAAAAAATTCTGATAGTGAATTTGAGAAACTCTAACTAGAAGAGTAGAGTTAATGCCCAAACAATTTTCAAATTTTTTTGGAAAATAATTGT
This sequence comes from Dromiciops gliroides, assembly GCF_019393635.1. Lineage (NCBI taxonomy): Eukaryota > Metazoa > Chordata > Mammalia > Microbiotheria > Microbiotheriidae > Dromiciops > Dromiciops gliroides. The sequence goes on along the minus strand of NC_057863.1, from coordinate 126,270,244 downwards.
ATTTTCCATACTGGCAGAACAACTACAAATAGTAATAACTGAATCACTTTAAATGAGCAAAATGACATTCAGAAATGTTCTTGGCTTGCTTCAAAAAACTGATTTGCTGCATCTACTTCTCAGAGGTAAAAATGGGAATTTCAGAAAAGATTATCTCAGAACACCTAGTTTCAGTGATATCCACTGCCTTCATACATTTCCCCTTTAAAATATTTTAATAAAAAAGTCAATTTAGGTCTAGGGATATTTTGATAATGATGTAGGGCATTGGTTCACCAGGGAATCAAACTAGGTATGAACTGAACCAGTTTTCTTCATTGTTGGACTGATGGCTTTAATGCTTTCATTATTCATCTATTGTGAGGGAAATGCTTCCTTTGGATACAGTGCTTATTGTTTGTATATTATGAATCTTTTAACCTCTTACTTCAGAACTTCCTGCAAAAGGAAAATAATGCCTTAAGCTCTCAATTTTATTATTATTGAATTTCTTACAATCCATTCCGCAATGTAAGAAATCATGTCCTAAAGAGGTAATTAAACTTAAAATAGAAAAAAAAATTGATTTCTCGATTAATTGAGGGAAATTTCCAATGCTCTATAAAGGAGATTAACTAGAAATTTTCAGTATTAACAGAATGTTATAGATATACTTTTTAAAATTTAGTGCTTCCAAAGTACCAAAATCATCTAATTTAAACCTCTCTCATTTTTTCACATCAGAGGAAGAAATGGAAGCTCCAAGGAGATAAATGACCTCTCCAAGGTCACATAAGTTAGTCATTGAAAGGAGTAGGACTCTAGTTTATACCTGCACATGAGAAATATAGTATTCTTTGAAGTACATTAAAAGATCATTACTTTTAAATTTTTTAATTACTGTTTATGATATAGTTTCTTCTTCAAACTTGTCATTGTCAAATATATCATCCATCCATCCATCCATCATCCATCCATATGTCCATCCAAACAATTCACTTCTGTGTTACTCTAGCCATATACCTTATCCATGGTCCTTTGAGTCATTGAGTCCATGTATTACTGAACAATGATAGAAAGAAGTCACACAATTGAGCTTACTGGGTCTACTACAAATTTATTACATAATTTCAACTAGGTCTTCACTGCTACAAACAAACCCTTTTACTTTTCCTGATTGACTTTATATTGCAAACCTTCTCTTCTCTCCTCAAACTATCTTTTTCCTGTATCTCAGCTGAGGCCATTACCACATTCCTTTGAACCAGCTATCCTCTATGTCTAGAATATATTCCCTGTTTACTTTGATTTCATAGGCTTCTTAGCTTTCTTCAAGTTTAAAATGTCACCTTCTACAAAACCTATCCTCATCCCCTCACTTAGTACAGTCCTTTTCCTCTCTCTAGATAGGACTTTGGAACTCCTTTACATTTACTTACCAGTATACATGTTGTTTTCTCTCCAGTGGGGTATACATTTCTTAAGGATAGGGACCATTTTATTCATAACTGTATTACTAGTGTCAAGCATAGAACATAGTAGGCACTTTTAATACAGACTTGTTGAATTGACTTGCACATGTTTATAAATATCTATACATAGACATACATACAATCTGGATCTATCCACATGTTTCCTATAGTATAGCTAATATACATGTATATAAAATCTATATATATTCATACTGTCTACAATATTTCTAACATGTGTGTACATAGACTCTGTCTATCATCTATCTTCCTACATACCTATCCTGCCTATAACATCAATACATATATAAAATCTGTATAGAAATACTGTCTATATATAAACCACATATGTATTGTAATGATTAGAATGACGCCACCTGCTGGAGAGCTACTGTAGGAAAGCTCCGCCATGAGGAGAAGGCTTCTGAGGACAAGCTATATGGTTTTCTTTTTTTCAGGAAGTGACATTTGCTCGTGGGTACTGTCTATAAAAGAGGTGAGGCTTGCTCTCACTTTTTTTTCATGAGGACTCTCATGGAAAGTAGAGCTAAAATGTGCTCTCCCTTTGATAGATAGATGAATCTAGGCCTTTCTCCCTTTCTTCACCAAATTCTTATTCTCTTTAATAAATGCTTAAAAGTCTAATGCTCTTGCTAAAGCTTGTAATTTATTGGTGACCACTCATTAGATTTTAGATAGTAGAGCTAGACTTTTAGCCCTTACAGTATAAAATCTAAATATATATACTTTCTATAATATAGCTAACATAAATGTACATAAAATCTATATCATATACATCTGTTTCAAACACATGTACATAAAGCCTATATATCTATACCCCCTGCCCATAATGTATTCAGTGTCTGTGTATAAAACATCTATCTATCTGTCTATGTATCATCTATTTATCTTTCTTTCTATTCATCTATCATGTATCATGTATCTAGGCTGCCTGTAACATATCTATAGATGTCTACACAATATGTATAAGCATACTGCCTATAATATATATATATATATATAAAATCCAAACAAAGGTACTTGCTATAATATATCTAATATTTAAGTACAGAAAACCTATATGATACCTATAATAATTTTATATATACAAGAAATCTATATCTATATACTTACTGTCTTCAGTATATCTACATGGATATGTACATAAAACTACTTAAAGCCAGGAAATGTCTTTTGCATTTATTCATATTCCCATTGCTTGGCACAGTGCCTAGAATATGGCAGATACTTGATAAATGCTTAATGAGTGACATAAAGTCTATATACATGCTTCCTCTATCTAACATACATTCACATAAAATCTATACCTATATATATGCTGTTCTTTGTGAGCAATGATGGTGTTATTGACTAGTATGCATTTTCAGTTGAGGCATCTACACTAATACATGAAAACATATGTCTGGTCTTCCTTATATTTTATCTGCCCATTCTTGATCTATAACTGCCCACTTTTGAGATGGTAGGCTTCAGATAAGGATATAATCTTTGGCTATAAAGATGAACTTAACTACCTTATTACATGAGCACTATACCCATGACCTTGTCCTCATTAGTGTAGTGCTCTGACCATGTGAAATAACCACAGGTACATTAGAAAACAACATTTGTTAAGCTAAATTAAAATGATGCAGTTTTTGGAAGGCAGAAGCACAAATTATATTGCTACTCCCTTGCAGCTAGAGGGAGCAAGCAGTCCTTATGAAAGACAGAAACCTAGGCTTGTAGAGCTCACCAGGTGCCCTGTCTTATGGTCTCATTAATGCTAAGACACTGGAAATTATTGAAAACCAATTTTGGGGGTGTATGGTGGGTTAAGAAAATGCTCTAAAGGTTCATTGATTGCTATTAGTTAAGAGAGTGAAGTGCCTTTGTTTGTAGAAGGAGAGCCACTCTTTTAAAAAATGTGTGGAAATTTGGTGGGAAATGTACCATCTATGCCTGTGTGGCACCACAAATTCAGACTGGGTAAGTTATAACCTCATTATGTTCAAAAACCACATCAAAGATGAACCACTGTTGCCAGTGATACCTAATTATAGACTCTGAGTTGTTTGGTGGTCCTAATACCAACTGTAGGAGCTGCTAGCTTTTGTCAAATTATCTATTTAGGCAAACAGTTGATCTGGTTTTTTGTGTAGACCTCACCTCAATTGCTCTTTACCTGTATGTCTGTTAGGGAAAAAAATTAGTTTTGCTCATAAAGATACCAAAAGAGCTTTAATAATCAATTGTGTCATGGGTGTAAAAAGACTTATTTTATAATTACATCACACAGCAAAACAAACCCATTTGAAAGAATGATAAAATTAGGGAAATATGTGACAAATATATAAGCATGCCTTTTAGCTGCTCCATTGAAAAGAGTCTATTTCTGGAAGGAGGATGGGAAAGTCAATTCTCATAATATGACTCATCCTTATTTTGGGGAAATAATCACTTTTTTACTATTAAAGTTTAAAGGATCCTAATTCCATTAGGGATTCACATTTAGTAGGCATGAGGAAAAGGTGTTCCATATGCAGTTACTTGACATTAGGACCATTTAAATTCAGTGGAACAATACAATCCATTATCACAAGTCAATCCATTGTCCTTCTGGCTTCAGCGAAAAAGCTGGTATCAGAATATTAGTAACTAGTAAGCTGGTAAGAACTATTCCAAAACTCAGCATCTGGGCCCTGTGTTTGCCAAGAACTCAAGCGTGTTCTTTGCTGTTGGCTGAAATTCTGGAGCAGATGAAGTAGGGAAATGGAAGAAGAGTACAGTCCTTTGCTGACATAGGAAGAGGCAGGTGCTAAAATGAGTAATGGAATGAAATCACATACAGTACCTATAAATCTACTTGCATTCCTCTCGCATGATGTGTGCTAAAAGGGAAAAATCAGAATGTGTTTAAAAGACTAATCCATAAAAAAGGCAATTATGGATGTGTTGCTTAGAAAACCATAATTTCTACCCTTCTAAATATAAACATTTAGGGGAATATGTGATTATTTAAATGTCTCCCTTCTCCTACATGTATTTCTCTGGAATAGATATATAACTAGGTAAAATTCTAGAAGGCAACTAGCAGGTATATCTCTACATATCCTGGTCTTGATGAGAAACCAGAAAAAGTTAGTTTAATTCTAGCAATTTCCAGTAGACAGTGTCTGCCACAAGAACTATTGAGTTGCCCTCCTTTTGAATAAAATGTTCCCTATAGAACCACACATCCTTTGGAGATGATGGTGGAAGGCAATGAGATTACTCCTGAAAACACAGGGGACATCCTTAGAATTTCAGCAATTGTTCTGCTTTGGTCCTCTGGTAGCTGAGGAGAAGGGGCATTTAGGTGATACAGTGGATAAAGTACTGTAGCCTGGAAGACACATCTTTCTGATTTCAAATCTTGTCTCAGACACTTCTAGCTTTGTGATGCTGGGTAAATCACTTAACCCTGTTTCCTCCTTGGTAAGATGAGCTGGATCAGGAAATGGCAAACCACCCAAGTGTCTTTGCCAAGAAAACTCCAAATAGGGTTATGAAAAGTTGGATACCACTGAAACAACCGGATAACAACAAAATTCAAGAGGAAGGAGACTTCTCAGTGTGGAGTCAGTTTGAGTTTTAGTTCTGCTACTTATTTCCTGTGTAACCTTGGACAAGTCTCTGGGAACTGGTTTTCTTATCTGTAAAATAAAATGCCCTAAGATCTATTCCATTTTTTTGTGGGGCAATGAGGGTTAAGTGACTTGCCCAGGGTCACACAGCTAGTATATTCCATTTTTAAATCCCACAAATTCCCCTCTCATGTTGGGATTAGGATGACCCCTATTGAGAGTTTCAGCTACAAAACAACAACAAACTTTAAGTTAGTAAACTATATAAACTAACAGGAAAAAAACCACCTTTGATTGTTTTAAACTTAGATTTTGTTTAAATGTATATTCCAGTGTCTAGAAATCAATTCATAGAAAGACAGAAAAAGAAGGGTAGGCTTGAAAATATTTTCACTACAACTAACATGAATATACAACTAATATGAAAAAATATACTAGTGTCTTTGTAAATAACAGATTGCTTTTTTTTTTACCAGCAAGAGAATTCAAGATGAAAGTTCAATGGTAAAATAATAGTATCAAATGTAATTGTTCAATCAATACTGAATAATTCTTTTGAGATAGGGCAGAGGGAAGGAAAGCAACTTCTATTTATCCACTCTTCTGCAGTGTAAGCACAGAAACAATCACTGTTGCATTCAGAGTAGATAATTGTAAAATAAAAGCTATAAGTTCAGTTATACAGAATAAGGTATATTTCAGATAAAACAATAAAATGTCAGTGCATAAAAGCATGAAGCTTCTGAGGAGAAATTGGTATGTTTGAAGTGATAGAAAATGGTGTGCATTATTTAGAGAACCTATAAATTGAATAGAATAAGTTAGTTATGCTACAGTGGGACAGGAATGGTGTTACTATTTCCAAGGTAATGCACATTGGGATGTGACTCAGAGATATGATCTATGTGTGGGTCAGCTGCTGGGCACTCTGAATCTGATGGCTTGGGCATTAATAATTTGGCAAATATCAAAGCTTCTGTGAAACTCCCCATTTCTCCCATAACTTTTAATCCTTTTATAGAGGAGGGAAAGATGTAGGGGCACAGTTGAGAAAGATAACTAAATATTAGCAGGAAATAGGCAGTTTGATGTTTGGACATATTTCAGCCTAGGAAAACATGAAGTCTTTTAGATGAAGAGTTTTTTCTGATCTGAATGGATGAAAACAAAAGAAAGTTAATACTTAAGAATGGAAATGGTTTCTTGTTTTTGAATATCCAGTGCCTAACACAGTGATGTGTGCAAAGTGGGTTTTCACAAATGCTTGACCAAATACTGTGAAAACAGACATTTAAGTCTGATTGTACCAGTGCTGTTGTATGTGACTCATCTAGTTCTCCACCGTAAGCTCACTTTAGTGAAATTGCAAAAAATCACCAATCCTGAAGGAATTATAAAAGTCATATGATTCAATTCCTTCATTTTCCAGAAAGTCACAGAGAAGTTACATGGCCACAGTCACACATAGTAGAGTAGGGACTCCCTGGCCAACTTGATGAGTAACAGGATGGTGAGCTTTTTGTGGAGACTTTATATATTCCTACAGAAGGGATGGAGGACTACCTCATCAGCAAACTCACTGAGAAGATTGGGGGAAGGGGTCAACTCTTGGGGAACACTTGGAAAACAACTCATTGAAATTGAAGTCCTCTCCTTATGTCTAACATTGCTGATGAATTGGTTGACTTAGAACCATATGGATTGGAATCATATTGCTCTTAGAAGATCTCTGAGTGTCTCTGAGAAAGGGCTGATTTTGCACATCACTCCCTTTTATAGGTCCAGAACAAGAGGGCAAAAAAAAATTCTGACCCAACCACTTCATCCCCAAACAATATAAAATATAGATAAAACCCAGATCAATGAATTAATCTAATCAATGTGAATTAGGAGAGATCTTCATTCTCAATTAGCTGTTCCTGGGTATATCCAAGTAGAGATGACCCCCAATGCTCTCAATGATGCTATCATAAGCCTGTCTACTCTTTTATAGGTAAATACAATCAAAGTCTCAAACAAAGGCTTAACTCCTTTTAAACTTATTTAGTTAGTCAAGGAATTCCCCTGATCAACCACCAATATACAGATGAGGAAACTGAAGGACAAAGAAGCTAAGATAATTTGTGTAATGCTATACAACAAAAGGTAGGGCCAAGATTTGAACTCATATCTCTCTTGCCTAATTCTGTGAATTGCTGAAGTTGCCAAAATACCCTCCTTGTCTTCTTTCTATTCTCTTTTCAGATTGCTATATAAATTACTTCCATGATACCATCAGGGTCTACAAGGTTAAAGTTAGGGGTGGATGCTGGGGAAGGTGGAAGCCCTTGTTATAAGATATGCTTGGAATCTTGGCTGTGGAATAATTTCTGGCCCATTGTCTTTGAGCCCTAAGTCTCTTCAGTTCTAGTCTCCTGAACTTCTGTGAATGACTGGGTCATCTACCCAGTTTCAAAACCAACCATCATTGAATGAAAGAGGAGAAAACCTTGTATTGGAGACTAATTTCAAATGTTTCTGAAGCATTTGAATATAATTCTTATGGCTGTGTGCTTATTCCATTACTTTTGATTAGAAAGTCACCTTTATGGGTAATAAAATTTTACCTGATTTTTAGCAATTTTGTTCATCCCTCATTTCAACAAACCATTGGGGTATGAGGGAGGAAGAGATTAATTTTCACTCCTGGACCTGTTTTTTTTAATTCCCTTGAGAGAGCACTGTATGTGTGTGAATCTTCTTCAAAGTTCATTTCATCCCTTAAATTAATTTTGGTGTATTTGTTTTAGAACATTATGCTCTTCTATGTGAGTCAAGGGGCATATGGTCTCTTTTATTGGAAAATAAAGAACAGATGTGAGGTTTAGATAAGTACACATAAATATGTGAAGGTCAATGACAGGTGACTCATCTTTTTCACCATACTGTGGAAAGGATGTGCATAATTTCCTTGGAGGAAATTTGATCCTTGATACAGTGGCATCAAAGTAAATTATTATTTTATTTCTTTTGCTTGGTTTGCATTAAAAAATTAACAAGTATAGGTCAGCTTTTGCTTGAAGTCAAGAGCTCCCAGAGTCCTTTGTAAATTCAAGTGGTAGCATTTTTTTGTAACTGTGGAAGGCAATGCATAAGGTTTTAATGAAATGCATTAGATAAATGCATTAAACAATAACATGAACTTAGGCCCACATCAACTATCAAGTAGCACTTAATGACTTCAGTTTCCATTTCATTTTTCATATATTCAATGCATGAGACACAAGATTTTGGAAACAGTAAAGCAAAGCAAAAAGGGGAATACAGTAGCTTTGGATATTCATCACTTAGCCACATATGAAATAGAAGCCAGATTGAAATCACTTCTTTTTTTGTGGAGTCCCTTGGAACTAGAATAGACTTTGGCTTGTATAGAACAAAGGAAATGATAAATTCTGAGATTCTATGCTTGTATGTTACTTTATTCTCTCCTCCCCTTTCTAAAATTGAAAGCAGTTCTTCAGTTCATGGGGTCCCAGGCCTAAAAGTCTATCATCTCCATACCTTCTTATCAAATCACATTGGAGTCATCTCAAATACACAAAGATCCATTCCTGCCTTTATAATTTCCATGATCAACCATATCATTTCTTTTTCCACAGCCTAACTCATATCCAACGCTTGCCTCTGTACTTCAACAAACTCTCATTCATTCAACTTTACATCATCAGCTTCTGCATTTTTAATAGATGTTCAACTACAGTAAGAAACTCATGCTTTCAGTATCATTTTTGCTCATTTCATGCTCCTCATAATTCTGTTTTACTTCCAGATGCATCATAAATCAAAATAGAGCCCAGCATCCAGGGCAGCAGATGAGAGATTCTGAAGAGCAGTATCAAGGTAAAGTGAGCTGAATGAATCACATTGTATTTGCATTCTGCATCTCATATCTTGTAAATAGGAACTTTTCAATAATAATTAGCCATAAGCATTCATTAAAATGCTTATGAAAAGAAATTTCAGACTTGTGTCAAGTAAGTAGGAGGACCAAGATAATTTTAAAATAATATGCTGATTGTGCTATTTTTGCATTTCTGCCAGTCCCATGTAACACCTCTGTAGGCACAAAGTACAAGTCGTTCTTCCTCCTAAATAAGAAAGAAGAAAGAGCTGGGAAGAATATTTTTCTTTCTAAGCTATTAGAAAGAGTTAACTGCTCTTTGGGTACAAAAAAAGTCTCAAGGAAAGAAAAAAAAAGAAAAAAGTTGTAAAGATGCAAAGAGGAATTTGTATATGTATCAGGAGACAGGATGATTGAAGAAAGTTACAAAGAGAAGGAAACATTTGTTATTACATAATAAGTATAACTTCTTCCTATAGAGCAGAGTTCTTAACTTAGATTATATGACATTTTAAAAATATATCTTGGGGCAGCTAGGTGGTGCAGTGGTTAAAGCACCGGCCCTGGATTCAGGAGTACCTGAGTTCAGATCTGGCCTCAGACACTTGATACTTACTAGCTGTGTGATCCCGGGCAAGTCACTTAACCCTCATTGCCCTGCCAAAAAAAAAAAATTGTTAAATGAAAAAATTGTTTACAAAATATATATCTTGATAACTACATTTCAATATAATTGGTTTATTTTGTAATCCTATAAATTTTATTTTATTCATTTAAAAAGCATTATTCTGAGAAGGCATCCATAGGCTTCACAGACTGCCAGAGGCGTCCCTGACAGTAGAAGAAGTTAAAGAGCCTGCAATAATGGAGGAATGAGCTGGACCATCTCTGGAGGAAGTGGATTGTTGTACTCTAAAGAATTCTGATGTGGATTTAGAGGTCCCATCAGAATGTGTGTATATGTGTGTATTAAGAAACCATTAGGTAACCTGGTTTAAAAAAAAAATCACGGGGGGCGGCTAGGTGGCACAGTGGATAAAGCACTGGCTCTGGATTCAGGAGTACCTGAGTTCAAATCCGGCCTCAGACACTTCACACTTACTAGTTGTGTGACTCTGGGCAAGTCACTTAACCCCCATTGCCCCGCAAAAAAAAAAAAAAAAATCACAGGGAGAAAAATAGTAGAATATATGTATATATATATGCATATACATATTTTAGAAGTGTATTATTATTTTATGTGTACCTATTATGTATATGTACATTTGATGTATGTATGCATTTATGTGCATATTTAAATACATAAACATACTTTATATGCATGGATATATAATATGTATATCTACATTTACACACATATATGCATAACAGATGAGAGCTGGCCTCAAAGATAGGAAGACCTGTGTTCAAATCTTGCCTCTGACAAATACTGACTTTGTGATCATTGACTTGTTACTTAACGTCCCAATGGTATATATAAATCTCTAAGATCATAAGTTACATTGATAGAGAGAATTCCTTCACCCATGATTCTCTATACCTATGAAATCATAGCTTCAGCCTCTAACCTTATCTTCTAACTTGATCCCATTTTTTCCCCTATAGGAGTTCCCCAAGTCCCTTCTATTTACCCCCTCTATCCCCAGTTCCTTGATTTTGTTTACATTGTGTCTCATTTTTCTTTATGTTTTATATCTTTCTTCCTTTATTTCCCCCTTTTTGTCTTTTCCATGACCCTGCTTGACAAGAATTATGATCAACATCTTCCCACTCTCCCTAATCCAACTTCTTAAATAGAATAATATCAATTTGTGGTGTTCATTTCCAAGATAAGCTAATTTACATTTATTTATTCCCCCATCTAATGTGTATGCATTTGAATCTGCTTTTCATGGGCCATTCACTTAAGCATTCATCCTTAATTCTCTATGTACAACATACAAGGTAAAGATTCTGGAAGATCAGTTTTAATCCCTTTTCAGTTTATTTTTTTCTTTTAGTTCATTTGAATACTTAACCAGTACTCTTCTATCAAGTTTTCATTTGTTTTTGAGTCTTGCTGTTGGGTCTCATTCCTATAAATATCAATTCATGAAGAAGAAAATGTGATATACTGCTAGTTACAATATATCTTAAGTCATGAGGCTTACTTCTGCCAACTACCCTTATGCTTAGTACAGTGCCTGGAATACAGTAAGAGTTTAAGAAATGTTTTTAGTTTAATTGATTGATCCTTACTAAGGTCAGCGTATCCTATCTCTAGAGTTATGCAATTCCTGGAAATCCCCCTACATGATTTTCTGGGATGGAGGCAAATTCCTACAAAGTCTAACTCTTAGTCAGAGGAGGCAGTCTACTAAGGTTTTCATCCCCCTTAAACAAAATCCATATAAGATGCCTATTACTCTCACCACTACAATAAGAATGTGCTTCAATGTCTTCCCACCCTTCTCCTTCTTGTGAACAACCAGTCTTCTCCCATCCCTAGTCTCTTTCCTCCATTACTTTTAGTCTATAGTTTTCCATGTGTAGGCAGCTAGGTGGCACAGTGGAAAGAACACCTGGCCTGGAGTCAGAAAGACCTATGTTCAAATGTGACCTCAAACACTTATTAACTATATAACTGTGGGCAAGTCACTCAACTCTGTTTGCCTTAGTTTCCTCATTTGTAAAATGAGCTGGAGAAGGAAATGGCAAATCACTTTAGTCTTTGCCCCCAAAAATTCCAAATGAAGTCACAAAGAATCATGAGTAGACAACAAAAAATTCTCATACTTGTTGTAAGACCAAATACTTTGGCATCATTTTTCTACTCATACTCAAGCAGACAGAAATACATCTCTGATTCCCCATTCTATTGCTCTTATCATATAGATAGATGGGTAGATGGATATATAGATAGATAGAGGTTGATACCTACATGTACATATACACAATATACATACATACGTATATGTATACCACAGACATATACATACATGTATACATATACCATATACCTATAGATATGACTTAACTTCTGTATTAACTATTCTTTTCTCCCCCTAAATATCATGTATGAGAAAGAAAGAAGGAAAGAAAGAAAGAAAAAAGAAGGAAAGAAATTCAGGGTTTACAAAGGAGATATTTTAGAGAACATAGGGAACCTCTAGTAATTCTTGAAATTTCACCATGTAGACTGACACCCAGATTGCCTGTACCAAAATTCAACTTTTTGTAAATATGTCTATTTTGTATATATTCCTTTTTTTTCTGATGTGCCATCTTCCTCATTTCATTGAAAATTCCTCAAGGTAAAGGACTAGTTATTTTATTTTATTTTATCAAGAATTTAGAATTTCATTTTTTCCCAAAATTACATCTAATAACAATTTTTAATGTTGATTTTTAAAACTTTGTGTTCCAAATTCTCTTCCTCCCTTCCCCTCTTAAGGACACAAGTAATTCAATATAAGTTATACATGTGTAGTCATGTAAAACATTTCCACATTAGTCAGGTTGTGAAAGAAAATAGATAAAAAAATACTTAAGAAAAAGGAACTAAAATAAACTATGCTTCAATCTGTATTCAGACACCATCAGCTCTCTCTCTGGAAATGGACTGAATTTTTCATAAGTCCTTCAGAGTTGTCTTGAATCACTCTATTGCTGAAAATAGCTAAGTCATTCAAAACTGATCATCTTACAGTATTGCTACTTTGCATCAGTTCACGTAAGTCTATCCAGGTTTTTCTGATAGCATCAGCTCATCATTTCTTATAGCACAATAGTGTCACAATTTGTTCAGCCATTCCCCAATTAATGGGTATCTCCTTAATTTCAGATTCAACTTTTTGTTTTTTTATCTTTTTTTAGATAACAACCTAGTAGTAGTATTACTAGGTCAAAGAGTATGTATGGTTTTATAGCCCTTTGGTCACAGTTCCAAATTGCTCTACAGAATGTTTGAATCAGTTTACAACTTCACCAAGAGTACTTTAATGTCTCATTTTCCCCATATGCCCAAAACATTTGTCATTTACCTCTGCTGTCCTGTTGTCCAATCCAATATGCATAACCCAGAATTGTCTCCAATCAATAGTGAGAGCATTTTTATATAGGTTTTTCATAGGTAGCTTTGATTATTTCATTTGAAAATGTCATATCTTTTGATCATCTATCAATTATGGAATGACTCTTATTTTAATAAATTTGATTTAAGTTTTCTATGTGTTTGAAGAAAGGAGTCCTGTCAGTCAAACTTGCTTTAAATTTTTTTCACAATTACTATTGCTATTTCCCTCCATCCTATTCCCTCTCCATGACATTTACTCTACTATCTATCACCCTCTGCCTCCTGAAAAGTGATTTCCTTCTGACTCCAGTCCCCCAATCTGCCATCCTTTCTATACCCCCTCTCCCCAGCTTATCCCCTTCCCCTCCTACTTTCCTGCAGGGTAAGATAGATTACTATACCCAATTGAATATGTATGTTATTCCGTCTTTGAGCCAATTCTGATGAGAGTAATATTCACTCACTCCCCAGCACCTCCCCCATCTTCCCCTCTACTGTATAAGGTTTTGTTTTTGTTTCTTTTGTTAAATACTTTACCCCATTCCACCTCTCCCTTTTCCTTTCTCCCAGTGCATTCCCCTCAGCCTTTAATTTACATTTTTTAAAGATATCATCCCTTCATATTCAACTCACACCTTTGCCCTCTGACTAAATGTACTCCATACAGCTGCCCTAATAATGAGAAAGTTCTTATGAGTTACAAGTATTATCTTCCCATGTAGGAATGTAAACAGTGTAATTTTTTAAATATCCCTTATGATTTCTTTTTCCCTATTTACCTTTTCATGCTTCTCTTGTTTTTGAAAGTCAAATTTTCTATTCAGCTCTGGTCTTTTCATCAAGAATGCTTGAAAGGCTTCTTTCATTAAATTCTCATTTTTTCCCCCTGAAGGATTAAACTCAGTTTTGCTGGGTAGATAATTCTTGGTTGTAATCCCAGTTCCTGTACCCTCCAGGATATCATATTCCAACCCCTCTGAGCCTTTAATGTAGAAGTTGCTAGATCTTGTGTTATCCTGACTGTGGCTCCACAATACTTGAATTGTTTCTTTCTGGATGCCTACAATATTTTCTCCTTGAACTGGGAGCTCTGGAATTTGGCTATAATATTCCTGGAAGTTTTCATTTTGGAATCTTTTTCAGGAGGTAATCAGTGGATTCTTTCAATTTCTATTCTACCTTCTGGTTCTAGAGTATCAGGGCACTTTCCCCTGACAATTTCTTGGAAGATGAGATCTAGGTCCATTTTTTGATCATGGCTTTCAGGTAGTCCAATAATTTTCACATTATCTCTCCTGGATCTGTTTTCCAAGTCAGTTCCTTTTACCAAGGAGATATTTCACATTGCCTTCTATTTTTTTCATTCTTTTGGTTTTGCTTTATTATCTTGATTTCTCATAAAGCCATTAGCTCCCATTTGCTCAATCCTAATTTGTACGTCATTATTTTTCTTCAGAAAGCTTTTGTACCTCCTTTTCAATTTGGCCAATTTGGCTTTTCACGGCATTCTTTTCCTCATTGGCTTTTTGTACCTCTTTTACCATTTGCCCAGTCTGTTTTTTAAGATGGTATTTTCTTCAGTATTTTTTTGTGTTTCCTTTACCAAGCGGTTGACTTTTTTTTCATGATTTTCTTGCATCACACTCATTTCTCTTTCCATTTTTTCTTCTACCTCTCTTACTTCCTTTCCAAAGTGCTTTTGAGCCCTTTATGGCCTGAGACCAATTCATATTTTTCTTGGAAGTTTTGGATATACTTTGTTATCTTCTTCTGAGGGTTTATTATGATCTTCCTTGTCACCATAGAAACTATCTAGGGTAAGCATTTTTTTCTGTTTGCTTATTTTCCCACCCTATTTCTTGACTTTTAACTCTTTGTTAAACTGGGGCACTGCTTCCAGGATGGAGGGCGCATTGTGTCAAGCTTTAGGGATTTGAGCATTTGTTCTCTGAGATACCTCTAGGAATTTGTAAGTCCTTAGTTCTTCCAAGGTGGTATGATTTAAGGAAAGGTATGTTCACCACTCTCCTGGCCTGTGCTCTGGTCTACAAGCAACCACAGGCCTGCTTTTCTACCCTGGAACTATAAAGTCTGCTCTGCTATGTCTGCAACCTCTTGTGTGCTCGAGCTCCTCCCCAGCCTGGGACCACCACCAAGACTGTGACTTGGATCCAAGTATGGGCAAAACAACAGAGTCCTGCCTCAATACTAGCAAAGACACCCCTGTAATCTCCTTCTGGTCAATTGTTCAACCTCTTTATCATGTGTGGACTGAGTTCCACTGCTGATTCAAAGGTTCCTGGTGCACTGGGATTGGATTTGCACTGGTGCAGCCTGCACTGTGCTACACTCCACTCTCACTCCAGTCCAACAGACCTTTCCTGCTAACCTTCTAAATTGTCTTTTGCTGGAAAATGATATTCCCCTGTCCTTTTGTGGGGTTCTGCTGCTCCAGGAATTGTCTTATGGAAATTATTTGAAGGTATTTGTAGGGGTCTTGGGGAGAGCTTAGACAAGTCACTGCCTTTCCTCTGCCATCTTGGCTCTGCCGCTGGTATTTTATTTGTCTTTAGTTTTTCACAAAACCTACTTAAAAGAAGAGTACTTGATTTACAAGATGAAAAGTGACAGTAATCATCCAATTTTTCTTGGTAATGCATTTCCTACTGCCCTGAGGTTTTTGGTTATTCCTCTCTACACCTCTCTCTTTTTAGATACCATCACTAATTTGAAATCTTCCTTCTTCTCTTACCTTTTTTGTGACCTAACATGGAAATTGGATGGTAGTGTTAAACCAAAGAAAAGTTGGCCTCTGGTTGGATTTCAGAGATAAAACACATTATGAAAGCATTTATACTTTTACCAGGTTTTAGAACTTTAAGGTTTGCAAAACACCTTAATCTCACATGATAACATCGTTAATATTTTAGAGGAAGGAGTCTGCCAAATACAATGATCTCTTTCGTTTAACACATGATAACTGACTGATTGTATTGGGCATCTACATGAAGTTCTGGGCCAGGAGTCAGGAAGACCTGAATATAAATCTAGCCTCAGATACTTATTAGGTATATGACTCTGAGCAAGTCACTTAATCCCTGTTTACCTCAGTTTCCTCTTCTGTATAATAGAACCTACCTCCCAGATTTGTTGTGAGGATAAATTAAGTAATAATTGCAAAATCCTTACCATAGTATCTGGTAATATAGCAATTCCTTTGTAATTTTTTTGTCAGGCAACTCAGTGGCACAGGAGATAGAGTGCCAAGCCTGGAGTCAGGAAAACTCATCTTTCTGAATTCAAATCTGACCTCAGATACTTATTGTCTCTGTGACTCAAGGCAAGTCACTTAACCCTGTTTGCCTCAGTTTCTCATCTATAAAATGAGCTGAAAAACAAAATGGCAAATCACTCCAGTGTCTCTGCCAAGAAAATCCCAAATGGAGTCATGAAGAGCTGGCCATGACTAAACAACAATAACAATAAATATAAAAGTTGTTGTTGTTGTTGTTGTTTTAAATTTATAATAAAGTATTTTTTTTCGTTACATGTAAAGATAGTTCTCAACTTTTGTTTATACAAGCTCTTCAATTTCAGATTTTTCTCCCTCCCTCCCCCTCCCCTAGACAGCAAGTAATCTGATATAGGTTACATACACACACACACACACACACACACACACACACACCTTGTTGTTGTTGTTATTGTTATTATCATCATTGTTGTTATCCTCGACATCATTATTTTCACTTCCTAGTTTATCAGGAAGATTCATACAGTGCTGATTTATAAAAAGCAAGATTATTTTTAGGTGAGGACATGCCTCAAAATAGCATTTAAAAAGCTATTAATATATTCCTGACATTTTTATGACCCTACATGTGGAATATTTCACATTTAGTGTTAAATTATAGTATTGAGAATGTAAGTCTTCCACTGGTGCCTAATTTATGTTCTACCTCATTGCAAAGATACATCTATTCTACCTCAGGAGCAATTGCTTTTCAAATTAAATGCCAAAAATCAAGGTGAAAGTGTGAAGAGCTTTAACTTATTTATTGCCAAACTTAGTCATATTGTGAACATCTTAACTCAAGAATTTTGGGGATTTTTACAAGTTTTCATAAACTGTTTCAAAAAAGGTGATATGTCAAAGTGTGGAAGAATAATATCACAACATTAGCCTAATGATGGAACAGAAAATTTTAGTGTTTTGTGTAATGGCATTAAGTGAACAGAAATGCTAAAATTATACCTTTCATGCTAGTAGGATGAAATAAAAGAATATAGTAACAACTTCCTCAGAACTCTCATTTGGAAGCCTCAACTCTCTAGAACTGTCCCAAATCAAGAAGAATGACAAAAATAAACATGACTTCTGAACATGCAAGATAGATTTTTTAAAAAATCATACACAGGGGAAGCTAGGTGGCACAGTGGATAGAGCACTGGCCCTGGAGGCAGGAGTACTTGAGTTCAAATCCGGCCTCAGACACTTAACGCTTACTAGCTGTGTGACCCTGGGCAAGTCACTTAACCCCAATTGCCTCACTAAAAATTAAAACAAAAAAAAAAGGCTAATGAGAAGCAAAGATCATTTCTGAGTGAGAAACCATTATAATGGAGATGGTATTGGAAGTGGGTTTTGAAAGATTGGTAGAAAGACTTCGGGAGTAGAGTAGCATGAGGGCAGTATTCCAAGTGTGATCCAAGCATGTTCAAAGCAACAGAGGTGAGAAAATACAGAATAGTGGAATAATGAGCAATCAAATTTTGCTGGAGGGGGAGTTCTAGGTGAGAGAATTCTTGAAGGCTGATCAGCAGCACACTTATGAAAGGCCTTAAATGACAGGTAAATAGCTTGAATAGTTTTGAGTAGTGGAATAATATGATTAAGTCTCTTAGTTTGAAATATTTATTTAGAAGATATGTACATTGATTCTGGGAAGGGAAAAGATTAGAGGTAGAGAAATAAAGTAGGAGACTATTGCATTGATTTAGGCAAGATAAAACAATAGCCTGGGTTGATTGAATGAGTAAATTTCAAAGATGTGGAACAGTAATTTATGTGGAATACTTCTTTCACCCATGATGCACTCTGGGCTTTGCCTAACATGGGGTTTCTGAACACAATTATAGTGGCTGGAAACAACCATGATCCAGCCTCCATGGTTCCTTTAAAAGACAAATTTGATAAAAATGAGTGGAGTAGATGCAGACCAAATCAGTGTGAAGGACTAGGATATAATTAATGCTATTTTAGAGAAATTTATAAAATCGGTGGGGTGTTCTGAGCTATATCATTTAGTTCTAATTCAATGATTAAATGGAGGAATATGAGCAGTACAACATGATTGATTTTCTGGGGAAGAGCAGGGGAAGGCCTCCATTTTGGGGGAGATAGTCAAATGGGACCTGATGGATGAAATTACTTCTTAACTCCCAAATCTTAGAGTTTGTGATTTTCCCTGTGGAGTCAGATTGGGAACTGAGTGCTGTGTGAAATATCAAAAAATACCAAACATTTATTTATTAAGCAACTCCTATGTGCCAGGTGCTGCTCTTGGTGCTAGGGATCCGGTTACAGAAGATGAACAAATGCACCAGCCACAACTCTCTGGATGACAATGGTTTATTTCTTTATTAATGTAAGGGTAGGGGTGATAGATTTACTCAAATATACTTCACTTGAAGTAAGTGATAAAATGCCCAATCAATTCATTTCAATCATAGACCAAGTGAAAAATCTTTGAAAGCTATTTGATTAATTGAAATGATGGTAAATTGTTCCTATTAGCTGATTGATTTCATCATGCCCTTTGGGTCCTGTTCAGGAGCTGAATTGACATGGAGAGTCCCAGAAATTGCAGCAAGTATGCTTTTCTAGCCCATTCTCAAGGAGAAAGTGCTGGGAGGATGGTGAAAAAGAGAGACCTTCACTTCAGCCTTAATAGGGACTCCTCCCCACCTTTGACCAAAGGGATTTTGTGAGCATTGAAAGGTTTGAAGGATTTTGGATTTCACATCTTCCTATCAGGGACTTAGCCACATTTTCATATGAGGCAATAGAAGCATTTGCTTCAAGCAGCTAAAGAAAGATTGGACATCAATTCCCAGGTTCACAAAGGATCTTAGCAAAAGAACCAAACCAGGTCTAAGGGAAAACCTTTTCAGCAACCAGGAGCTGCTATAACTTAAGCCTTAATCTTTTTGTATGTATGTATGTGTATATGTGCACATATAATATCTAATACAAACCTCTCCATTTTTAAATCTCTTCATGCAAAGAAGTTTTCTTCACATATACTTTCTAATCTTCACATAGACATGCTAATATTCACGTAGACATTCTAATCAATAGTTTTCTACCATAGCAGAGCTTTTCTTATCTACTCTATTGTATACAAGG
Source organism: Dromiciops gliroides (assembly GCF_019393635.1). Taxonomy (NCBI): domain Eukaryota; kingdom Metazoa; phylum Chordata; class Mammalia; order Microbiotheria; family Microbiotheriidae; genus Dromiciops; species Dromiciops gliroides. The sequence goes on along the minus strand of NC_057863.1, from coordinate 126,250,824 downwards.
CTGACATATTCCAAAAAAAAATTTAGCAAGCAGTTACACATAATTTCTCTAAATTTCAGCAGAAAGGCAGGCACAGGGAAACTTTAGCAAAGACACTGAGAGCTATTGGGCAAAAACATTAAAATGTTCCTTCCTTCCTCCCTCCTTCCCTTCCTTCCTTCCTTGCTCCTTTTTTCTTCCTTCTTTCCTTTGCCTGTCTTGTCTGCCTGCCTAGAGGCAGCTAGGTGGCATAGTGGATAGGGTGCTAGACTTGGAGTCAGGAAGACATGAGTTTAAATCCAACCTCAGAAACTAACTAGCTATGTAAAATGAGGATAGTAATAGCCCTTTCTTCCTAAGGTTATTGTGAGAAGCAAATGAAATGATTGTAAACTACTTAGCCCAGTGCCTGGCACATAGTAGTTACTTATTAAATGATGATTTCCTTCCTTAGATCCCTTTACCATATATACTGTCTAAACTTGAGTCTACTTTTCTCTGAACTCTATATACATTTGTGGGAGATTGTGTCAAAAACTTTTGGGAGATATTTTGTACCAACTGTAGTTTCTGTTTGTTTGTTTTTGTTTTTGCAGGACAATGAGGGTTAAGTGACTTGCCCAGGGTCACACAGCTAGTAAGTATCAAGTGTCAGAGGCCGGATTTGAACTCAGGTCCTCCTGAATCCAGGGCCAGTGCTTTATTCACTGTGCCACCTAGCTGCCTCGGTAGCTTCTGTCAACACCTTAGTGAATATTAGTTTCTAAAAACTACTTCTAAAAGTTACTAATTGATGCTCAACTAATAAACTTAGTGGAGGGTAAGTAGCCTGACTGGGGCTCAAAACAGTAATCATGCCTGACACCTCAGGGGTTCCTCCAGAACCCCAAGGTGAAAATGTAGCCTTGCTTCTGGATCTGCGACTCATCTGTGAGAGTCAGATTGGAATAAGGATCTCCAAAACTTACCTGGGCTACTTTAAATCTCTCCCTGGGTTCAAAAGGAGTTTGGAATAAGGATTTTTTAGTGGCTAATTTCCATGTCAAGTTGAGCTGGGGAAAATTTCTTCTCCCATTTGAGTTGTCTTCTTTTTCTTTCTTTCTTTTCTTTTTTTTTCTTTTTTTTTTTTAATGAGGCAATTGGGGTTAAATGACTTGCCCAGGGTCACACAGCTAGTAAGTGTTAAGTGTCTGAGACTGGATTTGAACTCAGGTACTTCTGACTCCAGGACCAGTCCTCTATCTACTGTGCCACCTAGATGCCCCTTCTTTTTCTTTCAAACCCATACAGTCCACAAATGGATCTGAACACAAATTGTCATAAATGGCCACATACTTTAATAACAAGTTGAAATAGTATGAGAATGCAAATTAGCATTTTAAGTAGGGATTCTTAATTTGGTGTCCAAGGCTTCTCAAGACGTTTCACCCCAAGGCAGAATTCAGGAGATCTATGAATGTGGATGGAGAAAAAAAATTACGTCTTTATTTTAACTTATGTTTGTTTTCCTTTGTAATACAATGCTTTTCATTTTATGCATTTAAAAAAAGATTATTCTAAGAAGGGGTTTATAAGTTTCTCTATTCTGCTAAAAGGGATCTATGATACAAAGATTAAGATTGATTTAAGGAAATGGACTTTTATTCCCAAGTAATGTGAGTAATAGTTGCAGCCAAGGGGTACTGAATCTTTTCCCCTCACCCTTCCATCCTTTCCCTGATCAGATGGTATAGGAAGTGAAGAGGTCAAATAATTAAAGGGAGTCCTTTTATTTAAATCCCACTCCCATTAGTACTCCAGGGAAGAAGGTATAGACCGGATTCTGGTAGTTTCATCTACTAATACAGGTGCTGGTTCCCAGTGAGTTAAGTTCAGGTGACTCTCACTGTCCCTTCTATCAAGTCTCTCCTTATCTTCATGAACTTCCACTATACCACGTGGTCTCAGTTCTGCTTTCTTTGTTAATTTTTGTTGTAGGGAATTAGTAGGAGAAGCTTGGGGGACCACAGTGGCTCACAATTCTCCCTTTACTCCATCTTGCTATGTTTTTTCTGCTCAAGTTTAAAAGAAAAGAAGGGGAGAAAACAAGAAATTTTGGGAATCTCTGTTGTATTCCTGACAAGGACATTTAAAAGCATTCAAGGGCAAACATAATGTTAGTAAGGCAGGAACTGATCAAATTAGCATAGTGGGACCACCATAATTATTCAGGGCCCAGGTAATAGGATGGGAAACCACTTTCTGGCCAACCATGGACTCAAGAGTCAGTAGGTATCCAATTGTGGGGTGAAAAGCCCTTTTATAAACAGTATCCAAGAATTACAGTTTTTCTGTCCTGTAATTCCTCAGATAGGTCAGTGTAGAGACAGTCAGAGATAGTCTTGACATGTTACCTCATTACTTATTTAACAGGACTGACAATAGAATATGACAAGTTGAGTTTGACAAGTTGAGATAAGAAATCTGTCAAATCTTCCTGGCCATTCTCCTTCAAATAGTTTGCTTCAAGGTACCCTTAACTGTCTACTGTTAGTCTGCCCATTGGTTTGAGCATGAGGAGGTTGGACTGTTTAGATAAATTTCCTGTCCACAAATTCCTTAAATTCAGCTGAGGCTGATTTAACAGAGATAGTGCCTGACATGTTCAGTGTGCAGATAACTAATTTGTTCCCAGCTATAACTGTTTCAAGAGAGCAATCAAGAGCACTTGGAGTTATTTTGAGAAGTCATCTACTACAATCAAATGTTTTTTCCTCTAGAAGAGTCCTAAAAGATCAACACACATTCTCAACCAAAAGTTCTTGGTTATTTTCCTCAGAAGTGGTTTGGGCAGATCAGTGAGCCAAGAAGACTGGCATGTATTATTACTACCATCATTTCCAGACTTTCCTAGGATGTAACTAAAATGGATCATCCTATTCTCTTCAAACATATCCACAACATTCTCATCTGAAACTTAATTGAAGCCATTTCCTTTATCTAGAATCCCTTTTCCTTATCATTGTCTCCTGAAATTCTGAAATCTTACTTCGCAGAGTATTATTTCAAAACTCAACTCAAATGTTGGTGACATTGCTTATCCTCTCACATCTGTCCTCTTCTCTTTACTCATGAGGCTACTACTTTCATGATTCAGGCCCTCATCATTGTAGTTCAGGGCCTCATCAGGCCCTCATCACTTCTAGCATGTACTATTTTAACAACCTTCAAATTAGACTCCCTGCCTCAGTTCTCACCAGAAATACACTCCCTCCATGCCTTTGACTCTTAGAATTTGTTGTTTTCTTATACAATCAGTTCAGATTCCATCTTCTACCTGAAGCTTTTTCTGAATTCCCCAGTAGCTAATATTTTACCCTCCCAAATTACCTTGTATTTATTTTTGTGTGTATATATGTATATCTCTCTATATATATTCACACAAGCATATACGTATTACATATATAATTATTTGTTTACATATGTATACTTATGTAATTTTAATTCCCTCAGTCCCATAGAAGTTAAGTTCCTTGAGGTCAGGGAAAGTTTCATTTTTGTCTTTCTCTTCCTAGCTTAGTACAGTGCTTGGCATTTAATAAGAGGTTAATAAATATTTATTGACTCATCCTGCTTGGATGGGCTTTCTCCCTCTTGTAGCACTTTGTATCTCTGCTATACATTTATAGTAATTAACTTTATCTTCTGTTCACTTGTCTACACATCTTATCTACCTAACTACATTACAAATTACTTGAGTGTAGAACCCCTACATTTGATTATAAGATCTCAGATCAAAGAAATAAAAGGGACCTTAGAGATCTTTTAGGATAACTCTCTTATTTAATAGGGTGGGATTCGAACACTAGGTTTCTGATTCTGAATCCTTTTAAAAATGCACAAAGGAGGGGCCAGCCAGGAGGCCCAGTGGATAAAGCACCATCCCTGATGTCAGGAGAACCTGAGTTCAAATCCGGCCTCAGACACTTGACACTAGCGTGTGACCCTAGGCAAGTCACTTAACCCTCATTACCCCTCCCCACACACACAGATGCACAAAGGCAAGAAGTCAATGTTTACTGATGTGAAATGATTATCATTCCTTTTGTTTGTATTTTTCCAGTGACTCCTGCCCTCATCCACCCTTCTATAAATCTTTCCAGTGCTTGTCTTTGTTGATTCTTGCCAAGGGAGCTGGTATATATTCATAAAATATGGAACCTATGAGAAAAGCTAGTGAGCAGGAATAGCCCCTAAAAATACTAATCAGGATTTCAAGGGACTAGCAGAATCATAGGTAACCTGCTGGTCACATCCTCAAAAAACAAAAAACAAAACAAAGCAACAACAACAACAACATCAGAAACAAAACAAAACAAAAAAACCAAACAGACCAGCATCATTGAACTTAAGGTCACTTCAGAATAGGGCCCTGAAATGTTTCCATGAAAGGGGGCGACTTTTTTTGTTCCCCACAGGGGAGGTAGGGTAAAAGTAAATGATAGGGGAAGACAACTCAATTCAGTCTGATTCAATTCAACAAATAATTATTAAATACCTACTATGGGCACTGGGAGAAAGGGGAACAAAGACAAAAACAAAAACCCCAAACAATCCATAGAACCTTTTTTCAAGTGTTTTTTCAAGAGCATAATCAATTTATTAAGTGCCCACCATGTGCCTGGCACTAAGCTTAGGGCTTTACAAATATTATCTCATTTCACCCTCACTCTAACCTTGTGGGGGTAAGTGCTATTATTATCCCCACTGTACAATAGAGGGCAGCTCTGTGGCATACTAGATAGACCACTGGGCTTAGAATCAGGAAGACCCATCTTCATGAGTTCAAATCCAGTTTCTTCTTACTACCTGTGGGACCCTGAGCAAGTCACTTAATCCTGTTTGCCTCAGTTTCCTCATATGTATAATAAGTTAGAGAAGGAATAGCAAACCAATCCAGTATCTTTGCCAAGAAAACCCCAAAATGGGGTCATGAAGAGTAGTACACAACTGAAAATGACTAAACAACAACAACTATTGAGGAACTTGATAGTTGAAGAAACTATGACAGAGGTTAAGGGAATGCATGTTCACAGACAAGATAGATAAAGAACATTAACAGCTGGGGAATCATGAAAGGCCCTATGTAGAAAGTGGTACTTGACCTCTGCTTTGAATGAAGCTAGGGATTGTTACCAGGAAATGAGGAGGGAGTACATTCCTGACAGAGTTGGGGGTTGGGGGGAAATCTCTGTAAAGCACAAAGAAAAGGAATGGTATGTTATGTATATAGAACAGTTATTAAGCCACTTTGACTAGAACAGAGAATGTGTGAAGGTGAGCAATATCAAATAAGATTAGATATTGAATAAGATTGAATAAGATTAGATAGGTTGGAGTCATGTTGTTATGGAAGCTGATAGGAAAACCTGAGGTGAGATAAGTCATAGTGAAGCCTCTATCACAATGTCCTCTTGGTTATGAAAAGTAATAATAGGTGACATTTTTACAGCACTTTTAGGTTGGCAATGTACTTAACTTTTCTCCTTTAAGTCATGCAGGATCCATTTAAGGTAGGTTTTACTGGTATTTCTGAATGCCCACTTAATAGATGTGGAAAAGTTTAGAAAATTTAAGTGAATTGCCCTTGGTCAGCATATCTAGTAAGCACTGGGGGTAGGATTTGAACTTAGTTCTTTCTGACTTCAAGTTACTTCTAAATCCACTAGACCACAGTGCCTGTTAACATGGTAGGGCATCTCTATTCCTCTTAAGCAAATTATTCAAGCACTACCTTCTCTTTGACTAGCTACTTGCAATGTCACAGTGGTTTGACAATGACTGCTGTCTAAATTGGTCTGAGATTCAGAATCAACCCATTAGGGGCCCTCTTTCCGAGCCTCAGGCATCTAAACTTGTGTCTCCTTTTGTCCTTTCTCTCCCCCTTTGTCTCTTACATCAATCTGAATGGATTGAGGAAATGATTATTACTAGAATGAAGAAGGAATGTTGATAGGATAATTTATCTACCAGAAAGCATTAGAATGTCTATCATGTGGAAAAGGGACTGAATTTTTTTCTGTATGGCCACAGAGGGCAATTCTAGGAACCAGGATGAAAATTATAAAGGCAAATTTGGGCTTAATGACACAGAAAATTTCTAAACAGTTGCTGTTGTTCAGTCTTTTTCATTTGTGTCCTACTCTTTGCAACCCCATTTGAGATTTTCTTGGCAAAGATACTGAAGTCTTTTTCAATTTTCTTCTCCAGCTCATTTTACAGATGAGAAAACTGAAACAAATGGGGTTAAGTGACTTGCCCAGGGTCACATAGCTAGTAAGTGTCCAAGGCCAGATTTAAATTCAGGAAGATGAGTCTTCCTGACCCCAGGCCCAATACTCTATCCACTGTATCATTCAGCTGCTCCCAAATGGAATGGGCTACCACAGGAAATTGTGAATTCTTTAATATTGGAGGCATTTGAAGAAGACTAGATGTGTTCTTGTCAGAGATCATAGGTTCAGAGGATCAGAGATTTATAATTAGAAGGGATCCTGAAGGACCTCTAAGCCAAGCCTCTCATTTTACAGATGAGGAAAATGGAGGTCTAGAGAGGTTAAGGGATTTGTCTATAGTCTATAGTAAATATTCACGATAGGATAGGAACTCAGGTCTTCGTCCTGTCTCAAAAATTCCAGTGCTCTATGCATTATAACAGTCTGTAGTAGAGACTGCTTCTCTTCAAATACAGGCTGAACTGGATGATATCTGAGATTCTATCCAATTCTTTCTGTGACTTTGTGGCTAAAGGACCTTTCAATGAGATCTGTGGGCACTAAAAAGAGATAAGCTTAGTCATAATGAAGCCCAAACAAAATGGAAGCATATGGCCCAGATCACTCCTTAGAAGTTGGTTGAGTAACCTATTAAGTTATTCCTGACAGAAAACATATTTTGGCTAGGTACTATAGAAAAACAATTAGTTAAAGCAAAAATTTAATGGAAGACAGGGCTATATCATATTTTGGAACCCATGAGGTCCTTTCAATGATTCTAAGCTGTTTGCTGCTACAAAAACTCATCTTTTAATAGTAATATTCTCCACATTTGGGGCAGCTAGGTGGTGCAGTGGATAAAGCACCGGCTATGGATTCAGGAGGACCTGAGTTCAAATCCAGCCTCAGACACTTGACACTAACTGGCTATGTGACCTTGGGCAACTCACTTAACTCTCATTGCCCCACCAAAAATTTCTCCACATTTAGGTATAAAATGTGATCTAGCCAACTTGCTATAATTATGAAATATTATAATCCGAGAAAATCAACAAGTCTGTGACCTCCAAAGGCAATAGAAAGTTATGGGTGGGAGATGGCCAATGTTGGCTGCAGCAATGACCAAAAATGATGCTGGAAGTGGTATAAAAGGCATCAGCAACATAATTTTTATGAGAGAAAGAAGCAAACTATTCACATCATGAGTTAGTAATAATCATAATGTCAATGAGGTCAAGCTTAAGATTTATGAAATAGTGATTTCTCTACCACTGGAGGTATCTAAACAAAGACTGGATAACGCCTTGTCAGGAATGTTGTATAGGGTTTCATGCACTGGGTAGTGGAGACAGCATGATGCCAGGGCTAATATGCTGATCTTAGAGTTAGGAAAACCTGAGATTGAATCTTGCCCCTGCTGTTTGCCAGTCATATGGCCATGGGCAAATCATGAAACATTCACAGCCTCAGGTACCTTATCTGTAAAATGTCAACAATCAGTAATTGTTGAATGTACATCATAGGTTTGTTGTCAGGTTCAAATAAGATAATGTAGACTAAGCGCTCTGTAAACTTTTAATTAAATATACATTTAACTATAATTGCTAGTGATTTAGATTAGATGCTCCCTGTGTTTCTTTCAACCCTGGGGCTCTATGATTCTGTATTTCTTGTCTCACTTCCATCCTCAATTTGAAAATTTAACTTTCCTGAAACCAGCTTCACTTTATCCCTCTTTTCTGTATACATTTCCTATTTTCTCATCCTCAACCAGCCACAATATAGACTTCTAATATTGGGATTTTAAATACCAATAAGCGAACACAAGATATCCCTTGTACTTAAATTTAAACGCAAGTAAGCCAATATTTCACATTTCTTGTTTAAAAAAAAAAACCCACACAATTCCTTAATTAAGTTCTTTTTTTCCTTTGAGCACACTTTTGATTAATATTTTCCCCCATATCCCTGTAGTTAGACACTTAACAGGCAGAAAAAATGAATATGAGGTATAGAGAATTATGCTAAGGTGTATAGAACACTAGTCTTGGAATCAGGAGGATTAGATTAAAATACCATCCTAGACACTATGATCCTGTGTAAATTACTTAACTCCCCTCTCCTTCAGTTTCCTCATCTGGAAAATGAGGGGGTTGGATTCAGCATTCTTTAAGGTTTCTTCTAGTTCTAAATTTTTGAACATGTTTAAAATTACTTTTGTTTAAGCAGAACTTTAAAAAAAGCCCTTCTCAAACATTTTTTTTGTGGGGCAATGGGGGTTAAGTGACTTGCCCAAGGTCACACAGTCAGTGTCAAGTGTCTGAGGCCAGATTTGAACTCAGGTCCTCCTGAATCTAGGGCCAGTACTTTATCCATTGCACCACCTATCTGCCCCCAAACATTTTTACATGTATATGTTAAGATCATACAAGATTCTATGACAGTTACGAGCACAGTTGGTACTTAAATATCTGTTGAATATTAACATCATTGCACACATATTACAAGGAGATTTTTGCACACCAAAGGTGGTATCAAATATTTCCCATACAATGTCCAAATAGAAAATCAGTCAATCGATAAACATTTATTAAGTGCCTGCTTTGTGCCAGGCACTGTGCTAAGTCCTGTAGGTATAAAAAGAGGCAAAAAGTCCCTGCCCTCTAAACGTTTATAATCTAATGGAGGAGACAATATGCAAACAAATATTTACAAACAATCCTTTATCTATATATGTGTGTGTGTTTGTGTCTCCATATATATACCACATATATATATATTCTATATCATATATGTATGCCCACATGCATATATGTGTGAATATATGTAATCCATGGGAGCTAATGAGATTAACCAATTTAAATAGTATAGAGAGAGAAGAAAAAAGGCCCTCCTACAGAAACCCTGAGGGTATGGTCTGGAAGAAGATCCAGCAAAGGAGACTGAGAAGGAGCAGTTAGATGAATCCTTTCTTGAAGGCAAGGTTGTCTAAATGTTCTTATTTCCAGAGGCTAATTACATAACACTTCAGAAAACTACAGGTACCCTAAATGTGACTGACAGCTGTTCAAAAGAGATTGGTCTAGCAATACCAGACAGGGAAAAAAAGTAGATGGCAACTTGATTACCCAGTATGTGACATAAAGTTGGATGGGCAGGTCATTAGACTAGTCCATTATTGTACATATCTGGGATAGGTACTTCAGACAGTGAATTTGGTCCAGGAAAATGGGCTCAATCACATTTGGAATATGTATGGTACTTTCAATGAAAGCAAGTTGCTTTCTGCTGCCAAAACATTTCATTTAAACTATAAGGATCCAATATGTCTGGGAATCAAGACTCTTAGAAAATTATAATTGCATATGACTCTAAAGTAAATGGAAAGATGAACTATGGCTGTAAATAGCCTGCAGCACCCTGCCCACAATGATTTATATATTATCAGGACTACATATGACTGGGACAAAAGAAGTTGGCCCATCATCAATTTAGCATGCTTTCACTGGGTACCATGACAATTTAGAAAGGTAATTAGACATCTTTCCACATACCATTTTTCTTCTTCTCTAATACACCTTCTAACTCTCCTAAGAAAATAAAGGAGATTTGAACTCTGTCTCCTGAGGTTGGGTGGAATGGTCCTAATTGAGTTTGCACATAATTGTGTTCTCCCTGTGATTTTGGTTCATGAGGTGTTTGTGATAATGAATAAACCGAAGGGAGCTTTGTAGCAGGTCCAGATATGGGTTAAGGAATTCTATTTATTCTTAAACCTTCTCCCACATCCAACTAACTGACAGTGATGGTATTTCTCAGTGTAATGAATCATTAGGAGGTCAAATGGATACAAGGCAATATATTTTCTTGAAGGAGGATGTGCATTTATATTCATCCAGAAGGTTTGTGAGTCAGAAAGCTACCATTTTTCCTTCTTTGATCAAGCAGTGCTAAATAGTGGTGTGGGTAGGCAAGTAGGGAAGGAACCAATCAAACTCTTCAGGAGGAGATTTTTAGATTAGGAAGAATAACAGAGGGGAAGTTTGGTCACAGCTTGAAATGAGGTTTAGCAATCGTGATAAAAAAAAAGATGTGTACACTCCTATTCCAGTAGTTTTAAAGAGAAACAGAACAAGTCCTTGTGAGACTGCCATAAGTTTTAAAGAGAAGCTTTAGAAAATGTCACTGGAATAGCTATGAATAGAGATAAACACGAAAAAATGTGCCAAGAAAATTAGGCATTTCACTGGGACTCCCCCCCTCCACATTTTACTTTGATCTTTAGAATGACATAACCATCATAGTTATTTATTAAAACTATTGAAAGAGGATTTATGAAAATGATTAATGAAGAATTCTGTGGTTATCTATAGGAAAATTTGTGGGAAAAGATTGGAAGCAAAGAGAACACTTATTAAGCCTGTAGATGATTCCCAGCTCCTGGGAATGTGGTGGTTAGACCTTGGAAAAAAAGAATCATCTTTCATAGTAACCTTGGAAAATTAGATGAATGATCAGAAAAATAATGAGAATAATGATGTATAAAGTTGAGAAAGAAAAAGCTCACTGTACAATGAGGGTAAAAGCAAAATAATTCTGGATTTCTGACAATTTAGTTTTAAATATGACACTACCAATCTGTGTGACCTTGGAAATATCATTAAAATTTTTAAAATATATTTACTTCACAATCATCAACAAACATGAACATTTTAAAGCACAAGGAACAACAATGAGGATTTTATATGAAAACATGAACTTCTCTACCATACACAATTTACTCCTTACTTTTCGGTTTCCACATTAGCAATAAAAGTATTATACAACACAGTTCCTTTACCTATGATCTCTTCTCACCCTTATCCCCATATTTCAACTTTTTCTTCATTCTTCAGGATTCTTGGACTCTACCTTTGTCTTTTCTTTAGGGATGGTGGTATGTGGTATAACACTGGGTTGCCTAAGGACTTATCGAATACAATAAAAATATTGGGCATTAAATCAGTGTTAAAAAATTGGGGAGAAGGGAATGCATTAAGGAACTTCAGGGAGAGAAATGGCTCGACCCCTTCTCATTTGTTACAAGTGTCCACTCACTTGTTACAGGTGTCCACAGGCTTCACAGGCCACAGGGAATAGCCAATCACAGAATCGCACAATTCCAGAGTCAGAAGGACTTAGTGTCTAATCCTACCCATATCAAAAATTGAATGCCGGTTACCAGTTCACTCTTCTTTCTACCAGACCACTTCATATGCAAAGGAATGTTCATTATTCTTTATGATTTAGGGAGCAGAAATGAAGGGATAATTTACTTGTAAATCTTCACATATATATTGGATTCTAATAGAAGATGCTAACAAGTTGTTCTCTGTTTCACTAAAAATAGAAATGAAAGGAATATAGAAACAGCAAATCAAAGAACTTCAGGGATGGAATGGACCTCAGAGGCCACATGTTATTTTTGTCATTTAAGTCATATCTGACTCTTTGTGACCTTATTTGGGGGGGGTTCTTCATAAAAATACTGGAATGGTTTGTCATTTCCTTCTTCAGCTCATATTACAGATGAGGAAACTGAAGTAAACAGGATTGAGTGATGAGCCCAGGGCCACATAGCTAGTAAGTGCCTGAGGCTGGATTTGAACTCATGATGACTCTTCCTGATTTCAAGCCTGGTGATCTATCCATTGTGCTCCCTAGCTGCCATCAGTGGCTAAATGGTCCAACTCATATCCAAAATAGAATCTTTATTATTCAGTTCTCTTTCTAATTATTGGTTATCTGGCCTCTGCTTGAAGTCTTCTGATGTGGGGTAACATACTACTTACCAAGACTAACCAAGAGAGTCTGTTCCACTATTGTATAATTCTAATTGTTATGAAGTTTCCTCTCAATCAAACCTAAATTTGCTTCTTTGCGGCTTCTACCAACTATCTCTGTTTCTTTCCTCTGAGGAAAAAATGAGAAGTCTAATCCCTCTTCCTCAAGACATCTTTTCAAATTCTGAATAAAATTTCCATTGTCCCTACAAAGCTGTATCTTCTCTAGGCTATCCCAGTTTCTTTAATAGATCCTATCATGGGAAGAATTTCAGGTTCTTTACCAGCCTAGTTACTAACCTCTGGATGCTCTATAGTTGTGCTACTTGATAAGTTATTTTTGTTGTGAGCAGTTGCACATCAGAAATTGACAAAGACTAAAAATCAGGGTCTGACATTGTTTTGTTGATTGTTTAGACTTAAGAAAGTGAGGGAGGAAATGTTAATGATGAAGATTAAACTAAAAATTATGCCAGGCATTTTTGGAGAGTTGGTTTTAAGTATTTATTTACCAGTATTTGACTAACTACAACTTACTAACACCCTTCTTAAACTATGACATCCAGAGCTGGACACAAGATTTAAGTATGATCCAAACAGGTGAAGAATAGTGGAACTACATCCTTAGTTCTTGCATTTATGCCCCTTTTAATACAGGTGAGGAGCACAATGGCTTTATCTGCTCATGTCATACTGTTGACCCCTATGGAACTGGCAGTTCATTAACTCCTACATCTTTTTTCAGGCACTTTTTTTTTTAGTGAGGCAATTGGGGTTAAGTGACTTGCCCAGGGTCACACAGCTAGTAAGTGTTAAGTGTCTGAGGCCGGATTTGAACTCGGGTACTCCTGACTCCAGGGCCGGTGCTCTATCCACTACGCCACCTAGCTGCCCCTCAGACACTCTTCTGTCTAACCCTGCCTCTCACATATTTTTGTTCTGGGGGGAAGCTAGGTGGCACAGTGGATTTAAAGCACTGGCCTTGGATTCAAGAGGACCTGAGTTCAAATCTGGCCTCAGACACTTGACACTTAATTAGCTGTGTGACCCTGGGCAAGTCACTTAACCCTCATTGCCCTGCAAAACAAAAACAAAAAACAACAAAAAAAACCCAAAACCCATATTTTGGTACTGAAAAAAATTTTTTGAACCCAAGTATAAACTTTTTTTCCATTTATCCCTATTCAATTTCATCCTATACAGTTAAGCTCAATTTCCTAGCCTAGGGGTTAACAAACTATCTCCCAAGGGTCAAATCTAGGCTTTAGTTAAAACCATTCATAGCTCATGGGCTGGATTTGGTCTGCAGAGCTTGGTTTGCCAACCTTACCCTACCCTGTTTAGATCTAATTCTAGTATTCAGCATACTATGTATCCCTCCAAGCTTTGGATCATCTGAAAATTCGATATCTTTGGCACCTTTGCATTTATTCTCCCTGATAAAAGTTAAACATCATGGGGCCAAGCACAGAACCCTAGAATACTCCATTAGAGACATCACTCCAAGTAATCAAATTATAAATGACTTTTTAAAAAATCTGGCTACTCAACCAGTTTCAAATTCATTTTTTTAATCCAGCTCATATCTTTTCATTTTTTTTCAACTAGAACATCAGGAAATCTTTTATGAAACACTTCAATAAGATGGAGGTAAGCTTTGTCTTCTGCATTTCCATTCTGTAACTGAAAAGAGACACAAGGTTAGTTTAGCCTGACCTGCTCTTGATGAAGCCATGTTGTATTTTTGTGATCACTTCTTCTTCTGAATGTTCATTCACCCTCTCTTTAATAATATGCTTCAGAAATTGCCAAGAACTGAAGTCAAGTTTACTAGTATATAGTTTGCAGACTTCATTCTGTTCCCTTTTTTGAAAATTGAAAAAACATTTGCCCTCCTCCAGTCACTCAGTAATTCTCCCACTCTCCAGGGATTTGAGTTGTAATGTGAAGAAGGTTTTAGGCTAGAATTTCCTAAATAAAAAGGCATATTTCCTGGCTATGAGGAATGTTGAATATTATAATAAGTTCCTATGGGAGGCTACAGAATCTCCTCTGGGAATCTTTAATATTTGGTTGATTCTCCTGCATCAATGATCAGTTCATAGTACGATTCTGCCTAGTGATCCCCTGTGGTCCTATCTTGCCCTGAAATTCTATGAAGCAGATACTTTTTATATTTATATATTTGTATATTTATTTTTAACTTAAGATAATTTATGGTGGGAAAATGTAAAAATAATTACATAACCTAATTTTGGTTCCCATTGTCCATTACTATCAGGTTAAATGTGACACAGGGACAGAGAGTGGAAGTAACTCCTGCTAATTAGACCTCCTGTAAATCTTCATGGAGATGTTTAAGGGATAGCACCATCTTCTTCACATAACCACAAACTAGCAATAGGCTTATTCACTTTCCATTTTTACTCTCTTTCTCTGTGTTCTCTCCATTCCAATTCCTATCCCTTCCTGACCATTAAGATGACATCCGTTGATGCCTGGCCTATGGATAGATATGTTTATACCTACAGGGACACATAGACACTTGAATTAAATAGATTATCTGAGAGACAACAGAGTAACCCAGTAATTATGTCCTTTAATTGATTTTGCACGATCATATCTTCTTCCAACTATTTGGAGGATCATGAATACAGAGCTTTCTACTGAAATGACTAGTTTATAGATGAGAATCATGAAAGTTAAATGACTTGCCAAATGTCATACAGGTAGAAAGTGTCAGAGACAGAATTTGAACCAGTTCCCCTTCTGTATCAACCTTTACAACTATTATCCAGGTAAGCATCATGTGTGAAAAAGGGGCTAGCCATCTCTACTCATTGCCACCCATGGTAGAGAAAGGCAAGCCTAAATGAAGCAACAAGGTACCCCGAGGAAGAGAAAGGAAGCACCATGTATCAGACAAATCAAACCACCCCTATCACCTTAACCACCATATCCCCTTATACCCCAGTGGAAATAACTCAGGACCCTGAGTCTGTTTGCCTTTGGAATAGCAATGCTTCCAACCTGGTGCTATTGGTCATTATTCTGACAAGCAACCCTTATGGAGATGCAGCCTGGCTACTGCCCCTGCAATAGCTATACCCACAGCTACTAGAGACCCACAAAAGGAAAGTTCTTGTCTCCAAAGTCCTTAGCACTGTCAAATGTTTTAATATATATTTTTTAAAATGATATGATTTTATTAGTGGAAATGTCATTAAAGAAGAATATTACCATCTGCTTTGTCACTGTGCCTTAAGAACAGTTGTACCTTTCTGGGACCTTTTAATCTGATATTCAACTGGAACCTTTCATGTGTGTTGTCTCCCCCAGTAGAATATGAGCTCCCTAAAAGAAGGGGTGGTCTCATTCCTCTATTTCTATCTCTAGTACAGAGCTTTGCACATGGTTAAATGCCTAATAAACACTTTTTTCATTTATTTATTCTTAACTTTGGGCTTTTAAACAAAATTGATAATTATTTTGTTTGGTCATTTCAGTCATGTCATGACTTTTTGTGATTACATTTGGTATTTTCTTGGCAAAGATAAGAGAGTGGTTTTGCCATTTCCTTCTCCGTCGCTTTACAGATTAAAAAAAAGCAAACACACACACACATATAACAAAAAACTGAGGCAAACAAGGTTAAGTGACTTGCCCAGGATCACACAGCTATTAAGTGCCTGAGGCTAGATTTGAAATCAGGAAGATGTCTTCCTGACTCTAGGCCCCAACACTCTATCTACTGTGCCACCTACCTAGTAGGCTTCCACCAGACGTGGACGACCATGGATCAGTGCCTTGAAGAGCCACAGGCCACAGTATGGCTGTGCAGTCCGATACGGGAGCCACAGCTCCTGCCTCAAGGAGGACATCAGAAAACTGCGTTCTCTGTTGCCCGACAGTTCCTGTGTCTCGTTCGTTTTTCTTCCTCCCAAGCTTCAAGGCCCATCTCAGCTTCACGCAAGCTGCTTCTGAGTACTGAACTCCACTGGGCGCAGTCCTTGGCCATCTCCTCCCAGCTGCCGGTGTCTATACCTGACAATTATTTTAATGGCATTCATTTCTTTTATAATCCTAGGTATTTTATGCACTTAAAATTATTAATTATTTTCTGAAACATTTGTTAAAATGCAGTTAAAAGCATTTTTCTGAAAAAAGGGTAAGCTTCACTCAGATTGCAAAGGAGTTCATGACACAAAAAAAGGTTAAGAACCCTGATGTGGAACCAGAGCTTCTGGCACTGTTGCTCTGTTGCTGTTTTGTTAAAAATATGGCTACTTTGCTCTACTGGCAATTGAAAGTAATTTCAGAGCCTACCTGTTTAGAAGTCCTTGAAAAATATCATAGTTGTTAACTCACTGTGAGTTACCTTCTAGCAGCTGTTTGGTATCGGGAAGGGAATGTCATAATATTCTAACTCTTTCCCCTCAACTATAGAGAAAACAACAGGGACAGGCATAGTTACTCAACTGGTGAGTTCATCAGTATATGATAACTGATTGAGAAAGATGGCTTACATTTTTTTAAACATGGCTGGGCTTATGCCAAGCATGGAATCTCTACTCACCCTCAGGTCTGGCATAGAAAATGGAATTCACAAGAGATGATGTTGCCTCCACCTTCAGGGAATGCTGAGGCTCAGACTCTAACAAGCAGAGAGATTATTACACATATGCTAACTAGATCAGACAGAGTAGAAAGGGCTAAAAGGTCCGCAGGTCTTCCGAGTTCTGCCTTGCCACTTTCTTGATTCTTGCTTTCCTTCACAGAAGGCAAAAATCCATCCACCCTGAACATCTTGCCATCTCCCCTGCCATTTACTGGCTCTCCTCAATGGAAGCAATACATATAATACCAGACTTTCAGAGACCATGGCCAGGGGAATTAAAACACTTGACTTAGAAATTCTACCCTAAGCCTTCTCATTGGTGAGTGCAAATTTAACTATCCCACTGCCTATACTGGACATCTTGCCACCTGTACTGATGTCCCTTTCTTCTTTTCCCCCTTTTAAGAACAGTATTCAAAACAATGTTACTATTGCTTATAGATTGGGCATGACAATTGACTCCCCTAGTGTTCCACTCACCATTCCTGTGGTTTTTTAGAGCCCAATTACCTTTTCCTCTCCTCCTCCCTCTCCAACCTATGATTTGGGAAGTCCACATATTCTTATACAAGATGGGTTCAGCTGAGCCTAAGAAAGGCAATCTAATTGCAAAAAGATCATGCATTTAATATAATTTGAAATTCTTAAAGCTCTTTGTAAATGTCTATTATTATTTACAGTAATGCCTATTTGTATTTTATCTTTAGGATTAATTTTAATGATCATAGTGATTTTAGTGATCAGAAATGGAGGGGACATTTGGTTCCATGTAGTCCAACCCCCTCATTTTATAAATAAGGAAATGGAAATAAAGAAATTAAGTGATATGCTTAAAGTCACACAGGTAATAATGTGTAGAGCCCAGATCTAAACTGATGTCCTCTGATTCTCTTCCTACTTATATTCTCAATTTACAAGAGTCATTCTTCTTGGAATTTTATGTCTGTACTTAGAAATTTTCTTTAAGTCTTTGTGCATTCTATTTCTCATTAAATCTCAATCTCTCTCTCTCTCTCTCTCTCTCTCTCTCTCTCTCTCAGCTGAACAAAATTGCCAGTTTATCCAGTAAGGTTCAGCCCACCAACATCCTATAGACCAGCACCAAAAAGATAAAGCAGCATGATGCAGTGGAAAGAATGCTGGACAAATAACATTATATCTCTTTAGGAAGAGGGACTGGCCCTAGGATTTCTTGGGTATGGGGAACTCAGTGGATAAGGAATCTCCTTCTAAAAATGGAGGTCACCTACTTCTTTTCTGCACCTTAGGGTCTCAGATAGTTGTCTAGAACACTGATACACAGGTTAAGTGACTTGTCTAGGGTCAAATCCAGGATATTGCAGAGGTAGGATTTCAACCCAGGTCTTCCTGGTTCCAAGGTCAGATCTCTATCCAAACTCTGGCTCTGACATTTAATAGCCACGTGACCAAGAGCAAGTCACATAACTTCTCATTATCTTTACAAGGAGATCAAGACTTGGACTAGACACTTTAAGCTTATTATGAAGAAAATTGCCTGTCATCATACCAAATAATACACTCACCTTATGCTCTATGAACTCCTCAATTCCAAATACACAATTTCTCCGTGTACCTAACCCTCCCTGTACAATAACTCATTGTGTGACTTTGAAAGCGTCCCCTCTACCTCTCCTAGATTGCATTTTCTCATCTGAAAAAAGAAGGGATTGGACTGGACAAAGTGACATCATAAGTCCCATTATCTCTAAGGTTCTGTTCTATATTTTAGAAGACAACAAAACCAAGTCAGATTTTTTACATTTTAGCAAATTCTGAAAGGATAATATCTGTGTTGTAGATTACTAAGGGTCCTTCACCTCTTAGATTGTATTTTTTTTCCTTTGTAAAAAGAAGGGATTGGATTGGACAGGGTGATCGCAAAAGTCCCACTTATCTCTAAGATTCCATTCTATATTTTAGAAGACAACTGAACAAAGTCAGCTTTTTACATTTTAGCAGATTCTGCAAGTACAAAATCTAGTTTGTATATTACTAAGGTTCCACTACCAAAAGGCTGGGGAGAGGTTCTAGAGTGACCTTAGGAATAGAAATCTGTCCTAAGAGATCTGAACCTCAAATCTAGTAGAGTTTCAAGGATTTCTTGACAGTTTGGATCAACTATGGCAGAGATGGGGGATTAGGAGAGGAGAGAGATTAAAATTCATAATATCCTATTTGGTGGAGGAGCATCTGGCACCTGTCAGAGGTGGACTATTTCCCCTAATTGCCAGTGGACTCTTTTAAATTCCTCTGTGGACAGGTAGACATAAGGACTGTAAATACAGCATTTCATGCCAAGGAAAGCATTTTAAATTCCTGATCCTCTTAGGTGCAATATCTGAAAAGTGTAAGCTTCAGATTTCCCTAGATAAGCAAATCAGAATTCCTTTGAAACTAGTTATCTGGAGTCATAGGCTAAAGGAAACTAGGCTAACAGAGAATATAAACTGAGACATGTTGAAGGTATAGGGAGAAAGAGAGATCATGGTATAGTAGGATGGACTATAAGCACCTTAAGAGCACAAATGATTATTGCATTTTTGTCTTTGTATCAATCATTTAGCATCTAGCTTAATACCCAGCACATAGTGGATGCTTAATAAAGATTTGTTGATGTACTGGTCACACCTAACTTTGCAGGTTGAGATTTTTTGATATTGTCAAGAGGTTGGTTTTTTTTTTCTTGCTATGAAATGTAACTGGTTAATGTTATATCTCCTTTGGTTTGTGTGGTTGTCTTTGATGGTAAAAAAAAAAAAAATCAACAAAAACTCTTTCTCTTTTCCCTGTATCGCCAAACCCTGGTTATCAGACAGAACTTTTTAATTTAGTTCAGACCTGAAATAGCATTGTCAAGTTAACAGCAGAGTGTGACAAAAAGTCCCTCACACTCATACAGTGGAGAAGCTATCACAACACAGCCTAAGATGCCTTGTTGAAGAAGAGGGGGTGTGGTTGGGAGCCATCAACTTCCATGAGTCGTCTGTTTCTGCAGCAGTGCTGAAGTGGCAAAAACAAACATGACTTTTTCAGAGGGCTAATTCCTATCTTTTCTTTGTCTGATTCCTTGTCAGCACAGCTTTTCTTTGCTGTCTGCAAGGCTGCTGAGCATAATGAAGGCTGGGAATGTCTGCCAAGTGCATTTCAGGTTACACAAAGTTGTATTTTTCCTTCCAATTCATTTTGGTGATCTTCTGATTTAAGGGAAACAAAAATTAAGCATTAGTCAATATCCCTGGATAGGGCAGCTAGGCAACACAGTGCTGGGTGCTGGGCCTGGATTCAGCAAGACATATTCCTAAATTCAAACCTGACCTGAGACGCTTACCAACTCTATGAATCCAGGTAAGTCTCTGAACCCTGATTGCCTCAGTTTCCTCGTCTATAAAATAAGCCCGAGAAGGAAATGAAAAAACACCATAGTATCTTTGCCACTAAAACTCCAAATGGGGTCATGATGAGTTGGGTATGATTGAAATGACTAAACAATAATAACAATGTCCATGGCAATTCAGTTCAACAAACATTTATGAAGTAATAATAATACTAGCACCTAATGCTAATGTAGCACGTTAAGGTTTGCCAAGCACTTTACATATATTGTACCATTTGATCCTTACAGCAATGTGAAGTATATGCTATTATTATCTTCATTTTACCATGAGGAAACTGAGACTGAGGAAGGTTATGTGATCTTTCCAGGGTCACACAACAAGTATCTGAGGTAGGATTCAAAACCAGGTCTTCAGGCATCCAGCACTCTATCCATTGTGTCACATAAAGACATAAAGACAAAGAAAAAGAAAAGTTTGTTCATGAATAAGTATAGTTCAAGAAAAAAGCTGAGGCAGAATTGAGGACTTAACCAGTGAGAGAATTAAAAAAGAATTCATGGAGCAGGTAACACCCAATTTGATCCTTGAAGGCAGAGACAGGTTTTAAAAGGCATATGAGAAGAGAAAGTGTAGCATGAGCTATAGGAATGGATTTTGTGGGTCTATAGTACTGGGACAAGGAGTATCAAGTTTCAATGGAAGGAACAGTTACTAATCTAGTTTGGACACTGTATGAATATGAAATAAAGTAGGAAAAGCAGATAAGATCCAGACTTTAGAGCAACTTAAACACCTGACTACAAAAGGACCTCAGTCCTTTGTTATCCACAGTGATTATTTTAATGTGGTTTATGTATGCACTTTTTTCCTTTTTGAGTTTTGATTTTAATTAAAAGGAATAGAGAAGGCTCCTTCATTTCAGAATCAACATACTCTTGGAGGCCAAAATCAAATAAGTGCCAAGGTAAGCAGTGTATTTAACATTATTATGTATTTTCCAACAAGTTTGCCCAATATCAACATCATACTTACCCATTAGCATGAGACTGAAGAGTCTAACCTAACTATACTTTCTATTATTTCTCTGCTGAAAAAAGAAAAATAAATGGAAATTTTTTAGGGTTTATTTTGTTTTATATGTTGACATTGCAAAGTTCTAATTTTCCTAGAGGTTTCTCCTTTCTCTGTCATTCTTTGTGTTTACCTTTAAAAAACTGTAACCATGGGGTATATAAAAAATCATGGCCTTTAGAACTGTACAATTGATCTGTTTGGGACTTAGACTGAACACTGACAATCTCAAGTTTCATAGATCATTTGATATTTATATAAGCCTTCCATCCAAGTACCTGTGTCCTGGGAGTTAGAGTTTGGTCGACCACTAGTTAATTGGCACAGTATTGAGTGAGTGCTGTAATTGAGAAAGCAAAGTTGTTGGGCACTGAGGATTGGGGAAGGCCTAGGATTTTTAAGGGATCCTGTCCCAATTATATGGAGTAGAGCCATAGGGACAAAATTTATAACTTGAACCTCCTCTATCTCCTCTCACTCTCATTTTATAGGTGAGGAAACTAAGAGAGTTTATATGACTTGTCCAATGTCATAATCACACAGGTCACACTTTTCCAGAGGTTTTTAGTAGTAGACCTGGTCATAATTCTTGTAGAATATGTTCAGGTTCCCCAACCTAAATAAAAAAGTAAGCACTTAGTTCTATAGGAGAGAAATCCCCACAAAACCAATAGAAATGTTTATGTGATAGAATTGTATTTTACTTCACATCAATTTATATCAGAGTATGACTCAATGGAATTCTTGCCTTACTTGGCAAAAATGAAAGATAATTCAATTTGATCCAGATTTTAGTAAACAACTATTGGGAAATGTGTATTTCTTATGTATTATAGAATACCAGAGATTGAAGGAACTTCAGAGGACATCTACTTCACCCCATTCCTCGATAAGAATTTCCTTTTTGATGTCTCCAACAAATGATCTTTACTGGAAAATGTCTGGTGCCAGAAAACCTACTACTTGCTGAGGTAGCTCAATTCAATTACAGTCGTAATTTTTCAGAAATTTTTCTTCACAACAAATGAAACCCATCCTTCTTCAGTTTGCATGTTTGAGAACAAGCAGAATAAGTGTCACCCTTATTCCCCATGACAACCCTTAAAATATTTAAAGACAACCATCATAGCTTGCCCAAGTCTCACCTTCTCCAGGATAAATATCTCCAAGTTCCTTTAACTAATTTTAATATGGCATGGTCTCTGGTTCTTTCACCATGAATCAATCAATAGAAAGAACTTTGCAATACTCTTTTTTTTTTGTGGGGCAATGGGGGTTAAGTGACTTGCCCAGGGTCACACAACTGGTAAGTGTCAAGTGTCTGAGGCCGAATTTGAACTCAGGTCCTCCTGAATCCAGGGCCAGTGCTTTATCCACTGCGCCACCTAGCCGCCCCCAATAGAAAGAACTTTGAATGTTAGTCACTCAACAAGGAACTGGGAATACAAAATCCAAGACAAGACATTCCCAGTACTTGAGACACTTGGATTCTATCAATATTTTTTTTGTGTAGATTTTCCTAAAATGTGGTGTCCAAAAGTGAACACGGATGATGGATGAAATCTTCTTTCTTATCTCTTTTTCCCTCAGTCTGGTCCATACAGTTCTGGCTTCTGTGATCTTATTTCCACCTAGACCAACTAAGAATAAGGTTTCTCTGGGTCACAGGGTCCCAAGCCAATAGCCATTCTTCCCACCCCATTCTGCCCATAACATAGGACTGCAAGCTAGAGAAGAAGGCTGAGTCTCAAGCTCTTAACTGCAAAGACATTCATACTCCCACAACTGTAGCTCAGTGGAAAGCCCTAAACAACTGCGTCTTCCCATTTCTTCCATTTTCTTAGCTGGAGTCCACAGGGATGTTCCTCCTGAGAACTCAGAGGGGCAGTAGAGTTTTCTTCTATGGTACCAAGACAGCACTTATTCCAAAGCCAAGTACCAATGTTTTTATGGGTTTCCTCATGCTCATACAACTAGTAAGTGTCAAGAGAAGGTATCTCCTGACTCAAAAGCATTTTGAGGCATTTTGGGCTTAGAGTCAGAAACACCTGGGTTCAAATCTAGCCTCAGATACTTATTAGCTTTGTGATACTAAGCAAGTCATTTAACCTATGAACCTCAGTTTCCTCATCTGTAAAATGCTAATAATAATAGCACCTAACTCCTAGGGAGGTTGTGAGCAGCAAATGAGATAATATTTGCAAAGCGCTTACCGTAGTGACTGGTACATAGTACGTATTCAATAAATGTTCATTCCCTTCATTCCTTTAAGAAACTATGCTCTCTCATAAAGGAAAAAACAAAACATGACATTAAGAGACTCACAATTAATAATATCACCATTCCTCCACGGGGCAATATAAACATAATAGATATTTTTAAACTTGCAGTATGGCATAGACCCAGTAACTGAAATACTCAATTTTATTGATATAAAACCCTTTTTGTAGAATATTTATTTTTATAATATTCCCTATGGGAAGGAATGACATATACCTATTCTCAAGGATTCTAGTGACATATATTAGAACTCTAGTTATTTATGGAGTGTGAGCATCCATTGCCATAAATATACTGGATGTTCAGATTATGGAAAGGTTGGGAATAATGAAAGGAGGAAGCAAAGCAGGGAGGGAAGAAAAAAATTCAGGAATATTATTTGTTTTGGAATATTCCAGTTAATGCCTAGGGAAATCTGACACTATTTTTTCCCTTTCCTTGGATGTCTGGTCACTGGAGCCATTGCTGATTCTGCCTATACTGAGATGCTCCAATAGATATTATTACCAAAATGTGGTAGATCAGACCTCATCTGTGTCTGAACATCATCATGGCATGGAAGTGACATGGGGCGCTTGAAGGCAAGCTCCAGTTGGTTATGCCAGTGTAGAAAGGAAATGAATTTTGATCTAGCAACAAAGTGATTCTCTTTTCTGAGGACCATTCTAGATGATATTGAAGCTAATAATATTGAATTGATTGGAATAATATAATAATGACGCTAATAATATTGACACTAATAACAAAGAGGTTCATCACTCGCAGGTTGGCCACTTAGTGATGAATTTTTTGACTATGGCAAAAAATTTAAACATATACAAATAAATGTATATATGTATATATACATATATAATTATACACACATACAAATAAATGTATATATGTATCCACATATAAATATTCATATATACATATATACAAATAAATGTATATATACTCTTTCATACATATATGCATTTATGTATATGTGTGTGCACATATATACACATAAAGATATATGTATATGTGTACATACACATATGTGTGTATGCGCATAAACACTTACATGTGTATGTATTACACACATATATATGTAAGTATGTATAGGGCTAGAGATGGAACCTGTGGTTTCATTAGTATATTATACTCCCAGGGGAGGAAACTCTTACTATTAATATACATTGTCACTTTATCTTGAGCTTAAAGTCTTAAAGAGTTACCTGAGCATTGAGAGGTTAAATGCCTCATGCAGGTGACCCTGTACAAGGGAATGACCTGTGTTTTATTTGAACTGTTTGTATATCTGTGTGTGTATATATTATATATATGTGTGTGTGTGTGTATACACATATGTACATACATATATACACACACATATCTATGCACACACACACACACACACACATATATATATAAAATCAGTATGTGTCAGAAGTGGGAGATGAACAAAGGTTCTCCGGTTCTCCTGGCTTCAAGACCAGGCTTTCCTAGTGTGTGTGTGTGTGTGTGTGTGTGTGTGTGTGTGTGTGTGTGTGTGTGTGTGTGTGTGTGTGTGAGAGAGAGAGCACACACACACACACACACACATTTAAGTCAAAGTGCTCATAGTTGAACTACATCTAGAGAAAAAAAGTAATGAAATGAAAAGCAATTAAAGTAAATTACTCTGTGCTGTTAGGATAATAGTCAATGGATTTTATTAAGAAACAACATTTTTCTTTTAAACCAACTACTTGTTAATGCTGAATTTAGCTATGCAGACAGGGAAAGTGCCTTTCGCATAGTAGGTACACCACGATTTTTTAAATTTTTGCTTGTTTATGTGCTCCTCTTTACACTTAACAATGTAGTGCATGGAATACAATGAATACTAACCTTCTAGTATTATTTCTTGGGATGAAAGTGATATATTAGCAAAGTATCAGAGAGAGAGAAAAGTCAATTATTTATCCACATAGAAACAAACAAACCCTCAAGCCACGTTGTTAGGTCCTTTGAACAGAGTCTGTTAGTACTAAGCTTGATCCCCATGGCATATTTTTATGATGTTCTTCAAAGGCATAATGCTTAATCAAAGATAGGGAATTAAGACTCAAGCAAATCTTTAGGGGCGTTAGATTTTAATGCATCTCAGGCAATTTGGATTTTCACTTAATTCACAGGCTACATTGTAAAGTAAATAAGGGTCCTGGACTTGGAGACTAAAGACCAGGCCTTAAATCCCAGTGCTCTATATGAACGGTAAAAAGCTTCAGTCCAAGGACTTTGGACCCACTGGGACTTGGTAAACTTCCTAAGACACTAGCTCCTTTATACTGAATTAGATGAGAAGAGCTTCCTCTGAGCCCCAGGGTTCTTTCATCTTGTAGTCTTCATTATTAAAACTTCACTGAGCACAACTCTTGAGTCTAATGGGCCATTCTGGCCCCTGAACTGATTTGATTCCCTTAATTTAAATATCTGTTGCACCTGAATTCATTGCTACAACTACTGTTTTAAATGACTTCTCAAGACCTGCTTTCCTACCTATTTCCCTTCTACCCATCCTGTGGACTATAAGAACATTTTCTAGGGTTTATTTACAAGGGAAAAGAGAAGGCAAAATTTTAGAAATGATTTATTCACCAGGTCATTAAGGGAGAAAATAAAAGATATCCACTGGTCCTAAATCTGAAAGTATCTTGTTCTTCAGGCTTAGCCTAGGCCTTCCGATTCTTCTTCAGTCCAAGAATGGATAGCAATCGCATAGCTCCTCTTCCTGTCATAAGCAAGAATGACATTTTTTCAGAACATACTGAATTTGAATTTGGGATTCACTCACCTGGGCTTCCTGAAAAAGTATTTATTGGCTCATTAGCCTAATGTCAGGTTCATTCTCAACCAATTAGGAAATCTTTGAATGGAAGAGTAAATTTGAGGTGCTCCTATTTCAACTCTGGGAGGAGGGAACACAGTTGCTGTCATTCATAGCTGAGAGAGCAAATTTTCTCAGCCACTCTCTCTGCTGTGATAGCACCTGATAAGAAGAGTGGTTGATTGTACTAGCATTTCAGCTGGAGAATTATTTAAGGGCAGGACTTAGGAATGGAAGAAGTGTGGAGGTTTGATGGTAGGTGGATGAACAGTGGAAAGAAAGCATGATGGAGATTCACTGGTGTCTCAGTGGAGTCCCACAGTAGAAAATGTCCAATAAAGGGCAGGAGGTATGGTGTGGCAATGATATCAATGATGGAATTTGATCTTGGGGTTGACATTTTCTCCCGTAGTGTGATCATTGGGTGTATGTGAATATTTGTAGGTGTTTGTGTTAGTGTGATTTTGTATTTCATATTGCTACAATATAAAGGATGCGCTGTTTGGAGAGGAAGTAAGGAAAAAAACTGAAGTCTGACTCAGTCAAGAAGAGCCTACATGAATTGTTGTAGATGAATTCATTCCCTTTTCCTATCCCTGGAATAGCTGCTATAGCTGATTGAAGCTTCTAATCTTTGTAATTTACTCTAGTTAATGCTACTAATCCCTTAGGTAGACAACAGATCATTTCACTTTCCTACTAGGGGACAAAGAGATAAATTTAAATCTGAAAATAAAATAAAATAAAGTATTTCCCGTGCATGTCCTTAGAATTCAAACAGTTCAACCAAAATACAGGTCATTTCCCCTCCAGCACCAGGGGCAAGTTTACAAAATGGTCTCATTCTTTATACTTGATAAATGTGTGCTTTGGATAAATCACTGAACCTTTCTGATTTGTGTTTCCCCATATTACTCCCCTTCCCCACTGTTAGGGGCCTTTTCCTTGCTCTGGGGCAAGTGTGTGTACAAGCCTATGGTAGAACAAGCTAGAGGAAGATTCTGAGAGTTTGAGAACTTTGATAAAATGTAAGGAAGTGATGAAAGTTTAGCTAGTATAAGAATTGGAGAAGGATCAAGGAGGAAGGAGAAATGGGGTAGTGGCACTAGGGTATTTGTGTATGTTTATCCCAAGGGTGAAAATCTTGGTCAGCCACACGCCATTGAGAATGGAGTGCAATGTCTGCATTTACTGGCATAAAGGAAAAAGCTTATGGAAAAGCAATAGCATCATGAATGAGACTAAAAGAACATACAGACAGACAGGAATGTAACCTAGAAGGAGTAGAAAAGTAGCAACCTGAGGAGTAGGTGAAGCCATCAGATGTCCAGACAATCAGGAGTGGAGCTGAGTAGCTAGGACTGTTCCCTCCTTATAGCAGCCAGCAGAAGAGCATCCCAAGAGAGAAAGAGACACATACAGAGACTGGGGAGGGGGCGGGGAGACGATTGGACAGGGATAGACAGTGAGTGCAAGTGTGTGTTTAACTCCAAGATTTGGGGGCTTGCCTAAAGACCAAAAAGAGTTTGGGCTAATTAAACTTGGAGTATCCTCACATATTTCATGCACAGGGGTAGTTTTAATACATTTTTCCTTTGGCTTCTAAGGTATATTTCTAAGTGAAGAACAATTTATAGTTATGCTTACATAATTACTTCCATTTAGCAATTTAGGTGTGCTTGTATTCCATAGAAATTCAGCAATGAAGCAAAAAGGGTGGCATTTTTTTTCTAATGAGTGGTAACACAAGTCAAAATCCAACTGAAAAAAAAATCTATATTGACTCTTAGATCATTAAGACCCAAGGTGACACAAAAGGGATGAATCTGGGTGACAGAGGTAGCCAGCTCTATGAGAGCCATAAAGAATTCAGCATTAATAGCAGAGCACTCTTGGGTATTGGTTAGGGTGCATAATCTCTGGGATGAAAATGAGATTACTAGCACTTGGTCCACATCACTGAAAAGGGTATGGATCTTTGGTAGCATTTTCTGGGTTTAAATGGAAAATAGAGATAGTAATTCTTTTAGACTTTCAGTAACAGTGTTGTGAGGCCATGAGTTAGTGTACATAAGGTCCTCTGTAAACTTTACATATATCATATAAATGTAAAAGAACTATATTTTGTGGTTGTGTTTTGTTTCTTTTAATCATGGTTCAGAGCAATTCTTGGATAACATACAGTTAAACTCATAAAATGTTTTGATGACCTTATTGTAGAAGGAAATGTCAACTTTTTTTGGTAAAAGAACAGTTTTGGAATTCATATTTTATGACAAAGGAAGACATCCTACAGTCTAAAATAACAGGTCTTTTAACTAATGTGGAACAGATTGATCTGAGTGGGGCAGGAAGGCACTTTATCTATTTCACTTTGGAGATACAAGAAGTAGAGTTGAGGTCTGGACCCATCTAGACCCACTACTATTCTTGGGCCAAAGTGCCACTCATTGCAAAGTAGCATCAGAGTCACAGTGGGCTGCTGATATTCTGATCAAAGCCCAGTTCTAACAGACTCTAGTTGTGCATATGAATATTCTCTGTGTTTGTGTATGTGAAATATCATGTCACCAAACTTGGCAATGATATATCACCACTTACTGACCAGCCACATCTGTTGGTCTGGGAGTGGAGATAAGGGTTTGAATAGTAGTTGCCAGGTGCTTCACTGATGGGATCCATTAAGCCAGGAACCAATAATAACCACTTATAAGTAGATACTAAAGAATGCCAATGTCTAAATAATATCCAGGAACAGATGTTGAGGATGCTAAAGTTAAAGAGACAGTCAGCAATTGTATATTATAAATGTTGAAACTTAGGACAGAAGGCTCACTGGGATAGCCTGCAATAAAGAGGAGAGGACAGATGAGGAATGAAGGCAAAGAACATCGCCATAGAAGCATTTCAGATAAACACAAACCTTGAGAGGACTTGCAAGTTGCCATCTAAATAACATTTGACACTGTGAAGCTTTCTTGCCTCAGTGAGAAGCCATCCTCCAGTTTAGCTTTTTTTTTTTTTTATAACTTGTACTTTGTTCTCATACCATTTACATTTCTCAATACATCTTCTCTGCCCTGTTGTTCAAGAAAATCCTCCTTTGTAACACAAAATAGAGAGGGGGAAAATTCAGTGAAACTAATCAACACATCAGCCAAGTCCAATATTAGATATAATACTCCACATTCACAATTCTATACCCCTCTAAAGAAGGGATTCAGCCTTATATGCTCTCTCTGGGGTCAAACTTAAGAGGCACCTAGACATAAGTGCTCAATATGGTGTCAGGAAGGCCTGAGTTCAAATTTCACCTGAAATACTTACTAGTTATATGACCATGGGCAAGTTACTTAAGTTTGTCTTTCTCAGTTTCTTCAACTGTAAAATGGGGATAATAATAGCACCTTCCTCCCAGAGTTGTAAAGCTCAAATGAAATGATATTTGTAAGCTGCTTAGCACAGTCCATGGCACATAGTAGATGTTATGTAAATGTCAGCTATCATCATCATTTCATAATAAAAAATGTTATTTCCATTTATATTGATAAGGACATTGTATATATGGACAGCTAGGTGGAGAGACTGCCACCCCTGGAGTCAAGAGGATATGAGTTCAAATTTGGTTTTACTTACTAGCAGTGTGACTGTGGCCAAGTCACAAACCTATTTACCTCATTAAATGAGCTAGAGAAGGAGATTTCAAACCACTCCAGCAGTATCTCTGCCAAGAAAATCACAATAGAGTCACCACTCACTGAAAAGACTCAACAATAGGATAGTTTATACACTGTTGTCCTATTTCTGTTTGCTATACTTTGTATCAGTAAATATGTCCTTTTTTTTTCAGGGAAATGAAGGTTAAGTGACTTGCCCAGGGTCACACAGCTAGTAAGTGTCAAGTGTCTGAGGTAACATTTGAACTCAGGTCCTCCTGAATCCAGGGCTAGTGTTTTATCCACTGCGCCACCCATCTGCCCCCTAGTTAATGTCTTTCAGTGCTTCTTTGGATTCTTCATATTCATTATTCTTATACTAAAATTAATATTCCATTACATTCACATATAACCACTTGCTTAGCCATTCTCTACTTGATGGGTATCTACTTTTTTCTAGTTTTTTGGCACTACAAAAAGTTCTGTTGTAAATATTTTGGTTTAAATTGTCATTTTTTTATATCCTTGACCTCCTTGGGATATGTGCCTTGTAATGGGATCTCTGGATCAAAAGGTATATTAGAAAATGTCTTCACTTAATTTCAAATTGCTTTTCAGAATGTTTGGGCCAATAGAATGTTCTACTAATGGTTCATTAAGTGTACTTGTCTTTCTACAACTCCTCCAACACTCCTCCAACAATTATTCTCAACTTTTCTCATCTTTCCAATTTGTTCAGATTACTTTTTATGCCCAGAA
Organism: Dromiciops gliroides; assembly: GCF_019393635.1. NCBI lineage: Eukaryota > Metazoa > Chordata > Mammalia > Microbiotheria > Microbiotheriidae > Dromiciops > Dromiciops gliroides. The sequence goes on along the minus strand of NC_057863.1, from coordinate 126,220,196 downwards.
TTGAGAATCAAATAAAAGATCTAGAAAAATTTTTTGATGTCCACAGAGTTGGAAGGGGAAAATTAACTGCATATCAGATATAAAGTCAATTTAAAAAACACATTTAAGAGCCCACTATGTGCTTGGTACTGTGGTAGGCCCTCAGGATACAAAGCTAAAGTAAAATTGTCTCTGCTCTCAAGTCCTTATTCAATTAGGGGGACAAATATACCTCCTTATTCATGATAAAATCATATAGTAATTTAAGGATACATTTAACATTCCTTTCTGTTCAGTTGGCATATTTGCATCTTTTTATAAAATTCTTCTTAGTTGGATAACAAATAGAAGCCCTTACTGGATTTATTTATACATTTGTATACATAAAACATTGAATTTTCTAGACTTATTATAAGAAACCAGAGACATTATTTAGCAGCAGTGAGAACAAAGTCCCAGTAGCCTGTTTTTGAAAGGTGCTAAAAAAGGCAGTGAGTCTTCTATGTTTGATCAGGTGGTCCTACAGCTATTTATGTCATTTAGTGTTGTTGCCAATGGATGCTATTAAATAGTACCATGGAGGCTGTCAGCAATTCTGGATGCCACCATGACATGAACTGTTAGAGAAAGTTGGAGGAGGGGTGGGGAAAGTAAAGGAGGAAGAGAAGGAGAAAAAAGAAGAATTAGAGGAAGAGGAGCAACAGTCCTTATAACTAACACAAGCATTTAGAAATAGTGCTTGTCAATGTTAATTTTAAAAAAAATGAAATTTGTGCTTTCAAAATAGGTTAGCCCATGAGATGATCAGTAAGCCAGTTGGAATTTTAGGGTAATTTTCTTTCTATTACATTGTTTTAAACACCAGGAAAGCTGGTTTTATCAGCAGGGAAATAGCTATTCCTATATCCATCAGAGTCAATGTGGTAAAGAGGATAGAGTGCTGAATTTAGACAGGAAGACCTGGATTTTAATTCTATCTTTCAAACTTCCTAGCTGTGGGGCCATGGTCTTGTCACAATCTCTCAGATCCTCAAGCAACTACCTGGGACTTTTCTATTAAGATATAAGTGAGTTGTAATCTGAATTGGAGATGTTCCTCTGTCTGATGAAATGACAGATCCTTCATTGATTTGATTCATTCTGGGGGTACTCACATGTAAGTAAGCCACACAGAAGTTTCCATCTCTCAAACTATCTAAATAAGACTTGTATTTGTGATATAAGTGAATCCCACCCCCCCTCAGGAAAGTCTAATGTGGACAACACAAGGCAAACAGTAGCTTTGTGAGAAAATTCTCTCTTTTTGGAAATCACTAAGATATTTTCCCCTAAAGTGTGGGTGAAACTACTTGTCCCTTTCATTTAAGTGCAACACAGATTAGTGAATTGCATTCAGGGACAGCATGGCCCTGTAGGGGCAACCCCATTTGAAGAGGACAGTACATGGCTACAAATTCCTTCAACTACCTTCTAGAATAGAGCATTGTTTCCATTGCAAATGATGCCCGGAAGTACACTGACTTCTACCCTTCCCCCTACTACTTTTGCTTCTTCCCTTGAAGCTGAAAAAAAGCATTTAGCAAAATGAGGAAATAGTTTGGAGTGCAGCTGAATCAAATCCTAAAACAAACAGCCAAAGATAAGTGTGCCACATGAACAGCTCCTAATTGTTCTATGATAATTCACTGAAAATATAATGATGTTGTTAGGAAGAATGAACTAGTTTCTTGTGGATTAAGAGAAAACCATTTGGAGAAGATGAAAGGGCGTCTAACAGTTTGAATAGAAGCATAAAAGATTTCAAGAACATGAAATTACTTTTTTGCCTGATAAGACATTTATCTGTTTTTCTCCATCCTTCTGCTAAATGAGCTCTAGAAGATAGTGCATTAACATCTTTTGAAAATAGAAATAGTACTATGGTTGGAATTCTGCCCCCAACCACTTAGAGAAGTGACATTAATAATCAGTGTTGTAGTTATAGCTGTTTCGAATGAGGAGTTTTTTGTCCTGGATCATAACTTAACTAGTGTTTTCTGAAAGCATTCCAGGACTACTGACCAGCATCTAAAGCTATGTGAAAGATATACGTGGAAATCAGAAGTGTATCGTTCAACTTTAAATTGATCAAATTATTCATTTAATAATCATTATTTGTATAATTGACTATTGTTAAAGCTAGAAAAATCTTACCCAATTTTATATTCCAGTTTAATATACAGTTGTAAAAGATGGTCTAAAGTAAGAAATAAAAGAATGCAAAACCTTTAGATCACTTTAAAAAATAGCCTTCCTTGAAGAGATCCTATTAATACAATAAATAGTATCTACTTAGAACTTGACACTGATGTTTTAACTCAGTGTAGCAGAGTTTCAAAAAAAATCACTTGAGTGCAGCATAGCACTGTGAACATCTGTGAATACTTTTACCTATCAGTAGAGGTAAAAGTAAGCCTCCCCACCCCCTAAATGTAAATCCAGTTCATTTTGTATTTTAGCTGCTGCTGCTTCTTGCCTTGACCTAACAGAAAGATCCCCTTTGGAACATATATGGAATTGGAATTAATATATCCATGGCTTTTTACTGATGACCCTTGGGCTGCCCTGACTTTCTTTCCTGTACCTACCTTCAGATGGTATTTATACTGCAGCTTATCTTATAACACCTCCTTGTGAATGACTAGGAGTTTTATTCTGGTTTATTACCCAAGGACTGTGGCCTCCTGTGCGACTGCCACCAATATTCCCATGGCTTTAGTTTCATCCATTAGGAACTTCTAGCCTGCTTTTTGATGGTGGGAATCTTGATTTACTGAAAATTGAAAGGAAAGCCGCAAACCAGGAAGCAATGTTTCTTTGCTAAAAATATAAATACGAAGACTTTAAAAGATGTCAATGGAGTTTCCTGTGCACTTCTTTGGGTAAAGTAGGGTTTGCCTTTATTATGTTGTAAATCATTGAATATGGATATTTTAACTGGGTATCTTCATTGACCAAAAGAGGTAAGAAAATTAAAGCTGAGCAATTTCAGACAAAGATCCTTGGGTTCACAGGTGGAAAGCTAGATTACACCTACATTAGCAGCCTTCCTTGCAACCATATTGGAGAAGCCTGAAGATAGAAATTGCCTTTGAGATTGGTAGGTTGACTGACCATGACTCAGTTTTCCATAGTTTTATTTTGGGAGGTGAGATTTGCTCCCTATGATTTTCCACTATATTTTACTAAGACAAACTTTGATCAGGATATATTGGTGTGGAAGAAAGAAAAAAAAAAGCCACAATCCATACCTCTATTGATTTGCCTCAATGCTCATAGAGTGGAAGGAATTCAGCTCACAAATTCAGTAATTGCCTACATTTTCCTCTTTAAAGGTAATTTCTTTCTTAAAACCAACACTCGCTGCAACTTTTGCAGCTATTGTATCCACCCTCATGTCTCACATCTAAAAAACACCTGACCCAAATATTTACCACTACCTCTCCTTCCATACTCCCATCCTTACAGCACCCAGACTGACTTTTGCCTACTTCAAAATCACAAATATCAGTACTATGGCTGGGCAGCTGGCTGACATGATGGATAAAGCTTGGGCTTAAAGTCAGAAGATTTGTCTTTGAGTTAAAATGTGACCTCAGACACTAAGTGAACCTAGTCAAGTCATTTACCCCTATTTGCTTCAGTTCCTCATCTGCAAAATGAGAAGGAAATGGCAAAGCCTGCCAGTATCTTTGTCAAGAAAACTCCAAATGAGGGTCACAAAGAGTTAGACATGACTGAAAAACAAATGAACACACACTATGGTTACTTCCTTATATTCCTCAAATATCACAGTGTACCATCAATCAAGTATGCCCCACAATTCCTCTCATAAAGGTGATAAATGGAAAGAAAATCTCCTGAAATAAAAGATAAACCCATTTCTCGAGCAGTGACACTGACCACCTTGATGTTCAAATAAGAAATTGCATCTCCTGACTTTGTGCATTTTCACTGACAGTTCCCCATGCCTGGAATTCTCCTATTTCCTCCTCTCCACCTCTTGCCCTCTCTGGCTTTATTCATATCCCATCTAACATTTTCTCTTCTTCCAGAAGCCTTTCCCAATCCCCTTAATGCTAGTTCCTTCTCTTTGTTGATCATGTCCAATTGTATAGTTCCTATTGGCACACATCTGTTTGCATTTTGCTTTTCATTGTACTGTCAACAATTAGGACAGAAGGTGTAGTAGGTGCTTAATAAATGTTTATTGATTAACTGTTGATTGACTTCTCCTCAAATGTGAAGCATCTGAAGCTCCCAAGAGTGGCTTAATTCAGCCTCTCGAAATGTCTAAGTATCTCACTCATATCCTTTGTATTTGAGATAAACATCAAATGAAGCCATGAGAGCTACCCTCTCATTTTTTGCCACATTCTCTGATGTACTCCAACATTGTTTATACTTCTCTTGGAAGAGTTCTTCAGCCAGAAGAACTGTCTCATCTAAAAGGATGAGTTATCTACAAAACTCTATGGAGGTTTGGAAACGTTTTTAGGAGTCTGAGAATTTTAAAGGGGTCAGGTATAGATCACAAAAATCTGCACTATTACCACAACTACATAGAAATTACACCAGCAACAGATCCAGTGGGTAATATCTTTAGCCAGTTTGATTTTATTCTAGTATACTTTTCAGGACACCACGTCCTGACTCTTCTAACAGCACATCGACTTGGGTGGAGATTACTACTCTCTGAGAATTTCATGGCAACAGCACCTCAACCAGTTGCTCTAGATCAGAATTGCTGTCAATAGATTTTGGACTCCTATACCTATTCCCAAATGACCCACCAAGCAGGCAAGTACCTGTGTTGGAGGAAGGAGTTTTACCCCCTCCCCCAACTCATGATTCTGTGTACATTCCTATTGTACCTGTTTCATGAAAGAAGAGAGTTGTGTGGTCCACAAGCCAATATGTGATAACATGAGAAGTTTTGTGATGTACTACTCAAAACCGCCCACCTTGCCCTGAACTTATACAATGTTCTACCAATCCTTGTTATGGAAAACCCATCTTCTACCTACCCTTACAAAGTACTTCTTAGGTATCATAGGGGCTTGATTAGTTTGTGATAAGATTTATAGAGGAATGGACCCATAAAGATATTAAAGGCACCTCTAAAATTTGGTCAACTGAAAGGGTAATGGATGAAAGAAAAGAATTTGGGACCTAATACAGCACATCCATGTTCAAGAGTTGGTAAAGGCATTCCAACTATCTACCTTCCCTCAAGCTAAGTCTGTGGAGACACTCTGAAAAGAATTGTTTGCAATGGTCTATGATAACATTTAGATGCAAGATCATTACTTCTTCTCTTGAGAAGTTGGAAATAGTGCAATAAGTTATTAACCCTACTCTTTCATCTTGTTCTACAATGTTGTTATTCACATGTGACTTTGTGCCTGAGCCCAGATTTAGCATATGCCCTTATTAGCTACTGTTAAACTATGAATGGACCCTTTGCTGACTTAAAGGAATCTCAGCAAGGACTTCAGGTTTCTGATAGACTTTTGGTTGTGGCTTTTTGGATCCTTTCTGTCATTGTAGTCTTTCCTTTAGTTGTACCATGGGACCTATAGTAAGTTTCTTACTTGCAATGCTGTCCATAGCCTTCTACCTCTTTCCTTATAAACTCCTCAATACCAGCCCAGGACAAAGGAGTTAGGAAAAGGGAGAATGCAGAAATCTTATGGCAATATGGATGGAGGAGGGATACTAGCTGGTTTTATGAATATATTATCTATGCTGACAGGATTTTTTTTTTTTAGCTAGAGAAAGGGTTATATTGTAGACTAAACACAAAAGGCTATTTACTCCAAACCTAAATGGGGCCTAAGGGAAGAAATATTCTATGTGAACAAACTCTGGGTGAGACACTGTGGCTATAAAGACAAAAAGAAAATCATAGTTATCTTCAAGGAGCTTAATTCACTCAAGGGAGGGAAAAAAACATGTATGTACAGAGATACATGCAAAATCTAAGCAAGATAAATAACAAAATAATTCAGCAATCAGAAGACTGACAATAGGGAAACCAGAAAAGGCCTCTTTTAAGAAGTAGAATTTGAACTGATCCTTTCAGGGAGCTAGAGATTGAGAGAGATTGAGAGATTGAGAGAGAGAGAATGAGAAAATCCCTTGCCAGGGCACACATATGAGAGCTGTAACTTCAGGTAGAGCGACAAGTCAATAGACAATTTTTCCAGAAACAGTATTTGAGGGGGAAATAATTCATAAGCTATCCAGAAAGCCTAGTTGGAGACAGATTGTAAAGGCTTTTAAATGACCAAAAGAGAAACTTATTTCTTATCATAGCCATCTTTTGGCTAGAATTTTAAAGAACCCCAGCACATGCACTGGCCTGGGGCTCAGGCCAGTGCCTCCGCAAACGGCATGGTGATCCACCCACTGCTTGTAGCCATTGCCATGGTGCTGGCACCTCACTTCATCACCACTTGCCTACCCCTACATGGACCTGGCAAAATTATAATGACTGGAAGCCCAGTGAGGGCAGTCACGTGACTGTCAGTCAGAGCTTCCAGCCAATTGGCTTGGGGCTGTGTGTGGTCAGCCTGGGGTCTGCTGGGAAGAAGGGAGGCTTTTTGCCATTCTAGGTTGAAGCTGGAAGGTGACAGGAGGCCAAGGTGTGTTCTCAGCTGAATCCTGGGTGGTGATGTTATTCAGGTTGTATTATTTCCCTTTCCCCATTTTATTTCCTTTCCCTTAATCCTACTGATCTTGTTTGTGTTGTTTTTTTTTTTAAGTTCATTCTTGTTAAATAAATCTTGCTCTGTTTTGAGGGATGCTGTCAGTCTCCTTCCTTGCCCTAATATTTCAGCGAGCTGCCTATCTAACACTCCCCAATTAAAAATTGTTCCCTACACAAGTATATTAAACTATGGAAAAAATATTAGCAGGGGTTCTTAATATTCTTTGTGTGTTTGTGTCATGGGATGCCTGAACAATCTGGTGAAACCTATGTATTTCTTCTCAGAATGTTGTTAAATGCATAAAAATTGAACATGATTAAAAAGCAAATCAATTATACTAAGATATAGATATAAAATGTTTTAGTCAGCATAGGTTATTAAGCACCCACTATATGTCAGACACTGTGCTAAGCATAACAAATAAAGGTGAAAGACAGTCTCTGTTCTCAAAGGCTAATGGGGCCACAACATATAAATAACTATGTTCAAACAAGATGCAAAGGGTAAACTGGAGATAATAAAAAGAAGGAAGGCAAGAATATTAAAGGGGGTTGGAAAAGTCTTCTTGAATTTCTGCTGAAACTTAAGGGATTTCTTAGAAGTATCTATGACAAAGGAGAGAATTCTAGGCATGAGGGTTAGCCAGTGAAAATTTACAGTCAGGTGATGGAGTGACTTGTTCATGTAACAGCCAAGAACCTGGTGTCACCGGATCCTAAAGCATATGCAGGTGAGTAAAGTATGACATTAGAAAGGTAGAAGAGAGCTGGGTTATGAAGGGCTTTCACCACCAAACAGAGGATTTTATATTTGATCCCAAAGGTGATAGAAAGTCACTGAAGTTTCTTGAATAAGGGAACATAATCTCATAGGAAGATTAGGAAGATTAATTTGACAGGGGAGTGAAGGATAGAGACAAGTAGGAAGAGAATTGAAGCAGAGACCAACCAGCAGGCAATTTAGTTAGTAGTCCTGTTGTGAGGTGTGAAGGACCTACACCAGTCCCTGGTCATTAAAAAAAAATGAACCCCTTGAAATCTATCAATGGACCCCAGATTAGAACTTCTATTTTAAAGGAAGCATCACTTTTCTTTCTCTTTTTTCTTTTTCCTTTTCATAAAAAGCAAATGTGAAATAAAATTAGTAGATCCCACCAGGAGTTAGCATGGTTAGCCTAATGAAGGACCGACCCACAGTTACTTACCCACTCTATCTTTCAAACTTCCCTATTTCTATCGAAGTCACTACCATCTTTCCAGTCTCTTAGTTTGATTACCGTAGTTCAAGTCCCAGTCACAGCTCACCTTGATTACTTTATAGCTTCCTAATTGGTCTCCTACCTCAAGTCTCAACACAACAAGTCCACCCAACATATCTGCCAAAGTAATTTTCTTCAAGCTCAGATCTGTTCACTATCATTTTCCCGTGCAGTGGATTCTAGGGGCTCCCTAAAACCTTTAGGATAAAATAAAACCTTTTAAATTCCTTCACAACCTGGCCTCTTTCTAACTTTCCAACATTGCTATATATTCTTCCCCTTCAAATCTGTCATGAAACAACTAAACTGACCTCATGGCATACCACCTTTCTTCTCCATGACTGAAATGTCTGAAATGCACTCCTTAACTTCTTCCTTTTAGAATCCTTTTCTTCTTTCCATAGAGTTCAAATACCACCTTTTATTTTTATTTATTTATTTATTTATTTATTTATTTATTTATTTGTTTGTTTGTTTGTTTGTTTATTTGTTTATTTATTTATTTATTTATTTTGGTGTGACAGTTGGGATTAAGTGACTCGCCCAAGGTCCCACAGCTAGTAATTGTCAAGTATCTGAGGCCAGATTTGAACTCAGGTCCTCCTGAATCCAGTGTCAGTGCTTTATCCACTGTACCACCTAGCTGCCCCCAAGTACCACCTTTTATGCAAAGCCTCTTTTGATCCTCTTAAGGGCCAGCACCTTCCCTCAACTACCTCATATCTGTTTTGTAGTCATTCTACTAATAATTATATACATGTTTCTCCTGATCAAATGTAAGATGCTTTAAAGATGCTTTTGTTTTGTTTATTCTTTTGTTTTTTATCCCTAGCATCAACACAAACCCTGGCACTTAATAAAGGCTAATTGGTTGATTATGTGATGCCCATTTCTATATAGCAGAACCCATTGTCCTGTTACATGAAAGTTTTATGTTTGACAAACATGAATCTGAGAAAATCTGCATATAAAACTGAGCCTCACCCACAGCTAAACAGAAGTCCATGAACTTTGCTGTAACAGTGTCTAGTATTAGTTAAATAGTCACTCAGGGATACAAAGAAAATTGTCTTCAAAGTGTATGATTTTCAAATGAAATCTACCTTACTAGATCATACAGATGAGAACTATTACAAAAGTCTGTCAAATGTTTGCATTTATGTTTCGAAATTTATACCAAAGTTTAAGAAATTTGGGACTTAGTCTGAGCCTAAATCACACTATTCCCAAGACTGCTAACTAGCAATTGGGAAGGTTTCCATTAATTCAATTTAATGCCTTTTCTTGTTTCTTTTCCTCCAAACTGCAGTTAATTTCCCCTTTGTGTTTCCATTCCATCATTCTTCTATTCTAACTAGATTAGATTATTTTATAACAATAGAATTTCTAGGGAAACATGTAGATTAGCTCTAAAATATGTAGTTACTTTTATACTTTGCAGGAAAAATGAAAAAGAGATTTTCCCAGCATCTTTGAGGCATCCATGTGTCATAGCTATACCTTTAGCACCACAGGAAACATATCACATATCCTCAAATTCCACTAGAATTTAGCAATAGTGAAATAAACCACATGGCCTCTGAGTATATAAATTCAAAAGCAACAAATGAAGGGTGTTCTAGTTATACTAAGATCTGGTTTGGATGTTTACAACGATACTCAGTCACATAAACAAAAAATGCACAGAACACCTTGTTCCTCCAAATAATCATGGCGAGGCTTTGATGAACAATCACTAGCTTTTAACATTAGATTACAAAGGGACATAAAGTAGGGATATTCAGCTAGACAGGATAAAAATGTGAAAGGGTTCTTCACTTTACTGGCAACAAAGATGGAAAAATATCACATCATTTTAAGTGGCTAGGGATTCTGCCTGACTTCCAACAAATAAATTGGGAACAGATGCTGCCCATGCAATAAAGATGATCTTATTAGGAAATATTTCTTCAAATGAAATAGACGATGACAAAAGGCTTTCTTCGGTGGCCCTGCATACAAAAAAATGATATTAAATCAGATGGTAGCTTTGCCATAGTATCCAGATATCAGAAGTAGAGACTAGCAATTGAAGATGCACTTTTCTAGAATACTTGGGGGAAAAAACCCTCAAAACCAACAACCCTGTAATTCAAAAGTTTCTCATGGCAGAATTTTTGATGAATATCAAAATTTGGCTGATGAAAAGATTACAAAAGGGGGACTGAGTTTCAGCCTCTTCCTGTGCTTTTTGGAGGATCCAGTGTATTTATTCTGAGTTGCCAAAAGCACAGGCACAGAAATATGCAGAATTATAAAAATGCAAGCTGAAAAATTGTAATTGGAAGTTTGGGGGCAATAGAAATAGCCTTTCTATGAAACAACATTACTTAAGTTAAATAAATGTTCAGATCTCTGCTCACACCTTTCTATATGTGGCTGCTGGATTCAGTGCAAGTCAGTCTTTGTTTATTTTCTGCTTCCTTAGTACCATGTAATTGAGTCCTTTTCAAATGCAGCTTTCATTTTTATGTCTTTGGGTGGTCCTCTGTCTCCCCCCACCAAAAAAAATCTTTTTGTAGGGGAAGGTGATAAAAATAGTTTTAGGGTGATGGCAAAATAGGACAAAAATAAAGGACAATCAAAACAGCCAATATCATGTGGAAGGGCTCAGTAATTAGTTGGATATGATCAGGAAAACTTGACCATAGGAGGGAAAGAAATTAGAAATTACCACCAGGGGGCAATAGAGGCTGCTGTTTCTCAAGTTATTTGACCATGTACAAGACAGGGTGGGTGGGGTGGTAGGTATACTTTCCCCAGTTCTTCAAAGAGTTGAAACCCCACAATATTTTAAAGAATGGGATGATAACAAAGAAAATGGTGCCCATCTATTTCAGGGTCAGAAAAACTATTAATCATCAGGAAGAATGCTTATTTTTCTTCCTGCTGTCCTTAGAGGAATTTTACTATGGCATATTTTCACTTTAGGGTAGGGATGGCTCTTAACTAACTATTATTCCCACTGGGGCAGCAGAGTACTACTACTCCTCTCTCCACTTCCCAGTTTGACAAAGCAAAAAGAGAAAAAGAATAGCTTTATGGATGTCCCAACCTCATCTAGGTGATAGCAATTGGTTCTTGGTAGTAAATGGTGAAGGAACAGGGTAAAAGTGGGTAAAAAAGACACTTCCCCTTCCCACACATAGACACTTTCCCCTACTCCACTTTCATTTGCTTTCCTCTGGTTGTTTCATAGTAGTTTAGATTCTGTTAAGATGCCTATTATTCATGGCATATCCTCAGTAAGAGAAGAGGTGAGGTTATCTGCTGAAAGGGAAGGGGATAGGGTAAAGTTGAGGGTACAAAGAGAAAGGATAAGGATTAGAACACCCATTTCAAGGAATGTTATAGGGAACCATAGGATCATAGGATTGTATAGAGCTGAAAGAGGACTATTGAATTCCTTCTCATTTCACAGAGAAGGAAACTGAGGTACATAGCAATAAAATGCTTTGTCCTGAGTCAAACAGATAGTGAGTGTCTCAGGAAAGATTTAACCTCATTTTCCTCATTCCAAGCCTTCCTTCCACTTCAATACGTAGTCCACGAGAAATTAACAACATGATAGCCAACCAAAGATCCAGTTGATATTAGATAATGCATTTGTTGTGGACCCAGTGTGTACAATTTTATGTCTTTGTCCAGCAATGCTCATCTTTTCAGGCTTTAGAATGGAGAAGAGACCTAAAATGTATTATCAGAGCAGAGAAAATCATAGGACAATAAATTATCTTCTAGCTTTCAATCTCTTGTCTCATTGTCTTCCCCATCCCCACATTTCCAATTTCTCCTCTGAAGGCTCTTCTGTTTACAAACTTGCACATGTATTGTCTCAAGTATTCAAAGAGGTGTGTGATCTCCATGATTTGGGTGTCATTTCCATGACAGAGGTTGAAATCCATCCTTGCTTGCTTATCCTATTTGACTCTTCTTCATGTGCTCCCATAAGTTGGCAAATATGGCAACTATGCTAGGGACTTTGATTTACCCTGATCTCATGGTGATACTGGTGGAGCACAATGGCTGTCCAGCTATAATCCTTCATCTTTGCTTCTTCACCAGTTCACCTTCAATTTCTATCATGCATTTTCCTGATGACATATTTTACCCCCCATTCTTCAAAGCTCCTGATGGATTTATATATTGGCCTGCTAACACCCACCTTGTTCCTTTCCATTGTTCTTTGTATGACATTCATCTTGCACCACCCTAATAAAAAAAAAAAAAAACAACACCTTTCTTTTGACCATGCCATCCCAACGACTTGTCATCTTTTCCTCTTTCTATTCATGACCAAAATTTAGAGTGATCTAGATTTGCTGTCCCTAATCAGTTATCTAGGATATTCATTTTTGACTGAACCATAGTTCATTTATGCCTGAGTATCTTGCTACTATCTCAAATGAAAGCTGAGATTGGGAAGGCAAGATTGTTCACCTGTCACTTGGTCTTTCTGGCTCCTTTCTTTCATTATTGATGTTATTAATCAATGTTCTTGTTATATATGGATAACACTCCGCATCCAGAATTATATAAGGGTAGGCTTCTCCTCTATGGTGACTAAAATAATAAATTCAGCCATTCTGCCTCTCTTTCATTACTCCAGCCTCACAGCCTCAGGCTATATTTAAGTCACTCCACAAAACTTCTTTTGGTCCCACTGGAAGCTCCATTCATTGCTTCAGGCCACCATTTTATAGCCACCAACATGAGAATGTCAGTGTCTTCAATAAGACTTATTCTTGCTCATAGAAAAGTAGTTTCAATGGAGTGTTAACTGTTTACTTTCCTCATGAATATTTAAAGCAATGAGCTAACATTTTACTAATTGGCTAATAGGTCATCAGCATAATAGTAAGAATAATAATTAGAGCTGGCATTCACATAGTGCTTTAAGGTTGGCAAAGTACTTTACATATATTATCTCATTTGGAGAAAATGTTCAATAAATACAACATTGCAACTTACCATCATATGATCAGGCAAAACTCTGGTTAAAGTAATTGAAAATTTGATGTTGTAACCAACAGAATTTAGCCAGAAAGGGCAATTCTTGTATGAGGAGTCAGAGAAACTCAAAAGAATCTTTTGGGTAAAAACAACATTATCTGTAGATATAAGAGCTTATATTTTTTCACCTTGCTTTTAATACACTAATAAATACTTTTACTTTCAAATGATAAATTCATATGGAAAAGTTAAGTAACAAGAAAAATAATGCTGCCTATAGAAATGAAGCCTGGTAACACAAGAGTGTTGATTCCCAAGCACATTCAAGAGGGAACTAAGGTTGCTAAAAGAAATTATCATATTTCATAACATTGAAAGTTTATTAAGGTATTCCTTAATGTTTAAATGAAGATCTGATGACTTAAAGGTAAATTCATCAAAAGAGAAACATTGGTCTTAGAATAAAACATTGCAGGGGAAGCTAGGTTGCACAGTGGATAGAGCACCGTCCCTGGATTCAGGAGGACCTGAATTCAAATCTGGCCTCAGACACTTGACACTTACTAGCTGTGTGACCCTGGGCAAGTCACTTAACCCCAATTGCCTCACCAAAAAAAAGTAAATAAATAAGACATTACAGTGGCAGCAACTTGGTGCAGTGGATAGAGTGCCGGCCCTGGATTCAGGAGGACCTAAGTTCAAATCCAATCTCAGACACTTGACACTTGCTAGCTATGTGACCCTGGGCAGGTCACTTGACCCTCATTGCCCTGCAAAAAAAAACAAAACAAAACCAAAACCAAACAAACAACAACAACTAAAGAATAAGATATTGCAGATATAAAACCTAACCTTATGAAATTGTTCCCTCTAAAAAAATCAGTTACTATAATTGATTGAGATTGTTGATCTTGTGGAGCAGGACAATGAAAACCACATTGTAAACAGTGATTCTGTGGTGGTAGTGGAAAGGAGGGGAGAATTAAGATGTTGACATTTTTCTGACTTGGGATAATTTAAATAAATCACTGTAGAAAAACAGGGGGCCTAAGTGCTACAGTAATAGGAGCAGAAGTCCCAAGTTAAGATCCCACTTTTGACAATATAACCTTGAGCAAGTCATTTCAAATCTCTGGAACTCAGTTTCCTTATCTGTAAAATTAAGAGGTTGGACTAGAAGGAATCTGAGGTCCCTGCATTGTCCTCTCTAGTTAGAATGTAAGGTCCTTGAGAGCAGCAACTGTGACATTTTTCTCATTGTATCCTAGCACTTAGTATAGTGGTTGGCACATAATACATTTTATTTTTATTCAATGGTTCCTTTCCAACTTTATGATCCTATGAACAGAAGTTTTTATAGCCTCTTGGTTTTAAGGAATACATTTCTCCCAGAATCAGAAAACCTCAGTTAGAAGGAACTTAAGAACTTCTCTAGTCCATCCTACACAAGGAAAAGAATTTATACGATCAGAAGAACATGACTCATAAGCAATTTGTTCAAATTCTTCATTGATTGGGAGCTATCTCAAGACATTCCATTCCCTCCTTCACAGCTCAAATCATTAGGAAGTCTTTCCTTACATCCCTGCTTCCGTGTATCACCTACCCGTTTGATCCTACCTAGTTGTGATCTGGGCATCTAAGCAGAAAAAAGTCTGATCTTTCCAGCCTAATAGTGCTTCAGATACTTGAAGGTAGATATCTCTTCCTCTCTGAGCTTTCTCTTCTCTAATTTAATAATTTTAATATTCTTCAAATGACCTTAGTGTAATATGATTTCTTATCTTCTCATGATACTTTTTACATACTGTACGTTGAGAATGTCCTTCCTAAAACAGAGCACCCCAAAATGAGTATTCTCAAGATCAGTTCTGGCCAGAATAGAATATAGCAGTGACATTACTCTCTCTGGTTCTTAACACTGTTCAGAGTAATGTACTACTTTTTTTTAGCTGCTACTATAGTCTATTGCTTTGGAATTGACCTTATAGTACATGAAATTCTCAAGAAATTTTCCATACAAACTGTTGTCAAGACACATCTCCTCCAATTTGTGAACTTGAATTATTGAATTAAAAAGAACTTGAGTTTTCCCCCGTTAAATTTACTCTTTTAAAGTTGGATGTAGACAATGGAAAGGGCATTATCTTGGAACCAAAAGATCTGGGGTCATATCTTACCTTTGTCATTTAACACTTGTGTGACTGTAAGCAGGTTATTTAACCTCTCGGTTTTCTTAGTGGTAAAATTCCTTCCAGGTATGAATTTATGATCCTAGGAACCCAAGCTCATTGTCCAGAACTTTTTTTTTGGGGGGGGGGGTCCTCACTCTGTCTGATGTATTAGCTATTCCCCTCTCAAATTTTGCCGTATGAAAATCTGAAAAGTTTTGCATCTATTTCTCATGGTGATGCTAAATACTTCTGAAGGAAGACCTGCAACTATGTAGAGACTATTTTTATTGAAAGGGAAATTAAGTTAGTCTAGAATAATTAATTCTTGGAAGATCTGTGGTAGCTCTTGGTGATCAGGACTTTATGTCAATCTCCAGAATTTATCCATTTAACAGTATATTCTAGATTTTTTACAAGAATGGAAGTCAAGTTCATTGCTTTATAGTTTGAAGAATTCATTTGCTTTTGTTGTTTTTCTTTTAAATTGGGACAAAACTTGCCTTCTAAGCCTGTGGTAACCATTTTATTCTCTGACTCTTCAGTGATCACTGACATGAATTCAGCAATTAAAATGTTTGGTACTTTGAGGATTCTGAGATAAGGTTTATCTAGACATGGCCATTTGAACTAATCCAGAATGGTTACCTGCATCCTTTTTATCTCTTTGATTATCTGGTAGTGTGAAGAATTAGAGAGGAGATAGAGTCCTAGACTTGTAGTTAAGAATTTCTGGGTGTAAATCTCAAACCTGACATTTTCTAGTTTTGTGTTCATGGGCACATCTTGGAATTCTCATCTCTAAAATGGGGGTGATTATATCTGTAGAACCTGCCTCAAAGGGTTGCCACAAAGCTCAGATGTTATCATGGGTATGAAGTAATTTATAAACTTTAAAGAGCTACATAAAACTCACTTATTATAATTACCTGGAGTTCATTTTTTTAGCTATTTTTATCTGTGCCAGTCAAAGTTTAATTGATCTTATTGACCACTTTTGCTTCATATCATCTTTATTTCTTTTTAAAAATCACTATGGGGGGTAGCTAGGTGGCGCAGTGGATAGAGCACAGGCCCTGGAATCAGGAGTACCTGAATTCAAATCCGGCCTCAGACACTTATACTTACTAGCTGTGTGACCCTGGGCAAGTCACTTAACCCCAATTGACTCATTAAAAAAAAATCACTATGACCTTCACGAATATCAATAATCTTGAACATAGCACTTTGATTTCTGAATCCATCCCTTCCCTTCCCCCAGAAATCCATACTTTGCAACAAAGATTAAAAAAGAAAGCAGTAACAAAGCAGTTCAGTGCAATCAATGAACATGTCAATCAGGTTTGACAGTATATGCAGTAATGCTTACCCATGGTCTCCTGTATTGATAATCAAAACTATTTTAACAGTCATCCTCAAAATCAAGAGTGAATTTGGGTCTTTTCCCCAAAGAGATCATAAAAAAGGGAAAAGGACCCACATGTACAAAAATATTTAAAGCTGCTCTTTTTGTGGTGGCAAGAAATTGGAAATTGAGGGGCTGCCCATCAACTGGGGAATGGCTGAACAAGTTGAATGTAATGGAATTCTATTGTTCAGGAGGAGTTCAGAAAAACCTGGAGGGACTTGCATGAACTGATGATGAGTGAGATGAGCAGACCCAGAAGAATATTGTACACAGTATCATCAACATTGTGTTGAAAAACTGTGATAGACTAGGTTCTTCTCACCGATACAATAGTACAAGAAAGTACCAGAGGGCTCATAAAGGAAAAGAATCTTCTGTGGAGTATGGATGCTGATCGGGCCATACTATTTCTTTTGTTTTTGGTGCTGTTGTTTTTCTTTTTTGCTCTTATTCTTCTCTTATAACATGACTAATGCAGAAATGTTTGATGGTTTATATATATATATGTGTGTGTGTGTGTGTGTGTGTGTGTGTGTATTTGCTAACATCTTTGTACAGTGTATAGAGCACTGTCACATGTTGACGGGGTCCATGAAAAAGAAAACAATGTTAGTCTAGAATTACTTGTTTTTGGTGAATCTATAGAAGCTCTTGGTAAGGGGAGTTTACTTCCTAAATCTTTATCTATTCCTTTAATAATATATTCACGTGTAGTGAATGTGCTGTAGAATCATAACTCAATATAAAAAAAGAATCAGGGTTCAGGCATTGTTGGGTATTTGCTGAGACAAAATTATTAGGTGCTTGGTTATAATGATTCTGTTACCTAGCAATTCTTTTACATCCTGTATCCTCGTTGGGCAGGAGTCTGAAGTCAGGATGCTCTGTCTGTATGATAAATTATCAAACCTTTCTTTTCTAGTTATCCAAATATTGGATATCTGTGATACAATTGTATGACATCTCATATAAAGAAGTGAAATGACTCAAGTATTGAGGCGTAATGGGAAGAATACTTGGCCTGAAATCCAAGGTTTAGAACTGTAATCTTCCGACATTTACTAGTCTCTCGACTTTGGACAAATTGCTTCCCTTCTCTAAGCCTGAGTCTACTGTACTACAAAATAAAGATAATATTTGTACTTCCTACCTTGTAGAGTGGCTTCAAGTAAAATACTTTGTAAATCTCAAATATGAGCGATTATAAAGTATTCATTGCTCATGGGAAGTTAAGATAGCACATAAGAACAATAAATCAAAAGGGAAAACAATTACCTTAGCAAGGTAGCTTTGGTAACAGAATCAGGTATTTTACTTCCCCTCTGCCTCCTACAGAGCCTCTCATACTAAAGAAATGTGGACCCAAAAGCTCCAGATGGGGAATGAATATTTCCCATGACCTAGAATAGAAGTTTCAGTACAGTGGGGTATATGGGATGAGAAAAGGACTTTAGGGTATAGAGGGTTAATAGCAGAGGACAAGGTGTTGGACATGAAAGCCCAGTAGAGTCCAAAATAGATTAAAATGTCATTGGGAAATATTTAATAAAATAAATAAAAATATAATAAAACATGGATATTATTAATTTGTGATTTTCTAAGTCAATATATGGCCTCTAGGTTCTTACTATGGTTTAGTGGCTCCAGTTTCTATTTGAGTTTGACAGGACTGCTAAAGTACAAAAGGGAATAGAACTAAAGGGGTAAAAGGTAGAGATGGGAACTTTATGAGTTTAGGAGGTAAAGACTTACCCCTTCAATGCACTGTTCAACAAAAATATGGTATGAATGGGAAAGGCAGGGGCAAACGTAGAGTACAAAAAATGGTAAAAGACACATGTTGGCAATTCATTTATTCCCAGGCAGATGCTAACTCTCATATTTTTAGGCCTAGAAGTCTTTTCCCTCCTCTTGATATTCTTTCTGTAAACCAATTCTCTACTGCCAGGATTATCTTGAATCTACAATTGGCTCTCTTTTCTGCTACCAGAGGTTCTAGTTCTGGACTCTTCCCTCAAGTGATTCCCTGTCCATGCCCATGTCTATTAGAACAACGTACCTCTGCTCCCTCTTGAATTGACAGCTATAATTCTCCCTCATAATTCTTGGTGGTAGCTCCTAAGAGGTTGGGGGATATTTTCCTCTAATGCTATCAGCTATAGTCCATTCCAGTGTATTTGTCCCACTATTAACTCCAATTGATTTAATGCTCAATTAACAATGATTAGATTTTTTAAATTGTATTTTTTCAATTAATAAGCATTAACATGCCCAGCATGTTTTCTCATTGAAAAATATTTTTTCTTTCATTAAAAAATAAAAAGAAAATCCTTATAATAAGTACCTATCATTTTTATCTATCAATAAACCTATCTGATCAAACAAAACAATTCCCACATTGTCCCTACCTAGAAATATGTCTCATTCTGCTCTTTGAGTCCATCTCCTCTAGGTCAGAAGGTAGGTATCATGCAAATCATTAGCACCTTGGAATTATAATTGGTCATTGCATTGATAAGAGTACTTTAAGTCATTCAAAGTTGTTTGGTTTTGCAATGTTATTATTATATCAAATATTTTTTTTGTTCTACATACTCCAATTTGCATAGTTTACGCAGATTTTTTTCAGGTTTCTCTTATCATTTCTTATAGTACTATAGTACATTATATTCCTATGTCAATAACATGTTAAGCTGTTCTCCAGTTTAAGTACCTCCTTAGTTTCCAGTTCTTTGCTACTTATAAGAATAGTTGCTATAAATAATGTTGCATATATAATGTCTTCTGCCCTTTTTGTTCTTTTTATCTCTTAGAGGGTACAGGCCATGTTGGACTGTCCCTGGGTCAGTTGGGCATGCTCTGAGTATGCAGAGTAATTATGGGTATAATTCTAAATTGTTTCCAGAAGTGCTGGAATTTAGATTATTGCAACAATGGTGAATTAATGCTCTTATTTCTTTGCAATCCCTCTAATGTTTGTCATTTTTCCCTTTTTTATAATATTTGCCAGTCTCATGGGTGTAAGGTGGTACATGAATTGTTTAACTTGAATTTCTCTAATTATTAGTGATTTGGAACCGTTTTTCATATCGTTATTGATAGTTTGAATTTATTCCTTTTAAAACTGCCTGTTCCTGTCCCTTGACCATTTATCAACTGGGGAATCAATTAGCTTTGACAAAGCAATTACTTGGAAGACAAGGCAAAAACAGAAGCAATAGTAATAGCATTTATATAATGCTTTAAGGTTTACAAAGTACTCCACATACATCATCTCATTTAATTCTCACAATAACCCGGGAAGGTGGGTGTTATTAATTATCCCCTTTTTATAGGTTAGGGAACTAAGTCTGAGAAAGGTTAAATGATTTGCTTAGGTCATACAGCATATAAGTATCTACAGTAGGATTTCCAAGTCCAGAACTCTATCCATTTTTCCAACTAGGTATATAAAGATTTCCCCCAACACATTTAGGGGCACATGCTTAGTGAAACTGGCTCAATCCCTAGAGAGAGTGGGCTCAAATTTGAAGCAGTTTCAATATGCATTTATTCAACTTTCCAAATTCACTTCCAAAGGCAGTTCGGCAGTGATTGGATGAAGATGCATCTTTGCTTTTGCTGGACTGGGCTGGGCATGTTGCTCAGGACTTTGTTTCTTTTCATCTGGCTTCTGACAAATCATCACATTCAGACTCCCAGAACTCTGTCACCATTTGACCTTTTGTAGCTTCCAAAGTCATAGCCATCTCCAAGTTCTTTCACCTAAAATAAAAAAGAACAAACATAAAGAGGCAGGAACAGAAATCTACATTCATAGGCCCCATGTAAACCTTGTGTGGCCCATTACTCTTTTTTCTCTGAAATTTGAATTCTGACCTCATCCTTCTATTATATATTTAGAATTTTATTTTCCAAATTACATGTAAAAACAAATTTTGACATGAATTTTTAAAACTTTGTGTTCTAACCTCTTCCTCCCTCCCTCCCCATCCCACTTCCAAGAACTCAAGCAATTCAATATAAGTTATAGATGAGCAGTCATGTAAAACATTTCCACATTAGCCAGGTTGTTGAAAGAAAACAGACAAAAACAAAAATTCAGATTAAGTAACTATCAGAAAAATTTTGCTTCAACCATCAGATCTTTCTCTGTAGAGGGATTGCAATTTTCATAAGTCTTTTAGGGTTATCTTGGATCATTGCATTGCTGAAAATATCCAATCATTCACAGCGGATCATCTTACACGATTGCTGTTATTTGTATATGGTACATTTCACTCTGTATCAGTTCATGTACATCTTTCCTGGTTTTTCTGATAGCATCCTGCTCATCTTTTTTTTGTTTGTTTGTTTCTGATAAAGTAACTAACAAAAACAATGTATTTCAATCTGTATTCAAATACCATCATATCTCTCTCTATAGATCGATTGTCTGACCTCATCCTTCAACTAAAACTACTCTTTCTGAAGTTATCAAGGACCTCTTAATTGACAGATTTAATGGTCTCTTGTCCATCTCATCCTTGTTGACCTCTTTATAGTAACTGACTCCTGTTGATTACTCTCTTTTCTTTAGGGGTTTTTTTTTTGGTTTGTGGTACTGCTTTCTCCTCATTCTCTTACTACACATTTGACTACTTTTTTCAATCTATTTATTATTATTTTTAAATTTTAAAATAAAAAGATGATTCCATGTGAAACTGCAAATCTACTATGCAAAACTTGCTATTCCTTTCAAATATATAACAAAATTATCATGTGAATTTTTTTCATTCTTCCCTCCCCCCTTACCCTAGAAATGGCTACCATTAGACACATGTAAAGGTGTATATGTGTGTGTTTATATGTGTATATGTAAAATTATTCTAAACATACTTCTATCAGTTCTTCCTCTGGATGCAGATTCTGTCTTTATATGTCCTTTATGGTTAATTTAAGTATTTATAATAGTAAAAATAACATTTGCTCAAAGTCATTCTTTTATTTTTCTTTTTCTTTTTTTGGGGGGGGAGACACTGAGGGTTAAGCGACTAGCCCAGGGTCACACAGGTAGTAAGTGTCAAATGTCTGAGTCCAGATTTGAACTCAGGTCCTCCTGATTTCAGGGCCGGTGCTTTATCCACTCTACTACCTAGCTGCTTCCACAAAGTCATTCTTAAAACAATAGTACTTTTACTGAATATGATGTTTTCTTGGCTTGCTCATTTTGCTCTTCATTATTTCATGCAAATCTTTCCATGTATTTTTTTCCAAAATCATTGAGCTCATCATTTCTTATTCAGCATAGTAGTATTCCATCACAATCATATACCACAACTTGTTTAGACATTTACCAATTGATGGGCATCACTGCAATTTCTAATTCTTTGCCACCACAGAGAGCTGCTATAAAAATGTTTAGAATATATAGGTTTCTTTTTTTCTTTTTCCTCAATTATGTTCAGAAATAGACCAAATAGTGGTATTACTGGGTCAAAGGGTATAGGTAGTTTAGTAACTCTTTGGGCATAATTTCAGATTGTTCCCCAAAATGGTTGGATCAGTTCACAATTCCACCAATGATGAATGTGTCCCAAATTATCCCCATTCCCTCCAACATTTGTAACTTTCCCCTTCTATCATTTTAGCCAATCAGGTAGGTGTAAAATGAAATCTCAAGGCTGTTTTAACTTCTATTTCTCTAATCAATAATGATTTAGAACATTTTTATATTACTATAAATTGTTTTGATTTCTTCACATGAAAACTGCCTGTTTGCACCCTTTGATCATTTATCAATTGGGGAATGATTCATATTCTTATAGATTTGACAAAATTCTTTATATATTTTAGATATGAGACATTTATCTGATAAATTGTCTAAAAATCTTCCCCCTTGGGGCAGCTAGGTGGCGCAGTGGATAAAACACCAGCCCTGGATTAAGGAGGACCTGAGTTCAAATCTGGCCTCAGACACTTGACACTTACTAGCTGTGTGACTCTGGGTAAGTCACTTAACCCCAATTGCCCCACAAAAAAAAAAAATCTTCCCCCTTCCCTGCAATTTTCTGTTTTCTTTCTGATCTTGGTCACATTTTTTTTTATTTGTACAAAAATGTTTTAATTTAATATAATTGAAATTATCCATTTAAACCTACATTTGCTCTTAATCTCTTTTTAAAGTTTTTTTTTTTTCCCTAGGTTATTCACACCAATTGTGGGTGTCTCTGAAGGTTCTGTCCTGGGTCATCTTTTCTCTCCTTCAATATTATTTTGCATGGTAATCTCATCAGCTCTGATGGATTCAATTATCATTTCCATTCAGATGTTTTTCATATCTATTTTTCCAGTCTTAATCTCTTTTCTGATTTTTAGTCTTGCATCTTCAACTTCCTATTTGAATGGCCTCTTTTTTTTTTCAGGGTGATGAGGGTTAAGTGACATGCCCAGGGTCACAGAGCTAATAAGTGTCAAATGTCTTAGGCTGAATTTGAACTCAGGTCTTCCTGAATCCAGGGCCAGTGCTTTATCCACTGCACCACCTAGCTGCCCCTTTAAATGCCTATTTGAAATCACAAATATAATGCTTGTAGGCATCTTAAACCCAATAGTTCTAAAACTGAACTCATAATCTTTCTCCCAAAACTTTTCTTTTCTTCCTACCTTTCCTATTACTGTTAAACACACCACTAATGTTCTAATTACCCAAATTAGGTATTGTTAGGGGTTAACTAAGCCCCTCTTTCACTGTTCGAGCAAAACTCACAGACAGAAACCCTCCTTCCAGGAAATATGTGCTGATTCTTAGTTAGCCCTTGATTAAGAGGGCTGTAAACCACAATGATCCTTCCTGGATGCAGATGCATTTGCTGGGCACCAAGGATGATGCATTTGCATAGGTGCCAAGGAAACTTCAAAGGACAGAAACATGCTCCTTATCATAGATAAGGCCTACATGGCCAAGGTCTAGGAACCAATCCCCTCATCCTGCTCTTTTGGTGCCAACTTCACACAAAGACATTCCTTTTGCTCATCTCAGGTATAAAAATGTCAGACTGTCTGAATAAACCTTGCCTTTTGCCTCCACCCGAGTGCATGGGGCCCTTCCAATCCCATCCTATGTCTCTGTCTCTTTTTTCCTTATAATCTTACCTGTAGCAGCCTGGTAACCTGTTCCAGCAGACTATTGGATCTGAAACTGTCAAGGAATGATACTTGATTCTTCACTCTCTCTCATACACTCAATATCTAGAGTTGCCAAGTCCTATCTTTAATGTTTTCATAACATATATCGTATATGGCCCTTTCTCTCCTCTGATAATGCCATTACCCTGGTGCAGGCCTTCATTTCAAACCTAGGCCATTGCAGTAATTTGATACTTGATCTATCTGCTTCAAACCTCTTTCAATTTCTATCCTTCCTTTATTTTGCTGTCAAATTGATTTTCCTCACACACAAGTTATGTGTCAGTGAGTCAACTCCAAAGTCTTCCCATTGCCTCTATGTACAAATATAAAAACCCCTTTTTGGTTTTGAATGCTCTTCATAACCTGGTTCCTTCTTCCCTTCCTTGTCTTCTTATTCTTATTCACCCTACTTTATACTCTTCAATCCAACAAAACTGGCCTCCTTACTATTGTTCACATATGCGACTCTATCTCCTTCTTCCAGGCATTTTCACTAGCTATCCTCAATGACTGAAACTCTCTCTTCTCATCTCCACCTGCTGATTTCTATGACTTTATTCTGCCTCATCTATATTCCTACCTTCTACAAGTTTCCTTTCTGATCTTCCTTAATCATAATGCCTTCTATGTGGTACTACCTTCAATTTATCCTGTATATATTTTAGTGGGGCAGGAGATTTTATGTATACCTAATGAATGATACATTAAAGTGAAAAATAATGGGATCAAAAATATATATTAAAGCAAACCAAGCCCAGTTAGGGAAGATGCATTACAAGAAAAGGGATGGGTCAACTGAACAAAATTATTTTTGTGTGAATGAGAGAAAAAAAGTAGAAAGATAGGAAACTATCTTTCAATGATTTTATTTGCAAAATTCTAAATTTGTGAGGTAATATACTCTAGAAAGATATTAAGATGCAGGTGTGGTCATACAAGTATAGTGTAGAATTAGCATGAAGAAGGCCACTGGAGAAGGTGAAGACTTCAGAGGTTGGTTTGTTAGAAGAATGGCCAATGTAAATATCAAAGTTTCTGAGTCTAATGGCAAGGTCTGGGATGTATAGGAAGTCTGTGATTCAGATGTGAAAGTCATGGAAAACATTCACAAACTTCCATATACAACTTAATCAACAAGCATTTATTAAGCATCTCACATATTCCAGGTGCTATTTTAGGTTCTGAGGATAAAAAGACCAAAAGAAACAAACAAAAACTATGAAATAATTCCTACTGTAAAAGACCTTTTTCCTAACAGGAGAACAACATATAGCAATCTAAATATTTAAAGAATATTCATGGGGCAGCTAGATGGTGCAGTGGATAGAGCACCGGCCTTGGATTCAGGAGTACCTGAGTTCAAATCCGACCTCAGACACTTAACACTTACTAGCTGTGTGACCCTGGGCAAGTCACCTTAACCCCAATTGCCTCACTAAAAAAAAAAAAAAAGAAAAAAAAAGAATATTCATAAAGAGAATAAGTACAAATAAATACAAGGTAGTTAAATATATGCTAACTAGGGAAGACACCTGCATTTGGGGGAAAACAGGAAAGGCATCATGAAATAGATTGCTAAATGCAAAGTATGACTTGGCTGGAATGGAGAGTACAGGAAAGAGCGATATACAATAAAACTGTAAAAGTAATTACAGGACGGCTTGTGAAGGGCTTTAAAAACCAAATGGAGGGGCAGCTAGGTGGCGCAGTGGGTAGAGCACTGGCCCTGGATTTAGGAGGACCTGAGTTCAAATCTGGCCTCAGACACTTAACACTTACTAGCTGTGTGACTCTGGGCAAGTCACTTAACCCCAATTGCCTCACAAAAAAAAATTAAAAAAAAAACAAATGGATAAGTTAATATTTTCTCCTAAATGCTGAGTTTATATACTGGGGGGGAAAGCATAGTTAGTTCTATACTTAAGGAAAGTCACTTGGGTAGCTATATGGAGGATGGATTGGAGTTGGGAGAGCCCAATTAGGAGGCTGTTGCAATAATTTAAGCAAGAAGTGATGGGGTTCTGAATTAAAGTGGTGGCTGTATGAGTAGAGAAGGTGTTGAATATGAAATGTGTTGGAGATAGAAACAGAAACATTTCCAAACTTCTGGGACATATGAGTCGAGGGAATGAGGAGTCATGGATGATGCTGATGTCATGAACCAGAGAAAGAAGGGTGTTATATTTGACAAATACACATGGTTAGAAGGGAGATTTATTTGGTTGAAAAAGATAAGTTCTGATTCGGACATTTTACGTTTGACAAGTTTTAAGGACATTCCGTTTTGAAATGTCCACCAGCCAGTATCCTCAGACTTTTTATGCATGACTCTTATTGCAGTTGGATCGGGAGGAATAGTGTGAAAAATACGAGAGAAAGAAGCATGAGCATGCCACTTAAACTACACTTTCTTCACTTGGTAATCAACTCAGTTAATCAGGAAGCATTTGTGTGGCTTTTATGATCGGGACTGGCAATGCAATAAGAGAAAGTTTGCTGTGGCTTGCCTTATGAAGCAGAACTAAACTGATAGAAGAACTGCAGCATCAATTAGCATTGTTTAAGCTAACATCCAACTTTGAAAATTGAAATATACAAAGAAGGATGTCCTAAATTTGCTAATTGCTTTTTTCCCCCTCTGCAGATAGTAGCATTTGGTCTTCATTAGTGAAAACTATTATCCCCCTAACCTCCAGGCTGGGATACGGCAAAAGACAACATGTATGAGAACAATTAACTAATTATAACTATTGTAACAAGTATGATTCTTTTTCCAAAAAAGATTTGGTATTTTTGATACAACTTCACGGGTCAGTGACTTATCATAGGATCATAGTTTTAGATCTGGAAGAGGACTTTAAGGTGATATAATCAAACCTTTCACTTTTCAGATAAGGGAACTGAAGCCCGAAGAGGTTAATTGTTTGTTAAATTACTTGGCCAAGGTCATACTGGTACTAAGTAGAATTAAATAGAAAGAAGACAGTTGGCTGGAATACATTTAGGAAATTACACAACACTTTCAATGACCTTAGAATTCTCCCTGAAACAAAATCCCATTTTACTAATACTAAAGTCCTTCTGGTGAAGATATATAGCTATGAATCATGAACTATCCAAATCTCTAAAGGCTTAAAATTGTGGGTGACCCAAAGGTCAATGAAGAAATCCATTGGTGGTATAAATAGGGTGAAGCACATTTTGAACAATGAATCACATGCATGAAGTAGCTCAGTCAACAAGTATTTTACTAAGTACTCACTATTGATGAGGCACTACTTAAAGCTAGGAATACAAAGAAAGGGCAAAACAAAAATAAAAACCACTGTCCCTGCCCTAAATGATCTCCCAATCAAATGGGAGAGAAAACATGCAAATACTTAGGGATATACAAGATACATAAAGAGTATAAATCAGGTAATATTAAAAGGAGGCATTAGGAGGAATTGGGGGGATTGGAAGGGCCTCTTGTGGAAGATGAAACTTTAGTTGAATCTTAAAGAAAGTGAGGGAAGCTAAGAGACAGAGGTAAGAGAGCAGGTATGGGGGAAGGCATTCAAAAGTATGGATTAGGAGATTTATGTGAGATTTAGTAAAAAGCTGGGTCAGAGTGTGCAAAGAGGAATAAAATTAAAGGAGACTAGAAACATGGAAAGAAATTCGTTTTTGGAGAATTTTAAGCTCCAAAAAGAAAATTCAAGCCTGATCCTTGAGGTAAACTCAGAGCCACCAGAGTTTGAGGTAAAACTTACTCTAGGAAGGGGCAGCTAGATGGCATAGTGTATAGAGCACTGTCCCTGGAGTCAGGAGGACCTGAGTTCAAATCCAGCCTCAGACACTTAACACTTACTAGCTGTATGACCCTGGGCAAGTCACCTAACCCCAATTGCCTCACCAAAAAAAACAAAAAAACAAAACTTACTCTAGGAAAATCATTTTGGTAGCTACGTGGAGGATGGAATAGAATGAGGAGAAACTTGGGACAGGGAGACTACCTAGCTAGGGATTGCAATAGTACAGGTGAGAAAAGTTATAAAAGTTTATGCTAGAGTGGTGACTGTGGGAGTAAAGAGGAGGCAACATGTACAAGAGGTATTGTAAATGTAGAGATGACAAGATTTGACAGCAGAATGCTATGAGTAATGGAGGATAATATTTTTTTTTCTTGTGAGGCATTTGGGGTTAAGTGACTTGCCCAGGGTCACACAGCTAGTAAGTGTCAAGTGTCTGAGGTCATATTTGAACTCAGGTTCTCCTGACTCCAGGGCCAGTGCTCTATCCAATGCACCACCTAGCTGCCCTGAGGATAATATTGAGGTTATAAGTCGTTTGGATGGAAGGATGGTGGTATCCTTTATGGTATTATGAAGGTTGGGACAAGGAGAAAGGTTTTGAGGACAAGTTTATGACTTCTGTTTTGAGTTAGAGTTACCTAAAGGGCAAATGAATAACTGGAAAAGAAGATAGCCCAGTTATATAGTAAGAGTGAGGAATATCACATGGAAAGACCTCAGGCTGCTTTGGTACCTACTTAACATCAGAAGATCAAAAAGGACTTCAGGATATAGTAGACTTGGATCATGCCCACCCCCCACCCAGCAGGATAATTAACCAGAGGAGGTAGTCAAGAATTATTGGAGGTAAGAAGGGGTTGTGTAAATTATGGTTGGTACCGTTTTAGAGTTCACATATTAAGGAGATCATAGATTATGTCTCAAAAATGTTTATGTATCAACAGTTCAATGGAAGATGGAAGCAATTAGCTCATACACATCTCTGAATTTCTCTTAATTATTCATATTCACCATTTCTGAGTACATTCACATATTAAAGTTTAATTCACCATCCCTCATTTGAGAGATACCCATTTTGATTCTATTTCTTTGCCCCCAGAAAGTTGGAATATTTGTGCATAAATTAGAGAACTTGGCTTTGGTGCTGGGTCAAAGAGTATGTGGGCAGACCAGTCACTTAAAAAATTCTGAATTGATATCCATAATACTTGGATCACTCCTTAGCACCACCACAAGTACACAAAGATGTCTATCTTCTGATAGCTCCTCCAGTATTTACTCTTCCCATTTTTTAAATCATCTTTGCCACCCTTCTGGGAATGAGCTTTATGACTCTGGACAAGTCATATAAGCCACCTCCGTTTCCTAAACTGTCAAATAGGAGTAATAATAGTACCTATCTCCCAGGGTTCTTGTGAGGATCAAATTAAATAATGCTTGTAAAGTGCTTTGCAATCTTAAAGTAATATAGAAATGCTTCTTCTTCTTCCTCTTCCTCCTCCTCTTCTTCAGAATTTTATATTCTCTACTTTTTTATCTTCTATCTTGCTTCTGGTAGCTCAATATTTCTTATGCTTATTTTAAGCTAAGTTTCTCTTTCCCTTTCTTGTTACTGGGCTTATTAGTTATACATATAAATGCTGATGATTTATGTAGATTTTCCTATTTTATTGTTATAGCTAGCTTTTATAATATAATACTGGATAATAGTGATGATAATAAGCATTCTTGATTCACCCCTCCTGATCTTATTAGGAAGCCTTTCTAGTTTAATCTTATTATAGATAATATTTGCTGCCTGTTTTAGATATATTACTAATCATTTTAAGTGAAGCTCCATTTATTCCCATGCTTCTGGAGTTTTTAATAGGAATGAGTGCTTTATTTTGTCAAAAGTATTGTATTTTTCTGGGGGCAGCTGGGTGGCACAATGGATAAAGCATCAGCCATAGTTTCAGGAGGATCTGAGTTCAAATCCAGCCTCAGACACTTGACAGATACTTATTAGCTATGGGACCTTGGGGAAGTCACATAATCCTTATTGCCCCGACCCCCAGGCCCCCCCCCAAAAAAGTACTGTACTTTTTCTGCATCTATTAAGATTATTATATTTCCTTTGTTGGTTTTGGTTTTGTTATTGATATGGTAAATTATGCTGATAATTTTCCTGATATTGAACCAGTCCTGCATTCCTGGTACATATCCTACCTGGTCATTGTATATGATTCTTGTGGTATTATTGTAATCTTCTTACTAGTGTTTTATTTCAAATTTTTGTATCAATATTCATTAGGAAAACTGGACTATTGTTTTCTTTCTCTGTTTTTGCTCTTCCTGATTTAGGTATGAACACCATATTTGTGTCATAAAAGGAATTTGGTAGAACTCCTTCTTTGACTATTTTTCCAACTACTTAATATAGTAATTAATTTTTCTTTAAATGTTTTATAGAATTCACTTGTGAATTCATCTGGTCCTGGGGAATTTTATCTGTTCTCTTTCTAGTTGTATGCCCAATTCATTTATATTCTCTTTCTCTGGCTTATTAATGTAGCATTTAGAAATATATATATATATTTCCCCTAAGTACTGTTTTGGCTGCATCCCGTTAATTTCGGTATGTTGTCTCATTGTTATAATTCTTTCTAATAGAATGATTTATGGTTTCTATGATTTCTTCTTTGACCCCCTCATTCTTTAGGATTAGATTTTATTTAATTTTTCAATGTTTTCATGGCCATTTATTAAATATTATTTTATTATATTATTATATTATGATCAGAAAGGATGCATTTAATATTTCTGCCTTTCTACATTTGCTACATTTGACCTAATACATGGTCATTTTTTGTGTTGGTGCCATATACAACTGAAAAAAATGTATATTCCTTTTTATTTCCATTCTTTTTCCTGAGGTCTATCATATCTAATTTTTCTAAAATTCTGTTTATCTCCTTAACTTCTTTCTTACTTTTTTGGTCAGATTTGTATATTTCTGAGAGGGGAAAGTTGTGATCCCCAACTATTACAGTTTTATTGTCTATTTCCTCCTCTAATTCATTTAACATTTCCTTTAAGAATTTGGATGCTATAACATTTGCAGGATATTCATTTAGTATCTATATTATTTCATTATCTATGGTACCTTTTTAGGAAAATGTAGCTTCCATGCTTATCTCTTTTAATTAGGTTTATTTTTGCTTTTACTTTGTCTGAGATCATGATTGCTATCCCTGCTTTGGTTTCTACACACACACACACACACACACACACACACAGACTTCATTTTAAGCATAATAGATTTTGCTCCATCTCCTTATCTTTACTCTGTGTGTCTCTCTGTTTAAAGTGTTTTTCTTATAAACAACATATTGTAGAATTCTCATTTTTAATTCACTTTTTCTGTTGCATGGGTGCATTCATCCCATTCACATTAACAGTTTTGATTACTAACTATATTTCTCTCCATCTTATTTGCCCTCTGTTTATCCTTCTCTTTATCCTTTAACTCTGTCCCTCCTGAGAAGTGTTTTGCTTCTGACCACCACCTCCCCCAATCTGCCCTCCCTTCTATCAGCCCTCTCTTTCTTTTATCCTCTTCCCTTCCTATTTCTCTGAAGGGTAAGATAGATTTATATGCACAACTGTGTGTGTGTGTGTGTGTGTGTCTTCTTCCCTCTATGAATCAATTCTAATGAGTAAAGTTCAAATGTTGCCTACTACCCCTACTTCCATTCTCCTCCATTACTAAAGCTGTTTTATACCTCTTTTATGTGAGCTAATTTATCACATTCTACCTCTCCTTTTTCTTTTCTCCCAGTACATCCCTCTTTCTCACCCATTGGGGGGTGGAGGGGGAGAGAGGAAGGGGCTTGGGCATCATCCTATCATACTTACCTCATACCTGTTCCTTCTATCTATATATGCTTGTATTATCTTTTCATGCAGGGTTGTAAAAATCTCAAACTTACTGAGTCTCTTATGATTTCTCTTTGCTTTTTCCCTTTTTGTGATTATCTTGAGTCTTGTGTTTGAAAATCAAAATTTCTAATCAGCCCAGGTCCTTTCATCTATTTCAATCAATGTTTATTTCCCCCCCGAAGGATTATCCTTAGT
This sequence comes from Dromiciops gliroides, assembly GCF_019393635.1. NCBI lineage: Eukaryota > Metazoa > Chordata > Mammalia > Microbiotheria > Microbiotheriidae > Dromiciops > Dromiciops gliroides. The sequence continues at coordinate 126,188,556 of NC_057863.1, read as the reverse complement.
TTTGCTGTGTAGGTGATTCTTGGTTATTGTCCTCTTGGAATATCATATTCCAATCTCTCAGGTTTTTTTAAATGTAAAAGCTACTAAATTTTGTGTTATCCTGACTGTGTATCCATGTTTTAATTATTTATTTTAGGCTGCTTGCAATATTTTCTCCTTGACTTGGGAGCTCTGGAATTTGGCTATAATATTCCTGGGAGTTCTAATTTTGGGATTTATTTCAGGAGGTGGTCTGTGGATTTTTTCAATTTCTATTTTGCTTTCTGGTTCTAGAACATTAAGGCAATTTTCCTTAATAATTTCTTGAAAAATGATATCTAGGTCCTTTTTTGGATAATAACTTTCAGGTAACTAAAAAATTCTTAAATTGTCTTACTTTGATGTATTTTCCAGGTCATTTGTTTTCCCAATAAGATAGTACATACTTTCTTCTGTTTTTCATTCTTTTGCTTTTCTTAATTGTCTTTGATATCTCATGGAGTCATTTGTTTCCACTTGCCCAATTTTAATTTTTAAGGAATTATTATTTTTTTACAATGATCCTCTGTGCCTCCTTTCCCATTTGGCCAATTCTACTTGTTAAGAAGTTTACTTGAACACATTTTTGTACCTCTTTTTCCATTTGATCTATTTAGCTTTTTAAAGAGTTCTTCTGGGGCAGCTAGGTGGTGCAGTGGATAGAGCACCGGCCCTGGATTCAGGAGGACCTGAGTTCAAATCCGGCCTCAGACACTTAACACTTACTAGCTATGTGACCCTGGACAAGTCACTTAAACCAATTCCCCCCCCCCCCCAAGAAAAAGAATTCTTCTCTTCAGTGGAGTGGATTTTTGTGCTTCTTTTCCTATTTGGCCTATTTTATTTTGAAGATGTTATTTTCATCTTACATAACTTTTGTTTCTTTTCCCAATTTTTCCTTGACCTCTTTTGTTTTATTTTTAATATCTTTATTGAGTTCTTCCATGACTTCTTTTTGTGGCAGGGGTCAAGTTAAATTTTTTCTTGAGGCTTTGCATCTAGCCTTTTGACATTGTTGTCTTCTGAATTTGCATTTTTATCTTCCCTGCCACTATAATACCTTTCTATGGTCAGGTTCCTTTTTTTTCTTGCTTGCTCATTTTTATAGCCCATTTCTTGATTTTTAACTTTATGTTAAAGTTGGCCCTTGTTCCCAAGGTGGAGAAGGCACTATCTGAACTTTCATATTTTTGTTCTCTTGTTTTTAGAGCTAGCTCTGGGATTTCTATAAGTTTTTACTTCTTCTGAGGTGGTATGATCTAAGAAGAGGTCTGGTCATTGCTCTTCTGGGCTGTACTCTAGTGTATGAAAAATGTCAAGTACTATTTTTTACCTTGGGATTCTGACAAGTCATCCTATTCCCCCATATAGCCAGGCTCTCTAGTGTGTTATTACTGCTATTAGCTCTGGGACTGTGACCCAGAACCTAGGATGGGCAATGCAACAGTGTCTTGAACCCAGTGTTGGGGGCTTGGGTTTCACTGCTGATTTGTCAGGTGAAGCATGTGGTGTGTGCTGGACTATATTCCCCTCTTACTCCAGTGAGAGAGACTTTTCCTGTCAGCTTTCTAAGTTATCTTGGGCTACAATATTCTTTCACCCTGTCCCTTTGTTAATTTTTCTGCTCCAGAATTTGTTTTGAGGCATTATTTCTAAATTGTTTGAAGGGGAATTTGGAAGAGATCAGCTGAGTTCATGCCTTTACTCTGCCATCTTGAAGCCATTAGAGAGATGAATAGGCTTTGAAGGACTAAATAACTTAATAAAAATGAAAGTATTTCTACGGTAACAAATAAGAATAGGTAGTTACTGAAATATGATTCATTTCTTAATTCTGTATAGACAGAGTGCCAGCTTATTTTTTAGAAATATATTTTACTTATTTTGTTACATATTTCCCAATTACATTTAAAGATTTTAACATTCTTTTTTTAAGAAAAAAATTGAATTTTTAATTCTCTTCCTTTCTCCCCTCCCCATGCCTTGAAAAGACAAGCAATATGTTTTACATATTTCACACACACACACACACACACACACACACACACACACACGTATTTGTTTGATATCTTTTCCACAATAGACATGTTACAAAAGAAAATGCCCACCAAAAATAAAAATGAAATGAAAAAGTACACTTTAATATAGAGCAAAGATCAAAATGAGTACAAACTAAAATACACAATGGGAGTACTTAAATGAAATAATTTTATTCTGACCTACCTTTGTAAACAAGTTACTGAATCAACAAATCCACAAGCATTTATTAAGTATTTATTATATGTCAGTCCCTATGCAGTTTTGGGAATAAAAATACAAATAAGAAAAATATACAGTCCCTGATCTCAGGGAGCTCACATTTTCATAGGAGAAGCCAACACACAAAAAAAGGAGACTGTAAGGCATGGAGTGGGGAGGGAACAGAAGGGCAGAGAATAATGACCCACACAAGCTTATTGTAGAAAAATTCTTAGTCAGAACCTGGAAAGGAATGAAAACATAGCGGTTCTGGGAGGAACCAAACAATAGAAGGAAGGGGTTGTAGCAGTGGAGTGAATTTCTATGGTGAAAAGGCAGTTGAACCATTGTGGATTAATATGAAGCTGAAAAATGAAAAATGAATGAAGAAATGACATGGACATAGAGTACTTTATGCTGAAGTTTTGCTGACATAAATCAATCATCATAATCAGGAGGATAAATGAACTTGTAAAACATCCTAAGAACCCAATATACTTACCAAGTAAACAGATATGATAATAAAAAGGAGAAAGTTTACAATATAAACTCAATTGTCAAATCTTAGAGAGAAGCATGATGGAACATCATGAGAAGAATTACCTCTTAAAATAGAAGCAGTGGAGTATAAAACCAGTTTAAAAACAAAACAAATTTGAGACAGCCAATTAAGCAAAATCATCCTGAGAACTTAAAAAATGTCACTAGATCCTACTCTCCTCTTAAACTATTGTCCTACACTATTCATCCTTTCCTCAAATCAAGCTCCTTGAAAAAGTTTTTTCCACTTTTCTCCCACACATTGATTTTCTAAATCATCATACTCATTATTAAACTAGCATTTCTTTCTACAGAATTATCCTTGATTTCTTAATAGTCAAATATAATGATATCTTTTCAATACTCATCCTTTTCTATCTCTTTACAGTATTTCTTATTCTAGTGCTCACTCTCTCCTCCTGAATGTTCTCTTTTCTGAGTTTTCAATGATGCTACTATCTCAGTTTTATCCCCAACTGGTTTTTTATTGTTAATGTTTTCTTTCTTATTTTCATCTTAATAGTATTTTATTTTTTACAGTTACATGTAAAGATAGCTTTCAACATTCATTTTTATAATATTTTGAGTTCCAAATTTTTCTCCCTCGCTACCTTCCCTCCCTGTTTCCCAAGACAGCAAACAAGCTGATATAAGTTATATATGTACAATCACATTGTTTAATGTTTAATATGTTTATATTTCCACTTTCACATTAGTCATGTTGTGAAAAAAGAATTAGAACAAAAGAGAAAAACCCCAAGAAAGAAAAATAAGTAAAAATAGTATGGTTCAATCTGCATTCATATACCACATTTCTTTTTCTGAATGTGGAGAGCATTTCCCATCATGCATCCTTTAGAATTGTCTTGGATCATTGTATTGCTGAGAAGGGCTAAGTCTATCACAGTGGATGATAATACAGTGTTGCTGTTACTGTGTACAATGTTCTCCTGGTTCTGCCCAATTCACTCAGCCTCACTCCACTTAAGTCTTTCCAAGTCTTTCTGAAATCTGCCTCCTCATCATTTCTTATAGAACAATAGTGTTCCATTATATTCATATACCACATATACCACAATTTGTTTTACCATTCCCCAATTCATGGGCATCCCCTCAATTTCCAATTCTTTGCCACCACAAAGAGAACTGCTATAAATATTTTTGTGCATGTGGATCCTTTTCCTTTTTTATGATCTCTTTGTAATATAGGCCTAGTAGTGGTATTTAATTGTTCTCCAGAATGGTTAGATTAGTCCATAACTTCAGCGACAATGCATTAGTGTTTCCATTTTTCCACATCTTCTCCAATATATATTTATTTATTTTTTGGTCATATTAGCCAATCTGATAGGTGTGAGGTGGTACCTTAGAGTTGTTTTAATTTGCATTTCTGTAATGAACATTTTTTTATTATGGCAATAGCTTTGATTTAATTTGAAAACTGCCCGTTCATATCCTTTGACCATTTCACATTTGGGGAATAACTTGTATTCTTATAAATTTGATTCCAACCTTTAGATATTTTAGAAGTAAGACCTTTATCAGAAACACTGGCTATAAAATTGGTTTCCCAGTTTTCTGCTTTCCTTCTAATCTTGACTACATTGCTTTTGTTTGTACAAAACTTTTTTAATTTAATGTAATCATAAATCATAAATTCTTCTCCTTTTCATGAATATGAGAGGTACACCATTCATTCCTCTACTATTTTGCTTATGGTATCAGCCTTTATGTCTAAATCATGTACCCATTTTGACCTTACTTTGATATATGGTGTAAGATGTTGGTCTATGCCTAGTTTCTGCCATACTTTCTTCCAGTTTCCCAGCAGTTTTTATCAAATAGTGAGTTTTTATCCCAGAAGCTGAAGTTTTGGGGTTTAGCAAACAGTAAATTACTATAGTCATTTATACTACTGTGTCTCCTGTGCCTAACCTATTCCACTAATCCACTATTCTATTTCTTATCCAGCACCAAATAATTTTGATGACTGATGTTGGATCATTATTTATGTCTTTCACAGTTAACATGAGTATTGCCCAAGGCTTTATTCTGATCTCTCTCTCTCTCTCTCTCTCTCTCTCTCTCTCTCTCTCTCTCTCTCAATGTTCATTTGATAACCTTCCTGACTCTCATGGATATATTATCATCTTTGTTCTATGACACCCAGCTTTCCATGTTCAGGATAAATCTCTCTTTTGAGATGCATTCCTACAATATCACCTGCCTATTAGATATCTTGAATAGTAACTTCTGTGAGCATGTCAAATCCAACATGACCAAAACATAACTTGTGACCTTTTCATGTAAACCTACTTGTCATATGAAATGCCTTTTTTTATAACAGATGAAATTCTAGACTGCTACATGTGCTTGCTTTTTTACTTTTCTGGTTGGGTCTATTTTCCTATCAATGATTCCATGCAAGATAGTTTTTAATAATTCCTATTCTGAAATATATTTTGAGATTATAGAATGCCAACTCTTTTTATTTGTACTTTTTGCTTACCTTCATCTTTTATGTTTTGTGTTTATATTTTGTGTTATTGTCTATATTTAATAAGTATCCTCTTGATAATTGTATTAATTTAGCATCAAATACACAGCCTTTTCCAGGTACAATAGTCACTCTTACAATACATGTTATGAACACTGACTAATATAATTATTACTTTTTCATTTTGTATACATCTTTATTTAATGAATGACATTTTTGTGTATTGGAAATTGATAAGTTTTATTTTCTAATCAGATCTTCCCCTCATTTTATTTTCCTCCATTAATTTATTTTCTACTAATTTTTATCACCTTCCCTAAGTCAGCATTTTTCCTTGTCTTTTACTACCTTGATATACGAGTGTATTCCTAGAGGTTTTTCCTCCATTTTTGTTTAAATACTTGTTCATTTATCTTTATTGTATCTATTTCTAGCTCTATTTGGCAATACTTTTGTCTATATCCAGATGACTATTTAACCCAAAGTCTTTCTTCTCTCTTCATCTTCTCCTTAAATTAAGGATTAAATTAAGGGTTGACCCTTCATTTAAATAATTTTCTTTTCAACCCTTATCAAAAAAGTTTTCCATTTTTTCTTTCCTCCTCATGTTTCTTCCATTCTAATCTTTTCAACATCTTGTTATCCAATTAATGGATTATTTCTTTTTGTAGAAATTACGTGTTTTTGTAGAAATAAATAAATAATTTTTCCCATTATATCCTTCAGGGTAGGGATACTGGGGTGCCAAATTTCAGTTCACTGCTCTATATTATTATATTTGTAGATTTTGCTCCAAACTCATCTTTTCTGCTTTTTTTACCCTTAGAAATATCACTTCATAACAACTTTAGCAAAGTTGCAGTGTGCAAAATAAACCCACATAAGTCATCAGCATTTCTATATATTATCAACAACATTCAGCAGAAACAGATATAAAGAGAAATTCCATTTAAAATATCTGTAGACAATATAAAATACTCAGGAGTCTACCTGCCAAGACAAACCTAGGAACAATGTGAACACAACTATAAAACATTTCTCACACAAATAAAGTCATTTCTAAATAATTGGAAAATATTATTTGATCATGGGTAGGCTGAGCAAATATAATAAAAATTGCAATCCTATTAAATTAATATAATTATTTAGTGCCATACTAATCAAACTATCAAAAATTATTTTATAGATCTAGAAAAAAACAATATCATAATTCATCTGAAGAACAAAGGCTATCAAGGGAATCAATGAAAAAATGTGAAAGAAGGTGGATCTCAAACTGTATTATAAACAGTAATTATCAAAAAAAAATCCAAGATTTTGAAACAAAAAGGCACTATTTGACAAAAGCTGCTGGGAAAATGGAAAACAGTATGGCAGAAACTAGGTATAGACCAACATCTTACACCATATACTATAATAAGGTCAAAATGGGTATATGATTTACACAGAAAGGGTGATAGTATAAGCAAATTAAGAAAGCATATTATAGTTTATCTATCATATTTATAAACATGGTAAGAATTTAGGACCAAAGAAGATGTAGAGAGCATTACAAAATATAAAATAGATAATTTTGATTATATACAATTAAAAAGCTTTTTTTCACAAACAAAACCAATGCATCTAAAATTATAAGGAAAGCAGAAAGCTGGGAAAGAATTTTTGCAACAGGTATCTCTGATAAAGTCCTCATTTCTCAAATATATAGAGAATTGAGTCAAATTTATAAGAATACAAGTCATTCCCCAATTGATAAATGGTCAAAGATATGAATAGGCAGTTTACAGACAAAGAAATCAAAGCTATCTATTGTCATTTGAAAAAATGCTCTTAATCACTATTGATCAAAGAAATACAAATTAAAACAACCCTGAGGTATCACTTCATATCTATCAGGGTGGCTAATATAACAAAAAAGGAAAATATTGGTTGGTGGAGGGGATGTGGAAAAACTGGAATGCTAATCCACAGTTGGTGGAGTTGTGAATGTATCCCACCATTCTGGACAGCAATTTGAAACTATTTCCAAAGGCCTATAAAACTGCATGCTTTGATCCAACAATACCACTGATAGGCTTATATTTCAACGATGTCCCCCAAAAGACAAAAAGACTTTTCTTTCTTTCTTTCCTTCTTCGTTTCTTTCCATCTTCCTTCCTTCCTTCCAAATCTTCTCCAAGTTACATGTATAAACCAATTTTCACATCAATTTTTAAAACTTTGTGTTCCAATTTTTCTTCCTCCCTCCCTCCCCACCCCCCTTAAGAACTCAAGCAATTCAATTTAAGTTATACATGTTTAGTCATACAAAACATTTCCACATTAGTCAGGTTGTGAAAGAAAACTGACAAAAACTTCAGAAAGAGGAACTAACAAAAAAATTATACTTCAGTCTGTATTCAAATAACATCAGTTCTTTCTCTGTATGTGCAATGCATTTTTCACAAGTCCTTTTGATAGCATCCTGCTCATTTCTTACAGAACAATAGTGTTCCATCCTAATCTTATCCCACAATTTGTTCAGCCATTCCCCAATTAATGGGCATCACCCCAATTTCGAATTCAACTTTTTTTTTTTGGTGAGGCAATTGAGGTTTAGTGACTTGCCCAGGGTCACACAGCTAGTAAGTGTCAAGTGTCTGGGGCTGGATTTTGAACTAAGGTCCTCCTAAATCCAGGGCTGGTGCTCTATCCACTGTGCCACCTAGCTGCCCCTCAAATTCAACTTTTTAAAAAATTTCTTTTAGGATATTAACCTCATAGTGTTATTGCTAGGTTGAAAAGTATGCATAGTGTTATAGCTCTTTGGCCATGGATCCAAATTTCTCTACTGAATGTTTGAACCAGTTTACAACTTTACTAAGCATGTATTCATGTCTCATTTCCCCCATATCCCCCACAATATTTGTCATTTTCCTCTGCTGTACTATTTTCCAATCCAATAGGTGTGAGGTAGTACTGAGAATTGTTTTGACCTGAATCACTCCAATCAATGGTAAGTTACAGCATTTCTTTTCATATGGCTATATGTGGCTTTGATTATTTCATCTGGAAACTTCATGTCTTTAGATCATCTATCAATTGGGGAATGGCTTTCATTTTTACAAATTTGACTCAGTTCCCTATGGGTTTGAGAACTGAGACCTATCAGACAAACTTGCTTCAAATTTTTTTCATAGTTACTATTGCTAACTGTATCCTCTTTCTCCCCTTAATATTTACTCTATTTTCTATCATCTTTCACAATCATTCCTCCTCAAAAGTGTTTTGCTTCTGACTGCTCCCTCTCCCAATCTGCCTTTCTGTTATTCACCCCTCCCACCTTATCCGCTTTCCCACAGGGCAAGTTATATTACTATACTCAGTTGACTGTGTGCCCAGGTCTGGGCTCCACTGTCACTCTGGTACAATAGACCTTTCCTGCCGACCTTCTAAGTTGTCTTTGGCTGGAAAATGATCTCACCCCATCGTTTTGTGGATTCTGCTGCTCTAGGAATTGTCTTGTGGCATTATTTGAAGGGATTTGGAGGGATCATAGGGAAAGCTCTGAGAAGTCACTGCCTTTCCTCCACCATTTTGACTCCAACCAAAAACACTTATTGGAACAAAAATATTTCTAGCAACTCTTTTTGTGGTGGCTAAGAATTGGATCTTGAGGGGATGCCTATCAATTGGGGAATGGCTAAACAAGTTGTGATATATGATTGTAATTGAATATTATTGTGCTATAAGAAATGACAAGCAATATTTTAGATAGCCTAGAAAGAGCTATCTGAACTGATATATAGTGAAGTGAGCAGAACCAGGAGAACGTTGTGCACAGTGAGCAATATTGTTTGATGAAGAACTGTGAATGACTAAACTATTCTCAGTAATTCAGTGACCTAAGACAATCCCAAAGGACTGATGATGAAGCATACTATTGACCTCCAAAGAAAGAACTGATATTGATTGAACACAGACTGAAGCATGCTATTTTTCATTTTCATTTTTTTTCTTTTGAGTTCTCTTCTACAAAATGACTAATATGAAATGTTTTATATACTTACACATGTATGACCTATATTTTATTGCTTACTGCCTCAGGGAAGGAAGGAAGGATAGAATTTTAAACCCCAAACTTTATATAAAATGTTTATTAAACATAAAAGAAAATCATCATAGATGTACACAATAGGAATATCAGAATATCAGTTAATTAAGGAAGGAATGATAAATGGTAGCAGTTATGTAGTGGGAATCTTGCTCTTTCAAGAATCATGAGGCCTTGACCTCCATTCGCCCATAATTTGATCTCTCATCTCTCCTACAGTCAGGTTGTCTTATTTCTGGTCCTATTTTCTTTTTTCCTTTCCTAACAACCACCTGGATGCTGGCTTCCCTCAAGGATTTAGCCAAGCCCTCTCCCAGAGTGGGATGCTAAATAGGGAAATGAAATCCTTTTTCAGACAATGTGGTCCCTTAATGTGGCACATCTCATATGTCATGGAAACATAAAGTATCTGTCTCTTTCTACAGACATCCAGTTCCAATTTCACCTCCAATATGAATATACTTCATTAGACCTTTTACTTTCCCTTCCCAAGGGAGGATCTCTCCTTCTGTTCCCCCATTCTATTCCGTCTATTATATTGATTTTATCCTATTCTTCCACAGCCCCCATTTGTTCTATTTTATTTTTAAAATAATAAACATTTTTATTTAAAGTTTTAAGTTCCAGATTTGATCCCTCCCTCCTCTATCCCCTCCCTAAAGCAGTAAGCAATCAGACATATGTTATACATGTGCAATTATGTACCTCCATTCATTTTAAAAGATCAAAATAGTTACTCTTCTTTCTTGGTTCACATAGGTAATTAGGAGGGGTGTGTTGCCAGTTCCTCTGTCTTTCTCTTTGCATATCCTTACACTAGTATTCATCACAAATGAAATTGATTCACATTGGAAATCTCAGGATTGAACCCTTAGACTATTATTTTAGGTCTTCCTCTGTCCGTTCTCCAAATTATTTAAATTCCACCCAAATCTTTGACCCCTTGAGTCATTTGATGATTCTTCCTTCTTTTTTATTTTACTCCTTGGTTTAATTTCTCTAAAAATAACCTAAAAATGAAAGAAAATATTTTAGTCCTTTTGGGGTGATAATTTTAAAGTACAAGCTCTGAGTTCACTCTCTCAATCTCTCCTAGCAGTGGCAGTTTGGTCCCCAGAGAACCACTGGCACTGCTTCCTTTTAGGGTTCTAGGAATAACTCTGAGAGGTCAAGGGTTCTCTCATACTATTTTTCATGAGTTAGTTCCTATACATTATATTATCCCAATATCAGTCTACTAGCGCTGTCTCTCCAATACCATTTAACATCTATTAACATAAATTAGCTTTTAGCTAATTTAACATTTAATGTAAAGATGTGGCAAGTACTGAGGTATAGAAACTTCACCTCAAAAAATATATATACATTGTACAAATGTGTATATAGAGAGAGTCCAGAGGACAGTGGAAATTTTGGAAAGCCCAAGTTTTTTTCAAGGTCCTCCTCTGTGTTTTGGGAATGTAAATGAGAATCAAGGAGGGAAGAGGGTGGATTCTTCCATGAAACCCAAGAAATTCCCTCTTAAAGAGTTTGGTTAGTTAGAACCAATTGAACAATCAGGTGGCCTACTATAGGAATCTCAGGTGGCAACCTTGCTTTCTCCTTTATCCATGCCCCATAGAGAGTGACTTGAGCATTTTGAACCAATCCTAATTCATAAGTATAATTTCATTTCATCCAATGGCTGAAAGCACTTCTTTTCCTTCCAACTTGATTAAGGATATTTCCTACCTAGTTTATGTCTTCAATTCATTGGTTTAATTGGGGTTTCTAGGAATTATTGACAAGTAGTTCACACATTTGCTTATATAAGGCAAGCAAATAAGTGTTCTCACCAGATAATATTTTCAGGGAGTAGAATTTCATGTTAATTACTTTAATCTTCATGGGAATGGTGGATTAAAACCCTCATCCTTATAATTATAATGATTTCCCTTTTTCTTTTCTTTACTTTTTGGGGGAGGGTGTTTGAAAGTCAAATATTCTGCTTAGTTTGCTTTTTGCTTTTGTAGGAATGTCTCAAATGACTCTGAAGTCAATTTTTAAAATTGACAATCAGCATCACTTTGATAAGATATGTTTTTGGTTTCTTTTGTATAGCAGCTTTGGCTGCTCTAATTTTTAGAATATCAATTCTATTCTTTGATGTTTCATAACTACAGAATAATCCTGGTTGATTTAAATTGCCTTTGGATAAGGCATCCTTTTTTTCTGGATCCTTGAAAATTCATTATTACTGGTATCATGAAATATAAACACTTTCAGTTTTAAGAATGACATTTTTCTTCCATTAGCACTTGGTGGATGTGATCAATTTTTTGCTTTGTTGCATGCATCAAACAATTCTATACAGTTTTCTTTGAAAGAAATTTCTTAGCAATGATACACTACTGGCTCTGGAGAAATAAAGATGAATATCACATAGAGGGCAATAGAAAGATACATTGTTGGAATGAGCAATCGAGTGCTTCCTAGGAGCCATAGGAGGAAAAGATGTCATCAAAGAATAATATGACAGAAAGAGAAGATAGATCTGGTAGGAATGCTCCACTAGTACCCTTATTGTCTTCAATGAAGGGGAAAAAATGTCTCCAGCACATTAGATAGACCCCCTCTGGTGAGCTTTTGAGAAGTCACTGACGAGTCTCACAGGATGAGCAGGGATGCATGGGTTATAATCTGCCTCTTTATAGGTAACTCCAAGAATCAATAAGATCATAGTTGCATTTAAGTATTTTCTGCTGCATTGCATAATACTCATGTTTTTTTTTTTTTTTGACTTATGTTCTTCTGAGAAACCTATAATCGCTAAATTACAAATGTACATTCTGTCTTCAAGGTCACTCACTTTGGCTTGTAGAGAATTCATGTATTCTTTGAAACATCTTTCTTTTTGTTTCTTTTATGCCAAATTTCTATTCACTTTTTTTTTTTTACTGAGGCAATTGGGGTTAAGTGACTTGCCCAGGGTCACATAGCTAGTAAGTGTTAAGTGTCTGAGGCAGGATTTGAACTCAGGTACTCCTTAATCCAGGGCTGATGCTTTAACCACTGCGCCACCTAGCTACCCCTTCTATTCACTTTTATATTTTGACTTTTAAATCTCTTATTATTCCCTCTTTGAAGCCCATTTATTAAGAGAAACCCTCCAAATCGTACCTTCCAAATTCTGCTCCTACTTTTTTTTGTTTTTATTCTTCATCAAACTTTTTAAAACTTAATTTCATACATAATAGCTTCTTTTAATTTTTTTTGAAATATTTTGCAGCTTCTTGCTTTTGTTTCTTGCTCTTTTCCTTTCTAGCTAACTCTAAATTATACTCTGTAGGGGGATCTATCTTTACTTTCTACATCTTCTTTCATGACCCCTCCTTCCCCCTTTCTATTCCCTCCCTTTTCTTCTTGTGGCTAGGCAAAATCAGTGTCTGTAGTCTCTTGTGGGTTCAGGCTGAGTCACTGCTATGGGGGGGAGGAGGGGCGGGTTAAGCAGGGATAGGCACAAGTGACTCCTGAAATACTATGAGGTTGCTTATATTTAAGTAGTAATTCAAGGAAATTAAGTTCTCCAGTGCTATTTCATTTGTTTCCAACCTCATATAGTGTTTCTCTCTTGTCTTGTGTATTTAACATCAGTTACTCTATATCTGGCTCATAATGTCCTTTTTTCTGAGACTTTTGGGTTGGGAAGGTTGGAGAAAAACAACTACTCCATCATTTTGGTGATTATGTGGCCTTTCCATTTATTTCTGTGAAAGTTTTTTCAGAAAAGTTTAATTATGAGTGCTAACTGTATTCGACAGGTTAGTTCCAAGATATTTAATGAATTTTGTTATTTTAATACTATTTCTTCCCGGCTCTCCTTCCTGGGTTTCCTTATTAATATAGAAAAAGTGCTGGTGTTTTTTAGTTTATAGTCTGTTGCTTTAATTTTAGCTTTCATTTGTCAGGATTCCTCTTCTATTTTTTCTCCAGGACTTTCTAACTAACATCTGCAGGTGGAAATATTTTTACCTCTTTTCCATATTTTATTACCTTAATTATTCTTTTCTGGATGATTGCTACAATTTGCATTTATGGTTTTATGTCAAATAATGGTCATAAGGTGTATCTTTGTTTCATCCTTTATTATATATGTACGTCTTCATCAGCAGAATATATATGTATGTACGTATGTATATGTGTAGATACATACATGTGTGTATGTATGTGTATATAAATGTGTGTGTGTATATATATATATATATATAAAACATAAAGAGAAAAAACAATTATGACTCTTCTCTAATTTGCCTCATGTGCAAAAAGAGGGTACAGAGATAGATAATGTTCTCTACGGTTTCTTGCAGTTCAAAAATCCTATAATTGTATGATGTTAAGACTATAGTGTCCTAAATATGGTCTGGAATATATGCTGTCTATCATTGATAGCCCTCTCCTAATGGAGAAAGTGACAGGGATGGTGTTATTTAGCAAAGTGGGCTCTCTTGGAAAGGATGCAAAGGTACAAGGTACAAAGGATGCAAGGTGCAAAGGATGCAAGGTACAAAGAGGGCAATGAATGGCCTCTCATCCCTAGCATAGTTTGAGTAAACAGGATTATGCCATTTTAGTTCTACAATGGCCCTACTGTCATTTGGAGGTTCATGAATTCAATGTTTCAGCATCTGCTAGGTTGAAGATAGTGGTTAATCTTGATGACACACTTAGTCATTCCTGGATCCAACCCAACATGCTGAATTGGTCTATGCTGCCTTCTAATGCCTATGCCATTACCTGCTATTTGCCAAAGTAGAAAAATGCCCAGTTTGGGAAGGAAAAGATAGCATTTCTCTGGCTCATAAAAGACTGGCAGGAATTTTTTTTTATGGATTCATACAAAGTAGAAGCCATAAGGAAATGAAGGACCACTCCTCCACGAAGGACTTCCAATGATTTTTAAACTTTCCAAGGTCCTTACTATTACTGCTTTATTCCAAGTTATTCACCTTGATGATATCTTTCACCATTGATTGAAGCTTCCCAAAGTTAACCAATGAACAACAGAAGTTAAGGGCACCTTTCATAGCCTGAAGAACCCTATCTATAGTTGTGTGTTAAAATGCTCAGCTTTACAAAATATAGTTTGTTAAAGGGAGTAATGCATTTATTGTTACCATGGGAGCCATTCTTTCATAGGCTATCCCTCCCTCACCATGCTTTTACCCTGTGAATCCTTCTCTTTCTCTGCCTATAGAGGCAGAAAGTCAGAGCATCCAAGAGATCAGAAATGCCAGTGTGGAGTTGTTACATATCAAATTTGAAGTCTGGCAAGGCAGATATAATTGCAAGTCCCTCTTCAAGATTGGAGAAAGGTTTGGCTAGCTTTAGTAGCACTCCTGGGGCCTGCCTATACCCCCTTCTAGCTACTATGTGGGCATTGCTCTTAGCACTCCTTTCTTTCTTTTTTTTTTGGCAGGGCAATGAGGGTTAAGTGACTTGCCCAGGGTCACACAACTATTAAGTGTCAAGTGTCTGAGGCCAAATTTTAACTCAGTCCTCCTGAATCAAGGGCCTGTGCTTTATCCACTGTGCTACCTAGCTGCCCCCATTGGCTCTCCTTTCAAAAGAGGCAGGTCAGACATGATATAATGTATCCATATCACCTATGAGGCACATCTATACATTTAGACAACCCATGTGGACCTTCCTATTTGATAGGTACATAGGTAGATTTCTCCCTCCCCATCCTTTCTTTTAAAGCCCTTTATATGACTTTGTAATGGCCATGCCCTCTGCCTGAATATATTTCTTGCTTACTTCTACCTCAGAGTCTGTCTCTTCCTTTAACATGCAGCTCAAGTGCTATCTTCCCCATGAAGCCTTTTTTGATCTCCCAGGGGTTACTGCCTACCATTCCTGCCAAACTACTATGTATTTAGATACTTTGTATTTATTACATTTATTTACTTTCTATTTGTGCTATCTATATTTTATACATCTCTTCTCAGAATATTAAGAGAGGATGGATTGTTCTTTGTAATCAGTTCTCCCAATGTTCTCATACCCTTGAGTTTCTGTATTCAGAACAAAGATAGATACTAACCAAACCTGGATTTTTGATTTATGCTTTCATAGATCTCTGCCTCTCCCTCCATGAGGGGATTGCCATTTTTCTGTTGGATGTCCAGTTATCCCTTCCACATCACAATTTTCCCTATCATGGTTTTGATGTATCACAGATCAGTGTAAAAAACTTTGGGGAGTTTGGGGGAGTTTTGTGGAATCCACAGATGAAACATCAAGGCCAACATTCAATATAGAAAATGTTGAGAAACTCAGAAATGCATAAAATATATGTATAGTATTGTATAAGATAAACATTTTATTTTTAACACCATAATAATTCAGACTTCTCTGGTATGAAGGGAAGACCAAAAAATGTTATGCCCTAACCATGCCTCTAACCCTCGTGATGTGGAAGGGGTAATTATATTTTGATCACAGGTAAGTGTTGTCCCTCTAGGATAAATACTGGACCAGTTATTCTTGGCATGATTTTTCTCTTTCCCAATAAATTAATTCCTAAATTTATCCTCACATCCTCTTAGTAGAGAAGCAATATAGAGTAAAGAAAAAAGAACCTAACTCAGAGCTCCCAAGACCTGAGTCCCATACATATCTTATGCATGATGGGTAGGTAACCATGAGCAAGACTTTAAACTCTCACTGCTCTGGGCACGTATCTGAATCAGAAAATTGAAGGCGACGTGCCACCCTACTTGGGCAAGGGGAATTTCTCAACCATGAACTCCTCCTACTATCATTTTGCATAACCTCTTCTAGGGATCTCAAAGACCCTTTTAAGAAATTCATAAGGCCAAAACTATTTTTACAACAATAGTAATGATCATTTATAATAATGAAAATATCATTATCTATCTATCTATTTATAGCCTACATAGATTAAAAACTACTGGGGGAAGGTTTTCAATAATTTTAAGAGTTCAGAGATCAAAACTTTGCAAATAACTGTCCTGTACTAATTAAATACTGGGTCCAAATCTCATTATCAAGTTGGTTGTAGAAATGAGGTGTCAGAGAAAGCAATCAATGAACTGAGTGGATTGGTGGTAGTAAAATGGCAAACAAAAAAGGTTTGTGAGATTGGTTTGTTTGCTGGTGGTGGGGGAGAGGTAGGGAGGCATACATTGACTTTTTCAATCTTAGTCAACTGAGACTCTCTGCCTCTATTTTTTAAAGGCACCTACTTTGGCATTGACCACTCAGTATTTTGCTATGGCATATAGAAATATACAGGGGAAGCTTTAGAAATGCTTCCTTTCAATATGAACACTAGCAAAAGTGAAGTGGAGCTAAATTATTTCTCTATGCTTGTAACTAATGGCTTCTAGATGAGCTTGCAAATTTGTCAGTGTGATTAATCAATCTCCCAGGGCAGAAACCACAGCCAGACTTTGGATGGTATATGTTATTCTGCTATTACTATGCACCCCATAACGGGAAAGTATCTGACTTGGATTAGATATTTCTCAAGCCAAAAGCACAAGTCTGTGCTCCCAGGCTGTGTTATTGCAGATGTTGTCCTTTTTCAGCCAAGCACTTTTGGCCCATCACTTGGTGTGAAAAAGCCCCTTGACATCGACAGTAGAAGCTGGACTGGCTATACATTCATCATATCCAACCAGCAGAGATTAGTTTGCTTTTTACAGATTGCTTATTGAATTGGGGTGCTTGCCTTTGGTCTTTAAAGTGACAGTCACACTGACTAAAAAAGCTTCACCATGTTTACTGGCAATATCTGAATCTATAATAGTTATGGTTCTTTTCCCTAGCACAGTCTCAAGGGTCAGCAAAAAGTGCACTGTATGATGTTCAGGCTATCAAGGATTCATTAACTGGTTGATGTTTTCCAAAGGCTAAGTATTCCAAACCAGAGATCTTATCTAACCCCACAAAGAAGCTTTGACCTTACTTTAGACATCACTATATCTGCGGCTGTGTACCTTATTCTCCTCACCTGGCCTCCAGATCTTGGGATCATCTTTTTATTTTTTCCTCTTCCTCATTCAGCTGCTAAGTAATGACAATTCTATCTTTATAATGTATTTTATATACACCCCATTATCTTCATACTAACCCTTGTAAAAGGGAAGCAGTATGACACAGTGGAAAGACCACTGCCTCTGGATTCCAGGTAACTGGGTTCAAATCCTGTTTCTCATCCTGGTGACCTATGTGACCTTGTAGAGGTCACTGAATTTCCCTATGCTCATTCTCTTCATCTGTAAAATGAGAGATGTGGACATAGGAAAGAATGCTTCTAATCCCTAATAACAAGAAAAAGGCAAATCAAAATAACCCCCAGGATTCACCTCATATCCAGCAAATTGGCAAACATGACAAGACACAGAAATAGTTGATGTTGGAGTGATTGTGGAAAGACAGGCACAGTAATGCATTGTTGGTGAGTTCTGAGATGGCATAGCATCCTGGAAAGCAATATGGAATTATGTAAATGAATTGTGACATTTCTATACCCTTTGACCTGGATATTCCACAAGTAGGTATATAACCCAAGGAGATCATTGATGTAAAGAAAGGCCACATATACCAAACTCCTCATAGCAGTATTGTGTGTGTGTGTGTGTGTGTGTGTGTGTTAGCAAAGAACTGGAAATAAAATAGGGGTGTATCTTTTGGGTAAATGGCCAAGCGAATTGTACTACATGAAAGTAAAAGAATATTATTCACCATGAGAAAGAATGACCATAATGAATAAAGAGAAATATGACAAGAATTACACAAACCGAGTCAAAGTGAGGCTAGCAGTCAGAAAATAACATGCACAAGGACCACAACAATGTAAATAGAACAATAACCATAGTATAATTTATATAAAATGTTGTGAAATAATAAAGAACAAGCTTGACTCCAAAAAGGAGAAATGAGAAGATAACTCCCCAACTCCTTTACAGATGTTGGGTCCACAGATGCGAAACACTGAATATAATATAAGCTTTTTTCAATGCAGTGAGCAGTTTTCCTGAATTATTTTTCTCTTCTTTTAAAAAAGGCTTTGTTGGAGCGAAATGATAAAGATATATAGGGATAAATCTAGGCAACAAAAACCCAAAAGATATCAGTGAAATCTATTTTTTTGAAATGAGAAGATTGAATAAGATGACCTCAGGTCACTTTTGATTTGAGATCAGTGATCCTAAGATTCTATTACTATTGTAATAGCCTTCTAAATGTACATATCATTGTTTCCCTCTTCAATCCATTCTTCACACAGCTGCTCTATTAATCTTCCAAACAAAAAGATCTTACTCCCCCACTGAACAACTTTCAGTGGCTCCTTGTTGTATAAAGGATAAAATACAAACCTGGCATTTAGAGTAAGAGGAATCAAAGCTGGAAGGAATAGTTAAAGATTATCTAGTCCAGGCTCCTCATTTTACACATAATGAAACTGAGGTCTGGAGATGGTTTAAGTATGTGCCCAAGGTCCCATGGTCATTAGGTTAGAGGATTTGAACAATGGCCAACCAATTCCAAATTCAATGTTTGTTTTTCTTTTTGTTTTGTTTTGCCTCTGTTATATCCTCTACAACTTGACTCTAACTTGTCTTTCTGCTATTTGATTCCATACCTTTTAATACACTCTATATTCCAGGTAAAAAATTTCAACAGGCTGGCATGTTGTGACAGATCTGTTAACGTGACATTTAAGAGAGATAAATGTACAATCTTACTATGGGTTTAAAAAAAATCAACTTGACAAGCACAAGATGGGTGTGGAATACCTAGATAGCAATTGGAGGAAGACTTAGCAGTTCTAGCAGCTTGAAATCTCAGCAAGTCACCAATATAATCTAGAAGTAATTTTTTTATATCATCACAACAAAATCAATTTATATTCACACCTTCTGTCTATGTATACTCCTTCTATCTGTCCTAATAGAGATACAGTTCCCAATAGTTACTACAAGTATCATCTTCTCATGGAGGGATGTAAACATTTCAACTTTATTGAGTAACATGGCTTTTTTGGAAGTTATTTTTTTTAACAAGGGAATTTAATGGTAGGGCACATTAAGAAGTATCAAAGATAGGGGAGGTATCAGGACTGCTCAGACTGTACTTGAAACAGCATGTTCAATTTTGATTGCTGTAATTTAAAAACTTTCATAAAACTGGGGAACATTTAGAGTAGAGAAACCAGGATGATGTAAGGTCTAGAAATCATGCCATATAGGCATCAAGTGAGGAAAAGGGGAGGTTTTACTTAAGGCTTAAGGGGACTAAATAACTCCCTTGAAGGGTTCAACGGGTTGTCACTTGGAAGAAGCATGAAACTAATTTTATTTTTCCCAGAGGGGAGAGTTAAGAGCAATGGATAAAAACTACAAATAGGCAAATTTATGTTTGATGTAAGGAAAAATTGCATAACAATAAGTTATCCAAAAGTGGAATGGGCATCCTAAGGAACGATTAGGATATAGAGGGTTCGCTCTCACTATAGGTCTTCAAACAAAGGCAAAGTGAACTCTTATCAGGTATTTTGTAGAGAAGATTTTTGTTCATCCCTACATCAAGCTAGTCTACTAACTTCCTAGATATCATTCTGCTCCTACCTTTCTACATCTGCATAGGCCTTCACTCTGCAAATTCCTGGATTGGCAGAATAAAATCCATCCAGGTTCCCTTTAAGGTCCAATTTAGATACTACCTTTTTATGACACTTTTGCTGATAAAAGTTGTCTTCTTCCTTTAACTGCCTGATAGCATTTTGTCTGTCCTCATTGCCTTAATCACATTTTACGTAGCTAATTTGAACACATTTTCTCCATTCCAATTAGTTGGTAAGTTTCTTGAAATGAAGGGTTGTAGTGTTTTCTAATGTTATATTACCAGTGTCTGTACTTCAGTGTTGTTGTTTTGTTTGTTTTTTCTTTACCAAACATGTAACTTCAATGGTATAAAGAATTACCAGAAAGACATTTCCTTTACCTACCAAAGAAGAACAGCATCCTCTCTATAATTTAGTGTTAGGGACTTCTGTGGAGGCACCTTGAGGTTAAGTAACTTTCCCAGGATCAAGCAGTCCCTGTCAGAGGTGGGATTTAATCCAGTTCTTCCTGACTCTGATAGCAGGATTTTATCCACCACATCATTCTGTCTTTCCCAGTGTAGATATTTGTTGATGCTCAATTGTTTCAGTCATGTCTGACTCTTAATGACCCCATTTGGGGTTTTCTTAGCAGAGATACTGGAATGGTTTGCCTTTTCCTTTTCCAGCTCATTATATAGAAAAGGAACTGAGGCAAACATGGTTAAAAGAATTGCCCAGTTAGTCATATAGTTAGTAAGTGTGTAAAGCCATATTTGAACTCAAGAAGTTGAGTCTACCTGACTCCTGGTCTGGTACTCTATCCACTCTTCCACCTATTTTCCTAATGCATATAATAGATGCTTAATAAATGTTCATTTCTTCAATTGAATAGCCTCCCTGAATGTATATTACCACTTGTTACTCAGCCCAAGAGAATATGCATATATATAATGAAGCAATCATTATATCCACTTAGATTGAAAATCAAACTAATCACATCCTTCCTATGTTTTAGCTCAGGAAAGACAAAATAATGTATGTACTCATCTTAAAGGTGTAATTGATGGAGATTTTGCCCATTCGTTTTCTACAGTCTCATTGTAGTTGGCCTCTAAAGGGAGGGGGTCATCTCTGCACTTCCTCATCCACAAGTACCACAAGTACTGTGATAGAAGAATAGTAGAGCCATCTTAGAAGATAGTTTTATCCTAGGAATGATTTCTTTATCCCACCCACCTTTATTGCAGACCTGGGCTATAAGAGCTCAGGGGACTACATAAAAGTAACAATTCATACTCAAAACGTGCAGTATCTCATTTGATGTTCACAAAACCCTGTGAGGTAGGCAGGTTTTTTTGAGCCTGAAGATGAAAGATTTTAAAGTATTGGTCTAGTCAGGAGGGTTCTCTTTATACTCTGCTACCATTCTCATAAAGGTAGAGAATGATTCTTCTTACTCCCACACATATCATCTCTCTTAAGTATATTCTGAGCATGCCAAAAAGTACAAAATGTACAGCAGCTGACTATCTCCCACAGAGGGGAGTATTTGCCTCTTTGATTCTTGGAGAAAAGAATTTTTAACTAATTAGTGGCCAAGAAACAGCTGATGAAGCATCTATGATGCCAATAGAAAGGCAACAGATAAGAAGGAAATCATAAGAAAAAATAGTTAGAATTGAAAGGGGCTTGAAATTATCACTACCATGTTACTGATAAGGAAATTGAAGCCCAGAGAGGGTAACTGATGAAAGGTTGCACAGTTAATAATGATGACTAGTATTTACTTAGTTCTACAAGGTTTGCAAAGCACCTACCAATTATCTAATTTTATCCTCACAATGATGCTGAGAAGTATGTGTTATCATTATCCTCATTTTATGGATAAGTAAACTGAGAGGTTAAATGACTTATCCAGGTCACCAAGCTAATGCATGTCTGAGGCCAGATTTGATCTCATTTCTTTGCTTCTCTAACATCTGTTCTACATAGCCTAGTTCATAAACAGAACCAGAATCCTAATTTCAGTTTTCTGATTCCCTTCTCCCCCCCTCGCCTATACCATATTGCTTCTAAAGGAACTATTTAAGCGACCACCCCATTTAAAAATCTGAAATATAGGAAATCTTTAGCCAAGTAATCAAATTGCTTTTATTGACAATAGATCAGTGCATAGAATGTGCTAAGTTCTGGAAGAAATATGGGAAAAAGTATAATACATAGATTCTGCTTTTAAATTTACCTTCTAGTTGGGAATATAAGACTAAAATGAATGGGATATAGGGAGCTCCCTACAAAAATAAAATTGTAGGTAATTTTCCTATCACTATCCCCTCAAATAGAGTAAGCATTCAGTATTGATTTTATATGTATATATATAGAGAGAGAGAGCGAGAGCGAGAGCGAGAGCGAGAGAGAGAGAGAGAGAGAGAGAGAGAGAGAGAGAGAGAGAGAGAGAGAGAGATTGTTTGTTTGATTGAAGGGCAAGGCAATGTAATCCTACGTGGTGCCAAATGAATATTTATTCCCCAAGCCTACCTTTAGAGAGGCTAAATTCGTCACCAGATAGAAAATTATGCATTTTTTAAAAGCAATGGTAATACAAGGCATTTATATAGATTTTAAAGGTTTATGCAATATGCTTGACAAATATCTAATTTTATCCTCTCAACAATCCTGGGAGACAAGAAATATTATTATTATTATTATTATCTTAATTTGGCAAACAAGTAAAATTGAGGCAGAGATTGTAAGTCAATAGAAGTTATTAAAGAATTATTATATGAAGAGGGGGGATTGATCACCCTAAGAAATGTCTAGATTTGAACTGAGGTCTTTGGGACTTGAGGTCTAAGGCGTTAGCCTTCTACGATCTCAGTAAGATTTCTGTTTTTCTGTAGCCAGCTCTAAATGTTGCTTAAGTCTTTAACATTTTCCAGTGAGTATGACCTAAAAAATATACCTTTATATAAGTCTTCTGTTTTATATATATATATAAAGTAAGGCAGCTAATTCACTTAAAGTCTGAGGGAAACTGGGACTCTCACCTTCAAAGCTTAAGCTGATGAGGTCCAGAAAGTTAGCTTTACAAAACATGCTTTGGGGGGCAGCTAGGTGGCACAGTGGATAAAGCACTGGCCTTGGATCCAGGAGGACCTGAGTTCAAGTCTGGCCTCAGACACTTGACACTTACTAGCTGTGTGACCCTGGGCAAGTCACTTAACCCTCATTGCTCTGCAACCAAAACAACAGCAACAACAACAACAACAAAATGGAAAAAGAAAACAAAACAAAACAAAACATGCTTTGGGCTCTTTGGAGTTTCCCAACAAAGAATGGGTTTCAGTGAATGGGGTCAAGAGTCCTAGCAAGCTTATTTTTTGGTTAGATAATGAATGTGCTTTTTAAATTGCTAAAGGAAGTGATTCAATTCTGCAGTGTAGACTAAGTAAATCAAAGAATGTGCATATTAGTGGCTTCCATAGAAGCACATTTCAGAGGAAATTAGTTTTTCAGAAGGTGATCGATGATGTCTAAGTGGATAATAATACAATGGCTGGCAGGGGCTTAACAATTTTTGGAAATTAACATTCCTTTTCTGTCCCCTCACACCACAACTCCCAAATAAAATGCAGGCAAGTTTCAAAATTAAAAGATGCCTTTATTTTTCAAAAGTGGTATCTCGTTTCACTTCCAGAGGTCAACCAGTTCAACTCAGGTGCAGAACATTGAGTAATTGATCTCCAGCAATGTCAGTTCCCATGCAAATGAGCTTTGTGTCTCAGGTTATGTAAATTTGAATTAGGAAGAAATGTTTATAGAACCCCTCCCCCTTATTTCACAGTTTTACAGAAGCACTACTTAGTATCCATTTCCTTTCTCTAGGAATAGAAGATAGAGACAGAAGGGAAAATGAGAGATCATTTGGTGCTTGATCCCTTGCTTTCAGGAAGGTAAGTATCTCAAGAGCACAAAGCTATCTATATTTTCTTTAAAAAAACATGTTTATTTATTTTGTGGGACAATGGTGGTTAAGTGACTTGCCCAGGGTCACAGAGCTAGTAAGTGTCAACTGTCTGAGGCCGGGTTTGAACTTAGGTCCTCCTGAATCCAGGGCCAGTGCTTGTTCCACTGCCCCACCTAGCTGCCCCTGCTATCTATATTTTCTTGAAAACTTGCAGGAGTGGAAATGTTATAACTTTTTGTTTTTCCAGAAATAATTAATGTTTCACCATACTAATAGCCAAGAATTATGTTCTACACAATGTAAATAATTTCCATTTTAGTCTAAGGCCTTGTTTTCTCATTTAGATTTCCACAGAAAAGGGGGTGAAGTTACTGAAATTACTTTTGTAACTTCTTTTCTTATATTTTGAAGATAGGAATAAAATTATCTCTTATCCTAATTTAGGTTAATAAACCTGAACAATCACACTTTAAAAAAATAAATCAATACCAACATTGATGCTGACTATTTTTTTCATAGTAACACATTTCCTTACAGCTACTCATTAAGGCTGATAATATTTTACAGACTGTGGCTTAGAGAGATTAATTGCTCTGGCCAGGATCACATAGTAAGTCAGGGCCAAGACTTGAAGCCAGTTCTTTTGGGTGCTAGACCACTGTTCTTTCCAATACTCCAAAGCTGCCATTGACATTCATGTTAATTTCAATGATCTATTCAAAGGAAACAATTATTTCATGGTTTTCATAGCATTGCTCTTTTTATATTCCATTTAAATTTTTTTTGCATATACTTGAACCATATTTCATAAGAAATCCTGTGTATAATGTCCCACCAGATAACCCTATGCAAGAAGCCTTAAGCATTTGCTGACTCTCTTTAGAAGAAAAAGTTCTACTCAACATTGGAGTATTGTAAATTACTTTTTTTAAAAACTGTTTTAAGAATTCAAGAATTAATTGGCATGGCAATTCAGATTGGAACTTGCTCATTCCTTAGTACTCAGGTCTTTGGAAGTTGCTATGGGAGAAAAAAATACCTTATGGCCATTTTTTCAAATGATGAACTTCTTCAAATTTACTTAGGCTGTTCTTGGATGACAGACATATAGGCAATCACCATGCCCCTATTCAGAACCTTTCCAGTCTGGTAGGACCTTCCAGAGCTTCTATTCCACCTGTATTGTCTCTAAGAAATAAGGGTCATTTCTATGCCATGAAAAACGTTGGAATAGGTTTAAATTACAAAACCAAAGAGCATATTCTCTTTGCTCCCTCTCCCCCTCTCTCAAGTCACCTTTGGGGCTCAAGAGTCTCTCACAAGTTAGCTTTGATAAGATGAAAAAAAAATCAGTGCCTAATATCCTATTTTACAGAAATAGAGTGGTCACAACATGCCACCCAGAGGGCTGGATTGTTCTGGTCTAAGACTTCTACTAGCTTAGAAACAGCAAAAGCTAAAAGTGCTTCTGTGGTTAGTTTGATCTTAAAAGGGATCCAGTATAACACAAACAAAAACAAAAACAACTTTGCTTTAAGCAAGTCTAACTGAGAAAACTATCTTGGGGATTTTGTCTGGGATGGCAGGCATTTTACTGCTAAGCCCCATTCCTCAGAGCACAAAAGTAGATGCATGGGTCTGGTATTGAGTTAAAAGTAGGTACATGAGTCTTACAAATGCCTGGAATTCACAACTTTCTTTGTCATACTTTTGTTTTGGAATTTTAACTTTTAGAATATCCAGTCTTAACAAAGAACCTACAGGGATAGGAAGGTTGTTTAATGGCTATCGAGTATTGAGAGAGCACCTGCTATTTTAGAGTGTCCCATGTGTAGAACAAAATCATGTAATCATTTAATTTTCCTTTATGAAATTGAGGACTCACCACCACAACCTGGGGAGATCTCCCTTCAAATAGTAGGTTTTCCCCAAGGGGATTTTCCATCCTTCTTTTGCTCAGGGTGTTAAGGGGAAATTTCTCCTTGAAGCAATAAGTCCCACTGATGGTTAGCCTTCCCTCTTACTCTCACTGTGGCAACCATCCTTCACCAGGCATCCACTTGGTTTTAGTGTGTTATGCTTTTGTAATGGGCACAGCTATTTTTTACTACAATGTGACAAAAGCTCTCATTAAGAACTATGTGCAATTGAGGTAAATCACAAGTATGCAATCCACATGGTGCATTTTTTTTTTTTTGGCACTCTGCCTCAAGTACTCTTTGGAAGAAAGTAGAGTATAAATTCTCAATCGATTTTGAAAAGTTTAACACACTGAACAATGTGTTGCAGATTCTCTCTTTCCCTCCCATTACCTTGAACTCTACTCTTTTGGTACCTCTGTTCTTTCTAGCTCACCATATATCTAGCCTCCAGTTTGAGACTTGAGTTATTTCTTTCAGTGGCCCCAACCTGAGTTGATGCCTGGGGAAATAGAATGGATGAAAAATTATTAAGCACTGTTCTAAGCTTTGGGAACACAAATGGACAAAATTAGTTATTTACTGACTTGGATGACATCAGCCAAAGGGTAAATGATAAGGTAAGAAATCCTAAGCTTGCCATGGCAAAGCAAGTGATAAGGGCTAGGGGTCTTATACTTACAGAAAATATGCAGGGTAGGGAAATTGTGCAAAGGATAGAGGTAGGACAGATGATAAGGTCTGGAAGACCTCGGGTAGCAGGGTAGATGGTGAGACTGTCTAGATAGTTATTTTTTTTAAATCTGATTGGGCCCTGACTATACCATCTCAACTTCAGATCTGTGCCAATCTTTCTGTAGCCATCTGTCTATAAATGACCCATAGCCATGGTTTCCTCACTTGAACTGAGGGAGATTCTCTGACATTGTGTTTGGCAAATATGGTACCATACCATAGGGTACCATTCACTTGAGCTGAATTTCCCATCTCAATAAGTTAATTCTTAAATTCTGCCAAGTTCACCTACTCAGGGGACTATATAGGACCACATCTCTACAGCTAGAAGGAAAAGGGAGGAGAATAAGCATATAAGTAATTCCTATTATGGGCCAGGTGCTATGCTAAGTGCTTTAAAATTCTATCTCATTTGATCCTCACAACAACCCTTCAAATACCCATTTTACATTTGAGAAAACTGAGTCAAACAGAGGTAGGAACCTTAGATGATCATATAGTCCAAATCCTTTATTTTACAGATTAGAAACCAAGGAAAAGAGAGGGTAAAACACTTGTCCAAGATCACACAGCTAATAAGTGTTGGAGGTAGCATTTAAACCAAAGGCCTGTCACTCCAGATCCATCACTCTTTACACTGAACCTTCTTTGATATTTACAGGACCTTGTACCTAGATGATTATCTTTACATTAGCATAGCCATTAGTGTTTTTCATTTTTTCTTTTAAAAAATGAATTTAAACACTAAAAGAAGAGCATTTCCACACACACAGGAGAGCAGAAAAAGAGGATGATTCTAAAGGAAATTGAATCTCCATAAATGACACTTGCTTTTTAAAAAATCTACATGTTACTTTCAAAACTGTACTGCTTGTCAGTGCTTGTGTTATCCTGACTGCAATACCCCCATAGGTGAACTATTTCTTTCTGGATGCTTTCAGTATTTTTTTCTTTAATGGGAACACTGAATTTTGGTTATGTCTTTACTGAGACTTTTCCTTCAGGGGTTCTGCCCCATGGAGTCAAGTAAAATAAGTTAAATCCCTCTTCCATGTGACTCTGCTTCATATGTTTGAAGGTGATCCTCATGGCCCTCATAAATCTTTGCTCTACATTAAATATCCTCTTGTCTTTCTATTATTCCTCATGTATTTTGGTCTCCAGTCTCCTCACTATACTGATCATCCTCCCCTGGATTTGTTGATTGGCATTTTTCACACAGGAACTGCACAAAAATTCATCCTGAAGCCCAGGTGTAATTTGAAAGGGAAGCCTCTGTGGCAGGCTCCATTCTTTAAGTACTGTTGAAGAGTGATTTGGGATCAGATAGGGGTTAGATTAAAGAGTCTTTCAGGTTCCTTCCTACTCTTAGATTCTGTAATGGTGTGATTGTAATGTAACATCTCCTCTGGAATTTACTGCCAATTGCAATTATAGTAGCATAACAAGTCCCTAGGGAGATGCCTACCTTGAGTTTTAGGAGTAACCCTGTGTGTTTATTCTCATAACACTATTGGTCAGGAGTCTCCACCAGCGTGTTTCTATTCAAAATAAGCTCTTAGACAAGACATAATAAAAACAGCTGCTACAAAATATTTTTCTCCCATAAACTCAGGGCACATTTTTTTCCAAATGCCTCTCTGTATCCATGTCTCCCTTGAGTGCCTGTGTATGTGCTCCCCTAATTGATGCCTTGAACTTTTACAAGCAGTGAACTGTTAGATTAGCTATCCCCTGCTGGATAAGTCTTTGCTAGATGGCATAGTATATGGGGGTAAGAATGAAAACTCCCCTTCTTCCTTCATGAATGATTATCTTCCACAAAGTGCTCCTGAGTGCTCCAACTCTCTACAGCTTCGCTATTTAAAGGGGATATCTAATCTGTGCTTATATAATGAGATTGCACCCTTTAATTCCAAAAGAAAAAAATCATACAGCACTATAAAGGGATCAGGGCACAGACACATCTTTATAGTTCAATACCTTATAAACAAATTCTAGGTTGGGGCATGTAATCAATGGCCAGTTTCCCTGCAATAAGTATAACATACTTTACATTTAGTTATCATTTCATGCATTTTTAATTTTATCCCTAAATACAAATAAAAGAGAAGAAAAGTAGAATTAAGATAATTAAGCAAAGAGGAAAAAAGACATGCTTGATATGGAATTGTGAGAAAATAATTATTAATATTGGATTTCTAGGAGAAACCCAGACATAAGTATTTGCTACTCTCTCCCCCTCACATCAGAAACCTGCCTGGGCACCTTAACAATAGTGTGCATGTCTGTCTCTCCCTCTCTCCCCCTCTGTCTCCCTCTCTCCCTTTCTTTCCCCCTCTCTCCCCCTCTCTCCCTCCCTTCTGTCTCTGTCTCTCTGTCTCTCTCTCCCTCCCCCTCTCCTTTCCTCGACTCTCTTTTATTAAAATGCAGTGTTGACAAAACGTGCTATTTGAACGTCTTTTTTTAATAGTCAACATTACAGCTTGGAAGTCTTTCACACTCAAATCCTTAATTTATCACTCAACACTCAAATGCCATGAAAATCTTATAGGAATCTGCACTGGTCCATGACTGCTTATCTCAATATGATAAGATTTTCTGACCATATATTGTTGTGATTGGGGGTTTAAGACCTTTTTGTTCCTGACATAAATAATTTAATACTATAGAAATCACAGGGGTTTTCAACCCTGTGAGTTAAATGACTGGCTCAGGTGTTTTGAATTAATTTTCAATAGAAACCTGAAAACCTGAGACTTCAGTCCTGTTGAAAAAGCATATTTCTTAAAACATCTTTCAGAAAGCACTTGTACAATTAAAATTTCATTATAAAGTCTACAGGTTTAAGTCCCAGTTCAATCACTAAACAGCCATGTAAACTTGAAGCCATGAGCATAGCTTCCTCAAATAAAAAATAGGATGTAAGGACAGTGACGGTGAGATTAAATAATTTGTTATATTTTCTATAATATTAAAATGTTCTAATAAACACCACTAATAAGGGAAAGACTGCTGGATTTTGAATAAAGAGATCTGAGTCTGAATGCTGCCTATGCCATTTACTGTGGGCAAATTCCTTAGATCTCAAATTCTTCAACTACTGTACGAGGATGCTGACCTCGTGTATATACAACCTCTCAGGTCCCTTACAGATCTAATATATATGTTATCTAATTCATAAGAATACTTGATAATGAAGCTATCTTCATGAAATCATGTTGTTGTTGTTCAATTGTTTCAGTCATGTCTGACTTTTTGTGACACCATTTGGCATTTTCTTGGCAAAGTTACTAGAGTGGTTTGCCATTTTCTTCTCCAGCTCATTGTACAGATGAGGAAACTGAGGAAAACAGGGTTAAGTGACTTGCCTAGGGTCATACAGTTAGTGTTTCAGGAATTCAGGAAGATGAGTCTTACTGACTGCAGATCAGGCATTCTGTCACTGCACCACCTACCTGACCCCCCTCCCCAAACATAGAATGTTAAAACTAGAAGGGATTTTGAGATTATCTAGTCTAACATCTTTTTAAAGAAGAAAATGTAGTAGTTTAAGTCACTAGCTCAAGGACACATTTTCTATAACACCCACTGAAAAAGCATTTTTGTTAATCTGGTTATGAAAAATTTTATGCATCATGTGAATGGCCCCAATTCACTGTAACAGTTCTGTTCTACAATGCTTAGCACAGAGTGATCAGGCAATAAACCGTTATTTATTGATGTCGACAATAAAGTACCACCTTACATGCTATTTTCATTTCTCATGAGGAAAAAGAGAAAAAAATTTTGTTTCTTTGGTCATGACACTTATGTAGCTTAACTCCAGCAATTACCCAATATTCCTACTGACCTTAAATGTCCAAACCATTTACCTTCACACTGCCATTTCATTAGAACTAAAAGGATAGGGATGTATAGAACTTCTAAGTATAAGTTGGGTGAATGGCTAAATGCAAGTGTAGATAAGGAGGATAACTGTAGGTGACCAGTAATAATTTAAAGTTAGTGGTTTCAATCTCAAATAGAAATGGGCATCCCTGTGGACTGCATATTGACTTTGAAACCACATACTAACATTATCCATATTCTATTGTACTTTTGTTTCTTTTCTTAAATATTTTCAATTACATTTTAATCTGGTGGGCTCACTCAGGAGAGGGTACGGATGGGTGGGGTGAGTGATTGACACCTCTGTCTAAGAAATGATTCAGCTCTATGTTTGGCCTCAAAGATCAGATCATGATCATCTCTAATATCTTCTCAGGGCTGAGAACAGAATGCTTTCCCCTGTGTATTAAAAATGCCCAAATTCCAGTCAATTCTCAAACCCCTATTACATAAGAAACAAGGACAAGACAAATGCTGGGCGCATGTTATTTCCTTTTCCTGCCAGAGTTCAAATCGTTTCATTTCAATTTCCTATTCACTCTAGAAAAGATGAACTTCATCAGTGTTTAATTTTCAGCTCCATATTTAATTTCCAGGTCCTGCAACCTGGGACCATAATTGCTATTGTGTCTCAAAATTCATGTTGAAATATCTTGATTTCTTATTCAAAATTTAATAGGCCTAGAGGCTTCTGGTCATTTTATATAAATTTAAGGGGAAATGAATATTTCATCCTTTGGGACTAGTTTCTGCCCCCCCCAAAAAAATCTTCTGCAACGTCCACCCCTGTTCTCTCATTGGCAAGTTTCCCCTGGAGCCTCTGTTTTGTGAAGGGACCCAGGCCAACCTGCATTCATCCTTTTCCGGGCCTTGTTCTTGACTTTGCTGGAAATCTTCATAATCCTGTTCCCCCATTTCAACCACAATATTGTCTTTTCCCATTAGAAGTTAAGTTCATGAGTGCAAGATTATTTTTTTTTGTTTGTATTAATATTCACAGCACTTAGCACAGTGCCTGGCACATAATAAACACTGAATAAGTCCTCCATCTCCCCCCTCTCCTTCCCCCTTCCCTTCCCCCTTTCTTCCCCACACCCATGAAGTCTCACTATGCATTAACAATCTCTTTCCCTTTGTTACCAAGTTAATATCTCATTCATTTTTGGCCAGCCTCCTGAGTTCATTGGTAAGATTTCTGCCTTGGTGGGTAACTCTTGTCATTTGTGTTAGAGAAGGCATGGAGAGCACCATGCATAGTCTGACACACACCATAGATTCTGAAAGAGCATGTCACAGAGTTCAGATAAAAGATCAGTATGATTCAATAGCCAAAAATTATACAGTAGAAATTAGCCCAGGAAGAATGAGAGTGTCTTAAGAATGAAACGCTAATGAATCTGATGGAAATAATTGAGACAAAGAAGATACTAAGAAAAACAGCAATAGCACCTAGCATTTATAATGATCTGGCTAGATGCCAGATACAGTATGAAATGGTTTATAAATAGCTCATTTCAATCTCACAAAAACCTTGGGAGATAGGTGATATTTTCCCGATTATATAGAAAAGGAATTTGAGGCAAATAGAAGTTAAATGACTTGCTCAGAGTGACACAGAGAGTAAGAATCTGTGGCCCAATTCAAACTTAGGTCTACCTGACTCCAGGCCAAGGACTCTATGTACTGCCTCACCTATGAATGCATCTGGGAAACTCTCCAATTTAGATGTGAATCTGATTTGCTGATGGAAGAAACAACTGATGATTAACAAAGCACTCCCCTAGTATCAACAGTTAGGAGTTTGGTTTGATTAGAAAAGTTATTGGTGGGGCAGCTAGATGGCGCAGTGGTTAAAGCGCTGGCCCTGGATTCAGGAGTACCCGAGTTCAAATCCAGCCTCAGACACTTAACACTTACTAGCTGTGTGACCCTGGGCAAGTCACTTAACCCCCATTGCCCCACAAAAAAAAAAAAAAAAAGAAAAAGAAAAGTTATTGGTAAGAGGAAGAGTTAAAGGAAATACTTATAAATAAGGTAAACAGAAGCTTCTTCCCCAAGTAAGCAGGGGAAAAAGCCAGAGATCTATAACAAAATGACCAAAGAGAATGATAAGATTAGAAACTCCAAAGAAATTTGTAAATTTAAGTGGGGCAAAAAAACCACTTGCATTTACTTAGAGACTAATTTTTCATTCATTCAATAAGAAATTACCAAGTGATAGTAGGGATAAAAAGACAAACATAGAACTTGAAGAATAATGGATAAGGACTTAACTTGTGGTTTCAGTGACATGAGAAACTACCTGTATGAGGAGACTCCCTCTACCAGTGTAATTTGGTGGTTTCTGCAATTTATAATCTTATCAAATTGCCTACAGGGCAAGTGACTTGCCCAAGGTCACATAGCCATTTTATGTTACAGGTAGGTTTTGAACACAAACTTCCTAATTCTGAGCCCAATTCTCTTTCTGCTATGCCCTTCTAGGATATAAAAGAACATTTATGATTATATTTATATATGTTTCCTTTTTGCATTGTTCTCAAAGATACCAGATGTTTGTATATGTGAGAAATGAGCTATAAAGTGACATTTTTTAAATTCTTAAGAGAACGTCTGTGTGTATCTTTTGAAATTCTCTGTAAATTCCCACTTTTTGAAAGGAGGTAAAGGTTGTTCCTCTAGCAGCCATCAAAATGTGTAGGAGCATTATAGGTAAAATGGAATCATTTTCTTAAATTGAGAGTGGAGATACTGATATTACTGCTTATGCTAAATTATTTAAAAAAGCAAATTAAAGGGGGGGTCTGTGCCATATAGACTGATCCCTAATTACCTTTACAACAGATGATTGAGAGATGACTAGATATATAAAGCTCTAAATAGTGACAAGAACTGGGTAATCTTAGAATTTTCATCTTTTTCATGCTTTCTGCCCCATTAAAATCATGGATGAAAAAGAAGCAAGGAGTCAGCACAATGACTTTGAAGGGCATTTAAAAATGCCATTACCTTTAAAAATAGGTCAGGTTTTCTACAGCATGCAAATAGAGCTTGTTCAAAGTTCCCTATAGACTCAGGGATGGCAGAGAGAAAGGCTCATTTATCTCGGCTGCGTGAGGAAACACAGTTTTCTGTCAACTTCCAGAGGTAGCAATGCTGCATTTTCTAACTTTGGCCGCATTTCTGCTTTCGTCTGAGCCTGAGGCTAATCAGTGCTCAGGAAGAGTCTAAGACTAGCACACTTAAAATGGTGGGTTATGGTGGAAAGAGTCACCTGACCTGCATTCACTGCTCAGCATTTACTATTTATGTTACCTTATAAAAATTAGGGAAATGGTTTATATGACATCTTATGTCCTTTCCAGTTCCAAACCTTTGATTCCATGACGTATAGTTTGGGAGAAGTTCTTTTCCTTTGACTTGAAGCCTGGTTTGGTGGCATTTCTTCAGGTCATATTGATTTCCTGGGGGGAGAGAAGCTAATTTTGGTATTGTTCTATCTACATCTTTATGGTACCTTCGTCTTGTCCCCAAGGAGAAATATGGAGGTGGTTCATTATTTT
The DNA here is from genome assembly GCF_019393635.1 of Dromiciops gliroides. Taxonomy (NCBI): domain Eukaryota; kingdom Metazoa; phylum Chordata; class Mammalia; order Microbiotheria; family Microbiotheriidae; genus Dromiciops; species Dromiciops gliroides. The sequence continues at coordinate 126,154,480 of NC_057863.1, read as the reverse complement.
ATTTTTTTTAGAGTAACACTCTGTAAGTTATGACTTTAAGATCTAATGTCAGGGTACAAATTTGATCTATGATAATTCTCTTTTTGCCTCAGTTCTCATTCATGAAAAATAAGAAATATTATCTCTGGGACAAGGCTACCTGATTTTTATTTTAATTTGCAAAGTGGTACAAGAAATTGAGATAGGAATAACAATTGGTAGAGTTCTTTTATTATGTTTTAGCACTTGTGTGGTAAAAAATCAATATTTTGCTTTTAATATTTCATAATATTTCAGTTGCCAAAATGGCCAAATGCGAGTGAAATAGTGATTTTGGATATTTTGCTTTTACTCTAATTTTTCTAATGAACAAAACATTTGAAGGCATTTCCAAACATATTTTGGAACAGAAGTTGTATCAAATAAGATGTTAGGGCACAAATGTCATAGTTTATAAATTGAGGAAGAATAAAAACCTGAAAAAATGCACTTTTAGGGGCAGCTAGATGGCGCAGTGGATAGAGCACCGGCCCTGGAGTCAGGAATACCTGAGTTCAAATCCGGCCTCAGACACTTAACACTTACTAGCTGTGTGACCCTGGGCAAGTCACTTAACCCCATTTGCCTCATCAAAAAAAAAAAATGCACTTTTACATAAACATCTCCATATGGTACAAATGCCATTGGATGACTGGAAGTCTATGAAGGTAACCTAGCATAATATGATACAAGGAAAAAGTATGGGTCATTAGCTAAAGACAATAAAATCACAAGTCAAAAGAAGAAAAACAAATTAATGTTGCCAGGTAGTAGGAATAAGCATCTCTGAAGAAAAAATAACAAACTCTAAGTTATCTGCTTTTTATTTCTGTCGATTTTCAAAGTTTCTTTGAGTACATTTTTACTCTCCTATATTTCAGGTGATCGTCACATCTGATGAATAAGAATATAGTGTTTGCCAACTTTTCTTGGATCTAATTATACTGAAGGTCTGAGTCCCTCCAGGGTAATTTAAAATTTGTCCCACATCAAAGATCAAGAATGTTGCACCTCTAGACATCCATAAGTTTAGATTTTATTATTTATGACAAGCTCTGACTGGGATGCAGGTGAGTGTCTCATTGCTCAAAACTGCAATATTGGACTGTGGCCCTTAATGGATTCCCCTCTGATGTGCTGGGATTGGAGAGGTGATGATGCTCTGTGAAGATCATCAAAGGCCACTGTTTTTGCTTCCTGTAAGCTGATATGCGTGGTATTTGCCCTCCTGTTAGGCTTTACATGTTTCTATGGATAGCTGTTCTCAATTGTGTGTAGAGATATTTGTCTAAGATTTGAATGAAGGCTTCTTTCTGCTTTTTATGGCTGATAACATTTGACTTAGTGGGCTATTTATTGCAGTCAAATAGTCTGTCATATATGGAAAATAGCATCTTGGGAATTAAGATACATGGATGCTATTACCACTAACTTACTATGCAACCAGGTCTCTGGCCTTTAGTTTTTGTATGTAAAGTGAAGTGGTTGGACTTAATTATCTCTGATGTTTCTTCTAGTTTTAACATTTTATGATTCCTGGTAATGAACCAAAGACACATAATATGTCTAGCCTGTACCTACTTTGGCTGGATAATAGGGGAAATATGACATAGTCAATGCCTGAACCAATGGTGGTCAAATTTAACTTAATGGGTTATGATACTTGGAACTTTCTCTGGACATTTAAGGCTATTCTCAACTTATGAACAAAATGAATTACAAAAATTTGTGAATTGCCCTATTCAAAGCCAGAACACATTTTCTCACAGAAACATTGTTATAAATTAGGGTTAGGTTCCCAGACTAGTCCATAGAAGCCTATTTACCCACATTGTAGCTGTATTTGGACCAATATTATACCAGATTTCATGTCAGTTTAAACCCTGCCCAGTCCTTGAGTCCCATTGAAGCCTGAGGAGAGAAAGTACAGGGATTTGGGGAGAGGTGGGGAAAGCTGGGTGTGGGGCAGTTGTATTGAAAGACATTCTGGGGGTAGCTAGGTGGTGCAGTGGATAGATCACTGGCCCTGGAGTCAGAAGGACCTGAGTTCAAAACTGGCCTCAGTCACTTGACACTTACTAGCTGTGTGACCCTGGGCAAGTCACTTAACCCCAATTGCCTCACCAAAGAAAGAAAGAAAGAAAGAAAGAAAGAAAGAAAGAAAGAAAGAAAGAAAGAAAGAAAGAAAGAAAGAAAGAAAGAAAGAAAGAAAGAAAGAAAGAAAGAAAGAAAGAAAGAAAGAAAGAAAGAAAGAAAGAAAGAAAGAAAGAAAGAAAGAAAGAAAGAAAGAAAGAGAGAGAAAGAAAGAAAGAGAGAGAGAAAGAGAGAGAAAGAAAGAAAGAGAGAGAGAAAGAGAGAGAAAGAAAGAGAGAGAAAGAAAGAGAGAGAGAAAGAAAGAAAGAAAGAAAGAGAGAGAGAGAGAAAGAAAGAGAAAGAGAGAGAAAGAAAGAGAAAGAGAAAGAAAGAGAAAGAGAGAGAAAGAAAGAGAAAGAGAGAGAAAGAAAGAGAAAGAGAGAGAAAGAGAGAGAGAGAGAGAGAAAGAGAGAGAGAGAGAAAGAAAGAAAAAGAAAGAAAAAGAAAGAAAAAGAAAGAAAGAAAGAAAGAGAAAGAAAGAGAATGAACTAATGACATTCTGCTGGTTGTTCAAGCAGAGAGTATTAGAAGGAATATGGGCAAAGGAGTTTTAAATGTTAGCCTTTGGAAAAAGGCTCTAGAATGGGGAAGGCATAAACAGTGGGAAAGAAATCTACTATTACACTAATATTATAGGGGCATCACTAGCAGGGAAGGGCTTGACCAGTAGGGGTAGCAGCTATTCATCTCTATTAATGGACCACTTGGAAATTGAGTGAAAATCAACTGGAAATTACCGATATATCCAAAATTCTATATTGTTTTATTCTAAGTAGTTTTATTAATATCACCTCATTTTATAGGCATCTAGGTAACAATTTGGTAGTGTTGAACTTGAGGTAAGGAAGCCCTTAGTTCAAATGTTGCCTCAAACACTTAAGACCTCTATAACTCTAAGCAAGTCACCTAACCTATTTTAGCCTCAGTTTCCTCATCTTTAAAATGAGGAGGTTGGACTTGAAGGTACCTTCTAGATTTAAAGCTATAATGCTTTGATTATAATTGACATAAAATGGGTCACCCATATTAAATAATGCCTCAGGTGTAGTGGTTCATTCCTATAACTATACCATACACAGTGCACCAAAGACAGCAAGGATCTAGAGCTGTTAGAAAGTAAGCTAATGTTGATTCACCACAGTGTTGGTAGAAGACTTATCTCTACTTATCATCTCCTATGGAGAGCAAGCAACATTTCCAATAAAATGACTATTTGAATTTGGATTTTCATAACTCTAAGGTTACTCTAATTCCACCCACTTAACCATTTAGCTTCCTATGAAGTTATAATATATTAATAACCTTGAAAGTTGGATCCAAATGAATAATTTACCTATAAGTGGGTCTTAGAGATGAATAATTGCTATCTTTGTCATGTGCCTGACACTTACTAGGAACTTAAGTTACTTATTAGGAACTTAATAAATGCTTGTTAAATTGAATTGACCTTGAGAACACAACAGAATTTATAGTATGATGTAGAAACAATTTATAAATGACTTAGAAACAGATTCCTAAAAGCTCAAAGAAGCTTGAGGACTAATATGATAGTATCACTGAGATGCCAAATTTAGAGCAAAAGGATTTCATAGGGGGCAGCTAGGTGGCTCAGTGGATAGAGCACCAGCCCTGGAGTCAGGAATACCTGAGTTCAAATCCGGCCTCAGACACTTAACACTTTCTAGCTGTGTGACTCTGGGCAAGTCACTTAACCCCAATTGCCTTACTAAAAAAACAAAAAAAAAAAGATTTTATAGACTGTGAAACAGAGATAGAAATTTTATCTATGAAAGACTGTTAAAATAATGGTCCTTTGATGCTTCTCTAAATATCCCCATAGCGTTAGAATATCTCCTGGTGATTATCCCTAGCTCTTACAAGTCTTCTTTGTGGAACTGGAATCATCACTGCTCTTCTGACTTGATAAAATACACAACCCCCTTTGCTTCAATTAAAGTGAGATAAGAAAGGCATTAAAATATAGCAAATAACAATAAAGGTATAAAGTTGTTAGTTACTCACGCTGACCGTGGTATCAATGGGAAGACATATACAAAGTGTCCTCTTCCCTTATTCTTTTCTGTGCCATATTGTTCCATAATTCCTGATGTGACTATCTTTGTAACACATATGCAAACACAGACTCATTATTAGATGGTATGTTTATTTGGCCAGACAGGAAGTAACAAAGCCATCTAGAATATTCCCCCCAATGCCCTAGACTCTATGCAAAACTATCCCTGGAGTTTACAGCTGGTTGTTATATTTTTATGTTTCCTCCTAAACAATGAAGGGTTTCTTATTTATTGATAGTGATCTGGACTTTGACTCTGATTCCTTCTTTTAGGCAGCCATCTTCAGTAGAAGGTTATACATCCAGTATATATTTAATCAAGTATTTTGAGTACAAAATAACCTTACTTTATAAAATTATATAACAATAAATATAAATTTATAAATATATAATGGGAATAGACATTGGCAGCTGGGAGGAGATGGCCAAGGACTGCGCTCGATGGAGTTCAGTACTCAGGAGCAGCTTGCGCGCAGCTGAGATGGGCCTTCAAGCTCAGGAGGAAGAAAAACGAATGAGATGCAGGAACCGATGGGCAACAGAGAGCGCAGTTTTCCGATGTTCTCATTGGGGCAGGAGCTGCGGCTCCCGTATTGGACTGCACAGCCATACTGTGGCCTGTGGCTCTTCAAGGCGCTGATCCATGGTCATCCATGACTGGTGGAAGACTACTACTATATATACAAAATCTCTTGGTACAAACAGACATATGTTTTAAATGAAAATAATGCAGATTAATCACTGAATTCAGCCAGATGACTTAATATAATCAAAGTATCTCCTCTGTTGGACACCCAGGGTAACTGGCTCACTTTTTTTTTTTTTGGCGGGCAATGGGGGTTAAGTGACTTGCCCAGGGTCACACAGCTAGTAAGTGTCAAGTGTCTGAGGCCAGATTTGAACTCAGGTCCTCCTGAATCCAAGGCTGGTGCTTTATCCACTGTGCCACCTAGTTGCCCCACTGGCTCACTTTTTACTGAAGCCATAGTGGACATTCTACCCTTTCTTGTTAGACCCAAGGCATACATTCACTGTTTGAAGCCCCTGAAATTCCCTAAATCTTCTCTGATAATTTTAACACTCCATGAAATATATCCAAGACTCCTTGGACCTTTTGTTTCCCTGCCTGGAAATATCACCCTGGATGAGGGAGGCAAAAAGCTCTTATTATTGCAGAGAGCAGGAACTGTGCTTGGCCCTTAATGAGAGGTGTAAGGTGATTAAGGCCCTTCTCACCCCTGAAATCCACAGTCTTATGCTCTATTGTCTTCAGTAAGGAAATAAAGCAGCTTACTCACTTACTTGACTTATTTGCTTGGTCCTTGGTTTACTTTCATTCAAAAGCATATTATGAATACAAGCTCCACAATTAACCAATCTTTAATTAAAGTAAGGTGGCTCCCTGAAAAGTGTTTTTCTTATTCCCCTCTGTGGCACGCCTTCTCTGGGGTTGTATAAGTACAACTTCAACTCCAAGCATTAATTTACTAGTTTTACTAGGCTTCTGTGGGTAAAGATAATGGGCATAATAGCCTATTTTGTGCCTTTGTACTTTAGGAAGCCTGTTTTCAGGGTATTATCTTCTACCTCTAACTTCTCAGTCAATGGTTTGGATTGTCTAAAATTTAATTGGTAAGGAAATAAAGCCTTTTGCCTCTGGACAGTAGTACAATTACAACGAATTGACATAGTCTCTGTTTCTCTGGCACCCAAAGTAGGTGGCTATACTGCCACAACTCTCTCCTAGGTCTTAGGGGTAACTCTTGGGTCAGCTAGGTGGTACAGTGGATAAAGCACCGGCCCTGGATTCAGGAGTTCCTGAGTTCAAATCCGGCCTCAGACACTTGACACTTACTAGCTGTGTGACCTTGGGCAAGTCACTTAAGCCCCATTGCCCTGTCAAAAAAAAAAAAGGGGGGGTAACTCTCCCTGGAAAATACACTACTAATCCCATGTGTAACTCTTGAGCCCCCACCAGTATGTTTTCCATTTCCACAAATAAATCAGGATGTTACCATGAACTCTTAATCATGAATATTTACTAACACAATGGAAATTAAGAAAAATCATAACAATAGTCCACCCATCAACCTGGGTCTCTCCCACTGATCACATGGTATCTTTGCAGGAGAATAAAAATTTATAGAAACCTAACACTGAAGAACAGAAATAGGGAAACAAATATGATAAGAGAAAGTCACAACTCTGAATTATGGGCATTGATGTCCTCTGTTTAGAGAACAATCTGTACCACCAGTCACCTGCTGCTTACTCTACTCAGTAAGTCATTCTTAACAAAAACAATCCTTCTAAACCTGGGATCTGCAAATCTTTCCCAGTCTGCTCTGTTGGCTGAACTCTGATGCAAAGAAGTTCCTCTCCCATGCTGCAGGTATGGTAAAGGGCAAAGTAGATACTCTGAGACATTTTTCTTCTCAAGCTATAAGTGACAATAAGGAAGAAGAAGGTAGATCAGCCTTTTCTTTCTGTAGTCAATGATGTTGAGCCCCAGAAGTTGATTTTTCATCCAATCAGCTCCCCGCAGCAATGTGCTTTCCTTTAATCAGTCCCCAGAAGCAATGCTCTTCCAAACATTTCCTAACAATGTAGTTTTTCCTCTAATCAGCTTAACAGAAAGTAGTCTCAGTTCTGAGCCATCCTCCATTTAGCTGGACTCAACTGAATTCAGCTTGGTTCTCTTTGAGAATCCAGGGCAGTCTTGGTTCTGCTTCTTTATTTTTTCTCCTTTGATTTCCCTTCTTTCTATTTTTAAAAAAATCTTGTAAACTTATTCTCTTGTAAGCTTCTCTAGTTTCTCCTATCTTACCAACCTCAAAGCAGTCTTCTTGTATGGAATGTTTAGCTTCTACTTGAGTGAAAGAAGCTAAAATTCACATTTCTTTCAGATTCAACACAAATGAGTCATATACATTAGTTCCATAATGATAAGAAAATTCTAGTTATCAGGTTTTCCCAGCTGTCAACATCAAAGTTCTGCATAATGGCCATATATAAATTAACTGCATGGGAACAAGATACTTTGTCCATCTTTGCCTTCACTAATCACTTTTCTCCCTGCTTTCTCTCAGGTCATTTAAATGTCTTTTTATGAGGGACATTCTGTTTCTTGCCCTTCTTACAAATCTAATGGTTCAGAATAGAAAATGGTACCATCCTCTCCTTCTACACACGTGTATATATTATTATATAGACATCAGTATAGATGTACTTATACTTTCTAATTTTTTAATCTCTTTATTTACTTGAAATCTTTTATATAGGAGTATTCTTCTTCAGTTACATTACACACCTGTAATAAGAATGAACAGCTAATCTAACAGGAATTCCTTTGGGTTAAAATTCATTCCACCCACTCACCCATCCAATTGCCCTCTTTCTAACTAATTCATGCTTTGAATTTTTTTTCAAACTGAATATCCTCTGTTCAGTTCATTTGCTTCTTTGTAACTAACTTCACAGCTTCTCCATCCTCAAAGAAATTATTGTTACTCATTGGATTCCCACATCTCTCAAATAACACTGAGAGACAGACAGACAAAGACAGAAACATGGAAACAGATAGGAAGAGGTATAGAGACCGGCGGTGGTGAGAGATAATGTGGGTAGAGAATAGAGAGCAGGCCACTGAGGTAGTAAAATCTGTGTTCAGATCCTGTCTCTGACACATTTTATTTTGTTATCAATAGGCAATTGTTTAAGACTGTAAGTTGCAGAAGAGTTGGTGATAGATCTGCTTTGGCAGAGGGAGTTTACTCACTGGGAGCTTCCTAGAAATAAAGGAAAACACTGGTCTGGACTATACAATGCATGTACACACACACACACACACACATACACACTTAATATATTACATGTATATATGTTATATACAACACATACACATATGGTATATACATGATATATAATTATGTGATATTTATACATTGCCTATCATATAGACATTATATTTATGCATATGTATTGTATGTATACATATATATATGTCTAGAGGGAAGCAGTGACTGATTACACTCATACATAACACAAAGAAGAATCCTGCCCAAATGTGAAAAATGATCTAAGGCTAATTGAAACCAAAGTGTGAACACTTGGAAAAATGGTTTATTGTGATCCAAATATCTTGTGGTCTTTGACTTTGTATAATATAAATAACCCACCAAATGAACCTTTCCCTTAAGGATTTGATGACTTTGATCACTGATTTCCACTTGGGTAAGGGTTAATTTATTCCCTTTTGCTTAGAGTTAATGATCCTAAATACTTGCTTAAACTAGGTTAGAGCCCACCTGGTCAATCACAGAAGATTCATATTTATCTGAAGTTTTCCCACATGGCTCCTAATAGATTTAGAAATAGAGACTTTGTGGTATATAGTAGTGTCTTGCCCTTCAGCTTACTTCTTGCTACTTTCAGGATGTTTTATTGGTGAAAAGTACTTGGAACACACCTTCAGAATTTGAAAGTAAAATTTAGAGAGAAAAATAAATATCCTTAAAGTCACAGGAGCACTTTTATTAATACCTGGAACTGTCCTCTGCCCCCAGTGATGGACTTGATTAATGAAGTCAAAATAGAATTTAGCTGCTTGTCACCTTTCATACAAAAACATTCATTATAAAAATTTACTGGGTCTTTAATATCCAACATGAGCATTTTTGGAATTCATCTTAGCTGCCTCTTTGGAGAAAATATCATTTCCTTGCTCAAGGAAAATGAAAATATTTTCTGCAGATGAATAAAACACTTTGGGAAGGATTTGTTTTTAGCAAAATTGGTATACATTAGAATGTCATTGTCAAATCATTCACTTCAATAAACACATTTGTAAGGAAAAAGAAGATTTTGTTAGTTAATTTCAGAGTGTCAGCACTACAAATCATCAAGTTCAACTTGTTAATTGAAGTTTTAATAGACTATATGGCCCAAGGATATTGCTAAATGGAATTTCGAGCCTTTTTCTAGTCTCAGCAATAAACTTTATGTCAAAATGCTACCAAAATAAGCATTTTCCATCTTCCATGATCCATTAACAAATATTTGTAATTGTTTTAATATTCTTCTATGGATTGCAAGTAACAATTAAAATAAAATGATTAGTCAGACCCTTGCACAGCTGTTTTACATCTCAAACAGACAAACAGCAGTTTCATTTCCAATATGACAGGAATGGTCAAAAGCCAAGCTTGTTGACAACCTTATCATCATGCCATGTCCACTTGTATTTGGCTTGTCATTTCTCAGACAGTCTCCTGAGAAACACTATGAAAAATAACATTCTATTTCCAGATTGAGAAAGAAAAATCTGTTTCTTGTGTTTAAGCTTAAGGAAAAGGAACAATTTATATCTGTTTCCTAGAGAATGAGATTTACAGTAGCACATGCTGCTCTGTTTCATTTCAGAGGTCTGTGTGTGACAATCAAATATTAAGTGCCTGCTATATACATCTCCTGATATGAAGTCCAAGTCTGATACCTTATCCTGTTTTGTAGGTGAATCTGGGTTTTGGAAGGATCTGCCATGTTGAAAAGGCATTTATTAGCAGTTCAGAGATTATTTTTTTCTCTACATCTGATGACCAGCTTAACCAACTGCTACTCTGTATAGTTTCAACTCCAAGGAGCAAGATTCCCCTGCCAGGCTAACTTCGTCACTTCTAACTTCGTCACTATGCTCCTAACTCAAATTTTGATTGACATGCTGTTCCCAGTCATGTCTTTCCTGTAATTGGAGGTAGAGTATTAAACTCCTCCCAATGCCTTTCTTTATAGAGGTAAGAAACAGTGCTTTCAGTTCACTCTACTTTGCATCTACTTCTCTGACTGATTTCAGCTCCACAGAAGAAGATGCCCATACATGAGGTACCATTGGTGACCTCATTGTCCTCCCTTGCCTGCATCCTTTCAAGTGTTATTTCCCCCATTATATTTTAAGCTTCTTGAGGGCAGGAACTGTCTTTCTTTTTATTAATTGTATCTCCAGTCCTTTGCACAATGTAAGTGCTTAATAAATGTTTATTGGATTGGATAGGTTATTACCAGAAAGTTGGTTGCCAGGTCATTTTTTTTTTTGCTAAAGTAACTCATAAAGATTATCTAATAAGATGTAGAAATGTTACAATCTATTGATCTAAATCAGTGGAAGGAGAGTCTTTTCTATAAATGTAATGGATCTTATTTACATAGATTTCAAATATGGCATTCTTTCTTATGCCATCTTCAACAATGACTTTGTTAGAAACCATTTTCCCACAAAGAAGACACGAAGCAGTTATGACATGGGAAAAACTTCCATTTTCAAATAAGTTTACTTAATAGGAACTCAAATGAATCTACTGAATGTGAGCTTTCAATAATTCAGTGAAAATCCTTAAGGTAATAGAAAGTCCAGGAAATCTATATTAAGCTCTCCAGTTCCCCACTTTCCTTTGCAACCACCATTGGGTTAGTTTTGAGGAGATGATACAAAATGGAACAGTTAGCATTCATGAAGTAGAATTGGACTTTAGTTGTAGAAATAGGAGCTTGTTCAATATGAAGAAAACAATTGTCTAGCTGTGTTGATCTTTTCAGCACCTGCTTCTGTGACATAAAGAGACAAACTCTCGTACAAGGGGAATAGTGCTACAAGCAGTCACAACAGGGCAGCTATGTGATCAGACTAAGAATCAAAAATGTGAATTAGCACCTAAACTGAGCATCTAGGAAGGAGGTATGATGCCTATGGTAAGTTAGCTCAGTCAGTATGAGTTCTTTATGTGCTGTCAGTAAACTTTTAAAAAAAAAATATTTTTGCTAATGGTATTTCATTTTAAAGGGTTTTCTTTATAATTCTCTCTCTTTATATGTTTGTATATATTTGCATGTGTGTACATATTTATATAATTTAATGTAAATTATTCATTTTAGAAGGAATTTGTAGGCTTTGGTGGACTGTCAAAAGAGTCCATGACAACACATAAGGTCAACAATTTCTATTCTAGAGAGGAAATTCAGGTTACAACCATTTCTGGAATTCAAAGGACAGTTCAGGAATGTCAATCCAAAGAAAGTAGGCAAACTCAAAACAGAATTTGAAGACATCAAAGAGGCTGGGGAAAGAGTAAATAAATAAGAGAACAAAATAGAGAGGGAAATAGGTCAAGTCAACTGAGAAATGGGAGTTACCATTTCAGGACATCTGAAATGAAAGGCAAAATCAGATCACCAAAATAGAGCAGGCAAATTTTATTCATTCATTCATTCATTCATTCATACATCTATTTATCTATCTATTTATTTATTCATTCATTCATTCATTCATTCATTTTTGCAGGGCAAACCTCATTAAGTGACTTACCCAGGATCACACAGATAGTAAGTATCAAGTGTCTGAGGCCAAATTTGAACTCAGGTCTTCCTGAATCCAGGGACAGTGCTTTATCCACTGCACCACCTACCTGCCCCCTCAAGCAATTGTTTTTTACAAGGTCTACAGGGATAACACCATTTCAGGTAGGTGTTGTTTAATTCTCTATACTTGTATCCCCACTAGCAGAGTTCCTAGTACATAGTAGGTACTTAATGAATAATTTTTTTAATTTATGAAATAAAACAAGCATTTCCATAATATAGTACCATAAAAAGATTACAAATTAAACTGCAAATCTACAATGTACAACTTGCTATTCCTTTTAAATATACAATAAAACTGTTGTGTAAATTTATTTTTTTCTTCCCTAACCCCCCATCCTCTGCCCTAGAAATGGCTACTATTAAACACAAATAAATGTGGGTTTTATGTGTGTGTGTGTGTGTGTGTGAGTGTGAGTGTGTGTAAGTGTGTAAAATAATTCTATACATACTTCAATTTATCTATTCTTTCTCTGGATGCAGATAGCATCTTTCTTCATATGTTCTTTATAGTTAATTTGGGTATTTGCAATAGTCAAAATAACTTGTTCACTCAAATTTATTCTTTAAACAGTATTGCTATTATTGTATACAATGGTCCCTTTGTTCTACTCATTTTCCTCTTCATTATTTTTTGTTTTAATAGTATTTTCCCCAATTACATGTAAAGATAGTTTTCAACATTAATTTTTATAAGACTTTGACTTCCAAATTTTTCTCCCTCCATCCATTCTCTCCCCCTGCCCCAAACAGAAAGCAATCTAATATAGGTTATATATGTACAATCACATTAAACATTTTCTACATTAGTCTAATTGTGAAAGAAGAATCATAACAAAAGGGAAAAACCATAAGAAAGACAAAACAAAAAAATTGAAAATAGTATGCTTTGGTCTGTATTCAGACTCCATAGTTCTTTTTCTGAATGCAGAGAATGTTTTCCATCAGGAGTCTTTTGGAACTGTCTTAGATCATTGTATTGCTGAGAAGAGCCAAGTCTGTCACAGATGATCATCACACAATGTTGCTGTTACTGTGTACAATGTTCTCCTGGTTCTACTCACTTCACTCAGAATCAGTTCATGTAAATCTTTCCAGATTTTTCTGGAATCCACCTGCTCATCATTTCTTATAACACAATAGTATTCCATTATATTCATATGCCACAACTTGTTCAACCATTCCCCAGTTGATGGGCATCCCTTCAATTTCCAATTCTTTGCCACCACAAAAGAGCTGCTATAAATTTTTTATTTCTCTTGGGTACTTTTACATTTTTTATGATCTCTTTGGGATACATACATAGTGGTATTGCTGGGGCAAAGGGTATGCATAGCCCCATAGCCCTTTGGGAATAGTTTCAAATTGCTCTCCAGAATGGTTGGATTAGTTCACAACTCCACCAATAATGCATAAGAATTCCAATTTTCCCACATCTCAAACATTTATCATTTTCCTTTCCTATTATATTGTCCAATATCATAGGGTATGAGGTGGTACCTCAGAATTCTTTTAATATGCATTTCTCTAATCAATAGTAATATAGAACATTTTTTCATATGAATATAAATAGCTTTAATTTCTTCATCTGAAAACTGCTTGTTCATATCCTTTGGCCATTTCTCAATTAAGGAATGACTTATATTCTTATAAATTTGAGCCAGTTCTCTATATATTTGAGAAATGAGGCCTTTATTAGATTCACTCATTGTAAAAATTGTTTCTCAGCTTTCTGCTTTACTTTTAACCTTGTTTTCATTGCTTTAGTTTGTGCAAAACCTTTTGAATTTAATGTAATCTATGAGAAATTGGTAGTTGTCTCCTCTCAAAGTGGATATAACAGTCAGTCACACTCCCCCTGACCTGTATGTAGGACAAAGGTCTCAGATCCCCTCCTCCCCCTCAGGTTAGCAAGGTCACATGGTTCAAGGAGCCCTGGTCTCAATAAGGTCTGCTCCAGAGTAGTGTCCATATAAGGAAGTATAAGGTCCACTCCTGAGTTATGCCCATAAAAGGAAGAGGGGTGGGAATACTGCATTCTGATTAGCTAGTTTTTGCATGTAGATTGTAACCCTTGAGTAATTAATTGGACCATTGATGAAAATGGGGAGGGTCCATTTGCGTTAGGGACTAGGGTATAATACAGGGCCTGTGAACCTCCTTTCTGGGCACCCACTAGCTGCACACTAGGGTGCCTCCTTCTCATGAGAAGAAAATAAAGCCTTTGTCACTTCGCTGCTGAGTTCCTGAGAATTATTGAGAAGAGGATGGATTTTTCCCTCACAAATCAAAATCTTTTTTTTTTTTTTTTTTTGCATTTCATACCGTTCTCTATCTTTTGTTTGGTCATAAATTTCCCCCCTCTCCATAGATCTAACAGGCAAACTATTTCTTCCTTTCCAAATTTGCTTATAGTATCACCCTTTATATCTAAATCATGTACCCATTTTTTTGTTGGGCATTGAGAGTTAAGTGACTTGCCCAGGGTCACACAGCTAGTAAGTGTCAAGTGTCTGAGGCCGGAATTGAACTCAGGTCCTCCTGAATCCAGGGCCAGTGCTTTATCCACTGCGCCACCTAGCTGCCCCCCTCTTTTTTTCTTCTTTTTTTCATGTACCCATTTTGACTTTATCTTGGTGTTCTGTGTAAGATATTGTTGTATGCCTAGTTACTGCCATACTGTTTTCCAAATAGTGCATTTTTATACCAGAAGCTGGAGTCTTTAGGTTAATCAAACAGTAGATTACTATAATCATTTACTATTTTTTCTTGTATACTGTGGTAAAAAGTTTTAACAGTCGGTTAGATAATGGAGAGACGCCAGTTTTTTTTAGGACCACCCTTTTGGGGAGGAGACCAACAGCATGAGCTACGCACACCAGTCCGCCTGCGATGCACGTCAGATTGCCTGCTGAGCACTCGACTTCCGGGGTGCGAGCTTAGAAGGCAAGGAGAGAATGGAAGTGGGGCCTTTTTCCTCCTCCACTGGTCTCCTGGCTGCGCTGCACAGACAGACGCGGACTGGAGTTTGACTCGGCCCGGCTCTCGGTTAACAGCACACGCTTGACTCGGTCTCTCTCCCCAAAGGTGGCCTTCGGCTTTTGTTGAGTTTTATATGGAATATAGACTAAGCCTAGACTTAAGACGATTTGTATTGTATTTCTACTTTTCTATCCTTCTAATCAACATCACCTTGTGACTACCATACAATAAAAGCTCTATCTAGAAAACCAGAAGCTTCTTCCATTTACTAGTCTGGGAGATAAATTAAGGGAAAGGTTAAGTAGGGGAGATTTATGATCTAATATCCAATTTTAATCTCACAATACCTAACCTATTATTTACTGATCCACCACTCTATTTCTTAGCCAGTACCAAATAGTTTTGATGATTTCTGCCTTATGATATAGTTTGAGATCTGGTAGGGCTAGGTTATTTTTCTGTGAATTTTTTCATTAATTCCGTAGATAGTCTTGATCTTCCAAATGAATTTTGTTATGATTTTTTCTAGCTTGATAAAAGAATTTGGCAGATAGATTGGTATGGCACTGAATAAGTAAATTAATTTAAGTAGAATTGTCATTTTATGATATTAGCTCATGGGCAATTGATATTTACTCAATTGCTTAGACCTGACTTTATTTGTGTGAAAAATGTTTTATAGGAGCAGCTAGGTGGTGCAGTGGATAGAGCACCAGCCCTGGAGTCGGGAGGACCTGAGTTCAAATTTGGCCTCAGACACTTAACACTTACTGGCTGTGTGACCCTGGGCAAGTCACTTAACCCCAATTGCCTCACTAAAAAAAAAAATGTTTTATACTTCTATTCATAGAGTTCCTGGGTTGGTCTTGGAAGGTATACTCCCAAGTATTTTATATTAATTACAGTTATTTTAAATGGAATTTCTCTTTCTATCGCTGTTGGGCTTTGTTGGTAATATATAGAAATGCTGATAACTTATGTGGGTTCAATTTATATCCTGCAACTTTGATAAAGTTGTTTCAGATAGTTTCTTAGTTGGTTCTCTAAGTATACCATCATATCATCTGCAAAGAGTGATAGCTTTGTTTCCTCATTAACTATTCTAATTCCTTTGATTTCTTTTTCTTCTCTTATTGCTAAAGCTAACATTTCTAGTACATTATTGAATAATAGTGGTGATACAGAGCATCCTTGTTTCACCATTGATCTTATTGGGAATGCTTCTAGATTACCCCTATTACCTATAATGCTTATTCATGGTTTTAGATAAATGCTGCTTATTTTAAGGAAAACTCCATTTATTTCTTTGATGTTTAGTGTTTTTTTTAATACAAATAGGTGCTTTTTGGTCAAAACTTTTTCTACATGTTTTGAGATAATTATCTTCATTATTTCTTGAATTCTTTCCATGTTTTTCTAAAACCATTGAAGTCATCATTTCTTATAATGCAATTGTATTTCATCACAATCATATACAACAAATTGTTCACCCATTCCCCAGTACTTCTTTGCCACCCAAAAGACCTTATTTCCAAAGACAATTAGGATAAAAGAATAAATACTTCTCAACTGACTTTTGGAAAGTAGTAGTAGTATAAGGTTACTGGTCACATATAACTGAGACTTACAAACTTTGGCACTAGGTGAGTTTCAATGGTTTAATCATCTATAAGACATTAGAATAAAATCACAAAGGAGATTCTCTGAAGGACTTTGAGTCTGAGTGTATGTGTAACTTTTATCTATAAAAGAGAACCATCTGTCTAGAATAATTTAGCAAGGTATAATATTGCTTAGATATAAAGGAACCTACCATATAAACCCTTGAATTTCCTTCTAGCTCACTTAATGTGTGCAGAACTAAGGACATGAGTGGGCATACATGAAATTTTATTTAAATGAGGATAGAAAATTAAAATTTTCCTTTTAATACTTCAGAAGGTACCTATTGTATTAATGTCTCCACAAATCCCTAACAAGCAAACAGAGGACAGTCCTCATTAATTTCTTGTCTTGAAAATTATCCTAGCATTTCTTGATAGTATGGAGAAAGTTGTTATTAATGGACTGTGAATAGCCACTACTAGGTTGGCTCTATAATTAGGATCTGCACTCATGGAGGCTTTCCAAATGCAGCTCAACAGTGATGCCAGTTGCTGGCATTACTGAACCAATGCCAGGTAATGAATCAAGCTGGAAGTTATATAGGTTGCATTGCTAATTATATTATACACAGAATAGCTGACAAGCTCTCTTCCATCTATTGCTTTGGGGCTTCTTTATGAGACTATTGATTATTTTAGAAGGCTATATAAAGTAACGAGATACTAAAATGACCTTGGAGGACAGTGAAGGGCAAGTTTTTATAAGAAAAAAAACTTACATTTTGAGATGGGACTATTTCTGGGAAGAAAATGTTTTTCATTTTTGAATTAGCTGGTGCTTCCCCACCTATCTCCCAAAACATTTACCAATAAAATAATTAAATGTTGTCTGATATCTGAAGAAAAATTCACTAAAAGAAAGGAAAACCAAGAAACAGAATAAATTTGGCAACAAGAAAATTCTAGTGACCTAAAGTTCAAAGAGGTGACACAATGGATAATTATGATAATTTGGATAATTATATGTAATGTTCTAGTCCTGGTGTGAAGAATCTTTTATATAAGTGGTAGTATCCTGGTTGGGTATATGGTAAAATTATTAGAATTGGGCTGACTCATTTGGGAAGGGCCACACCTGGCCCACCCTGAAGTTACATATGCTACTGAGGTCAGAAGGAGAAACCCCTCTCCATAGGCCATTTTTGAAGGACCTCCCCTTTTGGGGGAGGAAAATCAGACACTCACTGCAGGGAGTCTGAGTCTCTTCTGGAGCTCTCTCTCTTTCTTTTTTTCCCTTCCGGTGGTTTTGAGCAGCTAGAGCAGACGTCCCAGGGCTTGAGTTAACACAAAAGCCCTGCTTTCTTTTGAATTAGCTTAACTGGAAGCAAGTTAGGGATTGTATAGACTTAGGTTAGAGCTAGGAGGATTATCCATATTTCTTTTTCCCTATTTCCTTGTCTCTGATTTTATTAATTTCACCTTGGCTGTTTACTTTATTCTCCCTAATAAAACATCTGTGGAACAGAGGCTGTAAGGCTCCTTTCTTATTGGCCTGGGAGAAATATCTAAAAAGGGGAGGGAGCTTTAAACCTAGACGTCCCTTATTATCTCCGGAACCCCAATATTTAGGTGAGCCAACCAATTAACTCTTCATGTATTAAATTTGGCCCCCACAGTTAGCATATTTATCTATCCTTGGGTATAAATATCCTCTTAAAACCCAGGAGAAATACTTAATTCCTCCTGTCTTTCTTAAATAGAAGAAGGGGAAGCATTAAAATTGTTCTCCTCATCTGACTGGTGGTTATAAGCTCTTCCATGAAAAGAAACATCTATAACAAGGAGGTTCCAAAATAGGAATTTCCTCCCATTTAGGACTATCCCCAATATTTACAGATCAATGATGCCTTTTTATATTTTTTACATAGATTTACCTAGAAATAGTGTCATTCTTTGTCCTTATAGAATGATGTGGTCCTGCCTCCACATATAATGGAGCTGAGCTTTTGGTATTGGGGAAAACTAGTAACCACAGATCTATTTTCAAATAAAGATGACTGCTGCTTCTCTATATTAGGGTTAGCCATCCCATCCTTAAGGGATTATGCCTTTGTGGTCCAGGGTCTAAAAGGGCAGCTCAATTTTCCCTCAATTTCTTATCAGGCATTTGGGAAGAATTAGTCAGATCACTTAGGACTCTTAGTGACAGGTACTTGGTGAAAATTCTGTTTCCTGAAAGTTATGTTCTCACTGGCTCATAAAGTAGACAGTCCCTAAAGGCCTGCCAGAAAGTGTCCTCAATCAGTTTAGGACAAGTAGAGGAAATCAGCATGCAGAGCCCAGAACCCTTTTACAAGCTAAACAGGGCTACAGGACTAAAGATGACTTTGTATTAAATCTGTTCTTATGTTAATAGTTTCTAGCATACTTCTTCCACAACTGTTCATTCAATCAATCACATAGACACTAGGTAGTTACTTCTTTTCTTAAAAATGAAGTCTTACCACTTATGTGACAATACATAGTGAAAAATACCAATTTTGTTATAAGGGAAATTGTCAAAGTTGAAAGAGGGAATCATTTCATTTTTCCTTCTATTACATTTCTAACAGTACTTGTTGACCAAATATATTTTTATCCAATATATGGTGTAACTATTT
Source organism: Dromiciops gliroides (assembly GCF_019393635.1). NCBI lineage: Eukaryota > Metazoa > Chordata > Mammalia > Microbiotheria > Microbiotheriidae > Dromiciops > Dromiciops gliroides. Next base: position 126,135,599 of record NC_057863.1, on the reverse strand, counting down.
CGATATATTTTAAAATATATTATATATAAATATGCAAAGATATGTATAATTTTGTAAAGGGGGAAAGGAATAGGCATTTACATATAGTCCCTATCATTTGTTAGGTATATGCTAAATGCGTTGCAAATGTCATCTCCTTTGATCCACACAACAACCCTATGAGGTAGGTGCTGTGATTGTCCCCAGTTTTACAGTTCAGGAAATTAAGGGAAATAGGTTAAAGTGACTTGGCTAGGGTCACACAGCTAGTAAGTGTCTGAGGCTGAAAATTCTTGTGGTTCTCTTAAATAAGTGATAGTGGATATTTTCCATTATATACAAGATGGAGAGGTCTAATGTTCAGGGGTTCATTTGAAATAATTCGTTTCATCACATAACAGACCAAAATTCTGTTGAGATCATCTACAGTAGTACACTCCCCTCATTTGTTTTCAAAAAACTGTAACCCAAAGAAGTTAAATGACTTCTGCAAGGTTGCATGCTAATAAATAGCAGATCTGGGACTAGAACCCAGGGTACCTGACTTTTTAAAACTTTTTGTTGAAGTCTAAAATCACAACTGTGAAGTATTGCACTCCACCTTGCCCCCAAAGAAAACATATTTGTGGGCATGGTATGATATTTAGGAAAGGGAAGAGCATTATATAACTATATAACCCTTGTATCAGAGTTTTCTTTCCAATGGGTAGGCCTATGTGTCTGTCTCATATATACATATATATGTGTAATTTATCTGTGTATAGAGAGAGGTATGTATATATATATGTGTGTGTGTGTATGTATATATGTATACACATATATACATGTACATATACATGCACACATGCATGTATGTGTAGCTGTGTACACACATATATAGCATTTTGAAAACCTATGAGTGCTATATAAATACAGATATAACTATTATTATAATAATTATTATTACTATTACTATGACATTCATCCATATTAAATGTGAAAATGAAAATTTACACCCTCCCTCAATGCATCTTTACAAGTACATAGGTTCACAAGGTTCAAAACATAGTTATATTTAGAATAGAACAAAAAACATAGGACCCATGTCAGAATACATCAAAACCAACAATACTCACTAGTGTGCAACTTTACCCAGGACAACTGTTCTAGTTTCAGCCAAGTGTAGCATTCTTCTGAGTGGAGTGTCATTGATGGTATTTGGGGTTTGCTTTTCCAGATGGATGTGGTCCTCCCTCTCACGGCTCCTTATCTTGTTACATTACGTTCTTATCCTCCCCTAACCCTCCCTCAGTCTCCCTGCCTCACTTTCATACTTTCTATGAGCCAAAGTAGTGATGTTATTTAAATTACTCAAGGATGCTTCTTGAAATACTTGTTAGAGCGAGAAGGAACTATATACTTCGCTATGTATAACCTATGGGCTAGAGAGAGGATGATTTGTAATTCCATCTATGCATACCTGGTTCCAGTGTAGAAACAAATTGGAGGAGTGAGGCTAGAGAAAACTGGGAAGGGAAAGGTTCACTATAGAAAAGTCAGAGAATTCATAGTACAAGAAAAGCTACTTAGGTAAGAGGGAAATTGTGTAATTGCTGAAGAGAATAAGGGCAGGGCATAGAGAGATGTGGGTTGTGGTGCCATGGTGGGCTTGGTTTTAAGTTTGCAAATATGTAAAGAAAAAGAAATCATTATGGGGTTGACAACATCAAAGGGAGACTGTTTCCTTTGACTCCTATTTCCTGCTTACTTCAAATGGAGAATGAATTTAGATAAGCTTTTTCTGACCATCATTCCTTAACCTCCTCTTCATCCTTTACAAGATTCTGTTTATGTGGAGAATGATTTGAATTGGGCTCAAGCCCTTCATGTTCTGGACCCACTGCCTCCTGAGAGGAAGCTCAACTCTGACTGTCACAGTGTGTCAAGTACATTCCTAGGAGCTCACCCTAGAATGGATCATGGCAATCGGTGCCTTTCGTGGAGAGCAAGGCACTGTGCTAGACAACGAAAATCAATCTCTGGCTTCAAGGTGCTTACAATTTACTGGCCTCCAGAGAATCCGGGCCCTGAAATACAACTGAATCCATAAATATTAGTCTAGGAGATCTGAGGGTCTAGAATATTTCTGCCTGAGATAAAAGGAGTAAGGGGGCAGCTAGGTGGTGCAGTGGATAAAGCACCGGCCCTGGATTCAGGAGGGCCTGAGTTCAAATCTGGCTTCAGACACTTGACACTTACTAGCTGTGTGACCCTGGGCAAGTCATTTAACCCTCATTGCCATGAAAAACAAAACAACCCCCCCCAAAAAAAAAGATAGATAAAAAGAGTAAGGAAATTATGGAGCAAGAGGAAATTAAGCCTATTTTCATACTTATAGATCATGACACGAAATTATTTTTGATGTAAATGTAGTGACGGATGTCTGCTACATGTAACATAGAGATAGCATTGTGTGAATCAAAGGGAGGTGGTAGAAATATCTAGCATCTTCTCCCCCCTGCCCCTTCTCCAAGGGCCACTTTAATTCCTGACAGAAGGAGATGCAAGAGGTAGGGGCCAGAACCTTGCCACTCTGCTCTTTTCAGAGAAAGAGGGGTACTGAGCAATGTCTATCTTCTCCTTCAAATATTATTAGTTTAGGGAAAGTGGTTTTCAGGTTTAAGGCAAATTTCTGATCACTTTTTAGAAGCTTTATATCCAGAGCTTAAAGTCCTTCCCACCAAATACCAATTCCACAATGAGCACAGTAGCAATGAAACCCATTTATCCAAGTTGATAGCAAAAGAGATATCAGAGGAGGGAAGACATACACACACACACACACACACAATTGTGTGTATATATATATATACACACACAATATTTCATACACACACATGTGTATGTATATGTGTATATATACACATGCAAATACATACATATATATACACATAAAATATATATGTAATATATATAAAATCTAACTATAATTTTTTGAGAATATATGTCAGATGACACTGAATGAAGGAGGCCTCCCACTGGGAATGATATAATTCAGCGAAAGAGAGATGAGACAGAGACAGATACCTAGCTCTTACCCAAAGGGAATTTCCCCAAAGTCTTTAGCATAGCAAGCTTGGGATGTGATGGATACTGCCAGCTCCTCCCTTCTTCCCAGAGTTTTTTTTTTTTCCTTCAGCTACCTGAAATGAGGTTGCTGTTACTGCTAAATTGATTCTGAAAATACCCCTCTTTCAAAGAATTACTCCCCCACACAATCCAATCAAAATTTAAATAAAAGTTTTATTATTTGGCACACAGAGGTATGGCCAGAAGAAGTCTAAACTTCAACTCTTGGGGAGCATCAGATTTATGGCATGTTCCTCAATCAGTCAGCACCTAGAGGTATAGCTGGGAGAAGAAGTCTAAATTTCAACTCCCCAAACAAAGGGGAGAGTAATAGTTTTATAGAGGAGAGAAGGGGGTGAGGGGAGAGACTTAAGACTGAAAAGTTACAGCAGTTTGGAAAATGATGCTAGCTATTTGAATATATGAATAATAAAAATTCCACATTTCTAACTTGAGATTATTGTCACTAACTGGTCCTAATCACATAGCAAACATAACTGGCTCCCAACTAAGGTCATGCTGTAAATTCAAGGTGCCCAGCTTTCTGGGTGCCTGTAACAAGTCTGCTTTATTTATCTGTTTGACTAATCACTATCTGGTTAATTAACTACTTTGCTTTTCCAAGAAAAGAGTAATCTCTAACTGACCCTAGCAAGCTGATCAACCATATTTCTCCATGGTCAGAGTGTCTCCTTCAGGGCCAGAGAATCCCTAACTGGGCCCAGGTCAACCAGGCTGCTCCTACAGTTGTCATCTTCCATCTTCTCTCTCTCATAGCTGGAAGTCAGAAACACCCAAAGAGCCTGAAGAGACTGTAGAGACTCAAAGCTTGGGACTCTTCTCTCTCCCAATTCTTCCAATGCTGGCCTACCCCTCATACAAATGCATCAATAATCCCTGAGGTATTGTCTGGGGCCTTGGGCCTTAGGACAATTTGAACATATCCCTGTTCAAAACTGTCATTCCAGTTCAAAGCTGTTCTTAAGACTTAGTCTAATTCCTTTGAATAATTGATCAATTAATCAATTTTCTCAACTCATTAAGGTATCAAAGCTATCAAAGCCCCTCTCCTTTCCCTCTTTACCTTTTAAAAAATTTCTCCCTCCCTCCTTGCCTTCCTCCTTTGAATCTCATAAAAAAAATCTGCACATTTCTCATGACACATAGCTTGTAATATATATGTCATATAATATTATATGCCATATAATATATTATGCACCATATAAAATATGCTTTCTCTCTCATACATACATACACACAAATACACACACATACATTTCCTTCATTATATTATAGTCTATTTTAGGGCAGAGATGCTTGTTTACTTGCCACTTTGTGTTTCCTTCAGCAGTACCTTGTATAATTCTTAGAATCAGTGCCTGGCACAGAGGTGGTATTTGATAAATGTCATTTGACTTAAAAGGTAGATAGATGTAGTACTTACAATGTGCCAAACACTGTGCTAAGCACTAGGGATACATATACAAACAAGTAAGGCAAAGCCCTGCCCTCTAGGGGCTTATATTTTCATAGGGGAAGATAATATATGAAGGGGAGTAGCAAGACACAGCAGCTAAAGCCCTGAATCCCGTCAATCAATATAAGGCAAAAACACACCTTTTGAACAAAGTTCAGGTTACTATTGGGTAGGAGACTGAGATGTTCCAATTAGAAGGACATGGTGTGACACAAGTGAGGGAGGCATTTAATTTTCCTTGGAAGTCCAAAGGGAAATTTTCTGGCAACCTCAGACAGTTGAATAGCACCTAATACAGAAGTTAAAAAAGGGAAGTATGTCTGACTGTAAAGGAAGTATATGGGAGCATCAAAAATAGTCAAGAATAACCAGTCACAGATGATTCCATTGTGATGTAACTGGTTAACTTGTTGGCCATGGGTGTAGGGAGAAGAAATTCCTAATTAGTTAGCAGAAGCTATAAAGCCAAATGAGAAACTGAAGAGAGAAGAGATTGGCAAGAAGAAAAGAAAATGGAAATGAATAGAAAATAATAGAGGTGGGGTAATGGAGATCACATAATAGAGAATCATGAGTAGTCGACACTGACAATAGTAGCAGCAGAAGAGAAAACTGAGAGGACATGGAAGACAGAACAATTCTTCAATGCAGGAGCAAATAGCTCTTTATATCTCAGTAGCTCCCCAAGGGTATTATTCCACTAGTCAAATGCACCAATTATTAGGCATATCTGGAACAGAGGGACAAACGTCCATATATATTCAATAATGGCACCTGAAGCAGGACTATCATTGAAGTCTGTAATAATGAGGAATTGGCAAAAAAGGAGTAACTAATGATGAATACACTATGCTTAAGAAATCAGGGAAGTATGTCATGCATTTTTGGAAAATGTCCACTATGTAAAAAGCATTAATTTTAAAAAATAGCACTTAAAATTAAAGTTAAAATTTGATATTGAGAAAATTAGTGTGGAATAACTCACTCCCATCTGGTGCTTGGGAGCTTTAGTGTTCCTGAACACCTAGAAAAAAATGGAGAACAGGTGTTAAACATTTAACCAGAGGGAATTCAATCTACTTTCCCCCTACCACATGAGTATTTGTAAGCTAAGTCAGAATTTGGCATTAGAAGCCAAAGGTCAGCTCTAGGGAAATCTTTTTAGGAGAAAATGTCAGGAAATATACGGCTAGAGAACCTTAAAATCTTTACTCTTAGCACATATGCAGTCAGATAATTAGCCATGTGGTATATATCTCCCTGTTAAGGTAAGATTGAGCTCTTTTTATCATAATGTACATTATCAATTATAGTGGCATCAGTTTCTAATATTTTGGGGTAACCATGCATCAGATAGAATATCAGTCATAGTTCACCAAAAGGAAATCTCTAATGCCTGTAGAAACAAATTGATTGATTTGAGTATGAAAACAATTACAGACCTCAAAACCATACTTTTTTGTACGTGTCATGTCTCATTTGGATTAATCTTTTTATTTCAGTCATATCTGATAAGCTGTTCAATGGAGATTTTTTTCTATTTTTTTTCCAGAGCAATGAGGGTTAAGTGACTTGCCCATGGTCACACAGCTAGTAAGTGTCAAGTGTCTGAGGCTTGATTTGAACTCAGGTCCTCCTGAATCCAGGACCAGTGCTTTATCCACTGTACCACCTAGCTACCCCTTTTACTGGTTTTGGGGTTTTTTTTATTGGTTGTTGGTTTTTTTGGTGAGGCAATTGGGGTTGTGACTTGCCCAGGGTCACACAGCTAGTAAGTGTCAAGTGTCTGAGGCCAGATATGAACTCAGGTCCTCCTGATTCCAGGGCCAGTGCTCTAAGCACTGCACCACCTAGCTGCCCCTCATTGGAGATTTTCACTAAATTATGATGTTAAAATGACCAGTCACTTCTAATAATATGAGATAAAAATCTGATTAATATGCTAGAAATTAAGCATGAGCATAAGACTACGGAAATGCATTCTGGTATTTTAAGGCAATTCTTTTGCTAAAGGCTGAGGAGGCAAGAAAAGGGAATTCATTCCAAATGTTATTTACAGAGTTCAGATCCTATTTAAGGTACCTCACCATGACACATCACCGACCACTCCTTATGACAGAGGCTGATTACATAAAAGATTAAGTTGCCAAGGGTAACAGGAAGCTGAAATGATCAGAGGATAACTGGGATAACTGGATCCTAGACCTATTTAATTCTAAGGAGATGAAATTCTAGAATTTCCTGTGTTAGAGAAGATGCAATAAGGGAGGATAACAGGAAATAGGAAGCAACAAGCAAGAAAAGCAGACAACAGTTACTGAAGAAAGTCAAGAGACAGATGAGAAAGAAAAGTTTTTAGAGCAGGGAAGCACAGAGAGAGGAAATACTTGGGAAGCAAAAAGAAGCATAATTAGGAAAAAAAAGTATATGAACCAAGATATATATATCTGCTAAAGGGAATAGAATTTGCCATATCAAAATGCACAATTAAGTATATCTTCAGGTATGATTAATATTTGTATATATACATATTTTATTATGTTTTTGTTTTGAAATTATCTACTTTATTCCTCTGTAAATATATATCTTGTTCATACTATAGTGATATTTAGTATTATTCCCAAATGGGGATCTGTGCTTGATTTGTCCAATCTGCTTATATTAAGGGTTATATATCATTAAGTGAGAAAGGAAGGAATTCTCAATCCAGGACTCTATCCAGACATTGACCTGGGAAAAGAAGTAATAGATATCATTTCAGAGATTTATGATTAAAAAGTAAAGTAAGCTAGCTATTCAAAGAGAGAATAATTGATGAAATTATCTTTTGTTTCTTTTTTCTTTCTTTCTTTCTTTTGTTTTTTTTTGAAGGGCAATAAGTGTTAAGTGACTTGCCCAGGGTCATACAGCTAGTGAGTGTCAAGTGTCTGAGGCCAGATTTGAACTCAGGTCTTCCTGAATCCAGGTCCAGTGTTTTATCCACTGTGCAACCTAGCTGCCCTGATGAAATTCTCATGTGTTGCATTTTTATCTATATAATTCCAAGAGATCTAGAGAAAGGCCCCCCAAATGTTGGGTTATTCTTCTTTAGAAAATTTATAGGTAGAGATAGACAAGACTTGCATAGCATAAAAAAGCAAGGATGAGTTTTGATCATCAGTGGATAGTGCATATATAATATCATATTCATGAAAAGCCAAAATATATGATTAAGGTGGGGCAGCACAGTATATTGAAAAGAATACTAGACTGGAAGATAGAAAGACATTGTTTTGAATCCTGGTTTTGTCACTTACTAGCTTTGTGAGTTGGAGCAAATCTAGACCTCACTTTCTTCATCTGTAAAATGGGGGAAATCGTGCTTGATCTACGTACTTTTTTGTAACTCTTTTTCTTAAAGCAAAGTACCATAAAATGTGAGTGATTGTTAGAAGCACCAATACATTCTTTACATAAGACAGTTTTATGTACACATTGCATCCCATTCCTCTTTATACTCATTGATTCCATAGATGCATGTTTTACAGGCAGTTCTGTTCATAGTTTTCAAATGTTACTAGTTCCTTTTTTGCTCTTGGTTTAATTTGTTTTTATTACCTTTTTTCATTTATTTGGAATTCTTTTTAGTTATGGATATTTGTCTTTCCCGTCAGTTTATCAAGAAATATCTCTTCCGTTAAAATAAACTTAAAGGGGCAGCTAGGTGGCGCAGTTGATAAAGCACTGGCCCTGGATTCAGGAGTACCTGAGTTCAAATGCAGCCTCAGACACTTGACACTTACTAGCTGTTTGATCCTGGGCAAGTCACTTAACCCCCATTGCCCTGCAAAACAAACAATACAAACAAATAAAAAACAAACAAACAAACAAAAAAAACTTATAAAGATTGAGCCTTTAAAGATCTTCAGAGTTTTATTTGCCACTTTTTCATTCATCTTATTCAACAAACTTTTATTAAATATGTACTATGTGCCTGGATAAGTTCAGGTCACTAGTCCTACATGAACCACATTTGGGTACTGAAAGAACTGGCCAATGTGATTGCTGAACTGCTGTCAGTCATCTTTTAAAATTTGTGAGGAAAGAAACGAACAGTTTTGGAGAAGGACAAATACTGTTTCACTTTTCCAAAAGGGAAATTGAATGAAATCTGCAAATCATAAACTACTGAATTTGGCTTTAATTTCTATGTAAATTCTACAAAATGTTATTAAAAGGGTGGTTAGTGAGCATTTAGAAAAGGGATCAGTGATCCAAAAGAGGCAGTATGTTTTCATAAAGAGTTTATTCCAGATCAAACTCTTTTCCATTTTTTATCTGGTTAGTGAATTAATGGTAGTTGAGAGGAATTCCATAAATCAGTAATTCTTAAAGGTTTTGTTTTCAGAATTCATTTACACTCTTAAGACAAGCTTTCATGTGGGTTATATCTACAAGTATTTACCATATTAGAAATAAAAATGATGAAATATAAGAATATTTATTTAGAATAATAAATCCATTACATGTTAACATAAATAACATATTATCTTGACGAATAAGTTATTTTCTAAAACAAAATAAATTTAGTCAAAAGAGAGATACTGGTTTTGTATACATTTGTAAATCTCTTTAATGTTTGGCTTATCTGAAGATAGATGGATTCTCATATATGCTTCTGCATTCAATCTGTTGTGATATTCTGTTTTGATTGAAATATACAAAGAAAATACAGCTTCAGATAGATATGTGTTTAGAAAAAGGAGGAATATTTTAGTAGGCAAGTAATATCTTTGTATTTAGTTTTGAAATCATAGACCTCTTGAAAGAGCCTTGGGGACAACTAGTAGTCTATAGACCACATATTAATATCCATTGATGGAATATGTTTTATATCTAGATTTGAGCAAGTCTTTTGACAAAATGTCTTATGCTACTCCTTGGACTAAGTGATGACATATGACTAGATCATAAATATACTAAGAATGTGTTAAATGACTGAACCCAAAGAGTAATCATTAATGACTAAGTGTTAACTAGGAAAGAGGTCTCCAGTGGACTGTCCTGAGCATTTACATTTATTTCTATGTTGTTTAACAGCTCTGTCAAAGTAGAAGTCATGCTTATCCAATTTGGAGATGACACAAAGCTAGGAGGATGGCTAACACATTAGATGACAAATTTAGGATTCAAAAAGTTATTGAAAGTACCGAACTCTGGAATGAATAAAATAATATGAAATTTATTAGGTATAGACATAAAATCTTTTACTCAGGTTCCAAAATGTGAGTCCATGAGATGGGAAGGCATGTATAGACAGGTATTTGTCTAAAATATATGGGGATGAAAAATATATATATGGGTATGAATTATAAATTAATTATGGTTTAAAAGGCTGAATTGGTCAACAAGAAAGGCAATGAAATCTTTTTTTTTTTTTCAGAGAATGAGGGTTAAGTGACTTGCCCAGGGTCACACAGCTAGTACGTGTCAAGTGTCTGAGGCCGGATTTGAACTCAGGTCCTCCTGAATCCAGGGCCAGTGCTCTATCCACTGCACCACCTAGCTTCCCCTTGAGGCCTAATTTGAACTCAGGTCCGCCTGAATCCAGGGCCAGTGCTCTATCCACTGCGCCACCTAGCTGCCCCTTGAGGCCTAATTTGAACTCAGGTCCTCCTGAATCCAGGGCCAGAGCTCTATCCACTGCACCACCTAGTTGCCCGTCAATGCAATCTTAGAATGCATTAACGCATATCGTCAAGGCCTAGGGGAGTGATAATTCTCTTCCCTAGCAAGATGACACCTAGAATATTAGATATTATATTCAATTCTCGGTGCCACATTTTAGGAGTGACATTGAAAAGCTGAAGGGTGCCAAACAGAATGGCAAGATGCTCAAGTGCATGAACTTTTGTCATTTGCCTCGTTCTTAGTAGAAATAAAGAGCTGGCTATCATTGATCATACGATTATATTATAGTATATTATATGATTGATACATTTTGAGATGTTTGAGGTTAGCAGTGAAGGTACATTTGAAATTTTTCTTCTATAAGCTAAACAATTCTAAACATTTTCTTTAGCTTTTCCTTGATGATCTTCTTTAATGAACCATTTGTTTCTGTCCTATAAACACCAACTTCCATTCTTGTTTCTGGTCCATCCTTTAACATCATGCTCATTTCTCCTATGCGTATTCATGCAGCCAACTATGTAGGCTAATTAACTGTTTTGCTTTAAAATTTCCTCCCTCATTTTTCTGTTACTCTCCCATTCTGAAATTATGGATTTTGCTCATTTTGGTAATTTCTTCTATCTTCTTGCTGAGTATATTTAAGACATGCTCTCTCTGATTTCCCCTTTTTAGCCAAGAAGAGTACATCGCTGTGCAATTCTTGGTCCCAGAGTAAAGAAGAGTATGTCAGCCAAATAGCATTTCTTAAGTGCATACTATGTGCCATGGGCTAAGGATACAAAGGAAAGCTAAAAAAGTGCCAGTCCCTACTTTCAAAGATCTCAGTCTCATGGGGGAGATAACATATAAACAACTAGGTCCAAATAAGATATATACAGTTTACACTGGAGTCTTTCCCTCAGAAGGAAGACACTAAGATTAAGGGAGGACTATGAAAGGCATCTTGCAGAAGGGAAGACTTTAGTTGAGGCTAAGGAATCCAGAGATGCTAGGAGACAGATGAGAAGGGGATAGCTTTCAGAGTAAGAACATGAAGTATCGTGTGGGAGGAACAGCAAGAAGGTACATATCACTGTGGTAAAATGTATGAAGAGTGGGGGCAGCTAGGTGGTGCAGTGGATAAAGCACTGGCCCTGGATTCAGAAGTACCTGAGTTCAAACCTTGCCTCAGACACTTGACACTTCCTATCTGTGTGACCCTGGGCAAGTCACTTAACACTCATTGGCCTGCAAAAAAAAATGCAATGTATGAGGAGTTAGTTATGGTTGTAAGAGTATTAGAAAGGTAGGAAGGGGCCAGGTAATGAAGGATTTTAAAAAGCTGTCTTTATGGCTCTAGGCAGAATCTAAAAGCTCCTGTAGTGGAACCAATCCAAGTCAGGAGGTTGGTGAAGAGACTTTGGCAGACATGGGATGAAAATGGGCAGTGGGGCTGGGAAGATGCACCTCTCTTAGTTTTCCTTCGGATCAATGTTGCAATGGGTATTCTTTGTCTAATTGATAGACGACAATGAGAAAGAATGAGGAACAAAACTACATATGCAACTGGCCTCAAGACACAGACTGTTCTATGTTTCTTGCAGGTGACTTCTGCTGCTTTATTTTTCATTATTCTCCATAGATTTTATTTTCTTTGTTAAATTGACAGTGAACTTGGCCTGTTGAAACTCACTCTCTGGATAAAGGCACAATCATATGCCAAACAATGATTATACATATCTCAAGGCAGAACACTGGTCTGTACTGGCTTACTGCTAATTCGTTTACTTTTAGACAAACATATTTACCCAATGAGTATTTATTTGCTCATCTTCTGCAGACCTTGTTTAACTCTGCTACAGGAACATGAATGATTAGTCAATGTAGAATGAAATAAGTATTGTTCTTGGTAGATTGATGTTAATGTAAGCTTTTTGTGGAAAAAAAAATCTTGTCTCAGAAGAATGAAAACTTTTGAACACCTGTAAAATGGTACTAATTTTCCCAAATGCTAAAGGGTTTTCATTTTTCCCAAAGAATGAGTTTATCTGTCATGATCAGTTTAACATTTTACATATCATTCTTATGATATCACATAGCATTGTAATTTCACTAGTAAACAGCCCAAAATACTATTGGTCTCCCTGCCTCAGGTCTTTCCCCACTCAAGTCCATCTTCCACTCAACTGTCAAATTAAGTTTCCTAAAGCATAGATCTATGTCACTATCCCCATTTAGTGAATTCCACTGGTCCCTATCATATCCAGGATCAAATATAAAATCTGTCATATGAATCCCTTTACAACCCTAGGCACTCTTTCATTTAGTGATACTGGAATCCTTGCTATTTCTCAAATAAGACACTGTGACTCCCAACTCTGTGCATTTTCTTTTCTTTTTTTTTTTTAGTGAGGCAATTGGGGTTAAGTGACTTGCCCAGGGTCACACAGCTAGTAAGTGTTAAGTGTCTGAGGCCAGATTTGAACTCAAGTACTCCTGACTCCAGGGCCGGTGCTCTGTCCACTGCGCCATCTATCCTCCCTCCAACTCTGTGCATTTTCACTGGCCTTCCATGGCTGAAATCCTCTCCCTCATTATCTCACACCTTTCCTGGCTTCCTTTCAAGTCTTAGCAAAAGTCCTACCTTCTTCAAGAAGCTTTTCTTAATCTTTTTTTAATCTTAATCTTTTTCCTTAATCTTAATGTCTTCCCTCTAAGGGAATAATCTCAATTTATCCTGCCTATATGTTGTTTGTACATGGTGATTTATATGTTGTTTCCCCTATTAGACTGTGACCCCTTGAGGGGAAGGACAGTTTTTCCTTTTTCTTTTAACCTGGGACATAGCAAGTACTCAATAAATGTTTAATGACTTACAAACTGTCATTTATAAATTCTTAGTAGTTATCTAGATATAGTTTATGGCAACCCATAAACTATATTTATTTTTATTTCCTGGTGTTCTGAATATTTATATAGGTTATGGCTTATTTTATACATGACAGAGAAAGCCTAGGATAATGAACATAAGGCCAGCCACAGAGTTAGTAAGACCTTGGGTCAAGTCCTACCCCAGACACATACTTGCTGTGTTATCTTGGCAAGTTGCTAAATTCTCAGAACTTCAATGGTAGAGTGGGAATACTAATGAAATCTGAGAGGGAGAAGAAGGAGAGAGTAATTATTTTCAACGAAATATAGGTACATATTATATAAACACTTAGGTATCACAGACTGAGAGGAAATAGGCATCCTTGAGTTAGTAATGCCTTCTGGCTCTACTAGGGAGAGCCAGGAAGTAATTAAATTCTTATTTTTTCAAGCTCACCTGAGAGACTGTGGTGTATGGGCTCAATTCCATTAAAATGGATGGAAAAAAAAGAATTCATAGCTCTTCATCATTTTCATCCTACACAGAGGCAAATTACAAAGCCTCGTCTTGCAGCAAAAATCTAAGATTATATTTCTAATAAGTAGTAGAAGGTAACTCAACGGTATGTTTAGTCTTGCATGTACAGTATATCTCACTTACATTATATTTCCATTCTGTCCTAAATGTCACAGAAAGTTTCTTGGCAGACTGTTGCAACAGCTGGGAAGAACTTCCTGTATTCTTTGATCAGTCTCCTCTAGGCCTTTTCACATTCAAGCTGAAGACAACAAAATTGAAATGGACAGTCCTTAGTCATTTTTTCCTTTTACTCCCCTCCAGATGTTAGCTATTCAGATTATAGGAAAGAAAAAAAGTGGAGGAATTTATTTTCCAGCCTACAGTATTATTTTTTTCTTCTTAGAGGTTGGGAGATCATCTACTTCCTCAAGATTGATACTAAAATTAAGGCATTCTATTTATATACTCCTGCTTTGCTATGATGGAGAGCCCTGATGATTTCCAAATGATGCATAATGATATTTTGACAGCACATAAGTGAGATGTCCTCCTTATCTTGCTGTCCTCTCATGTTACTGAGTACGCTACTAGATTTCCAACTATCTTTCCATTTTTGAAGCTATGAATGGAGTGTTGTTTTGTTTAAAGGGATATTAAGAACTCCATTTAGTGTATTCAGAGGAAGAAAGAGCACAAGTCTGGGCTCTCTATGCAAACAAGGTAAGATGGCCTCATAAGAATAGCATGACATGGGGCAGCTAGGTGGCGCAGTGGATAGAGCACCGGCCCTGGAGTCAGGAGGACCTTAGTTCAAATCCGGCCTCAGACACTTAACACTTACTAGCTGTGTGACCCTGGGCAAGTCACTTAACCCCAATTGCCTCACTGAAAAAGAAAAAAAGAGAATAGCATGCCTTGCATTCATGATGCTAGTTTTATATAATGGTGAAGCTTTGATGAGTCGGTAGTTATTAGAGCAGAAATCTAGTATTTTTTTAAATATGTATTTTTAAAACAAGTGCTCTTATTTTATTTTTGTAGTTTTTTTATTTTAAATTTAAGTACAAAATGATAGGGAGAAACATTGCCATGTATACAGCAGACCATAGGGATTCAATATAAAACAATAAGTTTCCATTTCAAGAAAACCTATGTAAGAAATTCTACACATTGTTTTCAAAGCTGCCTAGCTTTTCCTTGCTTCCTTATTGGTTTTCTTTTGTTCTCTGCTGTGCACTTTTTACTATTTTTCCCCTCCCTCCCCCACCACCCTAAAAGCTACAAATAAACATGGATACATACATACACACACACACACATACACACATCTGCACACATCTACACATGTCTACATGTACATGTGTATACACACATATATTTATATATGTATATATGTTTGTATATGTATGTGTATATATATATATATATATATATATATATATATATATATATACAAATATGGGGCTTAGGACAAGAGTTGTTTATCCTGTGAGAAGCAAAACCAAAGATGACCAGATAACAGGATAGACATATTAAGGAATCAAGAGATTGTTAAAGTTTAGATTGACCAACTAGATATCAGGACAGACACACTTAAGAAGTAAGAAGAGATAAAATTCTATAGCAGGAAAGTTAGGAGTCAGACATACCCCCAAAGGTTAGGACCATCATTTCAAAAAATCTCTCTCAACTCTCAGGAATATGAGAAGCATCCAAGCTTTCTCCACCCCACCCTAAAATTGAATTTTCCACTTTTTAAGTAGACACACCATCTACCCTCTATAAAAGCTTTTGCCTTCCTTCCGTTGGAGGAGGAGAATGTTTCTAAGCCCTCCTTCCCAAGGGGAAAATCTTTGGCTTCCCACTTAGTAACTTTCTCTAGTGCCATATAAAATGCCACTTTAATTCTAACTGGACTTTTTGCAAAAGTGTAATTCTTTATTGAGGAATACCTAAGGACTACCACCTTTCCTCTGTGATATACATATATGTGTGTGTGTATGCACATACATACATATATACATATCCATAAACATACACATATATACACTCACACACAAATGTAAGATCATTCTATGCTTATTACTCTTATCATCTGTTTCTCTGAAGGTGGATAGTATCTTCATAAGCCCAAGTCTTTCCATGTTTTCCTAAATCAACCAACTCATCAATGAATGCATCACAGCAGTATTCCTACCCAATCACATCCTATCTGAGAAACTGTCTATAACAGCTCCTCCTCCCCCTAGATTTTCTGTATTCCATCTAATCTTGACTACATAGGCTTTAGTTGTAAAAGAAATTTTTAACTTAAAATAATGAAAATTATCCTTTTCACACGTCAACAATGCTCTCAGCATAAAATATAGTTTAAGGTCTGATACTGCTGAATCTACTTCCTTTACATCTCCCCCCGCCCCCTGCCCCCAGTTTCTTTGAAGTTTCTGATCATTTGTTCTTCCAAAATAAACTTTGTTATTATTTTTTCTAACTCAATAAGATAATTATTTTAGTGATTTAACTAGGATGACATTGAATAAAAAGATTAGTTAGGTAAAATTAACTTAATAACTACATTAGCTTTACATAGCTATGAACAATAAATATTACTTTGATTATTTAGATCTGAGTTTATTTGCATTAAAAGTGTTTTATATTTATGTTCAAATAGTTCTTATGTCAGTTTTGGAAGGCATACACTCAGATATTTTATACTGTCTAGGTATTTTAAATGGTCTAAAATGGTGTAATAATACTGACATTGTAAAGTTTCTTTATTTTTCACTTTTGATTAAACCTATTTTAACTTTGTCTGAGATCATGATTGCTATCCCTGTTTCTTTACATACTGAATTCTAATCCTGCCCTTTATCTTTATATCTCTCATTTTTATGTTTCCTTAAAGCAACATATTGTTGATTCATATTTTTAATTGGCTATATATTTCTGTTTTATGGGTAAATTCACCCTACTCACATTCTAAGCTACAATTACTTGTATATTTTCCTCCTTCCTATTTTTTTCCTCACTCGTCTCCTCACCCTATTCACTCTATCCCTCCTCACTTCTCTGCTTTATTTCTTCCTGCTAACTTCCTTTTCTTTAACCTATGCGCCCCTCTGAGTCCCTCTCTTATTTTCTCTCTCTCACCCTATCCCCTTGCCCTCTTCTTTCTTTCTGATTTTAGAAGACTTTTATACCCTTTTAGAAAAATATTTCGTTCCTTTTTTCTTTTCTGCGGGGCAATGAGGGTTAAGTGACTTGCCCAGGGTCACACAGCTATCAAGTGTCAAGTGTCTAAGGCTGTATTTGAACTCAGGTCCTCCTGAATCCAGGGCCGGTACTTTATTCACTGTCACCTAGCTGCTTTCTGTTGTTCGCTCTTTAACCCATTTCAAAGGAGAGTAGGGTTCTAACACTACCTGCCCTACCCCCACTAGTTTCTTCTATCAGTTTTTCGTTTTATGCCTCATTTGTATGATATAATTAGTCCTTTTATCTCTCCCTGCACATTTTTATTTTTTAGAATCACTACATAATGTTCAGTTCACCCTAAGCCTTTCTTTTACACTACCCAAATAATAATGACAACCATAAAAATACTGCTTATATTTTCACATATATGAAGTAAACAATGTGACCTTATTGAGTCCCTTATATTTGGACTTTAATGTTTACCTTATATTTCTCCTGGATGTTATATGTCAAATTTTCTCTTAAATTCTAAGGTTTTTGTCACAAAACCTGAAAGTCTTCCAGTTCATTAAGTGTGCATTTTTTTTCATTGACGATTATACTTAACTTTGCTGGATAAGTTACCCTTGGTCATAACCCCAGCTCTTTTGCAATATAGAACATAGTATTTTCCAAGATCTACAGTCCTTCAGTGCTTCAATTTAGTAGCTGTCTTACCAAGAAAATCTCAAATGGAGTCACAAAGAGTCAGAAATGGACAACAATTTAACATACTTTTTTTTTTTTTGGGTGAGGCAATTGGGGTTAAGTGACTTGCCCAGGCTCACACAGCTAGTAAGTGTTAAGTGTCTGAGGCCAGATATGAACTCAGGTCCTCCTGAAGGAAGGGCCAGTGCTCTATCCACTGCGCCACCTAGCTGCCCCAATGAACAACAATAGAAAAGATACAAATCAATTCCTGGGTTGGGGAGGAGCTTTAGCAACTAAGGTGAACAAGATGGCCTTACTGTAGGAGACTCTATAGGAGCTGAGCTTTGAACACCAAGGGTTTCTCTGAGGCAGAGGTGAAGGGGCAGTGCATTCCAGCCATGATAGACATTCGAGCCAGGGCATGGAGGCAGGAAGACTGTGAGGTGTCCTTCACAGGGACAAAGGCAACCTCTTTCTGTTATTTCTGTGATAACTCTTCTTTCATTTATCAGTACCTCCAACACTGCTAGCCAGCTGAAGTGGCCATAATTTAAAATGTTAGTGTGAAAGTAACATTTCTCTTTTAATTGCCATTGAGTTCAAGCACATTGCACCATACCCTGACTTAATTTTTCATGATGAAAACTCTTTTGTCTTTTAATGTAGGAATCTTCATCAATTAAGCATCCTACACAATTTTCTTTTTTTAAAAAAAATCTTTTGATATGAGTATATGAGCAGCAGGCTGGTGCACATTTTCTCAGTGTTCAACTTTGAATTTACTTTACATATCCTTGTGACATGTCACAGACTTACCAAAGGAACATCAACAATCACTCTGTCTTGAGAAGTGTCAATCCCAAATGAAAATGTACCAGTTTTTGCCTGACAACAGCACTAGCAAACTTTTAAGAAAAAAAATTAACTCTCCTTATAATGCCAGTAATAAAAGTTCACTCATTTAAAAAATGAATTATACTTTCTAAATACTTCTTTTAGGTGTACTTCCCTACACAGGTTTGGTTAATTACTTCAGTGATTACAAATTCAAGATGTTCTTTGATTATGACACTGCTTCCTGCAAATATGCCATCGTTATTGTTACTTATACAGTGCTTTATCATTTTCAGAGCACTTGCTTGGAGACTATTTCATTGTATTGAGGCAGTCCGGTAAAACAAGGCCTCGTTCTCCAGAGAGAGAAGACAAAGATCTAGGAAGAAATAGCAAGAATGCCCCATATGGACTCCTGGATGCATTCTAGTTTACTCTTGTCTGAGGCCGGTGTATTTGTAAAAGGCACCAGCCTCATTTCTTTTTTTTTTTTTTTAACTTTTTTTTCCCCAAAATTTTATTCAATATGAAACATCTCTACACTTTTTATTGAGGAGGTTGACCACGTCCATGACCAAACCCATCTCTAAACTGGAATTCTGTTGCTGACCCAGCACCAGCCTCAGCCTTCTTGTCAGCACTTCGTCTGTATGTGTCTGTCAGCTTCACCACGAGTAAGCCGGGCAGGTCGCTCACCCTCCAGGCCTTTAGGCCTTGGCCTTCCCATCTCAGGACGACTTCTTCGGAGTGTGGCAGGCACAATCTCAGGGGGCAGGTGAAGGTAATCCCGGTGATACTGAATGCCCTCATTGGTGAGATACCAGTAGAAATGCCTCCATTCAAACTGCTCCTTAACATAGCCATGAGACTTTAGAGACTGCATAGCCTTCATCACATGGAGATTGGGCACATTCTTGTCTGCCGGCTCAGATTGCTTTGGCATGTGGACATCTTTCTTGGCTACCATTACTCCCTCCTTAAAAAGGAGTTCGTAGATAGCAATTTGGTTCTTCTTGGGCATCAACATCTCGGCGGTGGCGACAACGGTTCTGCTCTAGATGGAGCCCTGGATAGAAAGGCCACCCTCATTTCTTTATCCCTGAATATAAAAGAGGATAACAATTGATGACTGGGGTTGACTTAAACAAGTCTGAAGTTCTGGCAAAATTGAATAATTCTTAATCAGACTTTTACTCTCCTATGAGATGTACCAGAATCAGGAGAAAAAGGACCCAGGTGCCTACGGCATAAGCTGTCACTTGTTCTTATTGCATCCTTTGTTTTCATATCAGTCAAATGTAGCTGAGTTTCCTGTGTTTATGAGCTGTGCCTCTGAGTCTTAAAAACTCCTAAATGTAAACTATTTTAATTGCATGAATCACCTATTAAAGGATGTTTTCTGTTTTTAAAATATTTAATCCTTGGGTTATTTTTAGATCCTTTATTTTTTATAATGGAACCTTTTGTCTTTTAAAAATAATTGATTTGGGGGCAGCTAGGTGGCACAGTGGATAAAGCACCAGCCCTGGATTCAGAAGGACCAGAGTTCAAATCTGACCTCAGACACTTGACACTTACTAAGCTGTGTTACCCTGGGCAAGTCACTTAACCCTCATTGCCCTGCCCCCCCAAAAAAACAATGAAAATAATTGATTTTTTGGTTGTTATATTACCTAGATTTTACCCTGTATCCCCCTTTCCCACTCACAGAGAACCATTCCTTACTACAAAGTTTTTGATATTAAAGAAGAGGAAAAAAAACAAAGCATTAATAATAATTTTAAAAATATTTGACACTTTATACAATGTTTCACAGCCCTGGACTTGACTTCGGCAAAGGGACAAGGTATGTTAAAAGAAGAGAGGAGTGTCTTCTCATATCTCTTCTCTGAGGCCAATCTTGTTCTTTATAATTTCCCAATGTTAAGTTGTGATTTTTTTCTCTTTACAATGTCATAATCATTATGTATAATATTTTCTTTTATGTGCTAACTTCATTTTGCATAATTTCATCTGTCTTTCCATGCTTTTTTGTATTAATTGTGTTCCTTTCCTCTTTTCTTACAGCACAGAATTATTTCATTAATTCATGTAGCACAACCTGTTTAGCCACCCCCTTGTCAATAAGTACATATTTTGTTTACAGGGTTTATTTTTTCATATCACAGAAAGTGGTGCTATACTTACTTTGGTGTACATAGAGGTATTTTTGGAAGTTACCTCTTACAGGTATATGCCAACTGTGAAACTTCTGAATCAGAGGCTCTGAATATTTTAATCACTTTATTTGAATAATTCCATGTTGCCTTCAAGGATGGTTGTACCAATTCTCAGTTCCACCAATAAAGAATTAAAGTGTCTGTCTTCCGATAGCTTCTCCAAAAGAGCTGGCTGAATGTGAGGTAAAGCTTTAGGATAATTTTGATTTGCATTTCTCATTATTAGTGATAAGCAAATGCTTTAATTTGGTTTTTGTTAGCTTGCAATATTTTTGAGGACTTTTCATTCAAAAGCTTTGATACATTGGAGAGTAGCTTTTGTTCTTTGATGTTTCTTTCTTTTCATTGTATGTATATCCTGGGTACAAAATTCTTATCAGAGATATTTGTTAAAAAATATTTTTCCCAGTTGACTACTTCTCTTTTTTTGTCTTAAATATGTTTTTTGTTCATACAAAAGTTTTTAAATTCCATATAATCAAAATTATCTATTTGATCTTTTGTAATGTCTATTATTTGTTTGGTTAAGTATCCAACCATACTCATAGCTGTAAAAGGTTTACTATTTGCTTATTTTCTATTTTTTATGGTTTGATCTTTAATATTCAGGTTATGTGTTCATTTTGAATTTATTGTGGAATATGGTGTAAGAAATTAGTCTGTTTAATTTTTGCCAAATTGCTTTCCAGTTTTCCTAATAGTCCTTATTAGAGATTTTTCTCCATGAGTAACTTGATGTGTACAAATACTGTTATCGAGTTAATTTATTTCTGATGTTTCCCTGTCTATTCTGATCCATTGATTTATTTTTCTGTTTTAACCAGCAGCAAGTGATTTTAATGACTGCTGTTTCTTATGATATTTTGAGGTAAAAAAGTGCTATTCTTTTCCCCTTTTTTATAGTTTCCTTTGATATTCTGAATTAATTGTTTTTCTAAATAAATAGTTATTATTTTATCTAGCTCCATAAAGTATCCATTCAGTAGCTTGATTAGTATAGCATTTTCATCTTTAATTTGCTAATATTTGTCTTTCATTTTGTTTCTCTTATTGCAATTGCTAGCAGATCCAGAATATAACAAATAAGAGTGGAGAAAGGGTGAATCCTTGCTTTAATCCTATATTTATTGTAAATACTGCTTCCAGTTTTCTAGTATAATCTTTAGTGTAATATAATGCTTTTGTTAATCATTGATATGTACAGTTTGTCATATTTTGCCGTATTAAATGAAAATTCCTTTATATCTATCCTCTTATACTTTGTAGGATTTTCTTTTAGCACAAATTAATGTTAAACTTTGTTCAAGGCTTTTTCTTCATCGATTGAGATAATCATGAGATTTCAAATGTTTTGTTTTTAATATTATTATGTTGATTGGTTTTCTACCACCCCTATATATATTCAGTTTGGTAATAATGACTAATTACTTGGATAAAATTCTGTCATAATCTTGCCAGGATTTTATTTTAAAAGTTTAAATGTTTTCTTCAATGAAACCCTTACATAGTTCTTTCTTTGCTTTATCATTTCCTTATTTAAATACGGGTATGTTAATCCCATAAAAAAAATTTAGTGGAGTAGTTCTGTTTGCATATAACTGTGCTTAGTAAATTCTGACTTTTTAACTTTTCATTTTGCCAAGATTTCATGATCATTTTTTATTCTGGTTTTTTTCCTTCCTCTTTTAAAAAATAACTAAAGGCTTATTGATTTTCTGTCTTTTTAAAGAACCAGCTTTTATCTTTTTTTTTAATTAGCTATATAGTATTTTGGTTTCAGTTTATATTTCATCTTTTGTGATTGTCTATTGATTGTTTGCCTTTTTCAGTTTTTATTTCATTGTAGGCCACATAGTATATGTTTAATGTTTCTAGCTTTTTAATGTTTATTTGAAATATCTCTGTGATCTAATATATAATGAATTTTTGTAAAAGTGTCATCATTGCTGAGAAATATGTATATTCTTAAGTGATCCCATTCAAAAGATGCAATGTCTTTTAGCTCTAAATTCTTTAGGAGGGCATTAAAGTCTCCTGCTATTCCTTTGTTGCTATCTATATCTTGGGCATTTCAAGTAGCTCTTCCTTTATGAATTTGGATGCTATGCCATTTGGAATATATAAATTGAATACTGATATAGGCTCATTGTTTATGCTTCATTTAAGAACACTACAATTTCCCAGTTTATCTGTTATTAATTATTATTTTTGTTCTGATAGCATTATTGAAATATGAATTCATGATTTTGAATTCATCTGATGCATAGCAATTTTATTATTAATTTCTTATTCTCTATCACACTTCCAGCACCTTCCTTTCTTCATGTCCTCACCAAATTCTCTTACCTTCTCAGTCTTAGGTGAGGACCTTATCTCTTATTTAACTGAGGTTATGGTCATCTCTCTTCCTTAAAACATTCCAGCATCCTCACTTACAACTTATATTCTACTATTATAGGAAAAACAAATACCACCTTCAAGTCTTTTGCTAAAATTTAGCCCCTTAGCCTATACTTTTGGTACTATTCTATCTTGCCTCTTTAGGGACCTTGATCAAACTCTATTACTTCTCAAATATATTTCTTCAATATTTCCCTCCCCATCATCCCCCTTCTCTTCAGACCACAAATATACTGACCCTTCTCTAGCATAAATAAAATAAAATTAATTTTCTGATTTTTCCATTCCCTCAAGCTATTTTAGTTTTGAACATAGTATGGGATTTAATCCCATCACTGAAGACCTAAGAATTAGTCAGAGGAGGTACATTCAAATATCTACTCTGACACCTATTAGTTACTACAAGTCGTTTCATGTCTCTAGGCCTCAGTTTCCCCAGCTATAAAATTATGGGTTGTACTCAATGATTCTTGAGGTCCCTTCTGTCTCTAAGCTGACAATTTTACCTTTCTCTTTCAGAAAGCTGGTGTCTTCACAACCCACTCATCTGACTTTTTTCTACCACTCTACTGGAACTATTCACTAAAAGTTAACTAATGAACTCATTATTATTGAATCCAATGTTGTTGTTTTCTTGACCTCCTTTTCTTTTCTGAGGTATTTGATAGTAATGACTACTTCCTCCCTTTTGATTATTTTTGATTTCTTGGTTTCTGTGGCATTGAATTTTCTGTTATACTCCTAGTCTCAGTATTTTCTTTCTCTTTTTCATTACCTGGCTTTTTTTAGATTTCTCTAACCCCTTAAATAGGGGAACCTTAAGAGTCTGTTTTAGGCATTCTCTTGTTTTATATACTTTCTCCCTTGGTTAACATCTTTATGTAAATGACTCCCCATTCAATAACTCTAAACTCAACCATTCCTTGGGGCTATAATTCCATAGTTTTCAGTTTTCTGCTGAATATCATTAAGTAAATACCATCTCAGTTTCTAATGTTTAAGTAATAGCCATTGCCCTAATAGTTCATTTTTTCTTCATTTAATTTCTCCCTTCCTTCCTCCAAAATTAGATCTTTCATCTTTGGCACTAACTTTCCCCTCAAATCCTGTTCCAATCATTTGCCAAGTACTTAAGATTCTTTATTGCATTTCTCCTCTTCACTTTCATAACAGACTGCCTGTTTCAGGCTCTCATCTTTACCTCCGTTCACCGTCCTGGGATACCACCCCAAAGTTGCTGGCTCTTGGTCCATATTGGAGTCTTCTACTCATTGCTTTACTATCTAAATCTTTTTGGCAATTCAGTTCCTTTTTTCCTCTAAGAAATTAGATGTTGTGTCACATGAAGCATATCAGTTTAATATCTAAGTATCATTTAATATCTGAGTCCTCATTATCATGACCATGAGGTCATGAAACATAAAGTTCACTTAATTCACCTCTAAAAACTTTCCCTAGAGTACATTAAAGGTCTGGAAGTGGAGGCTGTATTTCTAATGCGTTGGAACCATTCCTTTATACTGACTTAAGTCTTTCATGTTTAGATTGTATTTAAATGATGATGATGATGAAGATTTTAAATAAAGCCTACTATGTGATACATTTTTGAGTTCTTGACTTGAGGACTAGTATTATATACACTGTGGCACTTAGCTTCCCAATCACAGAACTTTTCAAATTGGAAGAGATTTCAGTGGCCATCAACCAAACAATACCAAAAGGAACTACAAATATAATATGTTTCAAATGGTCATCAAACATCTATTTGAATACTTCCAGTGAGGGGGAAACTACCACCTAATTGAAGCAGTCCATTCTAATTTTTTGAATAGAGTGCTATTTTTGGAATCATGAAGGAGACTCATCTTACTGAGTTCAAATCTGGCCTTGCATTTGAATCACTAGCTGTGTGATCCTGGTCAAGTCGCTTAACCTTGTTTGCCTCAATTTCTTTTCTGTAAAATGAGCTAGAAAAGAAGTAGCAAACCATTCCATTATCTTTATAAAGAAAACCCCAAATGGGATCACAAATAGTCGAACATGACTGAAAATAACTGAACAACAATAACACTAATTAGGAAATGATATGATGTCTATAAATCCCTCTGGAACTTTAACCTGATGCTTTTGGTTTCACCCTTTGGGATTAAGCAGAGAAAGTCTAATGCCTGTTCCAGATGAGAAAGAGCTTCAGATACCTGAAGATCGCTATCATGTTCACTTTAAATCTTTTCTCTCCTTGTTTCCTCTCTCTCTTCCTCTTCTCTTCTCCCTCTTCCACAGGAGTATGCCTTTATTATACATTAACCATGTACAAAAGAGATTCGCTATCTTTAGAAAAAAAATTATGTTGGGGTAGGGAATGGGTTGGAAGGAAAGAGTGGCCAATGAAAAGATTGATCTCCCCCCCAAAAGAAAGAAAAAGCAAAAGGGGATCATTGTAGCAATGTTTTTAATGCATTCAAGAAAACAGAAGGAAGGCCATCATCCCCACTCTACTCTCACCAAATCCTCCTCACACTCAGAAAAAGAAAAATGAAAGCAAGCAAAGTAGCTTCAAAAGTTATATGGTAGATTCATTATGTGCTTAAGAGGAAAATAAAGTTCTATTTATATGAGAATTTTAGTGTCATTTATAATCCTCTTTTTCTGTTATACTCTATATTATGGAAAAAGTCATTTTATTTGGTTTTGGAGTTGAAAAAAAATTTAGAGAACTTTTTAAAGAGGAAAATGTAGTTACTTTTAATACTCAACCTGGGACTTCATCTGCACTCATAATCCTATTGTTATGGAGAAGTGATTCCATGGTGCCTTGGTAAATGCGGTACATGAGCTACTGGGGCAGAAAATGTCATCATCTTATGGTCAAGATTCTAATGATGTGTTTACCCAAAATTATATCTTTAAATGATAATGACATAATCTCATCTCTGGACCCATGCTTGATCCTTTAAGACCTTTCAGAAGTAGCATTCTTCATACATACCCTTTGAGTATGCAGGGTCATCTCAGTCTTACAATGAGCCACTGATTGAAACATAACTTTTGGTGGGGAGGCAGAGGATAATTTTAATTAGGAGTAGTTTTCTTTTTCAAATTTAGGCTGAAATTTAGACTTCCCATTAAAAGGCAAATCCATTCCTCTACTATATTACATATCATTGGAGATAGTATCATAATGGTTTCGAATTCCTACTTTCCCACTTACTGTGTATGTGACATTGGTAAATTGCTTAATCTCTCTAGGACTCAATTTCCCCTTCTATAAAATGAGAAGTTTGGACTAGATGATCTCTAAAGTCTACAAAGCTATAGATTTCTGATCTATAAGCTTTACAGATTGCTTCATTCTTTGACTCTTGACCCACATAACTTTCATTGATTTTGCCTCTACTTATTGTGTCCTGAGATAGTCTGACAAGTGTATATAGCCATATTTGGGCTTAGTATTATTCTGCCATCCACAAATGATTGATTTCAATTGAATTATTGCTGCTTTTAAGGATGGCCTTGTACTCCCTGACATTTTCACTGATTGATAGTATGAGGAATGTTGAAGAGTTTTCATACTGTCACAGGTTAACTGTGTACTTTTTTTTTAGGTCAGTGCATTATAACTCCACACTTGCCTTCAAAGCCATTCAGAAAGAACATCAAACATTTCTAAGTAAGTGAGATCTCTCCTGAATTTCATTTCATTTTATTTTATTTTGTTGTTTTATCTTGAAGTTTTGTTTGCCCATCATGTATAGACTAAGCAGGTCAATTTTCTTTCCGTTCCTCACCGCATTGGTGAACACTTTTTTCCTTGTTCTAAAATATAAGCTCTAGAATGGAGGACATCAACTCCATTTTATCATCTTTGCATTAGACAAAACATCTATTCAATCCAGTTCAGTAAACATTTATCAAATACCTACAGTGTACCAGACACATTACTAAGCAGTGTGGATGCAAAGGGGAAAAAATGACAGCGTAGTCCTTGAGAGAAATAAGTGAAATGTGTTCTCCTCATTATAGGTAAAACACTTTGGTCAAGCCTCCAGGACCCCTTCCCCCTCTCTTTTCCCTTTCCACTGAGCTGGAAGTTACAGTTACCTGGGTAAGATAACAAGAAGACCATAAAATTTACATCCAATCAGAAGTTGTCCCATAAGGACAATTTCTCCCCAGAATCAGGAAAACTGGCATACCAACCCAAACCAGTCCCTTCATGTCCTCTAGTTAACCTCAAATTGTACTGTGCCTGCTTAATAAGCCTCATGTATATTATCTAACACACCCCTGAGTGGGGATTTAACATTATAATTAGACGTGTGTTGCATGAACAGGGTGATGGTACATTTTTAGGAGTTAATCTGAAATAGGAGTGTCTTGAAAAGTGTGCATCTGGAGTAGCTAGCCAAGGGCAAAATGAGGTCAGGCAAGGGAGGGGAAATGACAAAGTTATCCATGCAAGGGTAGAGCAAAAATAAATAAATAAATGAATGAATGGATGGATGGATGAATGAATGAATGAATAAATAAATAAAAAGTTTGAAAATCAGAAGTGGAGCCTGGAAAGGAATAAAGACATGGCTGTTTAGGGTATTTCCTTTAAAATAGAGATTTGGGAAGGAATTGGTCAGAGGAAGGATTCAGAGAGCAGGAAATAAAATTCTAGTGTGAGAAGTCCAAGGAGAAGTAAACTGCAAGAGTGAGGTTTCTGTGGAATGATAAAGAAAAATAAGATAATCAGGAGTGGATTCTCTTTTTCTTGTCTTCAATCTCTTCTTCTTTACTAGTTCCTTCCCTACAACTTTCATACATTTCCATCCTTGATCCTTAAAAATAATCATTAAAATTAGATCCCACTATCTACTTAATCTATTATACTATACCTCTCTTTTCCTTCTCAACCAAATTCTTAGAGAAAAAGCTAAGACTAATTTCCTCTACTTCTTTTTTTCTTACTCATTAATCCTCCAAAATGTGGCTTTCAATATCATCACTTTATTGAAACTAATCTCACCAAATTACCAATGATTTCTTAATTCAAAATCTGATATTCTTTTCTTAGTCCTGAATCTTTTTGAATATTCTGCTGTCTAACATGGTTGACCATCCTTTTGTTTTCCAATTTCTAGGTTTTTATGACAATTCTCTTTTTTAAAATTCAATTTTATTTTCAGCTCCAAAATTGACTCCCTTCCACCTTTCCCTAGCTTCAGTGAGAAAATGACATTACCAACATTAATACTCAAGCAAAACAATTTCTCACATTAGCCTTGTAAAAACTTTCAATCTGCATTCTGAGTCAATCATTTCTCCTTCTGGAAGTAGCTAAAATGTTTTATCATGAGTCCTCTGGGAACATGATTGGTCTTTATGTTGAACAGAGTTCCTAAGACTTATAGAGTTACTACTATACAATATCATCATTCTGTAAATTGTTTTCCTGGTTCTCCTCACTTCACTTTTCATCTCTTTATATAAGTCTTTCCAGGCATCAGTGAAATCATCCCTTTCATAATTTCTTATAGACAGATAGTTAGATAGATAGATAGATAGATAGATAGATAGATAGATAGATAGATAGATAGAGATAGAGAGATAGATAGAAAGATAGATAGAGAGATAGAAAGATAGACAGAGAGATAGAAATATAGAGAGATAGAGAGATAGAGAGATAGAGAGATAGATAGATAGAGAGAGAGATAGATAGATAGATAGAAGGCCTCCACCTGTAGCTGATGACCATGGATCAGCGCCTTGAAGAGCCACAGACCACAGTGTGGCTGTGTGTTGTATCTACCCCATAAGGAGTAGCTGGAGCTTTTTTTTCATGACTTTCCTGCCTCACTCTCATTTCTCTTTCCATTTTTTCCTCTACCTCTCTTACTTTATCTTCAAATTCCTTTTGAGTGCTTCTATAGCCTGAGACCAATTCATATTTTTCTTTTTTTGTTCCAATTTGTTGGATTTATTTAAATAGGTGTTAAAAGTCTCTTTCTTATATAAGGTTTTCCTTATGCCCTTTCCACTTTTTAAAAAAGTATTTTATCATTTTCTAGTTACATATAAGGATAGGTTTATCTATACCTAGTTTCTGCCAGGCTATTTTCCAGTTTTCTCTTTTTCTTATCTTATTGCTATACTTAGCATTTCTAGTACAATATTAAAAAATAATGGTGATGATGAACATCTTTACCTCACTCTTCTTATTGGAAAGACTTCTAGTTAATCACTATAACAAATAATTCTTGCTCTTAATTTTAGATGATACTACTTACTTAAAAAAAAAACCTCCATTTATTTTTATGCTTTCTAGTGTCTCTAATAAGAATGGGTGTTGAATTTTGTCAAAAGATTTTTCTCCTTCTATTGATATGATCATGTGGCTTGATGTTTTTGTATTTGATATGGTCAGTTATGCTTATTCCTAATTTTGAATGAGCATGGCATTGCTAGTATAAATATAGCCAGGTCATAGTGTACGATCTTTTTGATATATTGTTCTAATCTCCTACTTTGCCATTTTCTCAACAATTTTTGTCAAGTAGCCTGTTCTTTCCCTAAAGGTTGGGACCTTTGGGTTTACCAAAAATTCAGCTAATGAGGTTCTCTATATGATGAACCTAATATGTTTCATTGATCTATTTCTTAGCCAGGACCAAATTATTTTGATAACTACAGCCTTGTGGTATAGTTTGAGATCTTCTATTGCTAGGCTCCCTTCTTTCCCACTTTTTCATTAATTTTTTGATATTTTTTATTTTTGTTCCTCTAGATCAATTTCAGCATTTTTCTAAGTCTATAAAGCAATCCTTTGGTAGTTTGCTTGGTATGACTCTAAATAAGTAAATTAATTCAGGTAATATTGCCATTTTATTATTTTAGCTCAGCAAACCTATGAACAATTAATATTTCCCCAGAGTTTTATGACACCCTTTCTATCTGCTATTTCTTATTAGTTTCCTTTACTAGTTAATGATCCATATCATGCCCCCTAAATGGATGTGTTCCTGAAGACTTTCTCTTGAGTCTTTTCTTTTTTCTTTCTCGGATCATGGATTTAAATATCATCTGCTTGCGGATGACAATTTTTCATATCTATCCTCAGTTTCTCTCTTGGGTTCCAGTTTCAAATCATCAATTGCCCATTGTATATTTCAAATTAGAAGTCACAGAGACAATTTTAAGAATTAAATTTTAAGATTTAAAATCAATGTATATAAAACAGAATTCAATATCTCTCCCCACCAAATCTATTTCCTCACCAAACTTCTCTACTTCTGTCAAAACACTCCCATTCTTCTAATTTTCCAGATGTGTAACTCCTGTGTTATCCTTTATTCCTTATGACTTCTCAACACATGTATTGCCTCAGTCTTGCTACTTCTACTTCCACAACATCTCTCCTCATCTTTCTACTTACATAAGGAGAACTTTAGTTCAGGACTAAATGCTTTCTTCCATTGTCGGGATTGACTCTGATTAGTATATTAAATAAACAGGGTTGAACATGCTATTGTTAGTCTATAGAAATAGGAAGGAAACTGAGGGTCAAAGATCTAGACTAGAGCTAAAAGAGATCTCACAAGCCACCTTGTTAAACCCCCTCATTTCATAAATAAGAAACTTCAGTTTCTTATGATCACATGGTCACAGTGCCTGAGGCAAGATATGAAACCATATACTCTGTCTCTAGAGCCAGTGTTCTTCCTACTGTACTACATTTCTTCCACCTACATATTTTGTGTGTATCTTCTAAGTTAAAGTCAAATAGGTGGATAAAAACTATGACTCACCTGCTCTATGGGACAAAAAGACAGCATTCTCCATTATATCATAATAAGTTGTCATCATGTGAGTTTTATGCTATGTTCTGAAACAGCCAACAGAAACTTTAAGAAGCACAAAGCAGGATATTGATAGATATTGTATATTAGCATGACAATAACATAGATTGGAAATCTAACAATATGTTTGTCCAGTTACTCTTGCATCTTCCACAGAGACAGATAGTTTGATGGCTTACTGGATAATTACTGAACCTAGAGTCAGGGAGACAAGTTAAAATCCAGGCTCAGACACTTACTTGGCTATGGAACCCTATTGTTCTGAGGATAATTCCTGAGTTTATTATTGTTCTTCCTGAATGTCATCTGGCAATTTATCTGTTACTAAACTTTTCTCTGTTGTATGTCTGAGTCAAAGATGTGGAGAAAAAAGTCAAACATATAGAAATATGTTACACAAGAAAGAAGAATGGACAATATTACAAAAGTTCAGCTTAGCATAAGAGTGAATGACCAGTTAACTAGAGTTAGGTTTTCCCACCCTCCCCCCACCCCTATAGCTTTGAAGCCAAAGACAATCGCCACTCAAGTTTTTTCTGGTAATACTAGAAAAAAATCATAGTTCACATAGGATAAATGCACAGGATTATGTTTTTATTACAGATTTCCAGATGTCTCAGCTTCCATTTCCTTCCCCAGCTGTTCCCTGAAGTAAACTCCAGAGCATTATACTTCATAACTCCCAAGACTGCTTGATTGCATTTGCTCATTCAGGGAAGCAGAGTAAATTTATTGGATTGTGGAAGGAGAGGAAAGACAGTAGTTGTGATAAAATGGTGACAATAATAATGATAATATTGTGTGAATATACTCATTTAAGATTTACAAAGTCCATTTATCAAAACAACCCTGTGAGTTAGATAGTTCAGGTATTGTGGTAAGATTATCATTCCCATTTTACAGATGGGAAAACTACAATTCAGAGAGGCTGTTAACTTCCTCTTTCTAAGTCTCAGAGCTGGGAACGGAACCTAGGCCCGGGAAAGGTGGTTTGTCTCATTAGACAAAGCCATTTCTTTCCCCTCCCTTCTTCCCTTACTTATATTATGCTGTTAAGTCATGTATTCTTCAAGAGTGCCTTGGGTCTTGCTAATAATAATAATAAGAAAGCACTTCTTATTCAAAATAGCATCCATAGGATAAATTATCCAGATCTGTAGGAGTCAAAGGGAAGAAGCTCAAGTTTTTGCACATGCAGTATGTTATATAGGAACATAAAAAGATTGAAGTATCAATAATAAATATGTGCCCTTTATGCTCATAAAATGTATTCTAGGTCAGCAGCAGTGAAAAAGATTTAACAATGCCTGTATCTATGGCCAGTTCTCTGACACATGGAAGCTTGAAAAATGAAATAAATCCCTTTGGGGGTGGGGCAGAAGAGTGTAGGATCTGGAGGAGGGTCCTTAAAATGATTGAAGAGATTCTCCATAATCTGTGCTCTAGTGTGTACTTGAAGGCCTCAGCTGCCCTGTAGTGAGATAGAAACTAGGTAGCCACAGGCCCATCACAACTTCTACACCACCCCCATCCATACCTTTAAGGTTCCTAAGACAAAAGCAGAGGCTCTAGAATGATGCAGGCCTTTTGTATCTTTTTTTTTTTTTTGCGGGGCAATGGGGGTTAAGTGACTTGCCCAGGGTCACACAGCTAGTAAGTGTCTGAGGCCGGATTTGAACTCAGGTACTCTTGAATCCAGGGCCGGTGCTTTATCCACTGCACCACCTAGCCACCCCCCTTTTGTATCTCTTCTAAACTATAGTTGCCTACTACTGGTCTCCTTCAACTTGGAGATTCCCAAAAGTTGGAAACACTTCCATTGAATTAAGTTATTTCTAGTATCCTACATAACATTCCCTATGCCCCCACCCCCACCCCTTGAAGCTTTGAATCCTTCCTACCCTAGAGATTCCAATTGACTTTCTTGAAACTTTAATGGAAAGAAGAAGGATTTAGTCAAGACTCTACTCTGAGCAGTTCAGGACTCAGACAGATTTTCTCTGTTTCCTTTATCCAGGAATGATCTATCATTCCATCTCTCCTTTGGTTTCACCCTTGCTAAACCTGTTTCTCATCCTCAGCTTGACCTCTAGTCCCTTTCACTCAGGCCATCACCCCTGCTCTGGCTTCACTTTCCTCCCTTAACAATCTTGATCCTGTATTCAATCAGTTAAATTGTACTATGTCCTTTACTCCCTTTTTTGAGGCAATTGGGGTTAAGTAACTTGCCTGGAGTCACACAGCTAGTAAGTTTCAAGTGTCTGAAGCCAGATTTGACCTCAGGTTCTCCTGACTCCTGGGCCAGCCGCACTATCCACTGAGCCACCTAGCTGCCCCTATATCCTTTACTCTTGAATCCTTATTTCCTTGTTGTATTGCTGCTCATGCCTTGCCCAAACCCAACCCTCTGTAATTCCTACAACCTGCCTCCTCTTTATCTACTGCCATGTTCCTGAACAGACCTATAAGTTACACAACTGTGCTAGCTTTGTCCACTAGAACATTACTTAATCTCAATTAGACCTTCACTGAAGCAAGAATTCTCTATTTCATTCCCCACAGAAGCTGTTCCAAACCTGTGTTCTTAAACTTTTGGTAGGGCTGGACAAATTGCTTCTGAGAAGGTCCAAGTCATTAAAATATATGGGAATTGAAGGGCAGCTAGGTGGCGCAGTGGATAGAGCACTGGCCCTGGAGTCAGGAGGACCTGAGTTCAAATCTGACCTCAGACACTTAACACTTACTAGCTGTGTGACCCTGGGCAAGTCACTTAACCCCAATTGCCTCACTAAAAATATATATATGGGAATTGTATTTATTCCAAACATAAGAAGAGAGGATTTCAGAATCAGGCCTGGGAGATTGAATTTCAAGTACATTAAGGAATTTTTAAATCTCTCTGGAGGGGCCAAAAGAGGAATTGTAGAGTAGCTACAGTCAGTGACATAGGAGGTAGGTGCTATTATTATCTACATTTTGCAGTTGGGAAAACTGAGGCAGACACAATTAAGTGACTTGTCCAGTTCACATAGCTAGTATCTGAAGCCATATTTAAACTCCAGGTAGACTCCAAGGTTAATGTAGTAACTACTGCACCTAGGTGCATCAGCTTTTGCTGTTGCATTAACATCTCTTCTCACTATTGCATCAATTATCAAACATGAACTTTCCTTTTTGGCCATTTAACATCCTTCACATTATGGCTCCAATATAACATTCCAGAATTATTATACATAAGCCCCCTTTATTTTATTTATTGTTTTTGGGGGGCAATGAGGGTTAAGTGTCTTGCCCAAGGTCACACAGCTAGTAAGTGTCAAGTGTCTGAGGCCGGATTTGAACTCGGGTCCTCCTGAATCCAGGGCTGGTACTCTATCCACTGTGCCACCCAGCTGCCCCTACTAAGCCCCCTTTAGGAA
This sequence comes from Dromiciops gliroides, assembly GCF_019393635.1. Classification (NCBI taxonomy): domain Eukaryota; kingdom Metazoa; phylum Chordata; class Mammalia; order Microbiotheria; family Microbiotheriidae; genus Dromiciops; species Dromiciops gliroides. The sequence continues at coordinate 126,101,391 of NC_057863.1, read as the reverse complement.
CACAATATACCATTTCCTGGCTCTAACTCTCATCTTTGCCTTTTAGATTTCTAACTTTCATATTTCAACCTGAAGATCACCTTCTATAACAAGTGACTCCTGATATGATTTTTACTGACTTTCTCCAATTAACTTTTATTTATTTTGTATATACTTATGTAACCTGGACCTCAAACATAGACATTCAGATTGTCAGAGAAAATTCTAAGCATAACCTGATGTTGTATGTTTGTGGAAGGAATGGTGTTGGTTCCAGAGGAGAGAGGGAGAGAGGGAGGGAGGGAGGGAGGTAAAAGACACATTACAGGGAAGAGAGAAAAAGACTTCAGAAGCTGCAGAGGTGTAGGGAAAGCTGGCTTTTTAACATGTCTCTGATTTTAGATACTGATTTATTGTTTTGTCAAATCACCTAAAGTGATGGAGAGAATGTTATTAATGTCGATTAAACTGTAAAGTGTCACGTGTAAGTGTTTTCTCCATCATATCTCACTACCAGCAGAAGAACTTATTCACTTTTGAGTATTTAGGTAGAAAGAGCTGCAAACCTAGGGGAAATGACAGTGTTTGGTTTTAGACATAGAGAGTTTGTTGGAGTTGAAAATGTGGAACTCAGAAAAGAGATAAGGGGATATATAGAGATGATATTTAAAGTTGTTAGATTGGCTATGGAGGTCAGCATGGGGAAAACACTATAAGGGGAATATTACAAAATTCCATAATTCTACAAAGAATTCAAGGGATAGGTTAGAAAACTCTTAAGTGGCCACTACTCCCTTTTCTTTCACTGGGAGGCAGAGGAAATTAGGGGATAAAGAATATTTTGAAAAGGTGTTCTTAAGTCTTTTCCTTGTCAGAAGATTGTTTCAAATACATATAGAATTACAAAAGAAATCACGTATATTGAAATATAATTATCAAAATGTATTTTAAAACATGTTCACACTATGCCCAAAGGACTATGGGGCTGTGCATATCCTTTGACCCAGTAATACCACTACTAGGTCTATATCCCAAAGAGATCATAAAAAAGGGAAAAGGACCCACAGGTACAAAAAATATTTATAGCATCTCTCTTTGTGGTGGCAAAGAATTGTAAATTGAGGGAATGCCCATCAATTGGTGAATGGCAGTTGTAGTATATGAATGTAATGGAATACTATTGTGCTGTAAGAAATGATGAGCAGAACCAGGAGAACATTGTATACAGTAACAACAATATTGTGTGATGTTCAACTGTGACAGACTTAGTTCTTCTCAGCAATACAATGATCCAAGACAATTCCAAAGGACTCATGATGGAAAATGTTCTCCACATCCAGAAAAAAGAACTGTGAATTCTCAATGCAGATTGAACCATACTGTTTTTACTTTTGGGCTTTTTTCTTTTGAGGTTTTCCCCTTTTGTTCTCATTCTTCTTTCACAAGATGACTAATGCAGAAATATGTTTAATGTGATTGTACATATATAGCCTATATCAGCTTGGTTTCTGTCTTGGGGTGGGGGAGGGAGGGAGAAAAATTTGGAACTAAAAATGTTATGAAAACAAATGTTGAAAACAATCTTTCCATGTAACTGGAAAATACTTTTATGATTAAAAAAAACATGTTCACAGATCCTACATTAAGAAATCATTAACTAAACTAAGCTGTATTTCTTAGCATAATTATTTTTAAGATGTACAAGAAACCATAGATATTATCTAACTCAATTTTTTCATTTTTTTGATAATGATGGGGTGGGGGGGCTATTCAGCCAGGGACTATTCAGGGAGGGCTAGCACCTCCGGTGTGAGGGCTTGCCAAGCACTTTTCATGGCTAGTTTTCAAACTTGGGTGTCTAGCTGGCAATCACCTCTCATCTGTGGCTCCAAGAAGCTTTAACATGGGCAGTAGCCACACCCCAGTAAGCCTTCTTGGAAGATGGGCTTAACCAGGTTATGGTAACCAATGGGCCTCAAACCTGTTGGGTCTAAGGGAGGCGTCTACCCTAGGACTTCCCCTGGAAGAAAGGGTATATGAGAACAATTTGTTCCAATGGCCATGAAGTCTGCTGAAGTAGGTACTGTACTTAGAACTTAGTCAGAAATCAAAGACACCAAGGTTATGCACTGCATCTGGCACCATCACCAGTCATCCTGACTTTTGTCCTGCCACTGGACTTCAATGACTCTGGAAGAGTGAGGCTTATTACTTTGTGCAGCTTTACCTCGCTTAAATCCAATTCATGCACAAGCCAAGAAAACAAAGCACAAACACCATCACACTCTTCCCTTTCTAACTCTTGTCCCTGCTGAGTTTCAAAGAGTAAAATAAAGGTATCCAGAAGAAATAAGGAGCCTATAAAGATTTCCTACTATATTGCATATGAAATATACTGTTTGCTGTTGTAGAAAGAGTTTTAGACTAGAAATCAAGAGATCTTTTGAAAATCCTCCAATATTTCCCTTGACCCTTTTTCAGCTCCTGGCTCTTTAACAAGAAAAATGAACAGGTTTTCCCTCAGCAAAGATGGTGTTATTGTAATGGGGATAGAGTGAGTGCATGAAGGGAGCTGAGCTCCCCCCTTGGCTTTACCTAAGCACAGGTGAATAAATCTTGAGATGGACATTTCCCAATACGCAAACAACCTCATGAAGTTAGATGTTCCTACATCCTGAAATCTATGTTTGGCAAGATATGTGAGAAAGTTGTTAGAGAGCTAAGTAAAAAGTGAAAGTGTTATAGGTTTTACTGTTTCAAATATTGAATTTCCAAGATAGTAACACAAAACTTCTATTATACTGTTTCATATTTAAATCCTTGTCAATGCATACTTTAGGAGCCATTTGTGGGGGTTTTATTTGTTTGTTTGTTTTTGGGTTTTTGGTGAGGCATTTGGGGTTAAGTGACTTGCCCAGGGTCACACAGCCAGTAAGTGTTAAGTATCTGAGGACGGATTTGAACTCAGCTCCTCCTGACTCCAGGGCCCGTGCTCTACCCCCTGCACCATCTAGCTGCCCCTGCCATTTGTGTTTTAAGAATTACTTTTTTGTGGAGAAAATAAATAGCTTCCCTATACCTGATTTACAATATTGATTGAATAGCTTTTTATTCTTTTTGGGACACCCTAGATATGAGACAAGCCTGTTTTCTTTAAGCAGTTTTTCCCTGGGGATCAAAGATGGTAGAATAAAGACCCAGAGAAAACAAGAAAGAATCTAATCCCTCTCTTCAGAAAAAAAGGCTTAGTCAAGATTCACTAGGTCTCTGTGTTGTCCCAAATTAGGACCTCTTAATGAGAGGTTATGCACTTCCTGGGCCAGTGACAATCTGTTCTCAGACGTTGCTTTGAAGAGAAAGTAATGCAATTTGAAAGCTTGCAGGTTATCTATTAAAGCCAAGGAGGGGATGTGACCAACAAAATAGAACTCACGTGCCGGACAATCTCATCTATTTCCATGGTCTAGGGCACCAAGAACTCAAATAAGATAAAAACTCAATGAACTAACAATAGAGAAAGCCAATATTATTTAACCCTTAAATGAATGCTCCAGCACGTTCTCCTTTACCATACTAGCAGAAAAACTCCTTAACCTAACCCCTGGGCTTACAATAGAATTCAACCATAGATAAACAAGCTCCAAAGGACAGAAATTTGTACAGGCTGTCATAGCTACATGGCAGAGTTCTCTGAAGGAAGAAGTGGAAGTGGGCAACACAACTCTGTGTGTGTGTGTGTGTTTGTGTGTGTGTGTGTGTAGGGGAGATGCTTTATTGAACTCCACTATACTTTAGAGAAAGAACCCAACATCCATCTGGGGCTGGTTCTGTAGGCCCAGTCACCTGTGGGTAACAACAAGAACAAAATAATGAGACCATCGTGAGGCTTTTTTCTAAATGCACAAGAGGAGAAAAAGATAAAAGCATAAATCAAATGGAAGTGATAATGGAGAAAATGGTCTAAACCTCACAACACAGGTGAATCGATGGGTTTTGTGGTATATTTGGGGGGGGAACTACATTACAAAATGGGAGGGAACAGTAAAAGAGGGGAATGTGGAATATACCCCAATCCAGTCAAAGGCAAACAGTGAAAGGAAGATAACTCCTACAGAGAGAGGCTACAGGAGAATGGACAAGTAGGCAAAGGGAAAGGTATTGAGAAAGGGGGAAACCTGGTTTAATAGTGGGAAGATAAACCATTGATGAGTGCTATCTGCATAATTTAGTACTTAGAAAGACCTCAGCAAAAGAGAAATCAAAACTCCTAGGGGCAACTGACAGCCATTAAATTAGGAGGGTATAGATACAGAGAAGAGATTTTGAGGCAAAGGTGGAAAAATGATCAAAGGGAGAGAAGAGATCAATAATGAAGTGCATAATTTGGAATGTAAGAAGGATCTCACCATGGGGTAAATATACTCTCTATCAGTAAGAAATTAAAAAGAACTAATGAGAAAAACTGCAAAACCAGCAAAAGGATTAGTGGAGGAAGGGTAGCAGATTAAAAGAACTGAAGAGACATAGTACTTTGTTTTAGAATGGGAAAATATTAGAGAGAGGAAAAATATAAACCTAAACTCATAACTTTAAATATGAATGGATAAGAAAACAAAACCTCATAATCTATTGCTTACAAAATATTTAAAAAACAAAGACATACATAGAATAAAAATGAGGCACTAGGAACTATTTACTATGCCTTAAGTGTTTTTTAAAGGAAGAAAAACATTCATAACATAATTAGGGCTAAACAATGAAACTACATCATGATAAAATGAACCATAGACAACAAATTCCAAATGTCTAACATCCAGATTCATAAAGGAAACACGAACTGAACTACAAGAACACATATATACTAACACAAGAATAACAGGAAATTTCAGTTTTGGGTAAGTCTAACAGAAAGATAAACAAAAGAGAAAAATAGAGAAATGAACACACCAATGAAGAAATTAGAGCTAAAGAAAATCTCATGGCATCTTGAAAAAGGGACTTCAAAGAACATTCATTTCTCATCACCACCAGCAGCTTATAAAATTGACCATGCACTAAGGCACAGAAACATTGTAAGCAAATATAAAAATCAGAAATGGTAATTATGTCCTTTACAGACTATAATGCAATAAAAATAATAATTAATTCAGGGACTGCATGCAACAGACATGGACCCAAATAGATATTTCAAAGTGAAAACCCAAATAATAGGTCAAAGAACATGATAGAAAAATAAACCAGTGAAATGATGAATAAAACTAAAGTCTAGTTCTCTGAAAGTAATTATAAAATTTGTATACTTTCAGCCAATCTAATAAAAAGTAAGAAAATGAAATCAATTAAACAATAAATAAGCAAGGTGAAATCACAACAAAACCAAAATTAATAAAAAATAACTGGAACCCATGATGCATAATTTTATGCCAACAAAACTGAGAACACAAGAGAATTAGAGGAATACCATCAAATATATAAAAATTCCAAACTCTCAAGATCAGATAGAGATCTCAAAAAATGCAATCCAAGAAAAGAAAACATCTAACTGTAAAGGGACTTCCAAATGGGGGAGGGGGAGCTTCTTAGATATATTAACAGACAAACTCTATCAAAGTTTTAAACAATAGTTAGTACCCATACCATGCAAATTATTTGCAAAATATTAAAAAGAAAACACCAGGATAGAGCACCAGTCCTGGATTCAGGAGGACCTGAGTTCAAATCCAGCCTCAGACACTTGACACTTAGTTGCTGTGTGACCCTGGGCAAGTCGCTTAACCCCAATTGTCTCACCAAAAAAAAAAAAAAAAAAGAAAAGAAAAGAAAAAGAAAACACCATACCAGAATCCTGTTAGTTCTAATACCTAAACCAGAAAAAAATAAAACACTAAAAGAAAACTATCATTAATGCCAATTCAAAAATTTTAGACAGAATCCTGTCAGACTGCAGCAATTTATCCAAGAATTCATTCATTCTGACAAAAGGAGATTCATTCATACCAAATATGCACTATTAAAAGAATCAAAATAATCATATTTAAAGCAAAATACACCAAACCACATGATTATTTCAATAAATGCAGAAAAATATTTGGGAAAATGCAGCCCTCATTTGTGCTAACTATTCTAAAAAGTATATGCACAGAGGGATCTTTATTGAAAAAGCAGAAAAAGCATCTATCTAAAATCAAAAGTAAGCATCAGTTGCCATGAGAATCCACAAACATTTTGCAGTAAATAAGGGAGTAATGCAATGATACCAACTCTTCCCACCATTATTTGATATAGTTCTGGAAAGGTTAGCAACAGTAAAAAGACACAAGAGAAATAAAGCCATAAACATAGACAAAGAGGAGATAAACCTATCCCTATTTGCTAATGATATTATGGTATGCTTGGGTGGGTTGGTGGGGAATAATAGGGAAACAGCAATGATACCAATCAAGACAGTAGCTTGAGCAAAGTTGCAGGCTACAGAATAAACCCTCAAACATCAACTGCATTTCTACATTATAATGACAATTTCCAAGAGATAAGGAAGTTCCCATTCCTATTAACTACAGCATCAATGAATAAAGTTTCTTAGGTAAATATACCAAAGCACACAAGAGATTTTAATATAATAAATTACAAAGTGATCCTTAAAGAAATAAAGACCAACTTAAAAAGCTGGAGGAATATTAAGTGTTCTTGGCTTGACCATGCCAATTTTAGAAAAATTACAATACTATCAAATTAAATTTATAAATTTAATGTTATTCCAATCAAATTCTCAAAGGAACACTTTTGAGAACTTGATAAGGCACTTAATGAAATGTATTTGGAAAAACAGAAACAATCTACAACATCCTAAAATTTGGGCAAAAGGTAAGGACGAGTGAAAATAACTCTGAGGCCTCAAACTATGCACTAAAATAATAATCAGCAAAAACATCTGATATTGGTTAAGAAATAGAGAGATAACTCAAGGGAACACACAAGACAAGGAAGAATCAGAAATGCTATTTGATAAAGTAGAAAATAAATTAATTAGGAAAGAACTCTCTATATGATAAAAAAGACTGCTGGAAAACCTGAAAGAAGTCTGGCAGAAATTGGACTTAGAATTATACCATATTGCATAATATAGTCTAAATGAAAATACCTTAATATTAATTATTATACTATAAAATTAGAATAGAAGCAATATATATTTTATTCACAGCAATGGGTAGGGAAAGTATTCTTAGCCCAACTAGCACTAGAAGTAATTACAAAAGAGAAAAATAGATAACTTTGATTACCTGAAAATGAAAAGTTTCTATACTGGCAAAAATTAATGCACCTAGGATAAAAAGGGAAGTAGTCAAATGGGAAAAAATTTTAACAGGTTTCTTGAATAAGGGTTGGATATCCAAAATATATAAACAATGCACACACATCTGTCAGTAGTAAAGTGGTCAATGGATATGAACAATTCTGAAAAGAACTGCCAACTATTAACGACCATGTGAAATCCCAAATCACTAATCAATATAACATCTAAATCACTAATAATAAAAGACCCTGAAGTTTCCCCTTATAAACCGCAAAATGACAAAATTGGTAATAGTCAATATTTGAGGGGTTGTAGGAAGATAGTCACACATGAGCATTGTTGGTGGAGCTGTGAACTGGTACGATCATTTTGGAAAAAAACTTGGGATTATGCAAATCAAGTGATTATATGTCCATACCTTTAACCCAGAAATTCCATTATTTAATTTAAAACCCAAGGAAGCCATTGATAGACTAAAGTCCTCATGTCTAACAAAATATTCATAGTAGCACTTTTGGGGGTAGCAAAGAATTGGGGGAGGGGGAGTAAATGGCTTTTGTTTGGGGAATGCCTAAGCCAATTGTAGTACATGTGGCATATTACTGTGGTATGAGAAATGATGCATGTGTGACTACAGAAAAACATCGAAATGTCTAAATGAACTGATGCAAAGCCAAGAAGATAATATACATAATAACAACAAAGTAAATGAAAAGAAATGCACACATAAAAAGTAAATGTTACAGAAGTATAAAGAACAAGCATGGCTCAAAAGAAGCCACAACTTTGTGAAGGCGGAAGGGCCACAGGTGTTGCATATTAGAACTATTTTAAGACTTTTTCATTATATTGATCAATTGTGCTATTTTTTTCCTACTTTCTCTTCTAATTTGTCTTAAAACATACTGTTCAATGTATAGGATGGCTCTCATGGAGGGAAAAGTAGAGGCATATTGGAGAAAATTGTGATGATGTTAAAAGAAAAGACATCAGTAAAAATTTATTTTTTAAAAAATGCCAAAGAAGGGGAAGCTAGGTGGCGTAGTGGATAGAGCACTGGCCCTGGAGTCAGGAGTACCTGAGTTCAAATCCGGCCTCAGACACTTAACACTTACTAGCTGTGTGACCCTGGGCAAGTCACTTAACCCCAATTGCCTCGCTAAAAAAAAAAAAATGCCAAAGAAGTGGTATGAAAGGATAGCAGTGGCAGTAGAATAGTATTAGTTTGGGAGTTTGTGGTGGTGAGCAGGGTCTAGATGCTCCTGAGGGAGGTATCGCTTAATGTTCTAGAACTGGTTTACAGAAATATATGAGTTTATGACAGTGATGTAAGACAAAGTTGTAGGTAAAAATTACAGAAAGGTCTTTCTTAATTATACAGACTTATAGACCAATGCAGAATTAGAAAAGGAATTGTAGAAGCTGCAATATATCACATCGGGTTATTAAAATTTTAAACTTGTGAAATATTTAGAAAGATATGATCAGACAGCTGTAATTATATACCAGAAGCTTGACATCTTTCATGTACTAAAACACAAACACTCCCATACTACCAATCAATATAAATCCTCAATTTATTTAATCATGAGCTACTTAATCAAGGAGTATATTCATTGGCCACCACTCAAAATCAGAACCAGCACCTATCATATAATATAGATGGGTCTTTGCCCCCAGATGATAAGATCTAGGTGGGGGTGGTGGTAAGGGTGATTCCTCCTCTTACCCATGCTAAGTGCTAGCTACCTCATGATCTAATCCCCCTGTAAAGTATCCAGCCCATAGTCTACCACAGCCCCTCTTTCCCAAAAGATCCCATATCAGTCACACCTATGCAGATCTATGCAGATCAAATCAGGGAGGTGGTGTAAAATATCAGTAGACATGGCAGAGATGTGAGATGCTAACTCTATCTCTACTCCTAAGTCAAATTCAGCCCTAGCCCCCCTTTTCTACTGTGCCCTCCAGAATCCTCCTCTGTTTTTAACCAATTCTTCATTATAAATTTCTACTTCCCTTCAGTACATCTTTTGATGCTTTCTGAAAGCTACCCTTCGGGATGTGAAATTAAAGTGACGAGAAGATAAATGGAGGAGAGGAGAGGAGGAGAAAGGAGAAGAAAAACTTTAAAACTATAATTCCTTATTTTTAATATGTTGCATCCTGCTTAAAACCATTGTGTGTCTCTTCATTGTCCCTTGGGTAATCATCAACTCCATTTCCTTAGAGGCTGTAATATTATATGATGTGTGACCATAGGATCACTAAACATAGTGGGGTTTCTTTTTCTGTTTTGTTTTAATGAGTATGTTTCAGAAGAAAATGAGAGGCATTAAAAGAACTTTGAAAGCTGCCCCCCCCAAAAAAAGCTACCCTTCCCCTGAAGAAACTTGAATCTCTTGATACCTTCTCCAAAGCTTGCTGTTACTTTTTTTCAGATCTTATACCAAAGGACAGGAGGACATACTCTTTGCTACCCATTGCCACTTTCAGACCCTCCCTCTGCTACCATCACTTAAAAACTACCTCTTCTCTGATAAAATTCATTCATTCCCTTCCAAATTTGTGTTGCTATCACCTATTCCCTCCCCAACTCCAACCTCAGGCTCACTCTCCCTCCTTTCTAACAAGTTCAGTACCCAGATAACAGTCTAATCTACCTCAGTCTTCATTTAATCCTTGAGATCCTCAATTTTCCCCAACTCTCTTGATCTTTCTTTTTAGTCTAACTCAACCATGTACTGTCTTCTGTTCTCCTTCCATGCATACCCACCTCCTCAGAACTCAATGGAATTTCCCCAGGATCCAAGAATTACTGGGGGTACAGCTCTAGTGTGAGCTTACCTGGTTGCCTTCATTCTTCAGCCACAGGATAATGAACAAGGTAATGAAAAGGGAGAGCCATCGAAAGGATTTCAAATGTTTGTTGTCAATGTTGTCCTTGAGATCTCCCAGGTTTCTTTCTGAGTAAATCTTAAAAGGATCCTAGAAGCCAAGACATAGAGGTATGGTGAGAAAGGGTAGGAAAAAAACCTATTTTTGATCCAAGCTCAGTCATCATTTCCAACACACTGTATATGCTTACTGTATTCTCCAGTTTTGACAAGGATAGGATATCCCAACTCCCTGAAGACCCAGAATCACAAAGGTGTGTTATTAGGGCTGAACTGGTTCTCTAAGGAGTTTTCTCTCTTAACTGTTCTATAGCCAACCTGTCAAGGAGAATATGACTCTTGCCAAGACATCATAAAAGGGGTTCATATGAGAAAGCAAAAAGTTTCACTTTCTTAAATGTCTTCCAGATGTCTTTTTACATCCACTTTATTCCCTTGTGGTTTCTCATAGGAAAATCAAAGGCACACCTCAACAGTTTAAGATATCCCAAGAGCCAAATAGAGAGCAATTCTACCTCTTTCTAATTTAGTGCTTCCTGCCCAGAGACTGCAACCATTTTTGGGTCACCATCTGGTGCTAGGTGGGTCCTAAGGAAATGGGGTAAATTTTATGTTTCAGTTTTTTTTAAATAAGCCAATTATGGCATTGATATCCCCCACTACTCAGCCTCCTTTACTTCAACTATCTTATACCTTTTGGTCCCCTAGCCAGAACCATATGCAAGAATTTTATACTATACATTTCCTAGCATCAGTAAGTCAGTAAATAAGCATTTATTAAAAGCTTACTGTGTGTCAGGCACTATACTTACTGCATATAATAGATTTGGTGGTGAGAAATTGCATTTGAGATTGAAATTCCCCTTCTAAGGTCACCTGTAAAAAGAATACTAGGTGCCCAGGAAATAATATGACCACATCTACTCATTCTTATGGGAAATAATTTCCATTCCTAATTTCTGTAAGGACACTGTTTTTCACCCTAAATAGAGCCATATCCCCTAGCACTTAAGTACAGCTATGGTCCTGCAACCAGGCTCATTTTGTAAATCTCAAAAAAACACACACATGCACATACATATGAGAGAGAGAGAGAGAGAGAGAGAGAGAGAGAGAGAGAGAGAGAGAGAGAGAGAGATTTCATTTTCTTTAGAGTTTCTTTTCTTCACAATTCAGATGCTCAAATGAGGGTGATACAGGGAGGAAGAGGATGAGAATGAACACCATTAGAAAGTCAGAAGTTCCAAGTTATCACTATACAGCTCTGTCAATAATAAACCTTCACAATGGAGAGATAGAGTGACAGAGTGGCTGAAATTGCCATTAGAAAGATCTGGGTTAAAATCCTCCCTCTGACACTAGCTCTGTGATGCTGGACAAATCAGAGCAGCCTTAAGCAACTTCCTAGTATTTATTTTCTGCATCATGGGCAGCGTCTAATTTTTAGAGATTTTCACAGACGGATGAAATTAAGGGTTTTCCATGTTTTTGAATAGAAGTAAGTTATACTTGACAATGTTTTCCCATTGAATCATCTTCATTTGATCCTTAGGATAACCCGATGTATCAGGGAGCATAGATGTATTATCATAATCATTTTCAGATGAGGAAACTGAAACTAAATCAAAAAGAGGACATAGTATAGTATACTGGATGAAAAACTGGATCTGATTCAGATACAAGATTCAAAACCATTTCACCTCTCTAAGGCTCACTTTCCTCATGTAAATTAATGGAATGATTAAAGTAGAGGTTATTGACCCTTTTTTGTTTCATAGACCTCTTCGGGAATCTGGTGTTTACCTACTGATTTTTTTCCTTCTCAAAACAAGAATTTTAGATGCATAAAGTAAAACAGACCAGATAACAAAGAAGTCCACTTGTACTGAAATAATTTTCAAAATGTTAAAATGACAAGAACAATGACAAAAGAGTTTACAGACTCTAGGTCAAGAATCTGATACAGATGAATGCTTTCTATCAGTGGAAAGATGGCTGAATTTCAGCCTCAAGGCTAAAAGCTCTGATTTCAAATCCCGACTCTGCCACTTATTATTAGTTTATATGACTCTGGAAAATGTACTCCAAATTCTGTGGGTCCTGGTTACTTCCACCTTTAAATTATGGAGGACTGGATGACCTCAATAATCCCTTTTTAGTGCAAAACCTACAATCCTCTGATTCTTCTAGCTCTTTGAAGAAACTATTTAGCTAGGTGGGGGAAAGTTGGACTCAGAGTCAAAAGGCCCTGGGCTTAAATCTCATCTCTGATCCTTCCTAGCTCTGTGGCCATGGACAATTCATTTTACCTTCATGAGGCTCTACTCTAGTTTTCTCTCCGGTAAAAGAGGAACAAAAATATTGATCTGCATGCCTTTCGGTATTGTTATAAGCAAAATATTAAACTGTGTAATTATGATAATTCTTTTTTTTTTGGTGAGACAATTGGGGTTAAATGACTTGCCCAGGGTCATACAGCTAGTAAGTCTTAAGTGTCTGAGTCTAGATTTGAACTCAGGTCCTCCTGACTCCAGGGCCAGTGCTCTATCCACTGTGCCACCTAGCTGCCACTAATTATGATAATTCTAAGCTAGGATTCTTAACATTTTTTGTGTGTCATGGAACCCACCTTTCCAAGTCAGGTAAAACTTATGAACTCACCTCAGCAAAATGTCAACAAAGTACATAAAATGAAATGCATCAGGCTTTAGAAGAAACCAACTGTATTGAAATAGTTACCAAAATATTGGAATGAAAAAGGAGTAAAGAATCTCTCTAAGCACCTGCACTTCTCTATAGTGTGTTGTTGCCCTTTTCTTCCTTTTACTTTTCCTCTCTTTCAGTCTCCCCTTTATCTTGCCCTCTGTTAAGCCTTTCCCCATTATCACCCGTTGCAAACCCCACCCAGTCCTTGTAGTGCCCCCAACCTGATTTCCTTCCAAAGCTCATTGTATCTTGCACAATTACTCCAGGACTGTTTTACATATTGTCATAATGCTTGATGAGTTCCTGAACGGGTTTGTCACATTAATGAGTTGTGAAATGGTTATGCTGTGTGAGAGAGAAGTAATTTTCATCAGCGAAAGCCACTGGGGAATGAATCCCTGCTCTCCTGCTCTGTTTAATGCAGGGAGCCGTCCTCCCTGCCTGCCTGGCTTCTGGGTATAAGGCTGAAAGAGACGTGGTAAATGGGACAGATTTAGCCATTTTCTTCAGGATAATCTTCCTGGCAAACCATGGGACAGTAGATTGTCAAGCTCAATTCAATCCATAAGGAAAAGAATAGTGCTGTCTGAAACCCAAGGGGGAAGAACGACTGTCCACACTAGTTCCAAGTACACTGTCATATGCAGCAGTGATTCTCATGGGTCTTTGGTTTGGGGTACAACAAAGGGTCAAAGAATATTGTGGGAGGGGGAAGAATCAAATTGATACAATCTGCACCTGAGAATCCAGGCTCTTTTATCTCCTCCTTCTCCCCAGGGCTCTATTTTCTTAATCATTGTGAATGAGGAGCAATGATGTTGCCTCTGCAACATCCAGGAATCAATCTGAATGCGATAGGAGTTGTATTTTCTTTTCCCAGCTTGGAAAAGTATGTCGTTATACTCTCCTGAGCCAGAGTGAGTTGGGGCAGACTAGATTATGTTACTTTACAATAATGGGAGGAAAAGGGTTTGTTTGGACCAGGCCTGATGTTTTATTAGTAAAGGGAACTTCCAGTGAACAATTCCCTCTCATAATGCACACTGACACCTCTGTAATTTGAACTTTTTGAGAGTTACTTGGACCACTGAGCAAGTAAGTGATGTGCTCAGGATCACAAAACCAGTATGTGTCAGAGATGGGACTTGAACCCAGGTCTTTCTGACTCTAAGGCCTGACTCTTTAGTCACTATGCCATGATGCCTCTCAGTAATGGAAATAATGAGAATGACAATAACAATAATTATTATAATAATACTTATCATTTGTTTAAAAAAGAGGGTGCCCTCAAAAATCAAGAAGCCATAAACTAAGATATAGAAGATTTCTCATTTATATCATAGGAACATATATTTAGAGCTGGAAAGGATCTTAGAGACCATCCAGTCTAATTCTCTCATTTTATAAATAAGCAAGCTGGGGCTAACAGAGGTTAACAGAGATCTGCCTAGGGTCACACAGTTTATTAAATGTCAGAGGGAGGTTTTGAACCCAGGTCTTCTTGTCTCCAAGGCTAATACTCTAGCCACTATATCTGTCAGTGGAAAGAGTATCCATATGGATTAAAGAAAAAATGTTTTGAAGCACTGAAGTAGATGGTGATTATCTTATTTGCATCAGGCAATGAAATCCCCCATGTATTTCTTGGACTGAATTATCCAGTCTGACTGTCTACATCAGCCCAATTGATCAGTTAACTAACAAATCTGTTTTGTACTGTCACACCATAGAACATGTGGGAGTCATGCAATACTCTGGAGGAGTTGCTTTCCCTTCTTTAATGTAAGGTCCACCCCAATTTTCTGGAGCTATTCTGTGTTTTTAGATCCCAGTGCCTAGGCTGGCTCAAATCACTGGTACGCTGCCTGGAAATAAAAGGGAACTTTTTCAGCACTCTCCTTTATTTTCAAGATATTCTAAATTAGATTAATTGACTTTGAGAAATTTAGAGTGTTCTAACCCATTCTCCTAGAACAGTATCTAGCACAGTAAGGATGATGACCCATTGAGGGCCAGGCATGGTGTCACACACTATTTGTCCTTAAAGCTAGGGAAGCTGATCCTAATGAATCACTTGAATTCCAGAGTTCTGAGCTGCAGAATAGCTAAAGCATATCCAGTGTCTCCACAAAGGCCAGTACTGATATGATATACCCTGGGGAACAATGACAGGTCAATATCCCAATGTCAGAAAAAAACAAACAGGTTAAAGCTTCCCTGCCAGTTAGTATCAGACTAAGATCTGTTTTACCCCCATCTGAATGAAATGGGGAGACCTACTCTCCCCCAAATAAATAAATATACAAATAAATGAATGAATGAATGAATGAATGAATGAATGAATGAATGAATGAACCAAAAGGCATGAATCAGTAAGGCTGTCTTGAGTATGCTGATTTCTTTTTAAGCAGGAAACAGTAATTTATGGCTCCAGCCTATCCTTCCAAGTCACCCAGTGGTGTTGAGTGATATGAAAATACAGACAGGATCTCAAAGTCTCTCAACCACAGTGCGGTGATGAGAACAAGTCTGCCGCATCTCCAAACCCCTCACCACAGCCTGAATTCCATTAGCATGAGACTTGGAACACCACATCTGCTATTCCTTAAGCAATTCCAACAGTTGGCTGTCCTCCTAGCTCTTAAACAAAGTGTGCAAGAGCTCACATGGTAACACTTTGGTGCATATAATGAATCTGTTTAATTTGAATAATTTTGTTAAAGGGAGGAAAAAGGGGGACGGGGTAAATGCCGTCTGGGAAGCATCTGGGTCAAATGTCCTAAGCTCAGCATTTTGTAGAGTCTGTCTCTAAAAAGTTTGCTTTGTGTTCCTGGGTGTAGTACAAACATGTGGAATCAATGGAGATAAAAAAAATGCAATGTCTAGAGATTGGAGTTGCTTCCTGTTTCTCCAAATTTTACTTGTCCATGGACAGACAGGGAGGAGCATGTTTGTGTTCAGAAGATAGCTTTTGGGAACAGCCTTTCAAAGACTGAGGACAAAATGGATAGCCCTGGGACCCATTGACCCATTTCTCTTGGACTTTTGTTCCATGTGGGCAAAGAGAAGACATTTGCAAGTTCCAGACCAAAAAGACAAAACAAAAACAAAACAAAAAAAACACAAAACTTTTTTTTTTTAAAGAGAGGAAAGTATGCAAAGTTCAGTAACACTAACAATAGGTCTTATTTATAGAAGAGTCAGTGTGGAGAAGTGGATGGAGGTTTAGTCATGAAATCAGGAGGAAGCAGGATTAATCCTGCCTCTGACACATGCTAATAGTGTGATTCTAGGCCAGTCACTTAAATTATCAGTACTCCAACAAATCCCTAACCATATAAACTACAGATGAGCAGCCAGCCTACACCAGGGGTGGGAGTTCCTCA
Organism: Dromiciops gliroides; assembly: GCF_019393635.1. NCBI lineage: Eukaryota > Metazoa > Chordata > Mammalia > Microbiotheria > Microbiotheriidae > Dromiciops > Dromiciops gliroides. Next base: position 126,085,129 of record NC_057863.1, on the reverse strand, counting down.
TGCTGATTAAAGAACGGGCCTGAACCAACATAGAGAAATGAAGCCCTTTCAGTAATGATAAGAGCTGACATTTGTATAGGCCTTTGAGGTTTACAAAGCACTTTACATATATTTCTAATTTAAGATTAAAAAAACACACTTTCCTTAAAATAACCTTTTGAGTTAGGTAATGAAAATGTTACCCTCATTTTAAGGAAGAGGAAATTGAATCATAGAAAGGTTAAGTGATTTGTTCAGGGTCACACAAGGCAGCATGCTCCACAGCCAGAACTTGTGCTTGGGCCTTCTGACTATGACACGAACATCCTGACATTGCCTCTCTAGGTAAAGACTAATTGCTTTATCAGATTCAGGCTATCACGTGCTAGGGGACCTACAGAAAAGCCAGGGATGATTAGATTAATGAGGGCATGGTGATCTTTTGCCAGAGTTCAAAGTACTGCATAAAACTTTAAAATCCCATTATTCCCTCCATAAGGTAGATATGTACAGGGTATAACCATTTACCTTTTCCAGAGGAGAAGATGCAATTTTTGAAGCTAAGCTGAAACTACTACCAGCAAACAGTCAGAATGAAACATGGCAGAACAAATCCATTTGGTTTACTACATTCCCTCTCTTTTCCATCTACCCAGATGCACCGCAGCTGAAGCAACCATATGGAGATCCAGATGGATTGCTAACACAGCCAAAACCATTGATTCCTCATCTTCATCTAGTTTGGCAGCATGGAGACAACAAATGAGTCTACATGTTTGAAATGGAAGTCGAAAACTAAGTGATTATTTGGATTATTTAGGGGAAGTTGAGGACACAACCATCTCTCTAATCACTATGTTCCATAATCTCAGATTCATTCTTTTGTTTGTTTGTTTGTTTTTTTAGTGAGGCAGTTGGGGTTAAGTGACTTGCCCAGGGTCACACAGCTAGTAAGTGTTAAGTGTCTGAGGCCGGATTTGAACTCAGGTACTCCTGAATCTAGGGCCGGTGCTCTATCCACTGCGCCACCTAGCTGCCCCTCAGATTCATTCTTGACTCTTTCTTTCTCTCCCTTTTTAATCTAATCTGTTGCAAAGTCTCCCTTCTGAACAGAACATCTTCAGTATCCACCTCCTCTTTACTCATACTGCCATCACCTGAGTTCAGGGCCTCAATACCTTTTGCCCAAATTAAGAATAATAGTTTCCTACCTGGTTTCTCTCCTTCCAGTCTTTTTCTTCTCTAATTCATTCTTCATATACCTATCTCAAAATCATTTCCCTATTTCATGGATCTGATCATGATACATCTATACTCAAAAATCTTCACTCTCTATTGCCTCTAAGATAAAATACTGATTTCTCAAGCCAGCATTTAAATTTCTAGCTCCATCTGACTGCAACTTACATTTGTGTATTTATTTTACTCCATTATAGGCATTCTGCATTCCAGCCCACATGACCTGTTACCCAAACAAATGCAGTACAGATAGTTTCCACTTTATGTAAGGGAACCATTCTACAGACCTCTATGTAAAGTGATTATTACATAATATGAATTGATCTTTTATGTAATGCAAAAAAAAATTGGGGGGGGGGGGTCATCAAGAAATGAGGAAGGAAAGGCTCTGTGGGAGAGAGGGGGTCAGAACAATGTTTGAGGATACCTAGGGACCAGGAAGAGCAGGAGGAGAAACACACAGCCCCAGGTAAGCCACATGGGGGCCTGACCAGAACAGAGAGGAAGAAAAGTAAGACAGGAAGAAACACAGTACCTGAATACAGATGTAGGGAAGGCAGAAACAAGGGCACACAGGTGTGCACAGTGGCTAAAGGTATCCATTTTCTATGCTGGAGATTTCAAGCCAAGCTTCCTCTACTCTGTCTGCTTTCACTTGCAGGGATTTTTTTTTTTTAATGTTGTTATTTTTTGTTTAGTTTTTCGGTTTCTTTGTTTTTGGTGGTGGAAGGCTGAAGTACAGAGCTGAGGGGCAGGAATGTAGAGAGATCAGTACTGTACAGTAAAGTTAACTCAGGTAGGGGTTTTTTTGGAATGCAAATTTCTTTCTTAATTGTTTATGTAAAGCCGAATTTGCCTTTGCATTGGTTGTATCCTAGGCCGGGAATATAAGTCATCTTTACCTCTACCTCTGAGAAACCTTTACTTTCTTTAAGAAGCAGCTTAAGTCCTTTGCCTATCTCCTACTTATTTATGTTCTCTCCTCTTTCAGATAACCATATATACATTTCATTTCTCTCCTTCTTCCCAGTAGAATGTGAACTACTTTATGTCCGGGTCTGTTTAAGTTTTGTCTTTGTATCCTCAGAACCTCACATAGTGTCTTACACCTTAATCATTTACTTAATTAAAAAAGAAACTTCAAACATCTGCATATGTATTAGCAAATACATACTCACATATATGGCTGGATCTGTGATCTCATACATTTGGGTAATTCCACCCACACTGCTTGGATTCAAGGCTGAACAACCTATGTAACTTTTATTTGTGTCCTCTCATAAGTTCACCACAAGAGATCTGCCTAGCATGCTACAGCCTTCCTCAGAAATAAAGACTTTAAGAATAGATCTGGCAATAGACTGAGCCTACTTCCAGTATAACCGAAGATGGTGAGGTTCATTAGCAGTAGTCTGGGCACTTGGTGATGAAGTCTTTAGCCACAGCAGCCTATGAAACAGAAAAATGCAACATGGTCCCTAGTTTTGCGTAAAACTTTTTTATTAATGTTAGAAGAGCAGTAGGAAAGGAGGGAAAAGGTACCCAGAGCCATAAAGATTTCTGACTGTCGATTTCAGAGAAACTTGGAAGGACTTGCATGAATTGATGATGAGCAGGATAAGCAGAACCAGGAGAACATTGTACACAGTATCAACAACATTATGTGTTGATCCACTGTGATAGATTTGATTCTTCTCAGCAATACAATGGTCCAAGATAGTTCCAAAGGACTCATGATGGAAAATGTTCTCCAAATCCAGAAAAAAAAAAAAAAAACAACTGTGGAATCTAGATCCAGATCAAACCATACTATTTCTATTGGGTTTTTTGTTGTTGTTGTTGTTGTTGTTGTTGTTTTTCTTTTTTGAGGTTTTTCCTCTTTGCTCTGACTCTTCTCTCATAACAGGACTGATGCAGAAATAGGTTTAATGTGATTGTACATACATAACCTATATCAGATTACTTACAGTCTTGGGGAGGGGGAAGGGAGAGGAGGGAGGGAGAAAAATTTGAAACTAGAAATCTTATAAAAACAAATGTTGAGTGAATAGAGCACCAGCCCTGAAGTCAGGAGGACCTAAGTTCAAATCCAGCCTCACTTGACACTTGACACTTACTAGCTCTATGACCCTGGGCAAGTCACTTAACCCCAATTGCCTCACCAAAAAAAAAATGTTGAAAACTATCTCTAAATGTAACTGGAAAATAATAAAATATTTATATGGAAAAAAAAGATTTCTGACTGTCTATAAATTTGACTTTATTATTGGAGAACCTTATCCAATTGAGTGAATTCATCATTTGAGGAAATAAATTCTTATCAATTGGTATTCTCACTATAACTGAAGCCAAAAGAAAGAGATGAATGGCAGGTAAATGGAAGAATAACTCATAGATTTTACTTGAAGAGGCAAGGAAATAATGATTTGGAGTGGAGCACACACCAGTGAAGTACGTTTGTTATAGGGTGAAAGTAAAGCAGAACAATTGAACAACCCAAGTGCCCCATTGGCATCATCATGATATCAAGGCAAAGGATGCAGTATATAAATAATTAAAGCCAAAAAAAATCTTTACTTATCACCCTGGTGTTATTTTTGAATTTCAACATTTTAAAACATGGTTAGGTAGCTCAACTATATATTACTTAACTGGCAAATATTTGCCAGAACGACTTGAGAATATTCAACATAGAATAAAAGACCAAAGAACACTCACTATAAAGAGGGGCTAACATTATATATTTCTTGAATGTACCTACAACATAAGTTGTAGGAGGTTTATGGAACTGAGGAAAATAAGTGAGGCTGGGGCAAGACTTAAGGAATTGATTAGATGACATGCTAGCAAAAGGTTTAATATTCATAAGGGCAGATGAAGCACCAGTAATCAAGCACCTGCACCAAGAGACTGAACTGGGATCTCAGAATCTAGGCAGAGTTTAACTAACATGAACCAAACACCATGGGAAAAAAGGAGACTGATACTGAACCAACTTTCCACTTTGAGAACTTTAATACACCTCAATTTCTGGTGTGTCATTAGTCCCTTTACATTTGCCATTTGGGTACGTTAATAATCTCTTTCCTGGCGTCTGCTTAATGAGAGGAGTGAAAACATTTGACTACTAGGATGGAAGATAAAGCAAAGCAATTATTGACATTAATGTAAATGACCCTCAAATTAATTAAGTCCCATCCAATAGAGTAAACCTGTGCTAAGTTCCTACAGCGTTCAAGGCCTTAAAGGAGGAATGAGGTATGATGAAACAAAAAGGAGATCAAAGTCCAGATAAAGCCTCTTCTCAAGGTAGTGAGAATGATAAGACTCTGGAGAGAAGTCAAAATTATTTATCTTTTATTTTGCTTGTTTTCTCTACTTTGAAGTAAAATAAAATGATATTGAGATTAAAATCCAATGGAAGTAAAGAGATGGTTAGAGAGCATGCAGCTGTTTTCTGAGTTCAGACCACTGCTCCGGAAGTATGGCTTCCCAGGGTATTCAAAGAATGTGCAGGTATGATAGCTGAATCACTGTGTGTCATCTTTGATAAATCATGATGAATAAACAGGCTGAAGAAAATAAAATGTCCTGTTTTTCAAAAGAGAGAAAAGGGTATAACCATATATATTTGTGTATATATGCATAGAGATAGAGATATATACTCCACCTACTGAATTATGCTTATTTCCAAAATGGCCAACACAGAACCCAAAGAATGTGTGATTCCAGAATTGCTGTAACAGAGCCCTAAAGAGTTTCAAAACATTGATTAGGGCTAAGATATCACAAAATATCCTAACTTTGCTGAAGTTATTAAACCGGTAGATAAGGGAAATACCCTAGGCATTATTTTCATGAATTTCAACAAGGCATTTGACAGACTCATATTTTTGTGAACAATATGGAAAGAGGTGGGTTATATTAAAGTAGACCTAGGTGAATTTTCACTAGTTAAATGACTAGACTCAAAGAGTAGTTATCAGTGCCAACTGATAGGAAGATCTCTGCTGGATTAAGCTGAATATCTGGGTTGCTTTTTGCTTTTTTGTTCTGTTTTTGTTTCTGTTTTGCCTAGTGCTTAAGACTTTTATTAATGACTTAGATGGCATGCATCTCAAATTTGCAGGTGGCACAAAGTTGGGAAGGGTAGATAGCTAACACACTGAAAATAATTACAATCACAAAAGATCATTAAAAGACTAGCATTATGGAATATATCTAAAAGATAAATCAAATGGAAATAAACACAAAGTCATTGAACTAAAATTTAAATGGAGAAAATTTGGTTAGATAGCAGATCTTGTGAAAGATAGAAGTATTTCATGCACTTAATATGAGTCAACAATGTAATATGGCATTCAAAAATACTAATGCTATCACTAAAGCAATAATAGATATGTGGTCATCATGAGTGAAGGGAGAAGTCTCTGGTACTTCATTTACCATGGTGGCTGAAGAAAGTAGAATAAGAAAACAAAACTATCATTCTTTGCATATGATATGATGTTATACTTGGAGAATCCTAGAGAATCAAGTAAAAGATCAGTTTGAAATAATTAACAACTTCAGCAAAGTTTCAGGATATAAAATAAACTCACAAAAATCATCAGCATTTTTAAATATTACCCAAAAATTCAGCAGGAAGAACCAGAAAGAGAAATTCCATGTAAAATAACTGCAGACAATATAAAATATTTGGGAGTCTTCCTGCCAAGACCAATTCAGGAACTATGTGAACACAATTACAACATGTTTTCCCAAAAAATACAGATCTAAACAATTGGAGAAATATTAATTGCTCATAGGTAGACTGACCTAATATAATTTTTAAAATGACAATTCTACTTTACTTAATTTACTTATTCAGTGCCCTAGCAATCAATCTACCAAATATTTATTTTATAGAGCTAGAAAAAATAGTAACAAAATCCATCTGACAAAACAAAGGGTCAAGAATATCAAGGAAACCAAAGAAAAGTTGTAAAGTTGTGCAGCCCAGCAGCACAAGATTTCAACCTATATTACAAAGCAATAACCAGGAAGACAATATGGTACTGAGTAAGAAATAGAGTGGTAAATCAATGGAATAGATTAGGTACACAATACACAGAAGCAAATTACCATAGTAATTATTTTTTGGGGACAAGGACTCACTATTTGACAAAATTGGCTCAAAAAACTAGAAAGCAGCTTGGCGGAAACTTGTTATGGACCGACATCTCACACCATACAATGAGTTAAATCCAAAATGGGCACATGGTTTAGATATAAATATAATGAGCAAATTAAAGGAGCATGGATAATTTGACTTGTCAGATCTATGGATAAGGGAAGAATTTGTGACTAAAAAAGATAGAGAGGATCATGGGAAGTAAAATGGATAATTTTGATTACATTAATTTTTTAAAAATTGAGCAAAGAAAACCAATGCAACAAAGATTAAAGGAAAGCAGAAACTGGTAAAAAAAAAATGGCAACTTTCTCTGATAAAGGCCTCATTTCTCAAATATATGTAAAACTGAGTGAAATTTATAAAAATTAGAGCCTTTCCCCAATTCATAAATGATCAATGGATATGAACAGGCAGTTTTAAGAATAAATCAAAGTTGTCTATATCAAATGAAAAAATGCTTTAAATCACTATTTATTAGAGAAATGCAAATTAAAATAACTCTGATATACCACCTCACACCTATCAGATTGGTTAATATGACAGAAAAGAAAAATGACAAATATTGGAGAGGATGTGGGTAAAATGGGACACTGATTTGTTATTGGTAGAGCTGTGAACTGGTCCAACCATTCTGGAGATCAATTTGGAACTAAGTACATAGAGCTATAGAACTGCGACTACCCTATGACCCAGAAATACTACTAGGTCTGTATCCCAAAGAAGTTAAAGAAAAAGGAAAATATCCATATATACAGAATTATTTATAGCTTCCCTTTTCTGTTATGGCAAAGAATTGGAACTTGAGAGGAGGGCCACCATTGTGGAATGGCTGAACAAGTTGTGGTATATGTTTGTGAAAAAATACCATTGTGCTATAAAAAATAATGTCCAGACTATCTTTCAGCATAAACCTAGGAAGAATTTTATCATCTAATGTAGTGTAAAGTGAGCAGAAGCAGGAGAATATTTTACACAGTAACAGTGATTTTTTTACCATGATAAACTATGAGGGATTTGGCTGTTCTAATCAATGCAATGATTCAAGACAATTCTAAAAGACTCATGATGAACAATGCCCCAGATAGAGTACTAATGGACTCTGAGTGCAGATTGAAGTTTAATTTTTTCACTTCTAAAAATTTTTCTTGCTTTTTTTTGCAACATGACTAATGTTAAAACATGTTTTACATAATTTTACATGTATAACTGATATCACATTTCTTGCCTTCTCAATGTGTGGGGTAGTTGAGTGAGTGAGGGATAGAATTTGGAACTCAAAACTTTAAAAGATTAATGTTAAAAATAAAGAAATGTTCATTTTATTTTTTAAAAAAATAAGGGAGGATTCGGATCAAAATGAGTGTTCTGAGAAGCAAATAGTTTAAATATTAGAGAAGCAAATGTGAAATTGGCATGGAAAAGAGTGATAAAGGAACTGTGGTCAGTATGAGGATGCAAGGTAGAAATGAGTAGATCAAGGTTGTCATGGTATCCCCAAACCCTGGAGTCTCAGAAGAAAATTTTTGACCCTCTGAAACAAACCATGAAGACATGAGAATTGCACTAGAAAAAATTAAGCAGGTCCATGTCAGTTGCTGAAAGTGGAGAGGTGCTGTAAGAGAACTAATGGGAGAACTTTTCTATCTATGGCACAAGGCAGATTACACTGAAGCTTAATTTTTTTTCTGCTAGTGAGAAATCTGTAGGCAAGTATATATATTTTTATATAGTGTCTGACAATGTTCTTAAGTTTAACTTCTTCTTATTCACTTTCCAATTCTGTCCCTATTAAATAACTCTGCATGTGCTTTATGGTTTGTCTGCTCTGTTATCACCATGGATATCTAGGCCTGAACTTGACTTTAAATATTCTAAGACTATGTTGAAATTGGGGATCCAACTACTAAATAATTCTTATTTCCAAAAAAGTCAATACAGTAGCAAGAAATGTTTGATTCCAAAATTGCTGTAGTATGGAGATTTATTGTCCAAAAGAAGGAAGGTAATGGCCCAATTTTTGTTTCATCCCCAAAAAAAAGTTTTTATACATTGATTTGGGTTGGGAAATTATAAAATACTCTCCCAATTTAGCATTTGGGTGAGTTGTAATAAAGGATTAACCAGAATATGGCTGAAATTAAAACTCATGTAACTGCACAATTTAGGAGAGGGGAATTGGTGAGTCATTTCCATAGAGAACAATTGTGGTATATGAATGGAATGTAATACTATTGTGCTGTAAGAAATGACAAGCAGATGGATTTCAGAAAAACCTGGAAAGACTTACATGAATTGATGCTGAGTGAAATGAGCAGAACCAAGAGAACATTGTACACAGTATCAACAATATTGTGTGATCAAATGAAATAGACTTAACTCTTCTCAGCAACACAATAATCAGAGACAATGCTAAAAAACTCATAATGTAAAATGCTTTCCATATTTAGAAAAAGAACTATGGAGTCTAAATGCAGATTGAAACATACTATTTTAACTTTTTTTGTGCTTTTTTTGTCATTTATTCTTTCTTGTGCTTCCCCCCCCCTTTTTTCTACTTCTTGATAAGTTTTTTCTACCAAACTGATTTGTTGACCAATTTTTTGGTTTCATAATAATAACATATTTATGTAGCAAAGTATATACATTATCTGATTGATGAAAAATGAAAATTCAATTTATGGTATGTTTTCATAATTATGCTTAAGTATCTCTAAAATAAATACAGTAGCCTAAAGGCAAGAGTTTCAGCTCTGGACAACCAGACTTAACTTGCATATCTCCTTTTCATTTCCAATAGTGTGCTATGAACATTTTTAGAAATATAGTCACATATCACAGAATGAAATCTTTTGAGAAACACTGGTCTATATATAATAAGGTGGTAGAAGCATTTATTTTCCTAATCAATGAGCCTTCTGATCCATGAATTCATTATGTTCAGATAAGAAGACAATTCTAGGATATTTTGTGATGCCTTGACTATAGAGATTTTTTTGGTTTCCACTGTCCTTTTTCCATTCATTCTAGATGTTTGCTTCTGTTTTTAAATAGGCTAGCTAATAAAAGTATTAACAAGCTCACACAATCATATATAGTATTTTATAGTCATACCTCACAGTACAAAAGTACTATATTGCAATCAGACACCAAGAATAGTGCAAGTAAATTAGCTACTTCTATATCAAGCCAGAGAAAAAAGTGGAGTAGGCAAAGATAGTTTAAATATAGAACCCTAAATGAGCCTTTTGTTCTGAAATAGTTAACAAAAGAAAGCTGAATATATAAAAGAGCAGATAAGTTATAATACTTATATCTGTCTAGTATTTTGTGGTTTTCCAAGCACTTTTTAAAATAGAAGAAACTTTTTTCATATATTTAATTATAGAATCTTAGAGTTGGAAGGAACCTTCGAGGTCATCCAATTGTAATTCACATTTACATAGGGAGGATTTTAATGTAATGATATATAGTTCACATTTTGATTGAATTACATCGCTGACTATGCCAACCATTCATTTTATAAATCAGGGGCCATTGTAAAACAGCATGCAATAGTGGGAAGAGATCTCAACCAGTTAGGAGATTTGAATTTTGCTCTCAGTTTTGCTACTTATAAGGCATATAAAGTTAAGTTTTCAAAGGTCAAAGTTTTTGAAGTTCACAAAAATCTGATGAGATTACTGGTGCTATTTTTATTATCCCCATTGTAAAGAAATGGGGAAATTGGAGCTCACAGATTCATATAGCTAGCAATTATTAGAATTGGAATTTGAACCCAGGCATACTTATTCCAAGTTTGGTGGTGTATTTATTTATTACACTATTCTGTCTCCCTAACCCATACCCCCATTCAATGAATGAATTCCCTTCAATTCTTTCTTTTTGCCAATAAGGAACCTGACTGAGGAAAATGAAGTCATTTTCAAAAGGAAATATATATTGGTAGTAAAACTTAAACTCAAACTTAGGTGTCCTAGATGGTACAGAACTTTTTGTACTATACTATCCCATAATGGCTTTTGACTTATAGGATGTAGAGTTTGTATAGACAGCTATGTAATAAAATCAAAACATATAAGTCCAAGCCAATTCTGCATCAGTATGCATGAAAACCTTTCCTTTTTGTGGCTTTAATTTGGGGTGTCAAAATTCCTGGAAATTCATCTGAGTTATTAGTTCATCTCCCATAAGCAGTTTGGTATAGTACTTGACCTGTGTCCAAAGGTAACCTATCAGAGAGAAAGAGACAAGATAAAATCTGACAGAAGAAGCACCTGGAAGAGAAGGTAGTAACCTTGTGGCAGCTGCGTGTTTCTTTTCTTATCTAAGCCTGAAAGAAGAAAATGGTGGTGGTGGGGGGGGTGCCCTTGATAGAATTGAAATCCTGTTGTCCTTGGTCCTGATCAGCTTCTCCTTTCCCTGGCTACCCTGAATTTTGAATCCCTGATTTCCTTCAAGTGTCAGCTCAAGGACCACCTCCTATAGAAGGCCTCTCCTACTCTTTTCCCATCACTAGTTCCCAACCCCAGTTCCTTCATATTTGTGTTGAATATAATTGCATGTTTATGTGTTATCTCCCCTTAGAAGCTCCTGAGGAGCAGAATCTGTTTCCTTTTCTTGTCTTTGAATCTGTCACCTAGCACAGAATTTACCACCTATTCAGCACTTAATAAATATTTGTTGATTGATTAGTCCTAGGGCTTAGCTCCTAGCTACCCATCTTGATGTTTGCTGCAATTACCCCTTCCATTTTCCTAGATTCCTTCACCCAGGTCCCCCATGGAAAGAAATGCAATATTCCAAAATATCCCTTACCCTGATACCTGGTGTAATGACTGGAATGACGCCACCTACTGGAGACTTACTATAGGAAAGTTGTGCCATGAAGTGAAGGTCTTTGAGGGCAAGACCAGGAGTCTTTTCTTTGGCGTCAGGAAGTGACGTATGCTGGTGGGGGGAAGAAGGAAGAGCCTGGCACTCTGCCTAGGTCTCTTTGCCTGAGGGCGCTGGTGGAGAAGGGAGTTAGAAATGTGCTCTCTCTTTAATAGATAGGTGAATGTAGGCCTTTCTCTCTCTGTTTACCAAATTCTTATTCTCCTTAATAAATGCTTAAAAGCCTAACTCTTGCTAAAGCTTATAATTTATTGGCGACCACTCATTAGATATTTTAGACAGTTTAGCTAGAATTTTAGCCCTTAATACTGGGAATACATAGATTTTAATTCTGTTACTTTTTATACAGAATTTCTTGTTATTTCAATGCATTCAAAGTTCAGTGATATCAGCAGTGGAGAGTCTTCTTCAACCCACACAGATTATATCTCATTCATAACATAGTATAGTATTCTTCAAATTAGGGTGGGGGAGAGGATGACTGGAGAAGAGTGGTATAGGGGAGTTGGAACCATAACTATATGGAATCAACCAAGAGGCAGGTGGAATTACAGGTCACATATCCCCTCCCTTGCAATAGACAATAAGTCATGGGACTTATCTCTAATGGAATCACACCTACCCTTAACCCATAACACTTCCTTACTTATCACCCTACCTCAGTAATGTAAGCTTTTACCCTTCTCCCTTCCAAACTTAGATCAACCACAAAGAAGAGTTTTAACCTAAACTAACTGCTACCTACAGAATACATGTAGGTGCCAATGGAAAATTCCACGTCCCTATTACCTGCCCCCTAAATCACCTCATGGTATAACTGTGGTGTGTCCTTCTGAGAGAACAGGTTCTATCCTTGAAGGAAGTGACTAGTAAAGAATAGTTTGGCTTTCCCTTCTGTTATTTTGGGTGAGGTAGCATGTGTCACATAAGAACAGAAAGAACAGATGGGTTATAACATGGATCATAATTATCATTATATTGTCATTCCCTATAGCTATCATTGTACCATCTTACCTAAATCCACCCAAATTCCTCTTTTTCCTAGAATTATATATGGGCATCACTATCCTTTCAGTCACTCAGGTTCTCATAATCTCAGTGTCATCTTTAACTCTACTTTCCATCATCCCAAATCTATATAGTTTATCTTCTTAGTTGCCAGATCTTATCAGTTCTACCATTACATCTCCCATATATGTCCCCTTCTCTGTTCTCACACAATAACACTTCTAGTCCATCCTCCCATCACCTCTCAACTAGACTATTTTTATTTGCAGGGCAATGAGTGTTAAGTGACTTGCCTAGGGTCACACAGCTAGTAAGTGTCAAATGTCTGAGGCCCGATTTGAACTCAGGTCCTCTTGAATCCAGGGCCGGTGCTTCATCCACTGCACTGCTCAACTTAACTATTTTAGAATATTTCTAATTGGTCTTCCTCCCTCCCTCACCAGCTCCAATCTATCCCCCATATAGCTGCCAAGGTGATACTCCTAAAGTTCCAGTCATTCCCAGACTCATTTAACTCCAGTAATTGCCTGATGACTCTAGGACCTAATACTAAATCATCTTTATCTAATTCTTTTACAATCCCTGCATTTGTTTTAAGATTAAGAATGTATATTTATATGATGTATAAGTAAGTAAATATAAAATATGGTAGTTTGTTATGGGCAAAACTGACTCAGGTTGGTACCCTGTCAATTCAGGTTCAATGTTGGAATCAAATGAAGCATTCATAAGTGAATCAACAACAAAAGCAATAAAATGAAGCACTCACAGGTGATTCAGTAGTTAACAAGGTTTGCTTAGGCATAGTATAGTAATTATATCCAACAAAGATACTTTAGCACCTATCTCAGGTAGATTCTGTCTCTCTGCCCCTGTATCCATATGAAAATATATGTGGCCAGCAGAGCTGAGTGTGGTGATTTGATTCATCTTGGGATATTCCCCAGGTTGGAAGGGCTTTGACTTCACACTGGTTGACCTTTTATGCCCTCAGTTCACAAGAAAGCCACATCAATATGGCACAAGGTTAGGAAGGGGTGTTGAAGTACAGCTTAAAGTTTAACTTAATGGTCCCATCAAGTTTTAGGGATAATTTTATCACCTTTCAGAGGAAGACTACCCTAACCTATGTTGTGAGGGGTGAAAAGAATCCTTGTAGAGGGTAATCCTATTTCTGGGTGCATGCTCCATTTTTTTTTCATAAATAGAGGTATATCATCAAAAACGTTTGAAGTTTGGAGTAAGCAGTTTTCAGGAATTACTATGGATGAAAAATTATATTACTTTGTGGTGATATGCCAACCTTGTGGTGAAAAGCCTTTCCAAACTTAGCTAGGTTGTTTCTTAGACATCAAACACAGAATCCTTCAAAGGGGCCCTAAAGGGATGTCTATGGAGATCTAAAAACAACAAAATCAGAAAGTTGTAAAGTTTCTGATGCTTTACAGGCTAGATAGAGTTTCACACATCAATTACAAGGGAGTTAGGTCTAGGTCTTTCTCAGATCCTCCTTTTTGTTTGTAGTTCTCCCTGGATTTAGTCAAACACCACCGCCCTTATCCTCTATGAATGAGATGCTAGTCCAAACTTCCAAGTTCCTATAAAGAGATAAACTTGGTTGAATAAGATTACCAGTTTGCTCAGCACTTTGAGAACCTGTGTTCTAAACTTCTCCCTTGAGATGGTGTCTGGCTTGCAAAAGGCAAGTTTTTGTTGTTGTTGTTGTTGTTGTTGTTGTTGTTCTGGGTTTTTTTTGCAGAGCAATGAGGGTTAAGTGACTTGCCCAGGGTCACACAACTAGTAAGTGTCAAGTGTCTGGAGCTGGATTTGAACTCAGGTCCTCCTGAATCCAGGGCCAGTACTTTATGCACTGTGCCACCTAGTTGCCCCCGCAAAAAGGCAGTTTTATACCTACCCTAGGGATTTATCTCCTGCTAAGAAATGACCTTGAAGCTGCCTTTCATTTTCTCACTGAAGTTTGCAATGATTCTAGGTAACTGTGAAGTGCTACCCTCTCATCTCTGATTCCTTTAGCTTGTCTCCAAAGATTCTTCCTGTGGGATTAAAGTCTTCTTACAGTGACCCCATAGTTATTTCCTGAATCCTTGCTGGAGGTCTCAAATTGTTCTTCCTCCTTGAAAGCCTTATATTATCCTTCCCTGCTCATCTAACCCCCATTTTATTTACCTGAAGCAATTTTACAAGTCAGTTACTAAGGTTGGTCTTGCCCTCTGAAGGAGATACAAATCCTTCATCTTGTTCTAACATCAATCATTCAATCAACATTTATTAAGTACATACTACACACCAGACACTGCATTAAGCACTATGCTAGCTACTACCATGGACAATATTTGTTGTTTTCATTTTTTTAAGCCATTGTGATTTGTTTGAACTTTTCTTACCCATAACAATTACCTATAAAGAAGACCTCAAGGATTTGTATTCATCATTTATTCATTCATTCAAAACATCCCTTAAGAAGATATACAAAAGCTATTGTTGTTTTTTCTATTTTGAGGTTTTTCATCATTGCTCTGATTTTTTCTCTTATAACAGGACTAATGCAGAAATAGGATTAATGTTATTATGTGTATATATATATATATATATATATGTGTGTGTGTATATATATATATGTATATGTATATAGATATATAGATATAACCTACATCAGATTACCTGCTGTCTAGGGGAGGGGGCAGGGAGGGGAGGGAGGGAGAAAAATCTGAAATTGTAAAGCTTGTATAAACAAAAGTTGAGAACTATCTTTACATGTAATGGAAAAAAAAATACCTTATATGTTAAAAAAAAAAAAGAAGATATACAAAAGGGGGGCAGCTAGGTGGCACAGTGGAGAGAGCACCGGCCCTGGAGTCAGGAGAACCTGAGTTCAAATGGGGCCTCATACACTTAACATTTACTAGCTGTGTGACCCTGGACAAGTCACTTAACCCCAATTGCCTCACTTAAAAAAAAACAGAAGATATACAATGAAAATCAAATAAATGAATAAACAACCAAAAAATTAAATTTAAAAGTTATATTATGACTAAATTTGGACAAAATTCTTGGAAAATAAAGTTTATATAATACATGGTTTCTAGCGGCATGGAACATATGACAATTTAAGAGAAACAAGACACAAAAACTAAGTATAATATATAAAAATTACATGATAAATACATTAGGGAGGAATAAAAGAGTGAGGAAGAAATAAAGGAAAAGGTTTATATTAATAAAAGGCTTCAAGAAAGCCCACTAAGAGAATGCGTGATTTGAGTTAGAATTTAAGGTTTGGGTAAGAATTCAACAGGTAAAGTGAGGAAGAAACGTTTTTTAGGCACAGTGGACAGAATAAACAAAAAAGCACAAATGTACAAAATAATACAACATATTCAAGGGATGAAAGGCTGCAGTTTGTCTGTCACATTTATCCCAGGCAGATTTGTTATGTGGAATAAGACTTTAAAAGCAGAATAGTACCAGTTTGTTAATATTTTTAATTACAAGCAAAGGAATTTGAACTTTAGGGAATAAGGAGCCAGTGAAGTTGCTTTTCTTGGTTTTTCGTTTTGTTTTGTTTTTCTATTTTTTAAAAATTTATTTTAGTTTTCAACATTTGTTTAGATAAGATTTCCAATTTCCAATTTTTCTCCCTCCCTCCCCTCCCTCCCTCCTCCCATATACAGGAGGGAATCTGATATAGGTGTATTGTGGAAATTTATTTTGATTTGGGGACCCTACCTTTAGGCTGAGATTAGAAAGCCTTAGGCCCTCAGGGTCTCTCCCCCTCCTCCTCAGCTTCAGCTGAGCGAAAAAGCCCCGTGGGATATACAAGAGGCCAGATCAGACAGCTGGGGGGAAAAAAAGCCCCCCCCCCTCCCGACCTGAGCGGAGCTATCCAAAGATCCCGGATAGCCTGTGTTGAAGCACGGGAAAGCTGGGGAGTGCACCCCCCCCCCCAAAACCAGCCGCAGCCCTGGCTGGCAGATTAGCTTGGTCTGTGGGAGCGAAGGAAGCCCCGAGATTTGAGTGGAGAGAAGAAAAGGTATATATAGACCTGGGAGTGAGACAGGAGGGGGGAGACAGACTAGGAGACGGACTAGAAGACTCGAGGACGGACTAGAGAGAGGGACTAGAGGGTGACTAGAGGGGACCTCGGACAAGGACAGAGCAGAAGACAGACTGGGAGGCAGCAGAGAGCACAGAAGCAGGTCAGCACAGGGTACAGGTTGGAGAAAGGGAAGGTTAAGAGGAGTTAGAAGAAAATAGCTGACCAGGGAAAGTGTATCGTGCCTTGAGGCCAGAGGCAGCTAAGGCCCTTATTGTATTCAAGAAGTTCGAAGCGCAGCAGGTGGGAAAGAGACTCAGTGGAAAGAGACTGCAGGAAAACAGTCAGGTTGTATTTTATTTCCCTGTATTCCTAATTTGAAATAGTATCTCATAAGTAAACTTTGCTTTGATTATTTGGTTAAGAGGCTTCTTAATCTTTAGTCTATCATTTTGGGAGCAGTGTGGTGGAACTTTATAAACGGCCCACATTAAATTAACGAAGTCAGATAGCCAAATAGTCAAAAGTCCCCAGTTTAGTCCTCCAGTCAGATTAGCCCCCCAAAATTAGGCTAGTCACCAAAAATATTTCCACATTTTAATGGTGACCACTAAGGGACTTATGGCCCAATTGTAATTTCTCTAAATTTATCATATTTCATATAATCATAATTTTTTTCATAAATCCAATTATATATAATTTTCCAGGTTAATTATAGTTATGAATAATTAATTTTTGTACAGTATATATAATATATGTATATGTATGTATATATACACACACATATATACATATATATGTATATGTAAATATAATAACATTAATCCTATTTCTGCATTAGTCATGTTATAAGAGAAAAATCAGAGCAAAAAGGAAAAACCTCAAAAAAGAAAAACAAGAGGACCAAAACCAAAGAAATAGTATGGTCCAATAAGCATCCATATTCCATAGTTCCTTTTTTTTCTGGATTTGGAGAGCCTTTTCCATTATGAGTCCTTTGGAACTTTCTTGTACTATTGGATTGGTAAAAAGAATCTAGTCTATCACAGTTGATCAACACACAATGTTGGTGATACTGTGCACAATGTTCTCCTGGTTCTGCTCATCTCACTCATCATCAGCCCATGCAAGTCCCTCCAGGTTTCTCTGAACTCCTTCTGCTCATCATTTCTTACAGCACAATAGTATTCCATTACATTTATATATCACAACTTGTTCAGTCATTCCCAATTGATGGGCAGTCCCCCAACTTCCAATTCCTTGCCACCGCAAAAAGAACAGCAATAAATATTTTTGAACATGTGGGTCCTTTTCCCTTTTCCAGGATCTCTTTGGGAAAAAGACCCAAAAGTGGTAATGCTGGGTCAAAAGTTATGCACAGCTTTATAGCCCTTTGGGCATAATTCCAAATTACTCTCCAGAATGGTTGGATCAGTTCACAGATCCACCAACAATGCATTAGTGTTCCAATTTTTCCACAGCTTCTCCAACATTTATTATTTTCCTTTTCTGTCATTTTAGCCAATCTGATAGGTGTCATGTGGTACCTCAGAGTTGTTTTAATTTGCATCTCTCTAATCAATAGTGATTTAGAGCATTTTTTCATATGGGAATAGATAGCTTTGATTTCTTCATCAGCAAACTTCCTGTTCATATCCTTTGACCATTTCTCAATTGGGGAATGACTTGGATTCTTATAAATTTTATTTAGTTCCCTATATATTTTAGAAATGAGGCCTTTATCAGAAGGACTGGCCATAAAAATTGTTTCCCAGCTTTCTGCATCCCTTCTAATTTTGGATGCATTGCTTCTGTTTGTGCAAAACCTTTTTAATTTAATGTAATCAAAATCATCCATTTTGCATTTCATAATATTCTCTATCTCTTCTTTGGTTATAAACTGTTCTCCTTTCCAAAAATCTGAAAGGTAAACTATTCTGTCTTCTCCTAATTTACCTATGGTATCAACTTTTATGTCTAAATTATGTACTCATTTTGACCTTATTTTAGTATAAGCTGTGAGATGTTGGTCTATGCCTAATTTCTGCCATACTATCTTCCAGTTTTCCCAGCAGTTTTTGTCAAATACTGAATTCCTATCCCAGAAGCTGGAGTCTTTGAGTTTACTTGTTTTGTTTTTTAATAGATGGGGTACATGGCTGAATCTATACAAAAAATATTACTCCAGAAGTAATATTAAGGATGGATGGGAGAGTGGAATAAATGAAGGGAGATGGCTATTGTAGTTGTGAGGATATGTGGAAATGAGGGATTGTTCCAGACTAGAGTACAGAAATGCAAATAGAAGGGAAAGGATGGAGACATGAGATATACTAAAGGTAGAATAAAGAGGATGTGGATATTGACTCTGTTATTAGAAATGAGCCAAAGAGGATGGTCAAAGACAAAAATAAAATGAGAACATGGGAGACTATATCACGATGGTGTGGATGACATAAATAGCAAAGAGGAAGAGATTCACAAGAAAAGATGTTTGTTTCTGAACTTGAGTGTGAGAGGTATAGATTGGACATCTGGTGGAAATATCCTATAGATAGTTGGGTATACTCATCTGGATATCAGAAAACATGTAAAGTAGAAGTATACATTGGGATGAGGAAATTTCATAAATAGTATGGAATCGATCACCTTCTGAAAGCTATGCCAAAATGAAAACTCCCAGAAATATTATGAGTTAGAAGTATCATCTTCCCATTGTAGAAATGTAAACAGTGTAACCCTTTAACCTCCCTCATAATTTCTTTTTCCTGTTTGCCTTTTTATACTTCTCTAGGGTCTTGTACTTGAAAGTCAAATTTTCTATTCAGTTCAAGTCCTCTTTTTCATTGAAGTCCCATGTTTCCCCCTGAAAAAATATACTCAGTTTTGTTGGTGTGAAGGGCTAAAATTCTAGCTAGTCTGTCTAAAATATCTAATGAGTGGTCACCAATAAATTATAAGCTTTAGCAAGAGTTAGGCTTTTAAGCATTTATTAAGGAGAATAAGGATTTGGTAAAGAGAAAGAGAAAGGCCTACATTCATCTATCTATTAAAGGGAGAGCACATTTCTAGCTCCACTCTCCACCAGAGTCCAAAGGAAAGAGAGAGAAACAGAGCACCCGGCTCCCCCTTTCTCCTCCCACCAGCAAACGTCACTTCCTGATGACAAAGAAAAGACTCCTGGTCTTGCCCTCAAAGACCTTCCTTTCATGGTGGAGCTTTTCTACAGTAAGCCTCCAGCAGGTGGCATCATTCCAATTGTTACACTGGCTAGGTGATTCTTGGTTATAATCCCAATTCTTTAGCCCTCCAGAATATCATATTCCATGCCCTCCAATCCTTTAATGTAGAAGCTGATAGATCTTGTGTTATCCTTACTGTGGCTCCAAAGTACTTGAATTGTTTCTTTCTGAATGTTTGTAACATTTTCTCCTTGACCTGGGAGCTCTGGAATTGGGCTATAATATTCCAGAAAGTTTCATTTTGGGATCTCTTTCAGGAAGTGATCAGTGGAATCATTCAATCTCTATTTTACCATCTGCTTCTAGAATATCAGGGCAATTTTCCCTGACAACCTCTTGGAAGATTATGTCTAAGCTCTTTCCTTGATCATGGTTTTCAGGTAGCCCAATAATTTTCAAGTTATCTCTCCTGGATATATTTTCCCGGTCAGCTGTTTTTCCAAGGAAATATTTCACATTGCTCTCTATTTTTTTATTCATTTGGATTTGCTTTATCATGTCTTTATTTCTCACAAAGTCATTAGCTTCCATTTGTTCAATCCTAATTCTTGAGCAATTATTTTCTTCAGAAAGCTTTTCCAATTGACTTTTCAAGCTATTGACTTTTTTCATGACTTTCCTATATTACTCTCATTTCTTTTTTTCCATTTCTTCCTTTACCTCCACTACTTTTCCCTCTACCTCTCTAACTTTATCTTTAAAGTCCTTTATGAGTGCTTCTATGGCCTGAGACCAATTCATATTTTTCTTGGAAGCTTTGGATGTAGGAGCTTTGACTTTGTTACCTACTTCTGAGGGTGTATTTTGATCTTCCTTGTCACCAAAGAAACTTTCTATGGTGTGTATCCTTTACTGTCTGTTCATTTTGCTAGCCTATATCTGGACTTTTAACTCCTTCTTAAAGTGGGGTACTGCTTCCAGGATGCACTGTCCCAAGCATCAGGATTTAGTAGCTTCCACCTTAAAGGAGTAGAGAATATGGAATATGATATTCTATGAGGCAAAGGTGTTTAGATTACAACCAAGAAAATACCTACACAGCAAAACCTACATAATTCTTCAGGGGAAAATGAGCAATTAATGAAACAGAGGGCTTTCAAGCATTCCTGGTGTAAAGGCCAGAGATGAATAGAAAATGTGACACTCAAACATAAGACTCAAGAGAAGCATAAAAAGGTAAATATGAAGAGTAAACAAATGACTCAATAAGTTG